>NC_137176.1:11622700-12222700 GCF_951804945.1 Podarcis cretensis | reverse complement strand
TGGGATTGGACAACTGACTGAGGTAGGCGGAGACCTCCAGGTATCCCACCTGAGGGAAGGCAAAGCGAAGCCTATGCTGTTGGAGCTGCTCCAGATCTCGGGGCTGCACGTGTCCACGCAAAGGGCGCCCCCGGTTTTAAGCGGGGAGCGGTCATTCCGGTCACACCTTGTAAATGAAGAGAGCAAACACGCCACACCAGCACGTATGTTTGCAACACCACAGAGTGCAAACATACTTCTTCCCATCATGGCGGAGATGCTTTTGCAAGTCAACGATAATGGGGAGGTGGAGAAATTTTCCACTATCGACATTACCAGTGCACATGGGAGCCTTGTGGGCTTTTAGAAATTCATTCCCTCCCACCCACAAATCAGCCACAACATTTCAGGATAAGGCATTGTTAGTTATTCTGCCTTGCTTGGGGCTGTGCCCCAGAGTGACAGGGCTCTTCTTTCTCTGCTCTAATTAGGCCCAGTCAGAGATACCATATAGAGCAGCACCCGTCTCAACGTCTATACGTCCCTCCACTTTAAACGGCCCGAGCCGTTAGTAACAGCGTCTCGTCATTCTTAGGAAGGGTTCGCAGGGAAAATTCTGAAAAATTTAAAATCTCCTTTATGTGCCTCCTTCATGTTGGCGTTGTTATTTGTGTCCCCCAGATCACACCGCTGTTTGGAAAGAGAAGCGTGTGGCGTTTTGATACTGTGTACTGTAACTGCCAACTAGGTCAAAATGCAATCATTTCCCTACAATTGCTTCATGACAAGGAAGGACGCGATTTGAAGTGTGGGTTTATAATAGAACATATTAGACTGGTGAAGGAAATGGAGAGACATGGGTGGAGCTTGATTTCTGTGGAGGAACTGTGCAAAGTTCAAGTTTGCCAGTGCTGCACAAACTTCTAAAAGGCTTGCCCAGGGCTTAATTTGAGGCAGGCCTCAGCCATTATAGTATGGCATATGTAGCAATAATAAAGGGAGCACCTTCGTATATGCACCAAGGGGCTGCTCCATCTTTCTCTATTGGTTTCTGGCATTTTGTTCAACACTTCAGACTCTTCTTCCTTTTCAGTTCTTCTTTTAAAATATTTTTTCCTGTTCACTCGCTCTTACGACCTGGTACTGAAATCAGCAAATCAATTGGGCAATTACGTAGCATCTGTGTGCCTTTTCCCAGTTTCCTGGCCTGATTCATGTGAGTTTAAGATCATATTAATTAATATTTTGCAATATATAGGCTTTTGAAAATGTTGACATCCTGTCTGAAATCCTTGAGGATGCTGCACTGAACTTTCAGTATATGAGAATTGAATAATAGCTTAAATAGAGAGAGAAACCGTAAAAGGAGCATCTCAATTGGAGAGAAAAACAAATCGCTTAGAAAACTGCAAAGCGAGATTTTAGATATGCAGGTAATCCCTATTGACTTGCTTGGAAACCAGCCATTCTAACCGAAAACCATGTGTTTTCCCCCCTCACCCTGTAAAGTCAATAGGAAATTTTGAAATAGAGTCCCAAGGTACAAACAGCATGGTTTACCAAATGCTCTCAGTATACTGAATGATCTCTTTTAATTTAATGTCCTAGAGTCTCAGCAGTTAACTGCTCATGTAAAGGAGTTGCTGCTTTCCTCTGAAGGCTAACCTAGTTGCAGTGAGCACCCACGCTTTACACTGTGGGTGCCCTTTGCAGGATCGCGCCCTGTGCCACAGTTCCCAGGGAACTTAATGGCCTGCCTCTTCAGTGTTGTTATTTGGAGGTTCACACCCAGCCTCAGTATTCAAGTATTCATTGCTGAGAGGTGGGGCCAGCCCCATTTATATATAGGGGGTGGAGCCGACAGTAGCCAGGCAGTCGGCTCAGGAGATGCACCCACCCACCCTCCCCTCCCTTAGTTTAATGCTTTCTTGTTAGCAGGTTAACTTTTTCTTCCTGTTTAGCGGGTGCTGCTACGGTCTTTGACTGGTTGCTGTTGAAGGACCGGGAAGAAATTTTCCTGCAATGGCAGGTTTGGTCTTCCCCATAGCAATTCATCACAACTTTGGTGGTTTATGGCCTTGGGTGGAATCCTTTTGTCTTTTCTTCCCTATAATGGTGTGTGTGTGTGTGTGTGTGTGTGTGTGTGTGTGTGTGTGAAGTGGTGAATCGCTCCCCTGCGGCGGTGATTCCAGGGTCCCCTCTTAAAAGGAGGTTATATAATGGGTGTCACTGGCCATACACTGAAAGGTTGTCAGTGAACTTCACTGGGTGCGGGGATATGGGCTAGGCTGCCTGCATACACTTACGTCTTGCAGTGCACCCCCATATCCCATTTACCCTGATGTGCCCCAGTTTCCCGTTTCCCTAGCTGGGAGGGATACACGCTCAAGGCCTAAGCCAAGGTCTTCCTACATTTGGAAGTTTAATAAAGTTGTGGCCTAATTTCAATTCCATATCATTGTGCTGATCCCGGGGGGAAGGTTACCGTTGGCGTAGTCAAAGTCCGGTCCTGGGTCACTAGCCTGGAATCAGTCCACAAGGAGCGGGGTGAGGTCCGAAGCAGGAAGCCAGGCAGGGACAGGAGCACTGGACAGTCAGGTCTGGGTCCGGGCAGGAACAGGTACTCATCAACGACGTTGCTCCCGCAACCTGGGACCGGGCTAACCGGCCTTTATCTGTTCTGAGGCCAGGGGCGGTCCCGGCCCCTAGGAGACCCGCCTCTCTTGGCCTTAAGGTGAGCACTCCTCCTGGGAGAAACCAGTTCCCTTCGCCTCTCTGCCCTGAGCCTCTGCAGTTCAGGAGAGGCTAAATGGTTACTGGGCCCAGGGGGAGACTCACCTGCAGGCACTGAGTCCTCAACTACCTCTGGAGCCAGAGTGGGATCACCTGGTGCCTGCTCCTGAGGATCTGGCACAGGTGCAGGCGCTTCAGAATCAAGGCCCTGCCCCAGTTCAGCCGGCCCTGGAGGCGGGGACTCCTGTGCAGGCTGGGATTCCTCTGGTTCATCCTCTGAATCGGAATCCCAGCCATCACAATCATGTTGTCAGAGTCTTTATTCCTTTCTTATGATCCCTGGGGGCTAGGGCTGTTGCGGCCTGGCCATGCAATGACAATTGCAAATGCCTGGCTTCATCTGAAAATGGCAGCTACACATCCAACCCACTCTACTTCTCAATAGGTTACCTCATGATGTCAGTTTCTCTCAGTTTCTCATTTTCCAAGTTCAGCTCTCCACATTTCCACATCAATTTGCAACTTTTTAAAAAAGTCATCACGAAAATTCACCCCCTCCTAAAATTCAACCCCCTCCTAGTATACACACTTGTGTATAATTTCCCCTAATGTACACATTTTTGCAAAACCGTTTTCTGTAACATGAAGCATTTTTGTAGGTTATCACTAATATGTGCATTTTTAGTCACACCTTATCCTGATAGATGCATTCTTGAACACATTACTTGGCTTGAGAACAGCATTGCAAAATTCAGAGAAGTGCACATTTTGAAGGATGGCTGTGTTTTGAGTCTCGTGGTGTTTCAGAAAATGCAAGTTAGGCAGTGTTGCTCTCAAAATTAAACTGACTCCAATTTCTCCCCCACGGCTTCTCCTCAACATCATTGGCTACCATTGTTAGGACATAAGAAAACATGAAAGATTGTGATACGACACAGGGTAGGTTTGAATGTCCTCCCTGTACCTTCCACACACATATTGTACAGAGGAGGGTGTCCAAGATGATCAAGGGTCTAGAAACCAAGCCTTATGAAGAACGGTTGAGGAAGTTGGCTATGTTTAGCCTATGGTTACCAGATGTCCCTGTTTCCCGGGGACAGTCCCTGGATTTACAAATCTGTCCCCTGGACAAAATCCATCCCTGGAATGTTCCTGGATTTCATTTAATGTCCCCAGATATATATATATATATATATATATATATATATATATATATAACCATGGACACATAATTTTCTAAGCAAACATATATTGGTCTTAGCACTAAAGACCCAACCTCCCGTCTATTCCATATTTCAATTTCATATTACTTATTGCCAATACACACTTTTATCATAATTAAACTTATTCTTAATATATCTAATTTCTCATATCTACCTTGCAACTATTACTGAAGTTCCTCGAATGCTGCAACAGAATTTAAACTACTATATTTATTTTTCAGATATTCTTTGAAAACTTCCCATTTTGAAACAAATTCCTGTTTTGATTTATTCTTTATTTCCCCCCAGATTTATATTTTAAGTGTTGTAGATTTATTAGTAGGAACTGAATGTTGCGTGATTGGTTCAACGGCACAAGACACATCATATGGGGACTTTGGGTGAGGCAAAATGGCGGGTGTCATGGCAGCGAGCAGCTCCTGAAGCCAGCCAGAGCCAACTGCACTACCAGGCTGGCTCCGGGCTGCTGAGACTGCCGCTGCCACTGCCAAGGGGGAACCAGGGACGCCCGGTGCATCAATTGGGGGAACCGCTGAACCCCCACAACACAAATTGAGCCGGGAGCAAGAGCACCTGGCCACCCGGCTGACTGCCCAGCAGCGCTCCAGGGCCAGGAAAACCCTGGAGCTGACACAGGGAAAAGGAGGAGAGGAGAAGGAGAAGGAAGAGAGAGAAAGAGGAAGGAGAAAAAGGAAGGAGAAAAAAGAGGGGAGCCCTGACCTTGCCGCGCCGCTGCCACCGCTGCTGCTGAGAAGGAGAGGTAGCAGAGCACTGGGAGGGCAAGGACATGTGTCTGAACCCAGGCCCGAAAAAAATCTGGTAACCTTAGTTAAGCCTGGAAAAGAGGAGACTGCGGGGAGATAGGATAGCCACTTTCAAATATCTCCAGGGCGTCTCATGGAAGATGGAGCAAGATTGCTTTCTCCTGCTCTGGAGGGTAGGATGAAAACCAATGGATTCAAGTTGCAAGAAAGGAGATTTTGACTCAACACTATTACAAAGTCTAACCTCCCCTTAAGTCGAAATGTTTTCCCAGTTTCTTTCTCTCTCTCTTTCTGTGACAGAAAGTGAGTGACAGAGGCGGACACCAATAAAGATTTTGAAAGCAGGTGAGAAAGAGGATAATTCTGCACTGGATATAATATTGAAGGGGAGCTTGATGTTTCTTTTTTAATCACCACATTTCACTAGCCTTTTTGTCCCCTGATCAGAGAAGTGCCAACACTGAGCCTCTTTTCTTACACCCTCAAGGCTTTGTAACTAAATAAATTTGGCTGCAATTCTATACATACATACCCGGGAACAGATCCCATTGATCTCAGTGAGTTTTACTTCCGAGTAGACATGTTGAGGATTGTATTGTACGCTACTGGTTAATCACCTGTTCTCACAACAGAATATGTCTCATTAATTCCTAGAGACAAGACTGGTCTGTTATTCCCACTAACTTCAATGCTCTCAGCTGCCTCATCCTTTGTTTTCACAAATATTGACATACATCCCCCCCCTTTTAGTTCAAATAAGTATAACATAAAATATGAAGTAACAAACAGGATAGGTTTCTATTTTGTTATTTAAACAAACCAGGAAAAGATTTGCTCCCCCACCATCCTTGACTAATGCAGAAGCACAAGCAATTACAAACCTTAAACAGCCAATAATATGTGCAATTTATATACAGTTGATATTATCACCGAGTCAAGGTATGCTCGTCGCTGATTTCTGCTACAGGTGTAGCTGCTTTGGGGGAATCACGGTGTGGCTTAATTCTTTTCTGGTGTTCTGGCATTATGCCTGACTCCGATTCCCTCCTCCCTCCTTGCCCAAATAAATATAACACCCCTCTTCCTTTTTGTCAGAGTTTCAAACACCAGGATCAGTAGAATAGGCTGCTGAGATCCACCCTTGTCGAAGAAGTTAGAGTTGCTAAAGGAATAAAGCTCACCACCCTATGAAGCATCTCAGCTATAAAACATGGTTCTATCCCCTCCACACACGAAGGAAACCTAGCCCAAACCTGGTTACTTAGAAGTAAAGTCTACAGTGGAGAGTTTTTGCAGTTAAGTACATCTGCGGGGAAGGGATGCGGATGGCACTGTGGATTAAACCACAGAGCCTAGGACTTGCTGATCAGAAGGTCGGCAGTTCGAATCCCCGTGATGGGGCGAGCTCCTGTTGCTCCTGCTCCTGCCAACCTAGCAGTTCGAAAGCACGTCAAAGTGCAAGTAGATAAATAGGTACCACTCCAGCGGGAAGGTAAACGGCGTTTCCGTGCGCTGCTCTGGTTCGCCAGAAGCAGCTTAGTCATGCTGGCCACATGACCCAGAAGCTGTACGCTGGCTCCCTTGGCCAATAAAGCGAGATGAGCGTCACAACCCCAGAGTCGGCCAAAACTGGACCTAATGGTCAGGGGTCCCTTTACCTTTACCTTTACACCTGGGGGGAATAGGAAGCACCATGAGCCAATGCAGAAGAGCAGCAATGCTAACATTTCAGAATATATATATTTTTAAGCTTATAGTTTAATCAGGTTTACATCTTTGTCCACACCTATCTGTGAAATGGCACAACTGAAAGCATCTCAGACTTTGGATTTTACAGGCAGTCGTAGGTTCAAACATATTATCTTAAGGAACGGGAAGACTATTTTGCTTTCTTCAACCCACTTGTTAAATTCTCATGAATGTCACGCCTCAGTCTAAGTTGCTTAGGTGACAGCACTGTTTCAGGGCACAGGTGAATTAAAAAATAAATACAACCTGGAATATAAAAAAAACTACAATTCAGAAAGGAGGGTACCATCGTAATCTTTCCTCTGCTATGCTTGTTTTAACAGTTAGAAGTCAACTCGTTTCCCCCCTAGCATTTGTAGCGTACCAGAATCTGGAATAGCTCTGACCCAAGTTTCACTTAGAAGTCAAGCTACAGTATTTGACTCGACTTGGCCAGGAAGCCATGAAATATTCTGGCAGGCCTCGCTATATCTTGCTGATAATCAATGTGCTTTAATAAAACCATGTTTTGCTTACCCCACTACTCTGCCTTTTCCAAAGTCCCAGAAGACTCCTATACTGGCATGGTATTTGTAGCAATCCCCCTCTCTGGCTTTCTGGAAAGGGGCCATGCCACTAACTAACTGAACTAACTGTATAGTGTGGAGATAGTTATTTCCTGGGGAAAGGGAACTACTTGAAGGTGAAATTTCCTGTAGAGGTCATTGGGAAGAGGAGAAAGAAAGGCAGCCCTGCTGAACAACAGCACGTAGAGCAACTCTTTCTCGCCCCTTTTATCCTGTTGAGAGCCAGTGTGGTGTAGTGGTTAAGAGCGGTAGTCTCGTAATCTGGTGAACCGGGTTCGCGTCTCCGCTCCTCCACATGCAGCTGCTGGGTGATCTTGGGCCAGTCACACTTCTGTGAAGTCTCTCAGCCCCACTCACCCCACAGAGTGTTTTTTGTGGGGGGCGAAGGGAAAGGAGATTGTTAACCGCTTTGAGACTGCTTAAAGGGAGTGATAAAGTGGGATATCAAATCCAAACTCCTCCTCCTCCTCTTCTTCTTCTTCTTCTTCTTCTTCTTCTTCTTCTTCTTCTGTTTTAAATTGGCACTGGCCATATACTAGATCTAGGTTTCAAACGGAAGTGATTGAAGGGAAAGTGAAACTACTGAAGGCCACATACTGCATACTATTAGAATGGGAGACGAAAGATGAAGAGGTAAAATCAGTTATGATTAAATGGGCACAACATTATGGTGGAAGATTGGGTTAAATTATGGAAAACTGACTTAAAATTTACAGATTGTTCCCTCTTGAAGGAGAATTACATGAAGATGATGTACAGATGGTACACAACACCAGTGCAGTTAGGGAAAATGTACAAAACTAGTTCAAATATATGTTGAAAGTGTAAGGAAAAGGACGGAACATTTTATCATATGTGGTGGGATTGTAAGGTAATGAAAAAAATTTGGGAAATGATTTACAACGAATTGAAGAAAATGTTCCATTTAACATTTGTTAAAAAACCTGAGGCATTTTTGTTGGGGATTGTAGGGAAAGACCTGCCAAAAAAGTTGAAAAACATCTTCATGTATGCAACAACCGCCACGAGAGTTCTGGTAGCACAAGGATGGAAGACTGAAGAAACCCCAACTAAAGAATCATGGCAACAAAAATTGACGGACTATGCAGAACTGGCAAAACTGACATATAAGCTACCGGACAAGGATAACTGTGACTTTAAGGATGAATGGGAACCCTTTACAAAGTATCTGAAGACGCAACAAAGGGAACTGGACTCCTTGGCAGGTTTTGAATAAACATTCACAAACCTTTTATTGATAATAATCAGCTAAATAGTTTGAGGATCTATACAACTTTGTAACATGCAGAAAACAGCATTCTTAGAGAAACCAAAGACTGGAATTGAGGGAAGTCGGGGTGGGGTGGGGGTGGGTTTTGTGTGGGAGGGGGGAGGGAGGAAAAATGGGGGGGGAACAAGGATGATATGTCTTTGAATAATATGTCTTGTTATAATTTTGAATAAAAAAAATTAATAATAATAATAATAATAATAATAATAATAATAATAATAAATTTTGTATACTCTAGGAGCTGGATGCAAAACCAGCGGCGTAGCGTGGGTTGTCAGCATCCGGGGCAAGGCAAGTAATTTGCGCCCCCTAACCCGGGGCAAGGCAAGTAATTTGCACCCCCTAACCCGGGGTAAGGCAAGTAATTTGCACCCCTAACCCCTAACCTGCCGTCGCTGCCAGCTTCTTCTTGCTGCTGCCTAGGCTGGTCAGGTGTGGTTCTCTCCCGCGCTCAGCGCTGTGCTGGGTGGCCGCTGCACTGTCCCTCCCCCAGATAGTCCCTCCCTCGCTCTCTCTCTCCGCTCCGCACCACAACGCACGCCTGGCACCCTCCCCCTCCACAGTGGGCGGCGACCCGGCAGCTCGGATCGGATTCGCACAGCCAGCACTGCAGTGAGAGAGAGTGAGTGAGCCAGGTAGGGGCAGAGAGCTGCGAGTGCGAGCGCGCCCCCCAAAATGTTGCGCCCGGTGCGGCTGGCCCCCCTGCACCCCCCACGCCACGCCACTGTGCAAAACACTCCCTTTTGCTTCTCTTTTTCCACTAGTGGCATGCTGACACCTAGATTGGGTGGGCCTACTGTTGTCTAGCAATTTGCACTAGATGGGTGGTCAGATTCTGCCCCGTTCATGCATGAAAATTGTGCCTTCTTTTCATCCATGAAATGTTGGAAAAAGTGCAGTCATCAACTGATGAACGTAGGTACAGATAAATGAGCCCTATTGTTTTATGGTTGGACAGCATGCCTCTTAACACAACAAATGAATGACTAATTGGAAATCACAAGATTTGCCTACATTTATTTTGGCAAGTTCCTTTTATATATATATGAAAACAACAGCAATAGCCAAATATCAGTTCTGTTTGCTCTCATTGACATTGTCACTTAGCCAAATCTGATTTGTGTGATCTCTGCTTATCTGGAATCAGTGGGGGAGAGCAAAGTTAACATCTCCAAAATACAGTAGCACCAGAGGAAAACAAGACCCACTGTTTAGACCACAGCAGGTGGCGCTGTGGTCTAAAAACCACTGAGCCTCTTGGGCTTGCTGATCAGAAGGTTGGCGGTTCGAATCCCCGCGGTGGGGTGAGCTCCCATTGCTCTGTCCCAGCTCCTGCCAACCTAGCAGTTCGAAAGGACACCAGTGCAAGTAGATAAATAGGTATTGCTGTGGCGAGAAGGTAAACAGCGTTTCCGTGTACTCTGGTTTCCATCACTGTGTTCAATTGCAGTTTAGTCATGCTGGCCACATGACCCAGAAAGCTGTCTGTGGCCAATTCCAGCTCCCTTGGCCTGAACGTGAGAGGAGCACTGCAACCCCATAGTGGCCTTTGACTGAACTTAACTGCCATGAGGTCCTTTTAGCTTTATATTATTTTAAATAGGGGCTCATATTGGACTGCAATGCATTTTGCGTGGGGCTGCCCTTGAATGCTTTGGATGCTGAAGCTAAAACAGAATTCAGTCACCCCATTCCAGGCATTGCTACTTAGTGTTTAAATCGAGGCAAGGTATGCACTGGCTTGTGGAGTGTTTTGCTGGAGGGTAAAAGGCTTTCACGATTGAAGATTCATGTCTCCCTCACACCCTTGATCGTCATGCAGCGGCAGAAGCCCATGACCACTCCTGTAAGCCCCCGCCCCCCTCTGCCTCCAAATAATGAAAGCACACTTTAAAAATGGTTTCCAAAAGACATCAGCTAAAAAACAAAATCACAAAAATGCATTCATGCTGACCCAAGGAAAGACCGGTAATTGTCCTACAAATATTAGAGGTGCTGGATGAATCAGCAGAAATTCTTCCAGCAAACAAAGGGGGGTGGGGTGGGCTGCCTTGGGAATATTACCTGGGGAAATCAGGAAATCGCAGCTTGAGAAATGAGAAATGAAAAAATAATAATGCTGAAGGCCTCAATGTGCCAGTAGGTGGCGGCATTGTCAAAGCTCTACTAGCTGTGCCTAAGTCTAGCGCCATCTCATTCCCACTGGAAGTTTACATACGGAGTCGCTTGACCTTCCATGAATTTGTTTGTAACCTTTGCTGACTACGTTAGCTAAATAGCCTGGTCCACTTGGACTCTTTGCCTGTGACGAAGTCTTGCAACTTGGCAGGACTGTGCAGAATATCTCCCCCCCTCAACTTGGAACTGCAAACCCAAACTTGCAATTTTGGGATGTAGAAACGTTTCCTAAAATTACTTTGATTGGAATAATATTTATCTTTATAAATCCTCTTCTGTGCCTTCATTTCCCCTGCTTCCTCTTTGACAGCACCCTCACCCCTTGCACTTGCTTATTTCTTGCTGGATTAATCACATGGGACATCCTGACCAATCAGGCATCACTGTTTAACAGGAGATTTGAGAGTAGAAAAGATAAATATAGCTAATGTAGTATGGTAGCATTGTAAACGAGTAAACAAATATTTCCCCAGGAACTGCCAAAAATAATAATCAAAAGTTGTTTTAAAAAATGCTTCCACAAATATTCCTCAAAATGTTGAATAGTTTCAATTTAGATTCAGAGTTAACTTGCCTGAATCGTTTGTTCCACTTATTTCTTAATTTTCTTTCCTGGCGCATCATGACACAACCTTCATTTTCCAATTAAACTTTGCAAAAGTGATGTCTAGAAAAGTCTGCAAAAAGTTTCTTTTATCCTGATTTATACCTTGCGGGTTTAAGGCAGAATGTTTTTTCAGACTTTCTGTTTTCAGTGAATATTTTGCACATTGACGAGTCACCAGGAAGCTCTTTTGGGTCTCCCACAGAACCCATTCAATGTATGAAAAACACCCACATTTTTCAATGGGGGACACAGGCCAGGCAGTTTGAACACCACCATCATGTGACCTGAGAATGCATCAAACACAATTGTACCTGTTGTAGGTTCCAGGGAAAGACTGTCTAATCTGCCTTTCAGAGAAGCAGGTCTTCCACCGCAGATTGTCTTACTAAGGAAACCTGATAAGCTTCTAAGGACCTCCCCAGAGTTTATTCCCACACAGTTCGAAAACCTCAGATTTAGGGGAAAGTTTAGGAAGTGCAACAATATTTACAAGTTTTTCCATTGTGAGATAATGATCTGCTTAAATGCTACTCTTGAAACTGTTAACAGTACACAATGGGGATGCTGGAACACACCAAGGTCACATTAAACACTTGCTTTTTAATGCGAAACTCAGACTTGTTAAAGATGTGGAAAACGGTTATTTAGTTTTTTAAAAAATAAATAAAAAAGAGTCTTGCTGCATTGTCAAAATACAACTGTATTTTGCACACTTAGTTAAAATGAATTGCAGAAGAATTTTCCTCTGGATGTTAGGAAGTCTCCTGGTTTCAAAATGACTTGATTTTTAATTCCTATGCAACTAATGTCTGCAATAAGAAAATATTCACTCTAAGTAGGAATTAAAAGAGGAAGATGTTTTTGTCACACATATATTGGATGCATAGCCCAAGTGGAGGGTTTTCCTGCCCTCCAGTTTAAGCTCACAAAAACTGAATCTACCTGAAAAGCTAACTTAATGTTTGTTTCCATGTTGACCTACTTCAACTACAAGCCTATTATTTCTTGTCACTTGTGATTTCCCTCCTTCCTCCCCCAATAAATTCTGGTGAAGGGACTGCCTCTTTCTTGAATCCTAATACCATGCTGAGGTACAAAGTGAATTATTCCATCTCCAATGATGCATTTTCAAACTGTCACTAATGTGTCCTTAGTATCGTCTATTCACTTCTCCCATCACTTTGTAAATTAATAATACTTGCATGCATATATATATATATATATATATATATATATATATATATGAGAGAGATGTCCCACCATTGCCACAATGCAGTGCCAAAATTGAGGTGACATAGTTGTGTACGCAAGTGCTGCTTTAAAAGATAGTGAAGCCCGAGGATTCATTAAACTGAGTGGTGTTTCTCATTAAATTTGTCGATTGACAGAGCTGACTGTCATTTTTCTCCTGCTGTTTTCTCCCTCCATCGAGTAAAAACTTTGCCACCTGATATTTGAGAAGTGCTTACTGCTGGAAAACAAATTAGAAAATACTTTGCATCGCCTTCTTCAGATTGAACCCTGGATAATGCCTGGTGTTTGGATTCCAGTGCTCAGTGTTTATCCTCTTGTCTTATGCTAGAGCAGCGCTGACCAAACAAGTACAGTGCTGAATTTTCATGCTCAAAAATTGGAGGGAGGAAGCTTTCAGACAGTTCTGGATCTTGTTTTACCCTGGTGTTATTTTGGAGAGGCTAACTTTGCTCTTCTCCACTGATTCCAGATAACCAGAGATAACACAAATAAGATTTGGCTATGTGATAATGTCAGTGAGTGCAAACAGAACTGATATTTGGCTGTTGTTGTTGTTGTTGTTATGTAGTAACAGTGGCGCCCGCCCTGTGGAACGCCCTCCCATCAGATGTCAAAGAGATAAACAACTACCTGACATTTAGAAAACATCTGAAGGCAGCCCTGTTCAGGGAAGTTTTTACTGTGTGACATTTTGATGCATTTTTAATCTTTGTTGGAAGCCGCCCAGAGTGGCTGGGGGAAACCCAGCCAGATGGGCAGGGTACAAATAAATTATTATTATTATTATTATTATTATTATTATTATTATTATTATTATTATTATTATTATTTGCTCCTGTTTTTGAAGCAGCTGTGATGCCTTTACAATAGGGTCACCCCTGTCTTGACGTGTGACTGTTTCAGGAAGCATAATGTGGCATTACAAGGGACATCCTCAATTGCCTTCTGTTTGGGGATGCTTGAAGAATTTGATTTTTGTCAATTCCTCTGTGGGATGACCTGATCTATACCTCTCAGACTAATCTGCGCATCAGAACTTAGCTGGCCACCAGATTTCACACTTCTCCCAATGGACTGACCTAATTCTTGCTGGTTGAAGGCTGCAGTCCTAGATACATTCAGCTGGGAATAAGCCCCATTGAACTCAATTAAACTTACTTCTGAGTACAGGATTGTGCTTGGGCATATTTCAATATGCACATTTAGAGTAAAACCCTATGCACCTATTGGCCATGGGAGGCATCGCATCTCCCTCTCCAAGGTTGCAGAGATGGCCCCAGCCTCAGAGATGGAAATCTGAAGTTAGATTCCCATCCCTCCTTGGTTGCCACCGGGGCAGCTTCTGGTCCTACTAACATTGGAGTGGCAATATGATATGATTATTTATTGTGTTTCTTATTTATGTATTGAATTTATATTCCATCCTTCATCTCAAAGCAAATCTATCCACCACAAAACTTTTTAAAAGTAAGTATTTCTTTTAAAAAAACAGCTGAAGAGTTGAAAAACAGTTACAGTTAAAAACATGTAGAATGCAGTTTAAAACATGTAGAATGCAGAATAGAATGCAGTTGAAAATATTCTCCAAAAGCAGTGTGTGTCCGGGTTTGTGTGTAGGAAATTTAAGAAGGCAGCAAATCCATTTCCAACCTGTCTTTATCATAATCAGCACTGTTTCTGTTTGTTTGAGAGAACATAGATATTTATACTTAAATCAGGAGTTGTTGTTGTCTCTAGAAGATCAATGAAAAAATTATGGGTAAAATAAACATTTTTGTCCATCCCTAATCTGAATTCTGATGTTATCTATTTGCACGTCATCAAGTTCAATGAAATGTGCATCTGAAAGTGTCTCTCCATTTACAATCTAACTCAATTAGTTATCCCTAGGCAACATTTGCCTAACATTTGAGGACTGAGGATAGGAAAAAATGGCATGACTGCCTTGGCAAAGGGGATTCCCTTCTGCAAACATTTCTGTGTTCTTTTGAGGTGACCGTCTTCCAAAATTGCTGAAACAAGGGTGTTTCTCGGTGGGCAAAAATATTCTCATGAACCTGCCCCCCCTTGTCTCAGCTGTAGACAAACTTTGCTCCTGTTTAGTGATCTAATATGAACCGCTTGCAAGAGACGTTGGCCATTTATGGTTAACTTTCCCCTGTCAAACTTAACATGGATAATTCTAACTCACATGGGGTCATGAAAACCTCTGTTGTTGATGTTTCTCAAGCAGCTGTGTGTTTTGATGAAGATGGGGATGAAACAAATGTAATAAAAAATCCTGCCTCCCTGCTCAAGGAGTTTGAGTCTCCAGGTGTCACTGTTTTGCATCTTAACATAAAAATCTATAAGACTGAACCTTCTGCTATTGACAGATAACACAAGGATATTCTACCCCATGGCAGTTTGCAAAGATGCAAGATAGCAATGCCTAGAGATACTCAGATATTGTGGGTTTCCCCCCCTCCTTTCTTGCACTCAGAGCTCATAGACAGGAATTTTGGAGGACTCCTTCCACGAAACAGACTTTGGGGTATTTTATACTGTTTTGTCCTTCTTGTTTTGTCAAATGCCTGTAGAGAAACAGCCACCATAAAGTGCAAGTGGTTGGCCACAAGAGAGAGATCGAAGTTCAAATCTTGGTGAGACTTCCTGAATTGTACTATTTTAGAATGCAGGACTACAAGGTTAATTGTAATAGTGATGGTTTGGATGGGACAGCCTCCATTTCCGTGTTTATTTTAAGAAAACCTGGGGATCCAAACATTCATCGCTTTTCACAACTCACACTGTCCCTTGTATCTTGCTATTTAAAGTTGAGGTGGAAAAGTGACATAGATATTTAAATTAATCAAAGAGGAATTCTGCTGCCTTTTGTTTTTGCAGGAATTCTATTTATTTGAACACAAGAACACAGAAAGGCATCAAAGAGATGCTTATACAATATGGCAACTAAAATTCTACATAGGTATATTAAAGTAACACCTAATTTAGGATGACCATATTTATTTTTTAGGTGTAGGTAAAGAGTCATGCAGCTCGTTGTTTGAAACATAAGATAAAAAGTCCCACCAAATGTAATAAAATTGTTCTACTGTGGTGTTTTTTTTCCGCCTTCCACCACGCGAATCTTGTGTGTTGTCTTTTCAGCAATTGTACCATAGGTTCTTAGACCATAACTGAAGAGACAGTTCATTTAAGTTCTGCCATTTTTGTGCAGTTGAAAATTTGGCAGCTACTAGAAATCAGGTTAGCAGCTCCTTCAAAGAGAATCGTTTTAGAATATCATCCCATATATTTAATAGTGCTAGTTGTGGTGATGCCTGAATTTCAGATTTAAATATTTGAGATATTTCTGCAAATACTTCCATCCAAAAAGTCAAGACCCGTGGGCATTCCCACCATAAATGAGAAAATTTGTGTTTGTAGGAGCAACCCCTCCAACAAAGTTAAGAAGGTTGAAAATTTATGTGTGAAATCTGAACTGGTGTATGATGCCATCGGTGTGTAACTTTAACTTTTATGTATATTTGTGGATACAGACTTGAATAGGTTGTGTTGTGTTGTCTTGTGCTGGGTCAATCTGCATGGCAGCCATTTTTGGGTTGTGCCATGTTCTCACAGCAGCCATTTTGTGACTGGCACCCACAGCACTGTCTCAAAATTCAAAATGGGCCAACTGGTGCACTCCCTGTACTAAAAGCTCACAGCCTTTTGGCACCTCCACCAATTTCCCGGGGCCAGCCAACCCATGAGGCAAGGTGAAGTGACCGCCTCAAGCGGCAGGATCCTCAGGAACCACAGATCCTGATGTACATAGTTATTCTCCCCTTGTTCCTGATGTCAATCTTCTCTCACCCCTTCTTCCCTGCTGGGAAAGGGGAATGCCCTTTTGTTGCTCACCTCAGGTACCAAAACCAGGGTTGCCAGGCAGAGGGCCTTCTCGGTGGTGGCGCCCACCCTGTGGACTGCCCTCCCATCAGATGTCAAGGAAATAAATAACTATCTGACTTTTAGAAGACATCTGAAGGCAAGCCTGTTTAGGGAAGTTTTTAATGTTTGATGTTTTATCGTGTTTTTAATATTCTGTTGGGAGTCACTCAGAGTGGCTGGGGAAACCCAGCCAGATGGGCGGGATATAAATAATAACAACATAATCATCATTATTATTACTACTACTGTTGTTGTTGTTGTTTTCAAAAAGTGAATACCAGGACACCATGAAAGTGTTGTTGACTTCTGGTGTCATCTTACTTTCTTATCAAGGTGACCAATACCTAAGTGCGGTTATCTTAAAGCAGTTTTCCTTATACATGAGAGCAAGAATCTGTGGGCTGCTGTAAATTATATGAATTTTTTAATTATTTTAAACAAACAAAAGTGGGGGACTGCAGCATGTGTGTTTGTGTGAAGTGAGCAAGATGGTCTGGAACAAAATACTTTTTTTAAAAAAAAATAGCCAACTGTCTAGCTAACTTTGCCCATGGAAAGGCCTGCTTCCACACAAGTTGTGATCCTCACTAGAATGTGACAAAAAAAAATAATTAACCACGTATCTGCAAGTGATATATGCTAAAATTGTGCCTGGTGAGCTGAGAGATCTCACTTTGAAGATAGTCACATCATCTATGGCGGCTCTTGGCTCCAGCTTTTGCCACAGATGAATCGAACTGGGATTGCTCAGTGAGTAGAGCATGGCTCTCTTAATCTCAAGGTCCTGGGTATAAGCCCCACATTGAACAAAAATATTCCTCCATTGCAACTCTACAGTTATATGATTGATAATTATTTGAATTTACTTCTGAACTAGAGACTTCATGAGTTTCATAAAGGACATCATCATCATTCATTTCAGACTCTGACTTACTGTACATGCAGGGATATTTTGGTTTGGTTTGCTTTTTATTTCTGATTGCGTATCCTGGTAGCTGGTAGCTCTGCTATCGTAAGAATCGTAATAAATCTATCTAGAGCTTAGAATACTTTGGCGAATGCATTAGCAAAAAGTGGCAGCATTGACAACACTCGGATCCTGTTATTGTTTGGAGTGAATAATGCGGAAAAGTGAAATTAAAAATGGATCTTTGGGGTTAAAAAAAAAAGGAGTTTTATTCCCACCCCCCTGCAATGAAAATTGATATCTATGAAGTGATATCCTTTTCTGCAATGTCTCTTCAGTTTTCCCTTGTGTTCTCTGTGAGATCTTTGGGTATGTGTAACATAAAACGACATTGTCACCATTTTAAATGAATAATTTAAAGTCAATGTATGAGTGGCACATTTCTCTGAAACCACAGAGCTTTACGCTGCTGTGATGTCAAGTGAAGAATGCAGAAATATAACTTATAAACATGAATGCAATTGTGACAATAATCATTTGTACTAGCTTTTTTAGAACCCCGGTTTCTTGTATATCACAGCAATAGATGCAGCACGATCTTCCTACATTTAAATGATAAAATCTGTAAATGATAAATATACAACCTCCGATTCTATAAATATGTGAAAGGCGGTCATTTCCCCTAGAACATTATTTATGAAGTTGCTATAATCTCACACCATCACCCTTGACAGTAATTAATAATATTGCATGTTTCTCAGGATGAGCAAATCCCTTTCCTTTATTTCTACTCTGAGTATTCCAGTTTTCTGCCCTCTGGACTCTGATATTAATCAAAACTTTCTGGAGTACTTCAGATATCCTTGGTTTTGGTTTTTGCTTTGGAACTGCTACTGTAAATCAGCTGTCCATTCAGATTCACATCCAAAATGCGATGCTGTGAGTCCTGAGAGGTAAAGCTGAGAGTGGGTGATTTTCATGAAATGGGTAAGGCAGGCATGTGACTAATAATAATTGCAACACACCACATCTTCTTCAGATCCTGTGATCACTATCTGAATCCCACCTTCCTGTGCCCCCTCCGTAAGAGGTCCAGAGGGTGGCAGCACATGACGGGGCCTTTTCTGTGGTGGCTCCCCATTCACTGAATGCTGTCCCCAGGAAGGCTCACCTGGCACCATCATTACACTGCTGTTGTTTGGCTGGTTGTAGGTCACATTGGGTTGCCCTGGGCAAGATAAAGTGATGAACAAATTCAGTAAATAAATAGTGGTATTTCTAAGCTGTCCCATAACTGAAGTTCTCTCTGAAGAGTCTCCACTGAAATGGTTCAGATACAGTATACAGTCATATCTCGGGTTACAAACGCTTCAGGTCGCATTTTTTCAGGTTACGGACCGCCGAAACCTGGAAGTACCGGCATGCGCAGAAGTGCTAAATTGTGCTTTGCGCATGCGCAGAAGCGCCAAATCACAACCCACACATGTGCAGATGCGCAGATGCGGGTTGCGAACGTGCATCCCGCACGGTTCACGTTCGCAACCCGAGCATCCACTGTATTGTAAAGAATAAAAACACAGTTCCTGTATGAAAAAAGCCAGCACAGATTAAGCTATGGAGCTATGGAATGTTCTTTGTCCTTTGGGTTTTAAATACAATTGGTGGCTTTGAATACTTACATTGGCTTTCAAGAAGGAGGGTTGGTGGAGCCAAATCCTAACGTTCAGTTACTAAAGCAAACTGCTCTTTAAATCACAGAACAATCCATCAGAACATATTTTAAGGTTGTTTGCTGTGTCAAGCTTGTCAAACAATGGTTTTCTTAACTATCTCTTCAAGATTTTTGGGATGTCTCCAATAGCAAGAGGGGCCAACAAGTGACCTTGCCTTCTCTATGTTTTACTGGGTAGATGATACTTGCATCCCTTGTTCAGCAATGCTCTTCCTTTGACATCCGTCTCTCATCCAAGTTGGAGCTGTAGCCACAGCGAACAGCTATCCCTGCTTGCCAGTAGACAGTGTGTACTTGTTCGATCCAGGACAAAACTGAGTATCAGTTTCTTGTCAGTTGTGGCAGTGTTATTATTTACTGAATTTATTAGTTCAATAAACATTTTATTCTCCTTTTAAATAAAAAACAACCCAAAGCAACTGACCAAAAAATGTGCCTGCATTAAAACCTACATAAAACAAAAACAGAATAAAAGCTAAGAACACATTCATATTGATAGAAATTAAAACAAAGAAACAAAGCTCATTTCTGGTTCCACTTTGGAAACTAGGCCAAGTAATTTGTAGCTTTAAAATCCTGAGTGACTTTCTGTGTGTTGTTTTTTTATTTATTTGTACTTTTCAAGTTCATACATTTCACTAATTTACAATCATTTTGACAGTTATTAATCTGCTTTAAATATACACTCTTATTAAACTGCAGGTTATTTACAATAATCCTGCCAATGTTCTTATCTGTTTACAATTTATCTGTAAATATTCTTTTATTAAAAAGTTCGTTAAATTGGTTTCTTGATTTTCTGGTAAGTTTCTCCATTTCTGCATATTCCATACGTTTTTTTGGATCCATTCTTCCTTTTCTGCTTTTTTTCCATTTTAGAGCGAGTAACATTCTTGCTGCTGTACATGAATAAGTTTCTATACATTTTAAGTAGTTCTGTCCCTATAATTCCCAAAAGAAAAGCTTGTGGGTTTATTTGTTTTTTACAAAGGTTATTTAACATCCTTTTCATTTCATTATATATCATTTCCCAGTAAGCTTTAACCTTTCTACAAGACCACCACACATGATAAAAAGAACCTTCTTTCTATTTACATTTCCAACAATTATTTGATTTAGATTTATACATTTTTCCCAAGAGACTTTCTGGAGAATGCCAGAATTCAGAATTTCAACACCTCGGGTTGAAGTAGCTTCAGAGTGAGCATTTTTGGGCTGTGCTCCGCGGTGACCCGGAAGTAACGGAGCGCGTTACTTCTGGGTTTCGCCGCTCCGCATGTGCAAACGCTCAAAATGACGTCACGCGCATGCGCGGAAGCGGCGAATCGCGACCCGCGCACGTGCACATGCAGACGCAGGTTGTGTTCACTTCAGGATGCGAACGGGGCTCTGGAACGGATCCTGTTCGCATCCAGAGGTACCACTGTATCCACAGGAATGTAATCATGTGAGCCACACCTGCAATCTGAAGTGATGCAGTTTCGACAAGAGCCCAAACTGGTGTTGGCAAGGATGCTGGACTAGGATGGAGAGACCCCAGTTCAAATCTGCAGTTAGCCTTCATCTTGGGCCACTCAGCTTGACCCATCTCACAGGGTTTTTGTGAAGATGGCATGCAATTAAGTGTGGCTACAGCATTGTATATAGGAACGTGGGTGGTGCTGTGGGTTAAACCACAGAGCCTAGGATTTGCCAATCAGAAGGTTGGCGGTTCAAATCCCCGCGACGGGGTGAACTCCCGTTGCTCGCTCCCTGCTCCTGCCCACCTAGCAGTTTGAAAGCATGTCAAAGTGCAAGTAGATAAATAGGTACCGCTCCAGCGGGAAGGTAAACGGCGTTTCCGTGCACTGCTCTGGTTCACCAGAAGTGGCTTAGTCATGCTGGCCACATGACCCAGAAGCTGTACGCTGGCTCCCTCGGCCAATAAAGCGAGATGAGCGCCGCAACCCCAGAGTTGGCCACGACTGGACCTAATGGTCAGGGGCCCCTTTACCTTTTTACAGTATTGTATAGTCTCTAAGAAATACCCTTTTGTTTCACAATTTGGCATCTAACCTCTTCCAGTACTGTACTTTGCTCTGTTCTCAGACTAACAAGCCAGTCAGCTCTGGATTCCTCTGGCTGGATCATTTCCGGATGCAAATTCAGATTTGCTTTGTAGCAAAGCAATAAATATTTCACATCCATCATGGCCATTTATTTCACAGTTTGTGGCACAGCTAATATAGCACTAACCCTGTCAATATTCAGTGCGATATTTATTCTCCCGGGGGCTTTGTATATCTGAGGAGTTGCAATAACTTAACTCAAGCCCTTATGCGGGTGGGAGAGGGGGGAAGGGATAGGTTCCCTAACATCTGGCGCACCCCCCCCCCCCGTGTAGTAATTTGGGGCACAAATCCTCCCATCGTTGAGATGTTCATAATAAGCGGCCTAATTCACAACCCAACGAAGCCGACAGATCCACCGCGTCTTGCAAAAATTCATCATTTGTGCTTATTGGGGACTTCTGAAATCTATGTGAATCTTATTACAAAAGATCAAAAGATATTGATTGAAATTCCATAGTTCAAAAACGAAACCCAAAAAATCTGGATCACGCTGAAATTATTCCTCCTGTGCAACCAGCAACAATAAAGCATCAGATGCATTATCAATCATCTCTGGCTTGAAAAACTGAGCTGCAGTCTAATGAACTCTCTTCTCTGGTCTTCTGATTCTACCACCTTAAACCTCCAGAAGATCTCATGTTCATTTCAAAGGCTCTGCCCATGCTCCCATGTTACTTGCTATGCCTGGAACTGCTCTCGGCAGATCTCAGTAGTACCATCTCTGATTTCTTCAGACATCATAGCTCAGCTGGTAGAGCAAGAGACTCTTAACCTTAGGGCTGTGGGTTTGAATCCCACGTTGGGCAAAAGATTCCTACAGTTCTGTGATGCTATGAAATCTCCAAAACAACTTGCCGCTTCCACAAATCCTTCAATTTACCGTATTTTTTGCTCTATAAGACTCACTTTTTCCCTCCTAAAAAGTAAGGGAAAATGTGTGTGCGTCTTATGGAGCGAATGCAGGCTGTGCAGCTATCCCAGAAGCCAGAACAGCAAGAGGGATTGCTGCTTTCACTACACAGCGATCCCTCTTGCTATTCTGGCTTCTGAGATTCAGAATATTTTTTTTCTTGTTTTCCTCCCCCCAAAACTAGGTGCGTCTTGTGGTCTGGTGCGTCTTATAGAGCGAAAAATACGGTAATCCCTCAGTCCTAATTACAGTGGTACCTCGGGTTAAGTGCTCAATTCGTTCCGGAGGTCCGTTCTTAACCTGAAACTGTTCTTAACCTGAAGCACCACTTTAGCTAATGGGGCCTCCTGCTGCCGCCGCACCGCCGGAGCACAATTTCTGTTCTTATCCTGAAGCAAAGTTCTTAACCTGAAGCACTATTTCTGGGTTAGCAGAGTCTGTAACCTGAAGCGTCTGTAATCTGAAATGTATGTAACCCGAGGTACCACTGTAAATGCACAAATACGAAAACCGCTTTTGCACTATTCTGACATTTGTTTTCTGGGTTAAATGAGCATGTGGTGGAGGGGATGACCATGCTAGCCCTACTCAGCTCAAGCCCATTACGGGGTCTGGGTGGTGACCATCTGCAGCAGTGAACCTGATCCACCTGCCTAAATTCCCCTCGTGAGGCATAATCCTGATTTTCAATCATGGCTAAAATGAACGAGAGCACCACAAGATCCCATTTTCTTTCAGGGGAGAGCTTTTTACAAGGTTTCCCCGAGAGGGAAAAATATTCTACAAGTTTCTGTCTCGTACTAGGGGATAAAATAAACATAGTTTAATGTCTCTTCTAAAGGATATACTATAAAAAATAAAGGTGACACATTTTAATGTGTTTTGGAGTGCCTCATTTTCACACCACAACAGTGTAATTTATTGGAAATTACACATTTACTTTATTCATTAGTACTTGTAAAAAAAAAATTACTGAATTACTTCTAGCTTGTTTAGTTTTTATAGAAAATGAAGAATGACTTGATTCAAACATTATTAACAAAGTTGAGCAAGTCTTTATAGGCACTTATTTCTAAGTTACCAGAATCTGGAGGTGCAAATAGATGATGGATTCATATTTTTTTTTAACTTATAAATTAGCGTCCCATTAGGCAAAGCAAAGCTCTATTCATTTGCTTTGTCTAAAAATCAGGTAGAATCCATACATGATTTGGCAGCAGGATTGCACCTTCCCAATCCTGAACCCAGTCCACCTATTCCTGGAATGTCGACACACATTCTTCCAGAAATTGTTGATCTCAAAATACACCAGTCTCTGCCAGTATGGTCAACGGTCATGTATGATGGGAACTGTTGTCCAACAAGCCTGTGGTTTGCTTCGGGTGCCAAAACATCTTGGTCCGGCCATGAGTAAAACCAATTGCAATCTATAAACCAATATTAGCAAACCAGCAACTTAACAAAATAAGGGAAACCTCACCGTTCCAGCATAAATCTTTTAAATGTTTAGCGAATCTATAAAACAACATTAGCAAAACAACAATCAGTGGTGGCTTGCATGTGCTAACAATTCGGATATAACATAACTGAAAGAACTTTCAAATCATTGCAGAGCACCTCAAATTCAGTGCTTTGCAGCAGTCAACCCCCATATTTATATAAAACCACATACAGTGGTACCTTGGTTCTCAAACTTAATTCATTCCAAAACCAAAGCGTTCCAAAACCAAGGCACGCTTTCCCATAGAAAGTAATGCAAAACGGATTAATCTGTTTCAGACTTTTAAAAACAACCCCCAAAACAGCAATGTAACATGAATTTTACTATCTAACGAGACCATTGATCCATAAAACGAAAGCAATAAAAAATGTACTGCAGTCACACAATCAATCAATCAGTAACTGAACTGGGTTCCACACAGTCACAAAAGCAAAACAAAAAGAGCCGCAAATACAAAAACGCAAAATAAATAGCAAAAATAGACAGACCTCGATGTAACACACAAAACAGTAGTGTGGCACTCAAAATGGAAGTGTGGCACTTAAATCGGAAGCATAACACTCAAAATGGAGCATGTTCGGCTTCCAATAAAAGTTTGCAAACCGAACACTTAATTCAGGTTTGCAGTGTTTGGGTTCCAGGTTGTTTGAGTACCGAGGCGTTTGAGAATCAAGGTACCACTGTAGTCAGTTGCCAGTCCTCAAGGCTGGGTTCACAACATGCGGGTGTATCACATGATTTCTCACCAACTACTTATTGGACACCTTATGTGTTTAACTCACAGCAGGCTGTGTGAACTGACTTCACTGATGAGCACAGTTTAAAGTAAGGTAGATCCATCTGCAGTGTTAGTGGTGCTTCTGTCATTTAGTGAAGAACACATGCATTTGTGGTCACAAATACACAAAAATAACACCAGTGAAATCAAGGGATGTCCATGTTTGTGTGAGCCTGGCCACAGAGTCTAGAAGTCTTAGAAATGAACTGGTAATGATACACTATTGGAAAAATATTCTTGCATTACTGGGTTATGCCACCCAACTGTCCAGTCTGACACCAACAGGCCATCCCATGCAGCCTCTGCGAGAAGAGGAGGAAGAGACAATGAGGTCTTCTCCATTGACACTGATAGGTCCAAGCAGTGCTTTTTTTCTGGGTGTACGCTGGGGTATGCAAACCCCTAAACATTTTGTGAATCTAACAGGAGAAGAAACTATCTATCTATCATCTATCTATCTATCTATCATCTATCTATCTATCTATCTATCTATCTATCTATCTATCGTCTGTCTATCTATATTTAGTTTATTCTCTAGCATGGTGAATCATCAGTTCTGTTGCTACCCCCAATGGCAGCCTCGTTTCCTGTCATGGTGTATCCAGAGTCTCAGACAGAAGCGAGTATTTAATGTGAGAAGTAGGAGTTGGAATCTAGCACGGTGATTGGTCAGTTTCATTGTTACCACCTCCTACGGCGGTTTCATTTCCTTTTCCAGTGTTTCCTGAGTCTCAGATGGAAGCGAGCGTTTAATGTGTGAAGTAGGAGTTGGAATCTAGCTTGGTGACTGGTCAGTTTCCTTGTTACCACCTCTGATGGTGGCTTCATTTCCTTTCCTGGTGTTTCCTAAGTCTCAGATGGAAGCGAGCATTTAATGTGTGAAGCAGTGTGGAATGTGGATGTGTTGTGTTTTTCTGATGAAAGTTTGGCCTCATTGAGGGGCAGTATTTCAACATGCGTAATGCATGTTCTTTGTACTTTTGTCCATTTACAGTATTCAGTTTTCCTGATTTGAACTATAAAATGGTGATATTTTTGAGTCAAAATGAGAGCACCCCTATTTTTTTTTTTAAGAAAAAAAGCACTGGGTCCAAGTGTCAATGGGCTCCTTGGTCCCAGAGCAGATTCCATCAGTGGCCTACTGGTCCTTTGTAAAGTGATAGCATCTGGCCTCAGATTCTCTCCCCACTCTTTCTTTTTCCTTTTGTCTTCTGCCTATTATATTGTGTAACCGTTCTGTTTTGGCTGAAGCACCTGCAAACTACTCTTTGCTATCAACCTTTATTCTGATCCTCAACATTTTTTGTGTTTGTGTGTGGCAAGGTTGCAGTAAAGGCCCTCTTCTTCCTACTCTTTCTCTCCCTTTTGGCTCCACACACTACAGTGGTACCTCGGGTTACATATGCTTCAGGTTACATACGCTTCAGGTTACAGACTCCGCTAACCCATAAATAGTACCTTGGGTTAAGAACTTTGCTTCAGGATGAGAACAGAAATTGTGCTCTGGCGGCGCAGCAGCAGCAGGAGGCCCCATTAGCTAAAGTGGTGCTTCAGGTTAAGAACAGTTTCAGGTTAAGAACTGACCTCTGGAACAAATTAAGTACTTAACCCGAGGTACCACTGTATACAGAACAGCACATTGCACAGAAAAGCAACAGTAAGAACAACCATTTCTCATGGCACTGTAAAACAGAGGAGAATCGATTGTCTCGTCTTTGCTGAAACTATCAGAATCTCAGACGATGTTATCCTTGTCAAATAGGGGAATAAAATTAATTGCTATTAGTGCCTGGAAATTAAACCTGTGGTATTGCCTTAAAATAAAAAAGGAAGAAAGAGCACTTGGAGTCTGGCATTAACATTTCACTGATAATACTCTTGTAATAAAACTTGGCATCCCTGTTCAATTATTCATATGGTGTCATATGAAAACATGACAATTTTAAAAATGCATTCTTCCAGCATCTTTCAGTCAGCCAGGGTGCCATTCTGTGACTTATATCCTCCCTCCCTTTGCATCTCGTCATCTGAATGCTGTGAATAAATTCAACTTTATTGAATAAGTTTCACTCTTGTTTCTGCGCATTTCGTTTATGATTTCTACAGCTGCCCTTCTATTGTATTACCCTTCTATTTTATTTTTTCTTCTTGTCTTGATTTCCTTTTATATCTGCCATGTGCTCTATTTTTACCTTCCTTGCAATCCATCATTCCTGCTGGGGGGCGGGGGGGGGGAGGGGCGGGCAGCACGGTTAGCTATATTCCCTATTATCTGATTTTTTTCCCCCCTGGATATACTTAACTTTGTGACACTTTCTTTCTCTGAGTGACCTTTGTGATATAATCCTTCAACGGCTGCATCCTGAAAGCATCTTCTGACAGCAAAAGCTGCCACACATTTAATTCTCAAATGGCTGAAGTTCAGTTTCTGTGATTTCTGTTGTGTCTCCAGGAGAACAGTATGGCAAAACTCTGCAATACCTATGTTACATATAGCAAAAGGTGTTGCTGTTGTTGCTGTTATTGTTGTTGTTGTTGTAGTTGTTATTTTTATTTTATTTTTTAAATGTCAGAATCTTGGAAACGTCAGAATCTTGTTCCTTAGCTATTAACTCAAAAGATGATTGGAACATACAGTAAGTATCTCTGTAGTAGAAAACATTCTTTGGCAAAACACACATACAGGCACTATAACATTTTCAACTTAGCTCTATAGCTATTCAAAATCAGGCATTTTTGAGCACTTCCACAGCAGCCATTTACTGCAGGGTCTCAGAATCCCCCCCCCTCTTTCTTGGAGGGGGGGGAGTGGAAAGTTTCACTTCATGCTTGTGTTTTACACATCCCATTTTTTCCTCTCCTTACTGAAAATAAAAATAAAAATCTGATGGCCAGTTTGTGGCTGCTTCAAATTGGAACATTCCATTTTGAAGGCAGCTTGTTTCTGATGTGTTATGTGACATTTCTTGGGAGTGTGTTGTACTGCTACACCTCTTTAATTCTGCTTTGGCACAGCCGAGCCATTTCTGAGAATAGCCATGGGAAGGTTGTCGCTGTTGCTTCGTGGAGAAGGGAGATGGCAATCTTGCTGTGCCTGGAATTTTAATCCCCCACCCCACCCCTGTTACTGGAGCAGGGCTAGCACGTCATCAGGAAGTCTAGCCTGGAATAATCTTGCTAGGCATTTGGTTGGCTCACAAGTCCTGTGGCCATTCCGTGGGCTATGTGTTAAGTTTGTAAATGTGAAAAGACAGTGGGAGGGGAGGAGAAGGTGCAAAAACTCCAAGTTGCAAGGCTTGTTGTTGCTCAGGAGAAAGGTTCAGCAGTAGCAACTGGTGGGCAAGATGGAGGAGGACTTCCAAGTTATTTTCTCATGGTTGTGGGATCTTTCCAAAGGAGCAGTGCCATGTGGATTGTAGACTGAATAGGGTGCAGTTTGGTTTTGCTGAGGGGTGGGGGGAATGGAAGTTCAGTCTACAGTGGTACCCCTGGTTACGAATTTAATTTGTTCTGCAGGTCTGTTCTTAACCTGAAACCATTCTTAACCTGAGGTACCACTTTAGCTAATGGGGCCTCCCACTGCCGCCGCGCGATTTCTGTTCTCACCCTCAGGTAAAGTTCTTAACCCGAGGTACTACTTCTGGGTTAGCAGAGTCTGTAACCCAAAGAGTTTGTAACCCAAGGTGTTTGTAACCCAAAGTACCACTGTATATAGAAGGAAGACTTCACCCTTTATCTTTGAATTCTAGATTTTGCTTTAAAACACAGCAACATGCAGAGAACCGGAGCACTGTGCAAGATCAGAACTAAACGTAACATGGAGCCTATGAGTAGCTCATTGAACAGACCCCTAATGTATCTATCAGGCGCTACTCTTTATGTTCAGATTCTTCAAGTTCTCCTGCTACTCTAACACCAGGTATACAGGATAGTCCATATGGGCATATGGGGCAATGATGCAGTATTTGTTGAATGCACACACAAGAACAGGTGTCCACTGCGATGAGACCAGCTAAAAGTCATCACAGGTTGGGGAATTGGCCTTTAGATCC
Source organism: Podarcis cretensis (assembly GCF_951804945.1). Classification (NCBI taxonomy): domain Eukaryota; kingdom Metazoa; phylum Chordata; class Lepidosauria; order Squamata; family Lacertidae; genus Podarcis; species Podarcis cretensis. Next base: position 12,194,432 of record NC_137176.1, on the reverse strand, counting down.
TAAGGCCAGGAGATATTACTTTGAACATCAGCTTTCAATTACTACATATCACAAATCGTACAAGAAGCTGTAGAAATAAATGTTTTCAGGCTGAGTAACCTGTACCTAAAGTATGGAATTACCTTTTTGGCTTTATGTTTGACAGGTCTGACAGCTCAAAGAACTGGAAAAGGTGCAGAAAAGGCCAGCTAAAATGATGAAGAGGTTGGAGAAACACCTTCCCTACAAGGAAAGGCTAAAGTATTTGGAGGTTTTTAGTTTGGGGAAAAAACAAAAGGCAACCAATGGAGGAAATGATAATTGCATTTTGAATAGCGTGGAGAAATTTTCCCCACCCCTCCTTCTCTTATAATAACAGGACGCCATCCAATGAAATATATTTGTGTAAGATTGAGAACTGGGAAAAGAAAGGTCCTTCTACTTGCAATACAACTTACAGTTTTTACTGTCCACATGAACCCAACCATCTTTCCTTCCTGTACAATGTCTCTGGGAGGGACAGCATGTCCTCACAGAGACATTTGGCAACCCCCTAACCCCTTCTCAATACATGCACCAGCAGCCAGGCTTTCTTGCTGCTTAGAGTAGATATTGCTGGTTTTTAAAAGAATTCTTATTGCTTTTAAGAAGGGCAACTCTTGTAAAAATTGTCCAAGTGCAAATTCTGAGGAAGAACTGTGTTCCAGTCCGCACAGTAGTCTGAGAGATGTGGATCAGGTGAGTTTGCTTTGGAATTTGTATAGCACGGATTCTTCCAGTAACCCTACCAGAGGCATCTGACTGGCAGCTGTAGGAAACAGGAAGGTGAATTACATGCCCCTTGCTCTGATTCAGAAAGGCAACTGTTACCTTCTTAACTTTTAACAATGGCTTAATTATTAAGTTTAAGCTTTCGGTGTAAAATGTTAACTGGCTTACTTATATTAAGGTAACATGAGAGTGGAATGGGCTGCTGTTAAATTGTTAACAAAGCAAGGGAAAGCATGCCTGGCTACTAGAAATTTACTCTCCATTATCAAAAGCAAAAGTTTTAATAGTTTGCTTCCACTTAAGCCTCTCTGCTTTTTAAAACAACCAATTATATGGCCACTAGTGCGTGTTAGGCCTGTCAGATTTGGACCATGCATTCTCAAGGATGTGCCACTCTGCATGAGCCTCTCATTTATTAGAAGTCGTTCTGAAAATCCCTTGGAGGAGGTGAAACTGATGCAAGAAATACGCAAGGTCCTCTCCTAAGGCTGGTTCAGATGCTCAGGAATTCTGACATGACCGACCCTGGGAACATATGGAGGTGCCCCTGGCATGTGACTTGGTGGGAGAGCAAAAGGAAGCAGCAAATGTATAAACCGGTGACTCCAGGTGGGGCCTTCTTAAAGCTGCAATGATTGCGTAGTCACATGTGACTAAGAAAGGACCTCATGATTTTGTTGGCAACTTTGCCCCTTGGGCTCACCAAGAGGCAGCAGCTCATGCTACAGGCTCCTCTGTGTGACTCCAGTTGGGTCGCAAACCAGAGATCAGCCCAGGCACTCCTGCAAGGGACCTTGGGGCTGGAGCGTGGGGGCTCAACATCTCTAGGCAAAATGGAGTATTATCTGAGACTGAAATTTGCATTTTAGTGAGATTTGAACTTTGTGTGTTAGAAATCTATACCCTACATGGCAAACGTGTCTTGCTTTAAAAAATAATTCCTTTAAGTGTTGTATAGTCCCACAATTTGGCAACAATTCATCTCCAAATCTTATTGATTGACTTACTTTTCATCCCAGCATTCTATCTTCCATTCTTCCATACCAGTTGCTAAGTGGTCCTGAATCGTCAGAATAGTCACATACTCGTCATCTGCTGTGTGTGTCAAAATGGAAACTACTCTTTTTCCTTTGCTGTGTTTAATCTTTAAAAATGTACCACGGCAAGCCAATACAGGTCTACTCAGATATGTCCCATTAAGTTCAATGCGGCTTACTCCCAGGTAAGTGGGAATAGGAGTTCAGCCTAAAACAAAAGGGAGGGGAAACTGAATGTTAAACTTCCAACTACCATACCTCTCTGATTCAAAGCAAACAAACTTTGGTTCTGCTGTGTTGCACGGATCACTACCTGGCGTGGGAAAATTTAATAGCAGCATGTTATGCGAAGGTTGCACTCGACAAGTATAGCAAATAAAATGAGGAAATGCACACATTGTACCTTGCAAAGGTTGCAAGCAGTGGCGCAAAAGTCTTGGGTTACAATAACATCTGAAATGAGTCCAAGCCTGAGAACGTCGCTTAGCTTGTTTCAAAGGGATGCAGTTCACTAAACGCAAGCATGATTTAATGCTCCATCAATTATTTCCTGCCTGTCACTTAAACAGGCTTCACATATGCATGGCAGGTCTAGGAGTGCAAAGATGAGGCAGAAGGAATGATTTACTGGCTGGGGGCAACACCTGTAAGTTAAGCAGCTCAGAAATTAGCCACAAGTAGCATATTAGGGCAGCTAATCAGGCACGCTTGAGTATTTCAGTTTCTTGATTTCCCCATAAATAAGGCTGTATGTGGCTGCCCTGGGGCCGTCTAGTGATTAACTGCCCTGGTTTACAGTAAAGTGCTCAGTCTGGACAATTTAGTGGGAGGCTGCAGGTGTGCAGAGTAAGCATGTTGCTTATGACGCTTATCCGCTGGGGATACGGAGGGTCTCTGAAACTTGGATGTCTTGTTTTCATGTTATCATCATGCTACTTAGGGATCAGATTGCTTTCATCCATTCACCTGTATCATGTTAACAAGTTGTAAACTACCAGCCATTTCATGCATAATTTTGGAACACAGCTCTTGCATGCTTTGGGCCTCTCCGAGTCCATAGAGACACCCAACATGGGTTCAAGGATGCAACTGTAACATGACTCAATAGCAAACCAAGACTTGGATGATGATGTTGATAATTATTTTATGCCAGATTAATACCCCCAGACTGCTTCTCACTTTTGCGTTTGTATGCTTCAGAATTTCTACTTACCTACCTAAACACAGCTGGCGCTGTGGTCTAAACCACAGAGCCTAGGGCTTGCCGATCAGAAGGTCGGCGGTTCGAATCTCCGCAACAGGGTGAGCTCCCGTTGCTCAGTCCCAGCTCCTGCTCACCTAGCAGTTTGAAAACACGTCAAAGTGCAAGTAGATAAATAGGTACCGCTCCAGCGGGAAGGTAAACGGTGTTTCCGTGTGCTGCTCTGGTTTTCCAGAAGTGGCTTAGTCATGCTGGACACATGGCTCCCTCAGCCAATAAAGTGAGATGAGCGCTGCAACCCCAGAGTCATCCACGACTGGACCTAACGGTCAGGGGCCCCTTTACCTTTTTACCTAAAACCATAGAGTGTGAATGTGACAGATATATGAGTGACACAGACTCACTCATCAGAGAACCAGCATTGGTGGCAAGTTTAGTTGTATGTACTGTATATTCACTGTTATGTGATGTGTGAAATGGCTCATGTTGTTTTCTTAAGGATATGAGATTCTGGAGTTTACTGGAGACATGATGATCCATTTACAGCACAGTGACCCTGTGTGGAGGAGCCCATGTAAGCCCACTAAATTCACTCCACCATATTCCCTCAATTTATGGGCATGAACATGGACATGGACAGTGCAATATGATGTTAGGGGAAATGGGAGGTCTGTGTGTGCCTCCCATGTTCTCATCCATCCATCCCCCTCCATTCTTTGGAAGCTGTCTGTGCTCAGAGTCACTTGCATGCTATTTATCAAATGCTGCCATTGTCAACTATTGTTGTTGTTGTTTAGTCGTTTAGTCGTGTCCGACTCTTCGTGACCCCATGGACCAGAGAACGCCAGGCACTCCTGTCCTCCACTGCCCCCCGCAGCTTGGTCAGACTCATGCTGGTAACCTCGAAAACACTATCCAACCATCTCGTCCTCTGTCGCCCCCTTCTCCTTGTGCCCTCCATCTTTCCCAACATCAGGGTCTTCTCCAGGGAGTCTTCTCTTCTCATGAGGTGGCCAAAGTACTGGAGTATTGTCAACTATTAGTTACTGCCAAATGTTAAAGACTCCACTGCATGGCAGCTATCAAATACTGTCAAATATAATCACTCTGTGGTTTCCAAACTGAATCCAATGAGAAGGTCTGTAATGGTTTCAAAAAGAAGCCCAGTCACAGCCTGATCTTCTGCAATGAACAGCCACAGGAGGAACAGATTTCAAGGATTGACGGTGCCAAAAGTGGAGCATTGTGGGGCCTTGTAATGCAGAAGAGTCAGTCATCTCGTTCTAAGCGGAGCCTCCAAGGATGTTTGGGCCCAGCTTGTAATGGGTTTGCTGGCACCATTGTGAGCCCACAGTCAGACAGACATCAACATCCCACAAAAGAGGGTTTTGGGTAGCAGATTCATTTCAGCTCTAGCCCCCCTTGATTAAAATTTGTCCCACTGAATAGTCGGCCCACAAAACCTTGCCGCATTAAGAATAACAGCACAGCAGCAATAATGGCAGCTTCAGAAACCTGTGATGCTTTTGATCATTCCATTGTCAGCGTTCCTTTTATAAAACAAACTCTAGTCTTTTGGAAAGGAGATGTTAAATCACAAGAACAGCAAGCTGAAGTGGTTACAACCAGAATCAAGCACAGGTTAAAAATAAACAGGCTTATTGTGAGAACTGTGGAATGATATCAAGATGATCCCCGAGCAGCCCTTGAGATGTCAAAGATGATAATACAGTAACAACGTTTGGGAAGTATTTCGAGTTTTACACTTAGCCTTTGGCAGGGATTTATTAAGACAGAATAAACCCTGTGACTTTTCAATCCCAAGTACAATTTGTTTCTCTAATATATCTGTGGGAGTAATGTGTGATGGAATCCTTTCTTTTGCCAGCCCCTCTCGTTGTTGCTGATGATATGCTATAATTGGTTCTCCCAGGCCATATCTCAACAAGATAAAACACAACACATGTACATCTGTGGCCCAGTGTCAATGCCTTAAATGTACATCAGAAATGCATTAAATCTTCTGATTGCTATTTTGTTTGCGCGGCTTGTAGGTTCAGCATTTTCTTCTGTAATGTACTCTGCTGATTGCCTTGAATTATTGGTGTGTCCTCCTCAGCAGACCAAGCGCACCTCGTCCGGAGACATAGGGCACTGGTATGTTCTGTATTTATTGGTGAAAACAGGCCAAATGTCCATGTGCATTATTGCAGATCAGTGGTATTCAGCAGGAAGCCTGGGGGAGGGGAAAGGGTTGCCTAGCCCACAGGGGCTTTGCTCTACACCTTTAGGGTCTCTAAGGCATTGTCTTTATGTCATACTGCTGCAATAAGGAATGTATGCCAGGGCAGAGCAAATGAACAAGCCCAGCCACCCATCCTGGCAGGGATGAACGAAGCCGTTGTGATACCTGGGGCGGGGCGTTGCTATGTAGGGTGCATGTGCGGCATCGCTGCGTATGATGCATGTGCCGTACATAGCGACACCGCACATGTGCTGTACATAGCGGTTTGCTGGCACAGCCACTCCAGGTCCATGCGGACAGTGCCGGGACCCCTCCTCGCCGCTACAGCTGCAAACGGAGGATCCTCTACATGTGGCTGTAGTGGTGACGGAGGGCAAACCACTATGTAGAGTGCATGTGCAATGCTGCACATGCGCTGTACATAGCGGTTTGCCGGCAGGGCCAGGATCCTCTGCTCATGGCTGCAGTCGTACCTTGAATCACAAACGCCTTGGCTCCCAAACAAATTGGCTCCCAAACGATTGAAACCTGGAAGTGAGTGTTCCGTTTTTCGACTGATTTTCGGAAGCCGAAGGTCCGGTGTGGCTTCTGCAACTTCCAAAGTGCTGATTTCTTCTAATACAGTGGTACCTTGGGTTACAGACGCTTCAGGTTACAGACTCCGCTAATCCAGAAATAGTACCTCAGGTTAAGAACTTTGCTTCAGGATGAGAACAGAAATCGTGCTCCCGCGGCGCGGCGGCAGCAGGAGGCCCCATTGGCTAAAGTGGTGCTTCAGGTTAAGAACAGTTTTAGGTTAAGAACGGACCTCCAGAACAAATTAAGTTCTTAACCCGAGGTACCAATGTATACACATTTTTGCAAAGCATTTTCTCCAAATATAATGCATTTCTATAAGCCATTTTCACTAATATATGCAATACCCTAGTATATGCATTTTGGTTTTCCTCAGCTGAAGAAATGCTGCAAAAAATTCAGAGAAGTGTGAATTTCAAAGGATGGCTGTGTTTCCGTTCATATCCTGCTTCAGAAAGTGTGAATTAGGTAAGTTTCCCTTTAAATGCAAACCTATATGATTTTTTACCCATGCTCCCCACCTACCTGGGGAATAAAGCAGGGAATAAAGTTCTACACTGGGACCTGCTGCCTCTGTGGATCTTGCCACCTGAGGCAGTTGCCTCATCTTGCCTCATAGGTGGGCAGGCCCTAGCAGGAGACGCCTATTGGGCTGGCTCCGGCCTGGTGGAACGCTCTGCCTCATGAGACCAGGGCCCTGCAGGATCTGATTTATTTCCGCAGGACCTGTAAGACAGAGTTGTTCCACCTGGCCTTTGGCTTGGAGCCAATTTGATTCCCTCTCTCTCTCTCTCTCTCTCTCTCTCTTTTCTTTTCCTTCTCCTCCTGCGATGAGGCTACATTTTAATATTTTAATGTTCCATTATTTTAATGTTGTATTTTATTTTTGTTTTTAAGTTGTAATCATTCTTCTTGTTTTTATTATTGTTTGTAAGCTGCTCTGAGCCTGGCCTTGGCTGGGGAGGGCGGGGTATAAACAAAAAATTATTATTATTATTATTATTATTATTATTATTATTATTATTATTACCCAATGTCCTGCATGTGGGGCTTCAGGAGGCCACAGAAAGCTTAGCAAAAACAAGTTTTTAACAATGGAGTATGGGAAGGGATCCACAGCGAATGTTCTTATATGATGAGTGTGTAACTGGTGTTTTGGTCACCAGTTACACACTGGTGTAATTGTATATTATGACCAATATCTTCAGCCCAGTGTACCATAACTGATTTAACTTCTTCATCTTTCAAATGCCATTCCAATAATAATTTATACATTTTGGACAGTATTTTAACTTTATTATTTAACAGTTCTAATTCAAACCTCAATTTTGTATATCCAAATCCATTTTTTTCTTTTATCATCTTTAAACATTTCGTCAATTTGATGATAATGCAATCAATCATTCACAAAACCTTTAACTTCCTCCTAAGGTTTTAATTTCCACTGGTTATCTATCTCCTTCACTATTTGTTCATAGGTGGCCCATGAGTAGCATTTTAAGTTAGGAAGGGGGGGCAGTTGTCCTGCCACCAAAGTTTCAGATCACATGTGATTCTTTCACAGAAGCTGGTTGTTTTGATATATTAAAAAGATAACTGCAGTGAACACACTGTGAATGGGGAAATCTAAGATTACCAAGCTGGTGGCCTCATCCTGGACATCCATGGGCTGCCATGAACTGTCTGTAGTGAGGAAGCTTAAGTCTGTGCAGCTACTCATGCGTAAGCTTCCTGACTGCATCCAGGAGAGTGGTCCTGATCCTGGTAACCAGGGGATGCCCTCTTCACAGAATTCACACAAGAAAGGGACTATTCCAGGAGCGGATTTCTGGGAGTGCAACTGGTTTACCCACAGGGTGCTGAGTGCTCTGCAACAATGACTTAGAATGCAAGGCAAGAAGCAGGATGGGGGGGGAGAGAGAGGACAAATTTTGGCATCACATGGGGTGCCACTGAATGAATGAATGAATCTTTCTTTGCATCAGCCATTGGCCATAGCAATAAAACAACAATGCAATATGCAAAGAACAGAAATAAAAAAGTCAGTTATATAAAATACATTTTGGGATTTTGAATCAATAGTCAAATGGTGGATCTTTTTTTGATTGCCCCAGCTAAAAACCTTGCAACTTTTGCTGTCACCTGCTCATCTTGAACAGCCAAGAGAAAGGACGCTGTGGCAGTGGTTGGGTGACCCGGAATGGACAGTCTCACTCCTCAAGTCTTTATAAAGAGTGCAAGCCAGAAGGGCATGTGCCACCGATTTGGTACTGCCATCTCCACAGGGACATAAGCATTTTTCGTATGGAATCTGTTGGAATCGTGCCTCAAGTACAGCCAAGGGCAATACATTCAATCTTGCGAGAGTAAAAGTGCGTCTACATTTTAGGATTGCTAACTTATGCAGATAGGGTGCCAGAGAGTCGAAATGGGAAGGTGGAAAATATTCATACCATGGGCAAGATTTCCTTATTGTGGCCAAGTTGTTCTGATGCGCTCTTCACCTTACTGTGAAACTTGCAGACCCCACATCTGGGTATCTTTTTTGCCCTTTCCCAAACTGAAACCAGATATGGCACCCCTGGTTTGAAAATTGCGGCCGGGAGCACCTCCGCTCATCCGTGCATGCGCACACAGAGCTGTTATGCCTAAGAACGGTGTATTGAACAAATCCAAGCTGGTCACATCTTTTACTTAGAGCTGAGGGCAAATAATGTGTAACAGTATCATCAATAAGAGCCTCTGCAATGTTTTTTGATATACAGTGGCATTTAAGATATAGGGTCATTGAAAGAGCTGCCGATATTTTTTCCTTCATTTGAAGTATGATTGTCAGAAAACCACAATGGAATTGATTTCGCAATTGGACTAACTGAAATGTCACTTTGGGGATGCCTATTCTGTCCTTCAGGAGAAGCCCGTCATTCCCCCAGCTGGGTGTATTTCTAGTGATGCATGAAGTGGGAGAGGGTGGGTTTCCAGCAATCCATATTCCTAAGAGTAATGAAGATATAACGCTAGCCAATATCGGCACTACTATGACTCAATTTTAGAGAATGAATAAGACAGAAAGCAGCCCTTCATCACTGACCAAAAATGCCCTGTGCAGTATATAAATAACCTGGAAAAAAATAATATTGGGTAATGCATCGTACTAGGTGAATACATTGCATGGAACTGTCTTAACTCTTCCTGTGAGTAAAGACTGATTTTTATTTTTTATTTTTTTTTTAAAAAAAAGAGGCTCCAAGACAAAGATGTTTTATTTATAACCACCAAGATGAGGTTACAGCGATTTCAAGGAAAGATCAATATAAATCCAATAATGTTAATTCATGCAGTGCTGAATAATATTTAATGAACAACGGAGGAAAATATTCAGATAGTATGACAATAGAAAATATTATTCATTCCGGGTTTATATCATTCAGTTCAAGGTAACTTATTTGTACACAAAATAGAAGGTTATGGCAATTATTTCAGTCGAATATTCAGGAAGGGCTCATTCGATGGGCTGGAGTTATGCAACAGCCTCCAGGTAGCAGCAGCAGGAGGGACAAAGAGGTGGCAAGATTGGGGCTCTGAGGGCAATTTGTGTGCTTTTGGTTGTTTGTAAATTAAGAGCCTCATCTAAGCTCTTTTAAGCCATATAGATTTCAATGGGTGGTGTTTGAGCACATCTTCTTCTGTTGTCTTTTCAGCACCTGAAAAACTTTCTCTTCCAAGAAAACCCTTTTAGATAGAGGTCTTTTCCACTCTGCAACAGTACAGGAGATGGCTTTAAAAATGTTTTTTCATTGTTTTATTGCTTGCTGTTTTAAATCAGTGGGACTTTGAACTGCTTTTGCAGTTCCAGGCAGGCAGTTAAACATGAAGTTGATCAGGCTCTGATGGGACAACCTGCGTGGTTAGAAGGCTGAGAATGGCTCGGCAGCTCCAAGGTTCTGCAAGCCTGTTACAAATCTTAGCAAGTGGAACTGACTTCTATATTTTATTTTTTTAAGCATTCATAAACTCTACTTTTCTCAAAGCTTCAAAATCAGAATTATCCAGAAAGTGCCACTTCAATACTGCTAGCAGTACTTCTCTATTAACGGTGGCTTCGGGCTGTTTACTTTTGTTAACATTATCACTTGGAATTGATTTGTCAGAAGCTGGATGGATAGCTACCACTGACTACAAACTAGCCATAGCTGAGAACTTTGGGTTGGGCTAGTACTAAATTTAGTAAAGACCTTGTTTTGGATGTACACTTTGGTTTTCACTTGACTTTAGTGTCATGGAATTCTACTCGATATTGATCCAGATCAGAACTCCGACATATAGTTAGAGTAAAAACTTAAACATGTTGCAGGATTCCCAAAAAATAGTCCAGAGGCAATTAATATTCCATCCAGCAGAACTTTAGTGCTACTGAAGGCAGATGAGCATAATGGTCACAAATCCAATACATTCATGATTGGGCCTGTCCATAAGAAATCCAATTGCAGCAGACTTAACTTAAACTTACAATAATTTACAATAAGACTAAACCTTAACACTATCTACAGAACACCACACCAGAAGGAAAGAGAGACAGAAAGAGAGTGAGACCCAGGCTCCTTCTGGCCTTATTATTATACTTAACATGACCTTGACAGAAAGAGATAACAGAATCAGTTTAAGCCAGCTGTACTTAGCTTCTCTGAAGGTATAACCCAAACATCATGAACCTTCTGCTTGTTTCTTTCACACAGAGAAGCTTCCAGAACCCTCTTGAATTAATTAGAATAGGAAAGATCTCTGCACATCAGATCAATGCTTTCTGCACTAAGAAATGCAAACTGACATTTAGTTCTTGTCCAGGTACCAGATTTGAACACTTTGAGATACTACTAGGGCCAGCCCTATAATTAGGCAGAATCAGGTGGCAACCATAGGCAGAAGATACTGGAAGATGACACCAGTGTTCCTCCCAAATCACTCCCCTAGTTGTTCCCATCTTCTTAAGCCAGCACCTCAGTAGTGTCAGTGGTTGCTTATCGCTGGCCTGGAATGGGCATCCCATTTATTTGCCTTCTCCCAACATGTTTCAGAAACTGCTCATTCCTCACTGACAGCTAATCCTTACGTCTGGCTGGTCTGTGACTTCTAAGCATGGGTTTGAGAGATTGTTTTGTCCCTTTCCTTTCCTTGATAAAGCCCACTGTTTGTGTGGTGCTGGAAGCTGCCCAGAATGGCTGGGGAACCCCAGCAGATGAGTGGATGATGATGATGATGATGATGGTCTACTGCTGAATTGAAGCAAAAATCAACTGAGTTTTCTGCAAACTGACATTTGTTCCTGTTCAGTGGTAAACAAAGTAGCTGCACCAAAGAACAACAGAAACCAAGTCACAGACTAAATGCAAGAAATCGTGGGACAAAGGGAAAGATGGATGAACCCTGAATGAGATGCAATGTAACTGTTTTTTTTCTAGCCCTGGCCTTCTAAGCCGGGCAGAACTGTTAGGGTTGCCATTTTTTATTACAAAACACAATGGCCAGCCCCACTGCTACATCAGTGAAGCAAAATGATGAAGGCACAACAGGACCTGTTGCAAGCCCATTATAATGCGATCTGACTGTTTATTTATTCAGTGTGGAGTTGCTATTGCTCTCCAGACCTTGTTGTCCTATCCAGCACTTTAAATTTTTCAGAGAATTGCCAACAAAGTAACACTGTCTCTGCAAAACAACATACCTACTGGAAGAAAAGACTACAGTGGTACCTCGGGTTATAAATGCTTTGGGTTACAAACACTTCGGGTTACAAACTCTGCTAACCCGCAAGTAGTATCTTGAGTTGAGAACTGTGCCCCAGGATGAGAACAGAAATCATGCAGCGGTGGCATGGTGGCAGTGGGAGGCCCTATTAGCGAAAGCACGCCTCAGGTTAAGAACGGTTTCAGGTTAAGAACGGACATCCGGAACGAATTAAGTTCGTAACCCGAGGTACCGCTGTATTGCTTTTTTTGGTGGCTTCTATAAGCTCCTTTACCCTCAAACAGATTTGACTTGAAGCAGAGAAAATTAGGGATTACCTACACATTTGTTGGAACTCGGGTGGCGCTGTGGGTTAAACCACAGAGCCTAGGACTTGCCGATCAGATGGTTGGCGGTTTGAATCCCCGCGACGGGGTGAGCTCCTGTTGCTTGGTCCCTGCTCCTGCCAACCTAGCAGTTCGAAAGCACATCAAAGTGCAAGTAGATAAATAGGTACCGCTCTGGCAGGAAGGTAAACGGCGTTTCCGTGCGCTGCTCTGGTTCACAAAAAACGGCTTTGTCATGCTGGCCACATGACCTGGAAGCTGTATGCCGGCTCCCTTGGCCAATAAAGTGAGATGAGCGCCGCAACCCCAGAGTCGGCCACGACTGGACCTAATGGTCAGGGGTCCTTTACCTTACACATTCGTTATTGTGGTTAGTGTATTGGGCAACTAACAGATGAGATGGTAAAACTGTTCCTGTGCTGTACCACTTTAAATTATAGGTGAGGAAATTACATGATGGAATGTCCCTTCCTATAAAAACTGTGCCAAAATGCCCTGAATCTTTACCACCCTGTCAGTGAGCTGTGAAGAGTTCCTACGCTTTTAACAATTCTGGGGTTGCATGTGTGGCTGAAAACAGGGTCAAAGTGTTCACACATCCCACTGCCCTCCCTTACTGCTGTTCCTTGCCATTCTCCTCTTTGCCACTGCAATGTGATGACAGATGCATCATCCTCCCTCTGATCTGACTTCAATATGACACCATACATCCTGCCAGATATGGCAACATGATGAAGTCAGAAAGTCTATTTGGAGCGAGAGCAGGAAGCAACACTCTCAGTTTGATTTAGGTCCATCACGATGCCTCATCGTAATAAGGGCAGTGCTCTCTTTGCTTGCTCTGACACAACTGAAGGGGGGGTGGGAATGAGAGAGCAATTTTCATCGCTACTAGAATACACATAAATACTGAAGAATGGGTGAGGGAGGCGAAGGGGTTCATGGAAACTTTAGTCTGTTCAACTTCTTTTGGTACCAAAATGCTCATTTTGGAATGATCTAACCTAATGAATAGGGACGCGGGTGGCGTTGTGGGTTAAACCACAGAGCCTAGGACTTGCCAATCAGAAGGTCGGCAGTTCAAATCCCCGTGACGGGGTGAGCTCCCATTGCTCAGTCCCTGCTCCTGCCCACCTAGCAGTTCGAAAGCACCTCAAAGTGCAAGTAGATAAATAGGTGCTGCTCCGGCGGGAAGGTAAACGGTGTTTCCATGCGCTGCTCTGGTTCACCAGAAGCAGCTTAGTCATGCTGGCCACATGACCCGAAAGCTGTACGCCGGCTCCCTTGGCCAATAAAGTGAGATGAGCGCCGCAACCCCAGAGTCGGTCACGACTGGACCTAATGGTCAGGGGTCCCATTACCTTTTTAACCTAATGAATATAAAAGCAGTCTGCATTACACACACACACACACACACACACACACACACAAAATCAAGCAGTATATAATTTTTATGAAATAAATAAATAATAAAAATAATAAAAATCTAAGCAGGAGAAGGGTTCTAGCCCATTCTTCTTCCCTATTTCCTGATTTTGCATGTGAAAGGATCCCCTCCCTCACAGATGGAGAGGTGTTCAGTCTCTTGATCCCCTATTTGCACCCTCAAAGGGTACAGCCTAGGACCAGTTCCACATCTTCATCTGCTGCTTTTGTGAACTAGCCCTCAGTTAATGCTATAGCCCTATTGCAGTCAAATGAATCACCCCGACTATATTATGCCTCCTTCCTTTCAGTGGGATTGAAATGCAACTAACTTTCTTTCTGGATTAGGGCCATTTTATGGGCAGTGAAGGCATGGCTGACAGGACTTGGTTCGGACCCCAAACATTGTCCCCTCAAAACAGGTAAAAAAAGATTGGCAGATTCTGTTCCTTAAAAACAAGTGTCTACTGCTTAGAGACGGAGCTCTTAGAACATTGAAAAGTACCTAAGAATCATGAGCAGGTGCCAAGCTCAAACCTCTGTGGATGTAACGCTCTGTTTTGATTTCACGAAGGAAAAGCAACGAGACTCTTGCCTGCTGAGGGAATAAATGCAGTATCTTCTCTTCCTCTTCCCGCTTGTTTGCCTGACTTGCATGGCATCCATGCAAACCCACGCAGCATCCACCCTTGAGCTGTGGGAAGCTACCTGGCTGTTTTCCTGTTTGGCTTGCTAGCACCATACTTTGGTTTCATAACTGACTTATAGCAGTCATCCACATATTAGATTCCAGGCTGAACCATGGCAAGACTAAGTAATAGATTGAAAAATACAATTATTGCTTACCTACAGAGTTCTTTTGCTTGGGAGGTAAAACACATATATCAGAAATGTTGGTGGTTTCTTTTCTCCCCAGGCCTATTCGATAAATGAACGTTACACCAGGATTCTTACACAGAATATCTTTGAAATGGGTTTTGTATTGATTTTTGTAACTACTCTGTTAGATGACGTTATCCCTTAGTGTGTCGTGTGTAGATGGTTCTGCCCGAAGCAGGTCATTGAGGTGATAACTGTCATTTGGAGGGACAGAAAAGCAATCATAGCTTTTTCATTACTTACTGTTTTCCCCCTGCAACTGTGGGATCATTTGACATATTATGGGCTTCTTGTGATTTAAGCTGCATTCTGAAATTAAGTGTTAGAATATCAAGCTGAGGGTTTAGAAAAATAAACTTGATGTCAGAGAAACCACATGCCCTCTAGGTCATAACCACAATCCCAGTGTACTAGCACTCAATGGAGTGTAAAATAATACTAATACTAATACGTAAGAACTGCATCAAAATATCCTAAGAAAATTATCAGGGCATTACTCCTGAATCAGAACCTCAAGGTGGCTTAACATACAACAAAATGCCCATCACCTGTAATTAAATAATCACATTAAAACTGGCCTGCACTACATGTAATATACATAGCTGAACACAGCACATTGGAGGTATCTTGTGGTCTGCTGGTTGTTTGATGCTTGTCCCACCACACCTGCTTTTGCAGATGCAGAAAGGCTGTAACGCTAGATTGCCATAGATCATTGGTGGACTCTATTTTACTTGGTGGGATACAAGTTGCAGAGGCTCCATTACAACAACCATTATCTAATAGAAGGAAATCTATTGACATCATGATGTTTTAGAGGTTGACATCTCAGTTTTATTAATTATCCCAAGATGACCCTTGGTTATGCAAGAAGTGCTTTAACAGCATAGCCCTGGTGACTTTTAGTATCTTATAAAGGCCAGTTGAAGGAGGTGGAGTCCTCAGCTGATGCTAAAAAGTTCATCAGAACTGGCACTGGCCAAATTTCAAAGGGCCTCCCCAAACTCTCCATGTTATTTGGGGGTGACAAAATTGTTTTTGGCAAGAGAAGTGAAATCTCCTGAAAATTCTCTTCTGGGAAAACGTTGAGTTACCTAACATTGAATTTACTTATTTCCCAAAGGTACATTTGTGCTCAGAGTGGTTTGCAGAAAATGAACAGTGAAAATGCAAGAGTACAACAGAATACATAATAAAAATTATAATAGCAATATATCATAAGACTAATAAGTCAATGCCATGGACTGGTTGGACACAGAGGAATGCTGAGAAAAACCAGCTGGGGAAGCACCAAGGGAAGAAGGTTCAGAACCCAGGGAGTGGTGGTGGGACAATGATGAGGGAGAAGACTGGGGAAAGGAGGTGATGGAAGCTGAAGGGGTAACAGGGCTTAGTGAGCTGGGAGAGTCTGTGGCAGAGAGAATTCAGGAATCGGAAGCAGAAGCTGAAGCAGGAGAATGGGATGAGGGAGGTCAAGAGGAGAGATGAGTCAAAGTGGTGAAGATTCAGGGGTGTCTACCCTACTATGACAAGTTCCCCTCCCCACTGACTTCCAGAACCAGGAGAGGCATGAAACAGGAGGAGCAAAGATGGACATGCAGGTGCAGTCTCCTATTGCTTTGACAAAGCTCTGGAGAGGAGGAAAGATAGACGGCTGTGTGGAAGTGGGGATCTTTAGCCTCAGCAACTGATTTGAATGAGCCGCTGTGCTCATTAGGCATGACACTCAGCCAAGTCTGTGGAGATCGTGTTCTTGCTAATAAAGAGTTAACTCCAACTTTGAACTGTGTGTTTTACTGGCTGGCTTGCTCCGTGACAGTCAACTATTCTTTTCAAATACAGTGGCACCTTGGTTCTCAAATGCCTTGGATCTCAAACAACTTGGAACCCAAACACTGCAAACCTGGAAGTAACGGTTTGCAAACTTTTTTCGGAAGCTGAATGTGCTCCATTTTGAGGGTTATGCTTCTGATTTGAGTGCCACACTTCCATTTTGAGTGTTACACTGAGATCTGTCTGTTTTTGCTATTTATTTTGTGTGTTTTTTTTGTTTTTGCGGCTCTTTTGTTTTTGTTTTTGTGACTGTGTGGAACCCACTTCCGCTACTGATTGATTGATTGATTGATTGTGTGACTGCAGTACATTGTTTATTGCTTTCATTTTATAGATCAATGGTCTCGTTAGATAGTAAAATTCATGTTAAATTGCTGATTTAGGGGTTGTTTTTAAAAGTCTGGAACAGATTAATCCATTTTGCATTACTTCTATGGGAAAGTGTGCCTTGGTTTTGAAGCGCTTTGGTTTTGGAACAGACTTCTGGAACGGATTAAGTTTGAGAACCAAGGTACCACCGTACATAAAATGAAGTAAGCATAAAGATTGCCAACAGGTCAATTAACAAGAGGAGCGATAGGTGCAGGACTATCCCACAAAGACATAGTCTTGACTTATGAGTAAAGACTAAGATGGCCACCTATGCGTCCTCCCCCCAAGAGAAAATTAATTACCAAAAAATAGAGTAAAGGTGGGGGACACATTTGCCTAAAGTGTGCATATGCTAATGTACATGTATAGGTGCAAATTTAGCAATGATCACTATAATTTAAATAAAAATGCAATGCATCTCCCAGGTGTGACCAGGTGAGCTCAGGCAGCTATCCAGATGCTACCTTTTGATGGGCAATTTCAAGGCCACCCTACTTTCCTTCCTCATAGTTCTTTTCCTTTAAAATGGAGCTGGAATGGACAGTGCTTCAAATGGAAGATATTTTCAGACAGATTGCTGTCCTCTGTAAAGTAGGACAGTGGCCACCTAGTCAAAGACATACTGTGGTTTCTTGAAGTGAATAAATTTTGAGCTTCAGAACATCTTAAAATCCCAGGAAGTAGACAACAAAAAGAAACAGAAACCAGATGCCCAGAAATACAAGTGGTTTGGAGGTGGTCTTTGGCCCAGGTTATTTGGTATAGGAACATCCTGAGAGATTTTTCAGCTATTAAAATGCCATCTGGTTTACATTTATAAAACACAGATTGGGACTCATTTAACTTATACTTGTGTATTTGCACTTTTGCCCTTATTAGCAAAAGGTAGGTGCTATGTTATCATGCATGTTATGCAATCTTATGAAAGCAATTAGAAAGCCAAAATACCCCTCCTTCCCCAATTACATTTAGCTTAAAGCTTGGGAGGATAAACTCGTTTGATGGAATTTTCACCTCAGCATTTTATTTTGGGATATACATTTCAGTGACCTAATCCAAGATCCATGCCAAATATGTTGGCCTCCAAGTATTTAAAACAGGTATCTCTGACTGGGTCACTGATGGTGTCATTTGACATTTCCTCTGCATTGGGGACATATAGGGCCTTGAGTGCCTCTCGCCCAAGCCTGCCTTAGCCACCAAGACAATCTTGCAAAATATCCCATATAAGTAGAGGGAAGCAACCCCAAAGAACAAAGCACCCTCTATTGCGTGGACAGGCGGAGTCCCCAGATCCCGCGCGGTCCCCCCCCGTCATGTGGAATAATGACTCAAGACAACGTGCTATGGGATTAAATTGGCCACAACTTTATTAAATTTCAAATGTGGGTAGACCTTGGCTCAGGCATTGGGTGTTCTCCCTCCCCAGTCCCCAGCCGGGGACCTAGGGAGCATCAGGGTTATCCAGTGTGTGTGGGGGGGGGATGGGCCGGCTCTGGAGAACATATGTTCAAGCAGAGATAGCCGCCCCCGTTATGCCGCCGCCTCAGGGGAGAGCAATGACGACCTTTCGGTGTACGGTCAAAGCCTCCCTTCAGAAAACCCCTTTAACGGGGAACCCTGGTATCGCCGCCGCAAAGAGGAAGATGGACTAAAGGATTCCGCCCAAGGCCTGATACCACCAAAGTTGTGACGTTTTGCTATGGGAAAGGCGAAACCTGCCAATGCAGGGAAATTCCTTTCCGGCCCTTTAACAGCGACCTTATCGTAGCAGCGCCCGCATACCTGTGAAGAAAAGTTAACCTGCAAAGGAAGACATTAACTGAGGGTGGGTAGGGTGGGAGAAGCTCTGGAGCCAAGTGAGGATTCCCAGGTAAGATCCTCCCTCTATTGTGCGGGCAGGTAATCCCTCCCCCTACCTGGCCTGGTCTCCTTGGCAATGCTTCCCCCAGGTGGGATTGGACAACTGACTGAGGTAGGCGGAGACCTCCAGGTATCCCACCTGAGGGAAGGCAAAGCCAAGCCTATGCTGTTGGAGCCGCTCCAGATCTAGGAGCTGCGCGCGTCCACGCAAAGGGCGCCCCCCCCCCCGTTTTAAGCGGGGAGCGGTCATTTCCTTTTTTTTTTTTAAGTGTCCTTGTCAGCATCCCTGGATGATGTGGACTCCTTCCTTGAAGTTCCTCCAGGTCTTCTCTCCCAATCAGAGAAGGAGCAGGAGACATACCACTCATGCTTTAGTGTGCATCTCCCAAACTAATGTTTCAAACTAAGAGCTAAATGCCTCCTTGCACTAGTACAAAATGCTGAAGCCAGATGGCTGGTGGATGCCACCAGGCACTTTGATTCCATCTTGCCAATTTTGCACAACCCACATTAGTTGCCAGTTTGTTTTGAGGCTCAGTTCAAGGTGCTGGTGTTCACCTTTAAAGCCCTACATGGCTTGGCACCCGTGTCGCTTAAGGATTGCCCATGTCTGTAATTTGCCAAAGCAAGCTTCGATCATCATTTGAGGCCCCGCTGGAGATACTTCAACCTTGCAAGGGTGGCTTATAGCAAGCAGGGCTAGGATCACCTTGCCAAATGAGGTGCATCAGAATGTGTCAATGGTTTCAAGCGACTGGTAAAGACATGGCTGTTCAAAAAAGCCTTCACCTAACTTCTTTGGAGCTTGGCTGCGCTGGAATTATTACTGTGTTTTTGGTTTGTTCGAATGGTTTTTGTTAGGGGCTTATGCTGAAGGATTGCCTCATATTTCGAAATACCATAATACTGGGGGCTTTGAGTTCCTCAGAAAGTAAGCAGGATATTAGTTATTAAAAATAAATTAATAATAATTCTCTGTGGATTTTGTATTATTCACTGCATGAATTGTTCAGCCCTCAGGAGGAGTCAGGGCAATACTTCTGACACTGGATGGCGTCACATTGTGACTATAGTCTACCTGCCTGCCACACTCACCAATAAACCTATGGTTACCTTGCTGTACCCCTCTGCCACTGGGCTGTGGCCCCCTGAACACTTCAGCCATCAATAATAACAGGAGGCTGTCTAGACTTGGCAGTCCAAACCATTTGGCTCGGGCCGTGGTGTTAACAATGCTCTGTGCTGTAAGCACAACCCAATCAAATCCAACCCAAATTTTCACAATGCATCACCACTCATTCTATATTAGCATCACATGGATTATTTATGAAAATGATGTTACTTGTCTGACAACCTAGGTGACATTACCTCTGGAGGATGTGCATCAGCATGGAAAAACAGACCTGTCACCGTCAGACATTAGTCTACTGTAACTAATTTATAAGGCTGTCCCACAATTTGTTTTGATCAGGCAGACTGGATCTTGTGGAAGAGGATGAAAAGAAGTGGGGGTGGCAACCATATATATATATATGCGTGCAAGGAGAACATGCTGTAACATTGTTGTTAGCAAGTCCCATTCTTGCACACAGACAGTTTTAGCATCTCTAATGTGCTTTTGCTCATGAGGTCTCTGGTACACCAGTACCTTCTAACCTCTAGGAGATGCTGTTGCCTGCTGGGTTTTACTGTGATCTATATTTCACATTTCTTTAAGCAGAGAGAAGCTTCAGAGGTGGAAGGGCTTAGCTGAGTTTGGCTTTCATTGAAGAAGAGATCATTAGAGACTTTTCTGCTTTGTAATAAATATACAAATTGAGCATAGATGGAGCCAAATAGCGGAGTCGTACCTCTACTTATGTATCCCTCTGGATACGGAATCTTCGGGTTATGGCCACGGCAACCCCGGAAGTGTATACTTTTGGGTTTCACCATGAGCACATGTGCAGAAGCACTCAATTGCGCAGTGCATGTGTGCAGAAGCAGGCCTCTATTTACGTTATTTTTGGGGTGCAAATGGATCCCGGGAACAAATTCAGTTTGTATCCAGAGGGTCGACTGTATAGCACTTGGTCAAACAACACAACTATGGTGAGATTTCTAGGAAGGTAGCGCCCCCAATATGCATTTTAGTTCCAGAAATGAATCTTGTTCTCTGCTCTTTAAGTCTGGATCAAAGCTGAACTCATCATCCTTGGGCCCTGATGGACTTCATGTTCCTGCAACATTTCAGCATCAGGAAACCACCCTAACCAATTATCCAACGATCTTTTTTTGAGAAAACCCATAACAATGCATGATGAGCAAAATATCAATCACTGTAGCATTTGGGATATGTGCAGAGGGAGGGCCTCTATCTTGCAAGGAGACCAGAAATGGGTGCAATGCCTACAGAGGTCCATTTCAGCACCCATAGGTGTGTCGATGGTGAATGAGTCACCCACAGTACGGGTAAATAATGTGTTGGTGAGCGGCTAAGCACTGTTAACCAAGGATTTATTAATCCTATAAATGCAAATGACAACCGTTCATTTCAATGGGGAAAAGTAAAGAGGGGTTCAGTCAGTTGATTGCCACTGTCTGGCTCACCATAACACTTCTCCTTGCAATTGTATTCAGTGGTACCTTGGTTCTCAAATGCCTTGGTTCCCAAACACCAAAAACCCTGAAGTTAGTGTTCCAGTTTTCAAACGTTTTTTGGAAGTCAAACGTACGATGCAGCTGTCGGCTATTGTTTTTGGGACACCTTCACCAATCAGAAGCTGTGCCTTGGTTTTCAAACATTTCAGAAGCCAAATGGACTTCCGGAATGGATTAAGTTTGGCGCTTTTGTTTTTGCTATTTATTTTGCGTTTTTGTTTTTGAGGCTTTTCCGGTTAATTTGTTTTTGTGACTGTGTGGAACCCAGTTCAGCTACTGATTGATTGATTGATTGTGTGACTGCGGAAATGGATAAAAGCCATCAGTGCAAGTAAGAAAAAAATGTAATTTTAATTTTTATAATCTACAATACTGTCTGAAGGGAACTCAAGAAGGGGTTATGTAGATTGAGATTGAGATGTGGGAATATGCAGGTGACCATGTCTTAGTTGTCAATGGGTTCCACTTAGTTTTATGGGACTATGTAGGAACAAAGTCCAAGCTGAGAGGGAGCTAAGACTGTCCCTCATCTGACAATGGCGACACAAGGGCAAGGGGTCAAGTTTAGGTTGTCACCCTCCACATTCTCCCCTTTGCTTAACACAGTGTTCTGGAAGCTTCTAGGAAACTAACATTTGCAGTTTTCTCAACTGCCAGCATAGCAAAGTGAATTTCAGCTTTACAACTAAACCTTTTTCTTTTTATTTCTTTTACTCTTCCACACGCCCCAATAATAATATTCCGCAGCTATAAATGAGTTTAAAAAATCTGTAGATGTACCAGCCAAAGCAAACATGACCAAATCCAGCTCACTTTTCTATTGCGATGTTGGCAATGAACATCGCAAGAGCACGAGGAGGGAAACTCATATTTTTGGGCAGTAAATGCAGTTCCACATGTGGCTGAGTACTCACAGGAAGCAGCGCTGGCAACACAGTTCCATATGACCTGCTCATAAAGAAGCTCAGGAAATCTGAACTAGAAAGTCATATTATTTGGTTGGTCCACTATCCTTTGATAAATCACAAGCAATGGGCAAGGAATGATTAGCAGTCATGCTGAGAAAAGGAAACAAATAGAATTCTGAAGGGATTTGCCCTAGTTATGGTATTGTTCAAGGTGTATGTCATTATTGTGGAATATGCTTTGGTAGCTGGCATAAATGTGAAAAAAATCTGCAAATATTTTGGATAGCAAGACTGAAATGGGAAAAAAAAATCCCCTTGATAAATGGAGAGAATTTGCGAGGGGAAAATTAGATACAACAAAGGATTGAAGTATTACAACTTCACTTGCTTGTCAAAATAATTACAGTATGCTAGAAAACTGTAGGATGTGAGCCATGTCATGGTTGATCTGCCCTAACAAAAGAGTATGATTGTAAACCAATTTTGCTCATTGGCACAGCATTTTATGAGAGCACCAACTATTTGTTTTTATGTGGTTATATTATACTCTGTAGTGTGTTCCTGATGTACTTTAAATCTATTTAAAATAGAGACTCCTGACCAGCTTCTAACCCCATTTTACTGCGATAAGAAACTAGTGGTTTTTTTTTTTTTTTTTACATTTAGTACACCAGTTCCTGATTTCAAGAAGCATAACTATTTCTGTTCCCCATGTGTCTTCTCAGACATAATTTCCTAATAGCCCCCCCCACTGCTCCCAATAAGACAGATGGTATATTTTTCCATCCTGCATGTTCTCTGAACTGAATCCAGGGGCTAGAATTATACCATTGGAAGAACACTCAGTGGACATCTATTAAAACCCATGTTCCTAAAATAATAATAATAAAAATCCCATACTAAGCTAATATCAATCAATTCAGTTGTATTGCTTAAAACCAGATATCATCCCAGTGTAGAATGAAACAGGGGTGGCAAAAGCAGCCAAGCCATATGCTGTGACTGTATAAAACAATAAAACTGGTGGAGCAAATAAGATAATGACCCACATTCCCCTCCCCATTGAAGCTGAGATTCTGTAGAATTATTTAAATAAATCCTTTCTACCCAAAAGATCATGCCTTTGCATAAAAGGTAAAGGTAAAGGGACCCCTGACCATTAGGTCCAGTCGTGACCGACTCTGGGGTTGCAGTGCTCATCTCGCTTTCTTGGCCGAGGGAGCCGGCGTACACCTTCCGGGTCATGTGGCCAGCATGACTAAGCCGCTTCTGGCGAACCAGAGCAGCACACGGAAATGCCGTTTACCTTCCCGCTGGAGCAGTACCTATTTATCTACTTGCACTCTGACATGCTTTCGAACTGCTAGGTTGGCAGGAGCTGGGACTGAGCAACGGGAGCTCACCCCGTCACAGGGATTCGAACTGCCCACCTTCTGATCAGCAAGTCCACCTGCGTCCCATGCCTTTGCATACTACGTGGTTAAAGGATGTTGCTGCTGCACTAGCTTTCTGTTTATTTTTGTTACCAGACTTCTGAGCATGGCTTGAAGGATATCTGCTTGTTGCACAGAATGCATGGGACTTATGTCGGGTTTATCAACCTCCAGTCCATAGAGGGCAGAGTTGCCACTAACAAATGGGAAAAATACTCTCCGTTGTTTTTCACTGAACACCTAAGCTCTGTCCCTTCCTTCTGTTCCCTCTCTCTCTCTCTCTCTCTCTCTCTGATGCCATGAAGCACACTCCAGTTATGTAGTATAGACTCCAAAGCCATTCTTGTGAATATGAAGTAATTGTAAGCAAAGAACATTTTTTCTTTAGCAATGGCACTCCTGTGTGTTTTAATTCTTTTCCTTTTGGAAGTTTTAGGACAAATAAAAGAAAGCAGTACAGTGGTAGCTCGGGTTAAAAACTTAATTCGTTCTGGAGGTCCGTTCATAACCTGAAACTGTTCTAAACCTGAGGTATCACTTTAGCTAATGGGGCCTCCCACTGCCGCCGTACCACTGCCGCGCGATTTCTTTTCTCATCCTGAAGCAAAGTTCTTAACCCGAGGTACTATTTCTGGGTTAGCGGAGTCTGTAACTTGAAGCGTCTGTAACCTGAGGTACCACTGTACATAGTCAAACTATGGAACTTGCCTTCTCCAGGAAGCAGTAATGGACACCAACTCGGACAGCTTTAAAAGAGGATTAGACAAATTCATGGAGAAGGAGAACCCACCAGAGGGGAGAGGGCTCTTGTCCTTGTGTTCTGCTCCCTGGTTTCCCACAACATCTGGCTGGCTACTGTGAGAACAGGATATGGACAAGATGGGCCATTGGCCAGATTCAGTAGGCTCTTCTTATGTTCTTAAGCGATGCTACTAGTGTATGAAGGAGACTGGATGGGTGGTGGGAGTGAGTAAATCTAGGCAGCTTCATTTTGCATGCTTTGTAACTCTGATATATGCCAGCTATAACCCAACAATTTTTGTATTTAAAATCTATCAGTGAAAATAATGTTCCCGTTCTCTTGACTGATCTTGGAGTGAACCTTTTTATGTTCTGAAGCAATATTTAATCATGCTTCATGGAGTCACAATTTGGTTCTTTGTTTACCATGTTTTGATTACAAGAAGAAGAAGAAGAAGAAGAAGAAGAAGAAGAAGAAGAAGAAGAAGAATGAACAATGTCTCAGTGTATGTGTGCATGTTTGTGTGAGAGTGTTTGGCTTAACCCAACACTTGTTTGGCCTTGAGTGCCCAACACATGCATTGGGGAGCATAAAATCGATGTATTTTCTCCAAATTTGTCTGCACATTTCATCTACAGTGACGGTCAAGCACATCATCTGTGGGGATTTCAATGGAATCGGAAATAATTTTGATGAAATTTGCCATTTTGGGATGATGGGCAAGGGTTTCACATAAGGTGGATTTTAGCTAACCGGAAATTCAAGCTGAATTTCGTAGAGCTTGCTCAAGAAAAACAGCTGCTGGGTTTTTGAGAGAAGTTAAAAAACTTTTACCAAGGTTAACCAAATATCTTAAGAAGGGTTTGAATGCTTCTAATTCTCTAAGGATGAAAATGAGCATGGACACTGTTAAGTTGTGGGTGAGCATATCAGATGACACAGCGATTCTTCAAACAGCTCTTCTTTATTCAGAGGCCAGAACAGAACTGAGCTGAAGGGCTCAGTAAGCCTGCTTATATAGAGCTCCAGTACAACGTTACTGTAGCAACTTTCTAAAACTATCCAATCACTGAACGTCACTTTTGATCCCTTATTTGCATAACTGTCTACAGTATCCCCCTGCTGGCCCAGGGTGAGAACTTCAATACATAACACACACCATTTTAGGGAAGGTGCGGGGAAGGTATTGTCCTTTCTCTATGCTCTATGCTGATTACTCTTCAGAAACACTTACATCCTGAATATAACCAACAGCAGACTTAAAGCAGACCAAAATCGGCATCACTGGAAGCAAGAAGCTGTTGCTATGTGGTTGAAGTCAAAGAGGTCAGAACAACAAAGAGAAATTGCTTAGAAGTCGGACAATTAAGACAATTGAAAAATAGCTCTTCATTCTGAAGGACAGAATGTTTGCATCTTTGTCTAATGCATTTAATACGCAGGAAACAGGAGTAGCACCGCTTGTTAAGATGTCTGTCAACCAGGCCTTAGGCTGAAGACCAGGAATTCTCAGGAAAAAAACCCATATAGCCAATTTCTTCTTTCTAACTAATTTTCTTCATGCAGACGCCTTTCTGCTCCCCACCCCATACTTTAATTGCTTCCATTCTACAGCTGGTATCAAGATACAGACAATAAATCACTTGTGTTAGCAACATTTTTAAAGAGAGAGTAAAGTCATTGGGTTATCTATACCAGCATATCAAAGCAAACAACATAGGAGAAGTTAGGATGAGAGAGAGAGAGAAAGACAAAACTAATACATCCTGCTTTCAAATTAAGCTGGCAGACTGGCTTGACTTTCTTAGGATGTTCAAAAATATATGACCAGTAAAGACCTTATTAATTCAATGGTGGTCTAGAATACAGGAATGGCTTTAGATCACGTTTAGTCACTTACTGGGGGATTTATTTGAAATGCCTGATAACCATATTTTATAGTTTAGATATCTTTGTGCTCTTTTATATCATTCCCCCCGCTTTATCTGGTTATTTCTATCAGATGCCTCAGCACGTCTAAGCAGCAACCCGCCCACTCCTTTTATATATATATAAAAAAGCCCCTTTCAGCTGGATGATATAACTTGGCAACTTGCAAATTAGAACAGTGTGTAATATTTAATAAAAGAAGTCAATGTGTTTCTCATAACTTGGCTCCAGAGATTTCACTGAATATGTAAACTTTATGTGAACTTATTAATCGTAGGGTGTGGGGAGAGGGGGGGGGGATTTGGTACTTCACATGTAGGGTTGAATAGCATGGCCATTAGTCACTGCTTGGTGGCAGTTTTCAAAAATTAGTATTGCAATGTCTTTTGTGGAGGCCGGAAAAGGTGAGAGTTTGTAAACTGGCAGGACCTTATTTTTCTACTCTGTGCAGTGCCTTGAGTAGCATATGTCATTCTTATACAGGGATGAGGAACCTGTGGCACTCTAGATGCTGTTGAGTTCAAACTCCCATTGCTCCTTGCCACTGGATCTGCAAGCTGGGGATGAAGGGAACTGGTGTGCAACAACATCTGGATAGACACATGTTTGCCATAGCTGACTGAAGAAATCAGTACCATCCGATAATCAAATGTCTTGATGCCAAAAAGGTTGGTGAACCATTTGAAAGTCCTGTATAAACATACTAATACAGTCATACCTCGGGTTAAGAACTTAATTCGTTCTGGAGGTCCGTTCTTAACCTGAAACTGTTCTTAACCTGAAGCACCACTTTAGCTAATGGGGCCTCCCGCTGCCGCCGTGCGATTTCTGTTCTCATCCTGAAGCAAAATTATTGACCCGAGGTACTATTTCTGGGTTAGCGGAGTCTGTATCCTGAAGTGTCTGTAACCTGAAGTGAGTGTCTGTAACCTGAGGTACCACTGTACATGCCATGATTCAGGATTAAATTATTTGGACAAACAACAGTGGACTCTTAAGGTGATACTAGGTATTTTGGGTTGGTGAGGACCAGCGCTATTTTTCTAGAAAGAGGTCCGGAGCTCACCATGAATGTCTCCTTTCTCTAAGAATGGCAATGGTGCCCACCTGAGAGGAGCCGGACCTGAGTTCCAGTGAGTTCTGTCTGGAAAAAAGCGCTGGTGGGGACATATAGCACTTTAGGAATAAATGTGAACATTCATCTTCCTAAGGTGTGCACTTTCTGTATGAAATGGGATTATTGTTGTTGTTGTTGTTGTGTTATGTATTTTGTGTTTTTATACTGTAAACCACCCTGTGATCTTTGGATGAAGGGAAGTATAGTGCAGTGGTACCTCAGGTTAAGTACTTAATTCATTCCAGAGGTCCGTTCTTAACCTGAAACTGTTCTTAACCTGAAGCACCACTTTAGCTAATGGGGCCTCCTGCTGCCGCCGCGCCGCCAGAGGCCGTTTTCTGTACTTATCCTGAAGCAAAGTTCTTAACCCGAAGCACTATTTCTGGGTTAGCGGAGTCTGTAACCTGAAGCGTATGTAACCTGAAGCGTATGTAACGTGAGGTACCACTGTAATGATAATGATAATACTAATGTATCTCAGTGGCTTTCAAACTGTGTTCTGGAAAACTCTGGAGTTCCTCAATGAAATGATGAGCCAAGTTGCTCATCACCTTGATTTTCCTGCAAAATGTGGAGCTTACATGGAGTGCAGTTATTTCTAGAGCACACCTTTGCTCTGGTGGGGTTGAACCTGTTGGATAGTGCGCTGCATAAACTGAGATGGACGCTAAAGCACACCCAGGAACTCTATGCAGTGCTTAAAGTTTCCCTGGTACGTGTGTGGAGGTGCCCCGAAGCTCTAAAGTTTGAGAAGCACTCAACTATGTAACACAAGTAGAGCACTATGCTCTGTAAGATTGAATTCACTGCCTAATTAGTAAACTCAGTCCCAGGCAACATATTTGCTGACGCGACAGGGACTGTATGAGCCTACTGCTCTTTAGGTTTTAATTAAACTAGGCCACCCTCAGCAGTTGTGGGGGGGGGGGGAGAGACACCCCAAACAGTTCAACTTGATCTATAGATTGCATAATGCTTTGACAGTATGCTTTCACTTTGCTCATAAACTCCATTTTCCCCGCTGTGATTCCAATATATGCAGCCAGCTCTCTGTTGGCTAGGTTGTCTGGAAGAATCTGTAAAACTAACAGAAGAAGTGACAAAGCCGAGTGGGGAGCTCACAGTCTATGGGTCAGACCTATCTCATGAAGTCACTTCCAATAGTCTGTTGCCTGCCCATTGACAAAACCTTGAGAGTAGAGCTCTTGGAAAAGGATTTCCCCTCACACTAGCTTTCCTCTCTCAGTTTTTCTCACTCCACATCAGTGCTTCCCCATCCCACAAATGTGCTAACCTATGTTGGTGCTACACCGAGCTTGGAGGAGACCTAGCAGTTTCCTCTCCTTGTCTCTCAGTGCTTATGTGGGGAGGGAAAACACACTGAGCTTGGAGAAGAAGTTCATCTTCTCCTATCCCAGCACTACTGTGGGATGGGTGCTATTATGGGGAGGATTAGGGATGCGGGTGGCGATGTGGTCTAAACCACTGAGCCTCTTGGGCTTCTCAATCAGAAGGTTGGTGGTTCGAATCCATGACGGGGTGAGCTCCCGTTGCTCAGTCCCTGCTCCTGCTCACCTAGCAGTTTGAAAGCACATCAAAGTGCAAGTAGATAAATAGGTAGCACTCCAGTGGGAAGGTAAACAGCGTTTCCGTGTGCTGCTCTGGTTCGCCAGAAGCAGTTTAGTCATGCTGGCCACATGACTCAGAAGCTGTACGCCGGCTCCCTTGGCCAGTAAAGCAAGATGAGCGCCGCAATCCCAGAGTCGTCCGCGACTGGACTTAACAGTCAGGGGTCCCTTTACCAGCCAAATATGGCCAGTGGGACCCTATTTAAGTGGAGCTTTCTGCCAGTATATTGGGGGCTCCCCCCGGCGGTATAAATGTCACCCCACATGCAGAGCAGGACTTCTAAGGGGTTCCTCAGCCATTCTAACAGATCTCTTCTGTTGCTTGCATGCAGAGATTCTTACGAAAATATAGCAATTGCACTGTACAAACTGCTTAAGACAGAATACTTGCGCTTCAGTTTTGTGAAGGCAATGGGAAGCTGCTTAAATCAATGCAGTGGAGGTTTCATTGCATCATGGCTCAAGAGTTAATTTGAGCTCTGAAAAAAGGTGTGGGGGGTGAGTGAGTTAGGGAATGTTTTAAAACAGTGAAACAAATTACAGTTTATATTAGCTAACAATGTGTTATCATAAACCATTCCCATAAATTTCATGATAGTTTACCATTACATAATCTATTTTATATTTATATCGCACATCTGGCATACTGTATTCCTGTTCAGATCACTTTAATTAAACCAGCCTCCGAGCTCCTATATAAAACAATGGAAGTTCTGAAGTGCTGCAAAACAGCAGCACCAACAAATTCATGAATAGCCCAGTATGTGAAAGCAGCCGTTCCATTGATTACTGAAGCCGTTTCCCCTTGTTAACACCACGAACAGGAGGCTTGCAGTTGGTTGTGTCTTGTTCAGCAGAGCCCAGGTCATCTGAAAACATTGGACAGATGATATGTAAAGAAGAAATTAAAGGATTTTGAAGGCACTTGCAAGGATTCCAGTTTACTCAGAAGTACATAAGAAGAGACCTTTTTCCCACCATGGCTTGCCCGCTGCCTCTGAGAATCTCAGATAGGCCATTGACGACAACAAGCCTTCTCTGTTGTTTGCCCCCCGCATCAACTGGAATTCAGACGTGTACAGTATTCACTGCCTAGGAACAAATGCAGCTACTATTAAGCTATTACTTAATTATTGCATTTATATCCTTATCCGGCCTTTCTTCTGTCATGGAATTTGAGACAGCATACATATGGTTCCCAGATGGTCAGCCATCGTGGCAGTGATCAGGCCTAGAACAGCTTAGCTTTAGCAAGCTTTGCTGCATCCGATTCTCTCAAACTAATGACCGATAGCTGTCGATTGACCAGTCCTCCATGTACGATCAAACCCTATTTTTAAGACAGTTGCCGTCACCGTTGATTTATGTAAGTTAATTATGCATTGTGTAATAAAGACTTGTTGCATTGGCTGTTCTTTATACCCCCATCTTGTTGCGTGTTGAGACCTTTAAACCTCCCCTTTAATATATATTTTTTTAGATAGATCAAAGATTATATTTATATGCAACAACTGCAGCCAGAGTTCTGATAGCCCTAAAGTGGAAGCAACAGGAGATGCCAACGATAAGAGAATGGCAGATAAAGTTGGTTGAGTATGCTGAGATGGCTAAATTGACACACAGAATTCGCAATCAGGAGGTGACAAAGTACCAAAAAGAATGGAGTAAATTTATGGTTTATATAAGTGAGAATTGTACAAATATGAAAATGTTGGCAGGATTGAAATAATTCTCATGTCATGGTATAATTTATAATTAAAGAATCTGTAAATTATAGAATGGAATAGGAAAACTGGTGGAAGGGAAGGGCGGAAGCTAATGGATCTATGAAACACAAAGTAGGATACATGTAACAAGATGTGATGTTTTGGTGGTGGGTGGTGGGGGTTGGTTGGTGATTTTAAATTTCAATAAAAATCATATTAAAAAAAACCCTCCCCCTTAAATAAATTCAGATAAGACTCAGATTTTGGTTTGGTTTCTGGCAGAATTTAGGCCACAACTTTTTTGATTACAGCAAGTGAATGGTTGCATAGGCTCTGGTTCGACTAGCTCCCTGCACCCTTGCAGGCAGCGCTGACCCAGGTGAGCCTAGGGTGAAAACCTGGATGAGTGGAAAGCTGGGAACAGGCTATCTCTGCCACCCAAATGCCCCCCTGGACTCAGGCACGGGCACAACCCCCTCACAGGGTTGACCAAATCATCGAGTCCCTGGATTCCTTTAACGGAATACCCTTCACAAAGGGATGGCGAGAGCGTTCCCCCATCCCTATCAGGGCCTATCCACAACCTTACAAGCTGTGACGATTTGCTACGTGGCAGGCAAAACCCAAATGACAACAGCCAATCTGCCAAGTGGGGAAAATTCCTGCCATGCCCCTGTCCCAACGACAGATGACAGCATAGCAAGATCAAGTGTGCAAGCCCTAAATATAGGGAGAGGTGGGCAGGTGTTCCGATGCATGATCTGAAAGAGGAAGCTCTGGGTCACGTGCATAGGTATATATAGGTCCCTTGCTCCGTTTAGCCTGTGTCCCATTGGCCTGATTGGACACTGCATCAAGGGACCTACCAATCGGGTGTTGTGGCTATCCAAAAGTACCCACCCACAACACAGGATCAGGTTGCCAGGTCCCAACACAACACATGCCCTCTTTAAGGGAGGACCCGATTAAACAGTGGGTCTTGGATGAGCACTCTGTAGAGTAGAAAACTTATTCAGATGTTGGACTCCAACTCCCATCAGCCCCAGGCAGCACAACCAATGGCCATGGATGATGGGAGTTGTAATCGTAAGCTTTTACCACATATTTACATGGTGGCAGTGCTCCTGTTGCAGCCCACTTTGGATCAGGCCACAACTCATCTGGTATGCCACCTTTCCTAAGTTAATTTCACACAAATCATAATTTCACACAAATCATAAGATCCAAAATAAAGATACAAAAAATTAACAACAACAACAACCCCCACCAGCAAAACCTCCTAAACAAGATTCTGTTCAGCAGCCTCAGCTTTTGTAGCTGGAGTGAGTCAAGTCATGGCCCCACCCTCCCAGGTTAGGTGGACTCCAGGCCAAGATGGGATTGATTTCTTGATGTTTATGAAGCAATATGCAAAGTTTTTTTTAAAAAAAATGAAAAATGAAAATAAATATGCATGAAAATCCTTCAGCATTTTAGTGTGAATTTCTTCTAAGAAACACAGTTGGGGTCTGTATTTTTCACTCATGCACACATTTTTGCAAGCATCTTGCGTGTTGAGGTACCCCAAACCACCCCTAAATAATTCACAATTCACACATAATTTTTGTTTAAGGTTTTTTGGCATAGTTTTGGCCACAACTTTATTAAAATACATCAGTGTGAGTGGTTGCTTGGCATTGATTCCGACTTTCTGTCCCCTGAACTGACTTCCGGATTCCAGAGAAAGCCAGTAAGGGAAGACAGTATTGGGGGGAGCATGGAACTCGGCAACCGACCCTCCCCCCTCCCCGCATGCTCCCAGAGGCGTTCTGGGAGTACGGACAAAAGAATGGCGAGCCCCTGGATTCCTTTAATGGAATTCCCTTGCAGCAGCAGCATTGGAGGGGCAGGCACCACCAATCCTTACCCCTCCACCAACCAATTCATAAAACCGATGCCTAACCGCAACCTTAAAAGTTGTGTTGATTTGCTACACAGTAGGCAAAAACCAAATGGCACCAGCCAATCAGCCAAATGGACAAAATTCCTACCAGGCCCCTGCCCCCAAAGCAGGCAACCCCATGGCAGGCATAGCAAGGTCAACGCAAATAGCCCTAAATTAGGGAGGGTGGTCCCTAATCCAATGCACGCAGCAAAAGTGCCCAGTCAGAGCTGCGTGCCCTGCTTTAAGGGGTCTGTCTGCTTAAATGGCAACACCAAAATTTGCCCAGCAACCCAACCGCCAAATCATTGTGGATGGTCATCCATCCTAACCCACCCAGCAACAGAGAGGTGGCTTGTTAGACCCCACCGCAACACGTGCTCTCTATGAATCAGAACACGCTTTCTCAACATAATGCATCTAACTTAAGACCAACTGATAGATGAGAATGATGAATTATATACTTATGTTACATTAAAAGGACCACCAATTATTGGATTCGGCCCAATGGCTTTGCTTGCCGTTGCAACAGATGTTAACATCTTTATTTGGACCATCAGCTTTTACAGCATCTAAGATGCCTGAGATATTAGAACAGTTGGTTAAATCGTCTGAGACTAAAAAGCCAGTGATTTTCTTTTTACAGATATCTGGATTCAATTAATCAATTCAATGTACAATATCTGATAAATGAATAGAATAAAGAACTGATGGATTCTATTTTACCTATTCAGTAGGACAATGTTTTAACTTTGGTAGTTAATGTGTCGTTAAGTCTTATAAAACAAAAAATAATATTTAGAATTTATTAGACTCTGCTACGTTTGTACAGACAGGGACTCTCTATGATAACATGCTGCTAGAGATGTAATAAGGAATGCAATGTCTGATGCTTACAAATTTTTGGAGGAAAGTATTAAGATGTATAAATACTACTTTGGGAGGAATTTAAAATTTCCAGATGATAATATTATTCTAAACCACATACCAACTATAGGTGGTTTGACAGTGGGTCAGTGTAAATGGACTTTTTGGTCCATCACATCAGCTAAAAGACTGATATTGATACATTGGAAAGAATACCATGGCCCCATTTGAAAGATGCGTAGAAGATAGGACTTGCAACAAATGAACTGATTGGTTTTAGAAGTAGATGGCATATGGATAAATATAATGATATTTGGAATCTTATTTATAAAAGGCATAAGTTTATACCTGTAAGAATACTTGTAATATTTGTATACTTACATATTGTACCAGTTTGAAGTGCTTTTCTCTTTTTCTTTTGTGTTCATCTTTCCTCATCTTTTTATTTTATTTCTTTTCTGCAAAAAATCAATAAAATATAAATATTAAAAATATGATGAATGTCTATGTTATTTTTTTACAAGTATTATCATTTTTATACACATTTTCCTGTAATATATGCACTTTTATAAATATTGTTTGGTTAGAGAACTGCATTGGAAAATTAGGTAAGTGAGAATTTTGAAGGGTAGCTGTGGTTTGGTTCACATATTGCTTCAGAAAGTGCAAAATTGAGATTCATCTTTAGATGTGAGTTGAATTGAATTTCTTCCCCACCTCTAGGTGGGCAAGACTAATATGATTGGCCATGGCCTCATGGTAATGGTATGTCCATACATATTTAATCTATTCTGTATGAGAAAGAGAGAAAGGGGTGTTACAGTATCACCAATTAAAAGCAATCTTACGAAAAGTTTGAGAGGTTCTGAGGGACTATGCTTAAAATGGAAAAGTTCTAATTTAGCAAGCAGTACTTTTCTAATAATACTTTCTGAATAACTAATAAAAGCTTCTGCCAGGGCTGAGCAGTTTATCTCCTTGCTGCTTCTCATGCTGTTCAAGGCAATATTGGTGGTAGAGATATTATGAAGATTATCCAAAATAGCATTAGTCTAGTCACAAATGGAAAGAAAATCCTTCTTAGTTGCACAAATTAATTTTCAATGTGAAAACTCATATAAAGAGACTATGAGAAAGGCTGTTGAAATCTTAAAGATAACTGTACAACTAACACCTATAAAAGTGTTTTAAGTCTGGGAGCTCCTGGAAGACTTCATCTGTTGATGTGTAAACATGCAATAGATGAGCCATTAAAAAGAAAAGTTGTTGTTAAACAATTAAAGATACATTCAACTAGGTTTTACCCGGACTAGACCCTTGAAATTAATGAACATGACTAAGTTAGTTCCATTAATGTCAGTAGATGCACTATGAGGAAAACTTAGCTGAATACAACCCTATAGTTCCAAAAGGACAATCTGAACATATTTTTAGATTTTGAGAAGAAGAGACCTGATGGGTAAAGAAGTAAGGGCATAGAACCATAGAATTGTAGAGTTAGAAGAGACTTTCATATTCCCAGAAAGTCCATTCCACTGTCAAACAGCTCTTACTGTCAGAAAGTTCTTCCAGATGTCTAGTCAGAATCTCATTTCTTGTAACTTGAATCCATTGGTTTGGCTCCTACCTCCAGAGCAGGAGATAACAAGCTTGTTCCATTCCGCTTGTGACAGCCCTAGAGAGTTGAAGATGGCTAACATATCTCCTTTCATTCTCTTCTTTACCAGGATAAACATACCCTGATTCCCTCAATGGCTCCTCATAAAGTATGGTTTCCAGGCCCTTTGTCATTCTTGGTTGCCCTATTCTGCACATGCTCCAGCTTGTCAATAGCCTTCTTAAATTGTGGCACCCAGAACTGGACACAGCACTCTAGGTATGGTCAGATCAAGGCAGAATTGAGTGGTTCTATTACTTCCCTTGATCTGGACACTAGACTTCTGTTGGTGCAGCCTAGAATAGCATTAGCTTCTTTTGCTGCTGCATTACACTGTTGTCTCATGTTAAGACTGTGGTCTACTAAGACTCCTAGATCCTTACAACATGGACAATCCAGGTGTCCCCCATCCCCTGCAGCATTAGTTACCTCTCCCAGTTTGGTGTCATCTGCAAATCTGGTGAGCTTCTCCTTCATCCAAGTTGTATATAAAGATGTTGACCCAGGACGATAAACGATACGATATACGATATATACGATATCTTTATTGTCATTGTCCTATACAGAACAATGAAATTGAAAAACTACATAAAACATTTAAAAACCACTAAAAACTCTGAAACCCCATTTTAAAATACACTATACTAAAAAATACACTATACTATAGAGACATCTTATGCTGCGTTTAGAACCAGAATTGCATTTGCGTAGAAACTGTTTCTCAGACGGCTAGTCCTGGCCTTTATAACCCTATACCTTCTTCCAGAAGGCAGAAGCTGAAAGAGATTTCTAAGAGGGAGAGAGTAAAGTCTTATTCATTTGGGTCTCCTCTCCCCACCCCCACCCCCCACACATCCTCTAGGTCCCCTCTGCAAACTGTCTTCATTGTCATAACTCAGGCATAGGCAAACTTGGCCCTCCAGGTGTTTTGGGACTACAACTCCCATCATCCCTAGCTTACAGGACCAGTGGCCAGGGATGAAGGGAATTGTAGTCCCAAACATCTGGAGGGCCGGAGTTTGCCTATGCCTGTCATAACTAGTATTGAAACTGGTCAATACTATGCGGTCTTGACTATGCTACCACTCAGTGGATTTGTAACTGGCTGACTGACCGAACCCAAAGGGTACTCATCAATGGTTCCTCTTCATCCTGGAGAAGAGTGACTAGTGGGGTGCCACAGGGTTCTGTCTTGGGCCCGGTCTTATTCAACATCTTTATCAATGACTTGGATGATGGACTCAAGGGCATCCTGATCAAATTTGCAGATGCACTAAATTGGAGGGGTGGCTAACACCCCAGAGGACAGGATCACACTTCAAAACGACCTTGACAGAATAGAGAACTGGGCCAAAACAAACAAGATGAATTTTAACAGGGAGAAATGTAAAGTATTGCACTTGGGCAAAAAAAAATGAGAGGCACAAATACAAGATGGGTGACACCTGGCTTGAGAGCAGTACATGTGAAAAGGATCTAGGAGTCTTGGTTGACCACAAACTTGACATGAGCCAACAGTGTGACGCGGCAGCTAAAAAAGCCAATGCAATTCTGGGCTGCATCAATAGGAGTATAGCATCTAGATCAAGGGAAGTAATAGTGCCACTGTATTCTGCTCTGGTCAGACCTCACCCGGAGTACTGTGTCCAGTTCTGGGCACCACAGTTCAAGAAGGACACTGACAAACTGGAACGTGTCCAGAGGAGGGCAACCAAAATGGTCAAAGGCCTGGAAACGATGCCTTATGAGGAAATGCTAAGGGAACTGGGCATGTTTAGCCTGGAGAAGAGGAGGTTAAGGGGTGATATGATAGCCATGTTCAAATATATAAAAGGATGTCACATAGAGGAGGGAGAAAGGTTGTTTTCTGCTGCTCCAGAGAAGCGGGCATGGAGCAATGGATCCAAACTACAAGAAAGAAGATTCCACCTAAACATTAGGAAGAACTTCCTGACAGTAAGAGCTGTTCGACAGTGGAATTTGCTGCCAAGGAGTGTGGTGGAGTCTCCTTCTTTGGAGGTCTTTAAGCAGAGGCTTGACAACCATATGTCAGGAGTGCTCTGATGGTGTTTCCTGCTTGGCAGGGGGTTGGACTCGATGGCCCTTGTGGTCTCTTCCAACTCTATGATTCTATGGTCTGTAGTCACCGATTTTCCAGGCTTACCAGGTGGAGCAGCTTCCATGGAGGCAAGTTACCACTTGGTTGCACCACTGCCGGTCCAGCTGGCATTGGAACTCTTCAAACCAGGCAGAGGTGGAAGTTCCTGTCCATGTTCCTGTGGACACTCCCTCCTCAGCCTAAAACATCAATGTTGCTTAGAGGTAACGACAAGGTCACTTTTGGTTTGGTGAGTCTCACAGGCTGAGTATGTCTGAAATACTCTGGGTTGGATTCAAACTTAGTCATGCTTAGAGTATGGATAAGCCCTATGTCTCTGCCAGCAACTGATGGTGCAAGAGAGGGCAATGTAAATTAATAGAGGAATAATAATAATAATAATAATAATAATAATTGGCAGGGGTTCACAAAAAAAGTCCAGAAAGGGAGGCAACTTTGCCACTGCTGACAAACGTTATGAAAAATGAGCAGTTTTAATTATAGTCCTAATGTGGAACAAAAGGGGGGGAGTCTTCCAAATTGTAGTTGTGCAGTCATTTGAGCTTTTCAGAATTAACCAACTTCCCCAAAATGCTAAGAATCCAAATTGAGGCGCACCACTAATTACATAGCTGGCGAAGTATATTCAACGAGCACTTCGGATATGTCCACAGTTGTTTCCGTTGTCTTTTAACATTTGTCAGGCATCAAGGTTCCAGACTCAAAAGGCCTGATACTTGTGGCTTGGTACCATCTGCTACCCATTCTTTGCAAGCCCTTCTGTGGACCACATGCCATTTGGCTCTGCAGAAGGTTTCGAGACTTAGCCCACATGCTGCAAACTTGCTTTCCCCAAAACAATCAGTACCATTGTTTACTACAAAACTCGGTTCCAAAGTGTACACGACGACATTGCGTGGCAATCGCAAGGAGGGGGGGGGGAACCTGAAGGATGGAACAGAGGATGACAACAGAGCCCGGAAGATAATCTGAAATGTAATGATTGTGTCCTCTGCTTGTTCATACAATGGACATTTGTTGAAGGTTATACTTTGTTTTAGGGACACGGGTGGCGCTGTGGGTAAAACCTCAGCGCCTAGGACTTGCCGATCACATGGTCGGCGGTTCGAATCCCTGTGGCGGGGTGCGCTCCTGTCGTTCGGTCCCAGTGCCTGCCAACCTAGCAGTTCGAAAGCACCCCTGGGTGCAAGTAGATAAATAGGGACCGCTTACCAGCGGGAAGGTAAACGGCGTTCCGTGTGCTGCGCTGGCTCGCCAGATGCAGCTTGTCACGCTAGCCACGTGACCCGGAAGTGTCTGCGGACAGCGCTGGCTCCCGGCCTATAGAGTGAGATGAGCGCACAACCCTAGAGTCTGGCAAGACTGGCCCGAACGGGCAGGGGTACCTTTACCTTTACCTTTACCTTTATACTTTGTTTTATACAAACTGAGATGGCCAGGGCAGGCACATTGATTATATTTTGACCAGCTTCACGTGACACCTGAACTCAACCTGTCAGCTGCGTTCTTTCATATTAAATACTATACAGTGCTTCCTTCCTGAGCCAAATAGCAGCATGCTTTGGCACTTATTTATGGGGAGATAACGAAAACCTAGACAGCATCTTAAAAAGCAGAGACATCACCTTGCCAACAAAAGTCCGTATAGTTGAAGCTATGGTTTTCCCAGTAGTGATGTATGGAAGTGAGAGCTGGACCATAAAGAAGGCTGATCGCCAAAGAATTGATGTTTTTGAATTATGGTGCTGGAGGAGACTCTTGAGAGTCCCATGAGTTGCAAGAAGATCAAACCGATCCATTCTGAAGGAAATCAGCCCTGAGTGCTCACTGGAAGGACAGATCGTGAAGCTGAGGCTCCAATACTTTGGCCACCTCATGAGACGAGAAGACTCTCTGGAAAAGACCCTGGTGTTGGGAAAGATAGAGGGCACAAGGAGAAGGGGACGACAGAGGACGAGATGGTTGGGCAGTGTTCTCGAAGTGACCAGCATGAGTTTGACCAAACTGCGGGAGGCAGTGGAAGACAGGAGTGCCTGGCGTGCTCTGGTCCATGGGGTCATGAAGAGTCGGACACAACTAAACGACGAAACAACAACAACAACAACAACAACAACAACAACAACAACAACAACGAACCAGCCTTTTCCTACTTGGCCACATGTAACTCTGAGAGTTTTATGAAGAGATGGAACCCCAAATCATATTTGTTTTTCTAAAGGAGTCACATGGCAACTATGGCTAAGCATGAGTACATTACATGTGGTGCAGCAATGGTTGGCCACTCTGGCAAGCCGTCTTATTACCCCAGACATGTCCAGGAAACACAAGTCCACAGTTTGCTCACAGTTGGATGTAGTAGAGCATGTACACTTACATATGTTGAATCATGGACTCATAGGAGCCCATTCTCATGATCCACCAAGCTTGTAACACTTTCAGAAAAAGAAATGAGATTTGCCTGGCATGACTAGTTTTTGAGAAACCCATGCTGGGTCTTAATAATCACAGCATCATTTTCTAAGTGCTCACATACCGACTGTTTAATTATCTGTTCCAGGACCTTTCCTGGTTTCAGTCTCAAACTCACTAACAGGTAGTTACCCAGGTCTTCTTCTTTCCCCTTGTTTGAAGATAACGACAACATTTGCGCAGGGACCTCACCTGTTCACCAATAATTCTCAACGGTTATAGACAAAGACTCTGAGATTACATCTGCAATCTCCTTTAGTACCCTTACGTGCAGCTCATCAGGCTCTGGAGATTTGAATTCATATAAAGTAGCTTTGTGTTCCTATCTTGGGCTGCTGTTCCCTCCTTGTATCATTTATTCTGTTATCACCAGGTTGGACACTGCTTTCCTGTTGGATGAAGACAGAAGCAAAATTGGTGCTGAGCAGATCCACCTGCTCTCTGTCACCCAATAGCATTTCTCCATGTTCTCCACACAGAGGAACTACCGTATTTTTCGCCCTATAGGATGCACCGTCTCATAAGGCGCACCTAGTTTTTTGGGGTGGGAAATAAAGGGGGGGAAATTATTTCCCCCCCAGGCACGGAGCTTCCCCCGACCCCAGTCCCCAAACAGGCAGCTCTCTGCAAGCCGTGGGAGCCCAGGGCTGGCTCCCGCTGCTTGCGAAGAGGTCCACGAAGCTTGGACGCACTGAGCTCAGCGCGCACAGGCTTCGGCATGCAGGCAACTCTCCGCAAGCAGCGGGAGCGCTCCCGCTGCTTGCGGAGAGGTCCACGAAGCCTGGAGAGCGAGAGGGGTCGGTGCGCACTGACCCCTCTCGCTCTCCAGGCTTCAGCAAAAGCCTGCATTTGCCCCATAGGACACAAACACATTTCCCCTTCATTTTTTGAGGGGAAAAAGTGCGTCCTATAGGGCGAAAAATACGGTACTACTTGCTTGTTCTTCTTTTTGCTTCAAATATAGCCAAAGAAACATTTTAAATCATTTTCAGCCTCTCTTGCAAGCCTGAGCTCATTCTGAGCTTTGGCCCACCAGACCTTACCCCTGCAACTGTTGGCTACTCATGTATACCTTCCCTTCATGATTCCCCCTTTCTTCCATTTTTATACAAAGGCTTCTTAAATCTCAGCTCATCTGTAAACTCATTATTCAGCCACACTGTTTTTTTTAGATGCCTCCCAGTTCTCTTTCTTTCTTGGTGGAATTGTCTGCATTTGGACCTTCAATATTCCACCTTTATGAAACTCCCATGTTAACAGACAGGATTGTAAGTTGTTTTTATATGCAACAATGGCAGCAAGAATATTATTGGCACAGAAATGGAAGCAAGAAGAACTACCGACAAAAGAAGAATGGGAAATGAAATTAATGGACTATGCAGAATTAGATAAATTAACAAGAAGGATTTGAAACCTGCGGGTTCAGAGATTCTTAGAAGACTGGAGTAAATACCTGAACTATTTGAAAAGCAATTGTAATAAACAGATTACGCTAGTAGGACTGCAAGAAGTTCTGTAAGGAGGATTATGTGAAATATTGCAAGGAAGAATATGAAGAGAATTATTAGCTAATGATAATTAAAAGTAATAGAGAAATTGAGAAATGCAGAACAAGTGATAAAGAACAGAAAATATTCAGGGGTTGTTGATGAAAGTCTAAAATATTGCATAAGATAAGAAGTTATGTTAAATGACTGTTGGCATTGATATGTTAAAAAA
The DNA here is from genome assembly GCF_951804945.1 of Podarcis cretensis. Classification (NCBI taxonomy): domain Eukaryota; kingdom Metazoa; phylum Chordata; class Lepidosauria; order Squamata; family Lacertidae; genus Podarcis; species Podarcis cretensis. Next base: position 12,153,325 of record NC_137176.1, on the reverse strand, counting down.
TTAATAAAAATGTATATACAGTGGTACCTCGGGTTAAGTACTTAATTCGTTCCGGAGGTCCGTACTTAACCTGAAACTGTTCTTAACCTGAAGCACCACTTTAGCCAATGGGGCCTCCTGCTGCTGCCGCGCTGCCAGAGCACGATTTCTGTTCTCATCCTGAAGCAAAGTTCTTAACCTGAAGCACTATTTCTGGGTTAGCGGAGTCTGTAACCTGAAGCGTATGTAACCTGAAGCGTATGTAACCCGAGGTACCACTGTATACAAAAAAGAAACTCCCATCCATTTTTGACTCCCTTTACTTTGAGTATTTCAGACCATGGGTCCTAAAGTCCAGAGTGCACATGCAACTACACTCGGCTCTCCCTTGCCTCTTTATAATGAAACCAAAGATGACATGATCGCTTCCTCTCAAGGTTCCTAGTACTTCCACATCATCAATCAGCTCCGCCCTGTTGGGGAGGACCTTGTTGCTCCTTTCACTGTCTGAGCAAAGTTTTTCTGTTATTTAGGGAATCCGCACAGATTTTCTTAGGCTTCTTGTACTTACTGGTCCAAGAGGGAAGAGGAAGGAGCTTCCTAGAACTCAGTCTCCCTAAGTTCTGTGATCCAAAGTGGCCAAATCTTACACTACTGGGCTGGCTCCTTCTTTCTCCCCCCAGTCTTCGGGTGCAGGTGTGGTAAGTACAGCAGTCCTGTGGGGGTTTTTTTCCCCAGTGGGGGGTGCTTGGGTACCTTCTCCTTCCATAGACTGATCTGTCACAGGAGGTCAGAGCAGAGGCAGACATCTCTGCTCCCCTGTTCTCTGTCTCTGGCCTGGATTTAGCCTTGGTTAGAAAATTAGCATTCAATTAAATTGCTCTTCCTGGTATGGTTTGCTCTCGCCTCTATTGCTGAGATTTCAGTTGCATTTCTGCTGAAGGTAAGCCGATAATAATGATCTACTAACATGGCCTTTTCTCTGTATATCTGTCATATTAAAGTCCATGCTGTTTGTTTATCATGCAGTGATCTATAACCCTCTATTAATTTAATTATACTAAAAGATCTTAAAAGCCTGGGGCTAAGTAATCTGTCAATTACAAATGAGTTTAACTTTGAATAAATATAAATTTAATACTTGTAATTTATTGCCTCAAATATGAACAAAGCCTTCACTATGACATAAGCTATTATTAATTGCTCTGGTGCCCCAAGTCCTATTAAGCAAATCCATTTACATCTTCTTTAGAGGAAGTCAATATTCATTTCTCACAGGAAGTGTAAGAGCCCTACCTGGTTACTTTCTATAAACCTACTAATGCAACAAAGCACTTCTGTATTTAATGAAGTGTATCACGTTGATGGGAGACTGGGGTGGGGGCGGGGAGAGGGCCGTTGCTGTTCCATGTGGCAGGGCCCCTATTTCTCATAGCCGTTTTTTTCGATCTCATGTCCTCCTAATTAAAGAAAAATATTAAATGAAAGGTATGAGACTATGTATTCAGATTAAAGATTTTCCTTTAAGAAAAAAACAAAAACAACCCACATATTTTAAACAGAAACCAGTTCCTTTTTTTTTTTTTTTTTGCAGTCATATGCACTTATATGGTTTAATACCGTGGAACACTGAAACCTAAACATCTGTACATGTTAAAAATATAAACAATTACCCATATAAACCCCCTTTTTTTAGTATGTGAAAATGTATACATAAAAACGGCAGCCTTTATGCTTGGAACTGGCCCTTTATCCCCGAGGTACAATTTTATTGCCAGCTTATTAAAAACGCACAGTTTACACTGAAACTCATAACATAACATTAACTTACAGGCACTCTATCAAAGTAGTGTAATAACTAAAAAATTTGGTGCCGGCCTCCCTCTCTTTCTCTCACCCCAGCCCCCTCTGGATATATGCAGACATATTTGCAATATATGTACAGGGTTGCATGGTTTCCTTCACACAAAATACTAGTGCCCTTATCCAGCAAAAGTCCATGTGCATAAGCGTGTTTCTACAGCATCAGAATGCACATCTCCATCATGTTTACACATACATACCCTATTGAACTGTCTGGATGTATATTTTGATAGGAAGGAAAGTGCACTCATATATCTGCAGTCAACAGTGGGAGAAACAGAAAGATGTAGGTAGGTACAGACGCCTCTCAAATACGTTCTAGGGATAGCGCCTGAAGCCAAAATTGTGCAGTCAAAACACATTGGGTTCAACGGTGGATGAGATTGCTAGAGTCTTTTTCCCAGAGGCCCACCCTCTTCTCAACATTTTTTTTAATAAAAAAAACTGTATTCAGCTAACTTTTATTCAGAGTAGATTGGTTGAAATTTATGGACCTAACTTTGTTGTGTTCATTAATTTCAGTAGGTCTACTCTGTGTAAAACTAGACTTTCTTCTTCTCACGGGCTTTTGGGAACGAACAGCTTTTAATGAAATGGCTGGTGCTGTGCTGTTCTCATTGTAATTATTTGTACGGTGCGCACACACAGAGAGAGATTTAATTCTATCAGTGTTTAATTGTTCCTTTCAGTTTTTTTCTTTTGGGCCAAGTAATAATAATAATAATAATAATAATAATAATAATAATAATAAAATGTGCATCCCACCACCATGACCATTCCACTGTAACCATCCAACCACCCAAAATTTCAACACCTCCTGCGATGGTTTGACCCCTTTCTGTTTTAACAGTACAAATTCTACAAACACCTTCCATATCTCCTCAAAATCATTTCTCCTGTGTATTCCCCGTCTTACCTTAATGGCTCGTGTTAATTTATCATTAATAGCTATAGCCCACACCTCTTTATACCATTCTTCCATTTTATATTCTGCTTGCCCCTTCCACTTCCTAGCTATCATAATTCGTGCAGCTGTCAATAAATTTGTGAGCAAGTCCTTCGTAGCCTGTGAACCTTCCACCCCATCTTAATTTGATAATAAGGCTACCTCTGGACTTTTGGTCAGCTTTAACCCAGTGATTTCTGTTATCTCCTTAAACACCCTTTGCCAGAAAAATTGTACACATTTACACCCGCACCACATGTGAACATAATTCCCAGTTTCCTGACATCACATCCAATTAATTGTTTCTTAAGCATTGTTTTGCTTTGTCTATGGGGTTCTTATCTTTATGTGTAACCTGCTTTGAGTCCCATCATGGAAAAAGGTATATAAGACAACAACAACAACAACAACAACAACAACAACAACAACAACAACAACAACAACATGTGACACCACATGGTCTCATCCCTATTGGCACCACAGAGGTAGGATTCTGTAGGGAGTAGTGTCTCGGAGGGGTGAGGTCAATTTTGAATCTTGCCCCATCCATTTTTCATTAGAATCTCAAAGCAGCTCACCAAGAAAACAAGTAGCTAATAGGATATATATTGTATCTCCCTACTGCATTCTCTTAAAAGCATAATCTTGCTATTTCATTCTAGCGGTTACACTGTAATGCCTTCAGGTGTCTATAAACATAACGGAGACCGTCTTGGTGAGGTGTTCTTAGTTCATAGTTCATCAGAACTATGAAATTTACAAGACTCAACTGAAGAAAATGGCCAGGGTGAGTGATAAAATATTTATAAAATAAACTGCTCAGCCACAAATAATTGAATTAAGTGATAGCAATGCAGATAACAGGGTATTATTTCAGGATTGCAAGCTGACAGAAAGAGATGGCTCGGATTTAACATCGGTGCTTCGGAAAATGTCCTTTATTCAGGTCATCACTCACCAATGCCAACATAATCCATTATTTCTCAATATGAAATAATAAAATAATGATTCCATATTTTTCTTCCTTTCCGCAATACGGTTTTACTTCAGAAAATGGTAATTGAATGGATTGGGCCGGATCGCAGCATTGCAGACTAAACTGTCTGCTTAATTGATATCCAATGTGACAACTATCCCACATAACCATATCTTACATACCTGCGTTTTCCATCGGGATTGTTGAATATTTTCAAACCTGAACCATTCAAATGTGGTTATCTTCCAAATAGGTTCATATGTGGGAATAAATTGGAATTTCATTATAAGACCTTTATGAGCTGGTGGGAGTAAAAGAGAATGCTGGACTTTAAAAAAATTATTCTTTTGAAAGTTCTCCAATAGCATAAATAGAAAGGAAGCCCACCCATAGGCCAGCTTCTGAATTTATACATTTTAGTTTTCTCTTTGGCAATAACGCCTGGATTTATAACATAACCTACTTGCTTTGAAACGGGCTCAATAATGGAGATAATTAAATCTGCCTTTGCTATTCAATAACAATTATGAATAAAAATTTGTTGTGGCAGGTTTTCCAATGCAAGGCCTGTCTGAGTTGAATCCGTCTAAGTCATAATTTTATCAAGACAAGTCTAAGGTATTATTTTGCAGCAAGGACATAAATCTTTAAAATCTATTTTACAATAAAGGTGGGGAGAGAACACAAAAGGGACAACGGAGCAGAAGATAAAGCAACTGATACTTATTTGTATGTTCTTTGGCTACGATTGATCCCATCCAATAGAATAATATTACCTGTGTTTATCTACTTAGCTGGGGCATATGGTTATTTTTTTTACCTTATTCTTCCCTTCCATATAACATTTTATATGCTGTCCAGATAATCTTGAAACACAACACTCCTGGCAATAGGATTTTATTATTACTATTTATTTAATTGTGCTCTGTTAGTGAGCATGTTTTCTTTTATGACAAGTGGTTTGCTTAAAACACAGCAAGCTGTGGAAAGCATTTAATTTTAAACCCTGGGTTGTCTGTCTGTCTGTCTGTCTGTCTTTATTTAGACTCACTGCACCCATATTCAGATATCTAACCAATAAGTCATTAGAAGCTTTGCTTTTTAAAAAACAGACCACAGACCATCATATTCGCAAAAATTAATTCTTTCCACAATTTATTAACATTTCGGGCAGGTAATTTTCAGATTCTTGCTGTTTTCTTCGGGGGGGGGGGCATCTCTGCTTGTAGGAATACAAAATTTCACATACAAGTGTGAAAACACAATCCCTACAACTGCTGCTCATGCAATGAAATGGAAAGCAGGGCACCCTCATTAACTCTATTGTCTCCATTTCATCTCCTGCTCCACTGGCCTCATGGCACTGGAAGGCAAAAATCTGCTGTGGAAAGCTTCCTGGGCCCATGGAGTCTTCCTATGGAGAATTTCCACTCGTGCAGCAGGCCCCTGTTAGAGACATTCACACTCCAATGTCGGGAGGGCAACAAGACTGGAACGAAGCTGGTGTGAAGGGATGGAAGTACAGCATAAGATTTGCTAGGTTTCCAGGTCATGTGACTGAGCTGAATGCAGTTAGTATCCAGCCTAAGTCCACTCTGACCAAAGGGGACACAGGTGACACTGTGGTCTGAACTATTGAGCCTCTTGGGCTTGCTGATCAGAAGGTTGGTGGTTCGAATCCCCACGACAAAGGTCCCGTTGCTCTGTCCCAGCTCCTGCCAACCTAGCAGTTCGAAAGCACACCAGTGCAAGTAGATAAATAGGTACCACTGCAGCTGGAAGCTAAACAGCTTTTCTGTGCGCTTTGGTTTCCATCACGGTGTTCCGTTGTGCCAGAAGCGGTTGAGTCCTGCTGGCCACATGACCCAGAAAGCTGTCTGTGGACAAACGCTGGCTCCCTCGGCCTGAAAGCGAGATGAGCGCCACAACCCCATAGTCGCCTTTGACTGGACTTAACTGTCTAGGGGTCCTTTACCTTTACCTTTTACCACTCTGATCAGTCCCACAGAGAGCCCATTTTCGAGGCTTATGCCTACCTGCATTCTGGTGCTCTTGGCTCAGCTGGTTTAGCTCCACCTGAGGGGGTTGTGGCAGAGTAGCCTGACTGAGCTGAGAACCTGCTGATTGAGCCATAGATCCACCACATCTTAACTCACTCCCCCTATCTCACCACAGGACAGTATTCTTAACCACTGCTGTTCTATATTAGGTTTCCAATCGAATGATACCTCCAACCCTACAGTTTGAGGATTCTAGAGTTCTTATAGCTGTTAGCTGGGTTCGGTTTCTGTGAAAGTCAGAAGTGACTGGCAGTGCTTCTCCATTCAACACATAATAAACTTATGAAATTTGTTGCCTCAAAATGTGGTGATGGGACATCGGTTTTGGGTCTAACTAAATGCGTCATTGGCCCCCGAATCAGTGGTTTTGGTTTATTGGTTTGGTTTAATTAATTGCAAATGTGCTTGATTTTCACATGGACCACAGCACTGGATTTAACCCTTCCCACTATTAGAATAGGACGCGGGTGGCGCTGTGGTATAAACCACAGAGCCTAGGGCTTGCCGATCAGAAGGTCGCGGTTCGAATCCCTGCAATGGGGTGAGCTCCCGTTGTTCGGTCCCTGCTCTTGCCAACCTAGCAGTTCGAAAGCATGTCAAAGTGCAAGTAGATAAATAGGTACTGCTCCGGTGAGAAGGTAAACGGCGTTTCCGTGCGCTGCTCTGGTTTTGCCAGAAGCGGCTTAGTCATGCTGGCCACATGACCCGGAAAAACTGTCTGCGGACAAACGTCGGCTCCCTCGGCCTGTAAAGTGAGATGAGTGCCACAACCCCAGAATCGTTCACAACTGGACTTAACTGTCAGGGGTCCTTTAGCTTTACTTTTAACTATTAGAATAGGGAAATGAAAGCAAGGGAGACTTTAATCAGGATGGCAACAGGGGACGGAAGGGTCAAACCTGCCCTTCCCACACACTCTAGTTCTGGTGAAAACCACCCGCTTCCTTTAGCATAAAGTAAACAACAAACACCCCAACTCACTTGCTCCGGACCTCGGAGGGCTAAGCCAACCCAGAAGCCCTGACAGACTTATGGGGTCATGCCAAGAAAGCCCTGTACTTTCCAGAGAAGCTAGAACCTAATGGCCCAAACAAAGCCATGTATTGCAAGACTGCAATAGTAAAAGCTGGACCGGCATTACTCCGTAATAGCATGTAGCGTCAAATCAGATTAGGTGTTGGTGCTGTGGTGATGCATTTCATGGACAAGACTGCTGCACCCGAGTCTCAGACAAGTTTGCCATGGGCCTGCCACCCCCAGCAATATTTAGCCCCGTGTCCAATTAGGCCTCATTTAAATAGCACCTCCAGGTTCTGAGTTATTATGCCTCTAAGGCAAAGGGGTGGCCTTTCAGGCCCGTTCTTGTGGGCTTTGCAGAAGCATCTGGTTAGTAATTATTGAAAACAAACTGTTGGGATAGATAGATCTTCTTGTTACGATATGGATGCAATGCAGCTGCAAAGTGCTAGCTTGAAAAGTAAACAAGATGGGAATGTTGGGACTGTCCGTGGGAAACAGAGGGACAGTCAACTCACAGTGCGAAGCACCAGAATTAGCTCAGAGTGTAATATGAGCTCTTCCGTTTGTTCCTGTCCCGGAAGTACAGGAAGTGTTCGTTACTACACTGCTGGAGTTTGGAGAGAGCAGTCATGTTTTTTGTAACGCTGCAAAGACAGAAATAAAGGCATGTAAATACGTTTCTGTCTATCTCTTTCCCCTGCCAGGGGGCAGGAAAGAGGGGGGGTGTTCTTCTCACGTTTGAGAAGAATCGCCTATCGAGACCTCGCCTGGATCTTGCTGGGGAATGCAGCCAGGGAGGTCAACAGGGAATCATGCCGGGTGCCTGGGAGACTTGCCAGTTTCTCCTGATAAAGACTTGATTTCCCGACACTTCTGTCATATTTTAGAGGCCAGAATTGACCATGAGCGTATTAATTGAAAGTGTGCTAGTGCCCAAATGATCGCTGCTGTGTAGTAAGCACATGAGGAGCCTCTTAATTTTTTCCTGCTCACATCATCGTACGCTGGAAATCCATCTGCCCTCAAAATGAAGCAATCCTGAAACTACTTTGCTGACTGGCTTACAGCAAGCAATGTGCTATGAATTTGCTGCCTGTTAAAGCCCACATTTCTTGCCTGTGAATTAGCCCTGGAGTTTATGGTACGGAGTTGTCCCGAATCAAATCTAACCACTAAGTGTGGTGGTGTGTGAGGAAAATGGCCCTGCTTTGCAAATTAGGAAACTGTTAATTGAAAGGCCATGTGGTCACTGCTTAGGAAAAGCTAGGTTTATCCCAGGGGTCTCCTCTGTGGGAAAGACTGTATGGCCCAATCCTGCAAGGGGCGATATGTATGGGAAGTGTGCATGAAACTGTGTGTTCAGTTCTGCCAAAACTAAGATTCTGTCAAGAATGTATAACTTGCTGTTGAAATGGAATACTCAGGATGAAACGGTGAAATCTGCTATGATTAAATGGGCACAAGATGTGGGACACAACATTATGCTGGCTGACTGGGAACAGTTATGGACCACAGGTATGAAATTTACGGCATGTAATGCCTTAAGAGAGAATATTATGAAAATGATATACAGGTGGTACATGACAGTAGTCAAGCTTGCAAAAATATATCATTTGCCTGACAATAAATGTTGGAAATGTAAAGAGACTGAAGGTACATTTTTTCACCTTTGGTGGACGTTCCCAAGGATTAAGGCTTTCTGGGAGATGATCTATAATGAAATGAAAAAGGTATTTAAATATACCTTCCTGAAGAAACCAGAGGCCTTTCTCCTGGGCATGGTCGGCCAAATGGTGTTAAAGAAGGACAGAACTTTTTTTATGTATGCAACAACAGCAGCAAGAATACTCATCGCAAAGTATTGGAAGACACAAGATTTACCCACCCGGGAAGAATGGCAGATGAAAGTGATGGACTATATGGAACTGGCGGAAATGACTGGCAGAATCCGAGACCAGGGAGAAGAGTCGGTAGAAGAAGATTGGAAGAAATTTAAAGACTATTTACAGAAACACTGTAAAATTAAGGAATGTTAGAAGGATGCGGGAATGAAGTTATGTGGTTTTAGCAGTAATGTTATAGAATTAGGTAAAATTGGATTATGAATAGGTGAGAATGTAAAGCTACAATATATTAAGATAAATTATTAAGATAAAAGCAAAAATGGAAAGGATTTGCTGAAACTGCTAATTGAATTAGAATACAAAAAAGAGAGGTGTGAGGAGGTCAGGGAAACAAGTAAATGAAAGACAAGACATGGAAAGATTGAAATGTTTTTAATTGTTCTTATTTTTCTGTATTTTGTATTTTTCTTATTTATTCCCCCCCCCCTCTTTTTTCATCTTTGTAACACTTTTGAAACTTTAATAAATATTATTTTTTTAAAAAAGAAACTGTGTGTTCAGTTCTGCAACTGCTGATCATCAGGAATCCAACCTTTAACATGAAACCATTACACGCAGCACAGGCCTTGCTCTACACTTGCTCTGTTGGATCAGAGCCCCTGAATTTATTTTTGACACATCACAGAGGAGATGCCCATCACTTTAAGAATGCACTGCTTTGGTAACAATCCAATTTACTTCTGGCCATATTGTAAACCCCCCTTTCTATGCTGCCTGCATGTCAAAGAAAGCATTGAGACTGCTAACATCACACCTGTGTAAACACAAGGTACAATGCCATAAGCTTTATTTACAGTTATACTTCTGTTCCACCCTTAAATTTCATAATCTGCCATGTGGCACTTCAATCTTGGCAGTTGCTGAAGATGTCTCTCTTCGGTGTCTGCTTGTTTAATTATATACTTGCTGTTGTGGGTCTCTCCCCCCCCCCCCCTATTTCTCAATCGAAGCTCTAACAATGAGCTGCATGAGCCAGACTCCTATCTCCGTCAGTTGAGCTGGCGTGGATATTCTACCTTCCGTTAAAGAAAATCAGTCAGATTGGCTTTCCCCTCTGAGCAGTTTCACTTCAGGCAGGTTTAAGTCATGTGGCTTTTAAAATCCAAAGAAATAATATTATTTCAGTGCTTACACACTTCCTGTTGCACAGGGCTGTCCAACAATTGTTTCATACAAATTCAGTGATCAGCTATGGGAAGGCTTTATGTTAGCAAGTTATTGTTAAGAGTTTGGCATTCAGAACATCGCCTTTCATGTTCCCAGGCAGGTTAACAGAAAAGCGCGTTGCTTTACTATTTTTGTTTTATTCGAAAACATTATTTGCCTACATCAGTTCTCAAGCAGATGAGTTAAGTGTTTGGGTACATGCATCTAATGTCTCTCCAGTTTGAGGTGGAAAATAATGATTTTGGTGAAGTAGGACAAATAGCACAAAACTGTCTCAGTGCCAAATACCTATAAAGTGTTTGGAGGGCAGGAGGAAAAGTGCTGGGTAAGTTCTGGATGTTGATGGTCTAGACCAGGCTTCCTCAACCTCGACCCTCCAGATGTTTTAGGCCAACAACTCAAATGATCCCTAGCTAGCAGGACCAGTGGTCAGGGATGCTGGGAATTGTAGTCTCAAAAGATCTGGAGGGCCGAGGTTGAGGAAGCCTGGCCTAAATCACTATGTGATCTTGGATTCCCTGGGATCACCTACCTGAAAAAAAATGCAAGAAGGAGAATTAAATTGAGAGCAAATGGGGGCAATGCTTCACAGATCAGTCACATGCAGTAGTGTAATCACAAATTCAGAAGTGCAGGATCCCTTCATGTTAGTCACATCCATGCCCTCTCACAGCTATGTCATGTACTAAGATTACGCAACCTTCTAAGATTATACAATAATCTTATAATTATATAATAGGGATGCAATGCAACAATTAATGCAGATCTTCATGGACTGTCTTTCAGCCACATTTACTATTTTCTCTGGGTGTATAAATGATTTGGAATGCTCCAATATCTTTTTTTGGAGTTGCTCAAGGTGTGTTTTCCTTGAAACTCCATTATACATAACAGAGCTTGCACACCATTCTCTTGAAACCGAAGCACTTTGTGCATTCAGTGTTCCTAAATGCTCAGCTTTGGCATGTGCAGAACAACTCCCCCTTTTGTGTTCTTCCCAATAATGCTCAGATTGAGTAGCTGTAACAATAGCACAATTAAAGCTACCCATAAGCCATAATAAACCTGTTTTGAGCAGAGCTGCTCTCCTCTCAAAAGAGGAATCTTGGAGTATGAGGTCTGGAACCATTTTGGCAGTGGAAGCCCACTTCTTACATCGCCAAACCTTTATTAGGCATTTCAAATATACAGTCATACCTTGGAAGTTGAACGGAATCCGTTCCAGAAGTCCATTCAACTTCCAAAACTTTCAGGAACCAAAGTACAGCTTCTGATTGGCTGCAGTAAGCTCCTGCAGCCAATCGGAAGGTGCGAAAGCCCCGTTGGACACCCGGCTTCCAAAAATAGTTCGCAAACCGGAACAGTCACTTCTGGGTTTGCTGCGTTCGGAAGCCAAAACGTTCAAGAACTAAGCTGTTCGAAAACCAAGGTATGACTCTACGTGGAAGCCCACATATTGATATTGAATAGGAGTGCCTGTTACCAACTTTGGCTAATGTGCCAGTTGAAACCATTCCTGGACAAGGATAGGCTTGTCACAGTGACTCACTGGTAACCTCTGGACTTGACTTCTGTAATGCACTCTATACGGGACTGCCTTTGATGCTGATTTACAAGCTGTAGTTATTAAGAACACCCAGGCATTTAAGCATTCTATTTCAAATCCAGGAAAAAAAAAACAGTGTTTACATCCAATTTAATATCGATGAACTCTCTCTAGAATAGACCTAGTTTGTGTTTGTTCTTTCATGTGCTTGGCTTTTTGGATAGAAGATCTGGTGAAGGAATGATCGCCGGGTGTGGAGCATACTTTCACCTGCAGACAAGCCACAGGCTGCCTGACTGCATGACCTTCGGGTGTGGAGCACACTTCCACCTGCAGACAAAGCCACAGCTGTCTGAACATCATGCCCTCTATCTAACTTTTGCTCTCTTAGTGGTCTGTCGTGCCCTATCTGTGACCTTTGTCTCCTTCGTCATACATTGTGCAAGGGGAAAGTGACGTGGTGGAAACAGGTGCCAAAATAACTTTGTACCACCCCTTGACCTCAGGTTTGGAAGATGTGTAAAGGTCACAGTCAAAAATGTATCTGAATGGTTTTGCATATTGTGTGTGCTGGTCCCGGGGGAAAGGTTACCGTTGGCGTAGTCAAAGTCCGGTCCTGGGTCAATAGCCTGGAAACAGTTCCGAAGGAGCGGGGCGAGGTCCGAAGCAGGAAGCCGGGCGGGGACAGGAACACTGGAGGAACAGGACTGGATGCTGGCTGAAACAGCTCCCGCAACCTGGCTGACTGGCCTTTATCTTCTCTGAGGCCAGGGGCGGCCCTGGCCCCCAGGAGACCCGCCTCTCCTTGCCTTAAGGCGAGCATTCCTCCTGGGAGAAACCAGTTTCCTTCGCCTCTCTGCCCTGAGCCTCTGCAGTTCAGGAGAGGCTGATGGGTTACTGGGCCCAGGGGGAGACTCACCTGCAAGCACTGAGTCCTCAACCACCTCTGGAGCCAGAGTGGAATCACCTGGTGCCTGCTCCTGAGGATCCGGCACAGGTGCAGGCGCTTCAGAATCAAGGCCCTGCCCCAGTTCAGCTGGCCCTGAAGGCGGGGACTCCTGTGCAGGATGGGATTCCTCTGGTTCAGCCTCTGAAACGGAATCCCAGGCCATCACATTGTGCTAATAAAAAGAGCTTTGGCAGAGCTAGGTGGCAGCTTGCTTATGCACAGCTCAACTGCATTACCAACTCCTGCCTCATGCCTTCACTTCAATCTGGGCAAAACCAACAAGCAAATGCAATCACATTCCCAACAGAAATGGGGGAAAGCTATAGTTCAAGGAAGCTCAGGTACCAGGGTTTTGGACACACACAAACATGGTACTAAAGCATTGGAGAGCCAAATGTAGACAGGATTGGTCCACATGGACTAACAATCTGTCTCCGTAAAATGTAGCCCTATGTGTCCAAGCATCACATGCCTCTTCTTAGCAGTCCAAATATTCTGCTCGCCTACTTGGCTTTTATTTCCCTCCCACCCCTCACAAAAGAAAACAAAAATGTATTAGGTGGAAGAAAACAAAATAAAAGAACGAGAATTGCTGACATTCAGAGGAAATCAAGTGTAAAGTATTCCTGGATGGCATGATTGTACTTTCTGTAGTGCATCTCATCCATCATTAGCAACCGTAGGATCCAAGGGACCCTGTTTTAAAGATTTGATGTGTTTCCTAGGAAAGCAATGTCTGAAGAAGAAAAATTGTATTCCACACAAACGCATGGAGCATTTGAAGAGTAGCAGGACTTACTGGATTTAAGAATGAAAATATAGTGGTATAAAGGTAAAGGTAAAGGTACCCCTGCCCGTACGGGCCAGTCTTGACAGACTCTGGGGTTGTGCGCCCATCTCACTTAAGAGGCCAGGGGCCAGCGCTGTCCGGAGACACTTCTGGGTCACGTGGCCAGCGTGACATCGCTGCTCTGGCGAGCCAGAGTCGCACACGGAAACGCCGTTTACCTTCCCGCTGGTAAGCGGTCCCTATTTATCTACTTGCACCCGGGGGTGCTTTCGAACTGCTAGGTTGGCAGGCGCTGGGACCGAAGGACGGGAGCGCACCCCGCCGCAGGGATTCGAACCGCCGACCTTTCGATCGGCAAGCCCTAGGCGCTGAGGCTTTAACCCACAGCGCCACCTGCGTCCCATATAGTGGTATAATCTGAACATTATATGAGACTGTTGCACTACGGTATATATTTGATTACAGTGGTACCTCGGGTTACATACGCTTCAGGTTACATATGCTTCAGGTTACATACTCCGCTAACCCAGAAATAGTGCTTCAGGTTAAGAACTTTGCTTCAGGATGCGAACAGAAATCGTGCTCCAGAGGCGCAGTGGCAGCGGGAGGCCCCATTAGCTAAAGTGGTGCTTCAGGTTAAGAACAGTTTCAGGTTAAGTACAGACCTCCAGAACGAATTAAGTACTTAACCCGAGGTACCACTGTACTGACTTGATTCAAGATTACTTCAGAACTGCTAAGAGATGGCAAGGACAATATTTATCCATACTACAATCTCGACCTGGAGTGCTTCATTATCAACCAAGTCTTCCTGAGGTCAGTTCCTGGGGCTATACGTAAGAGACGTGAATTCAATCCAGAAAGATGGTGAGGATGAAGAACTGAGATGGACTCCGAGTGCAGGAAGTCTGTTCTGATGGCAACACAAGGCTCCTTGTATTTATGACCACCCTTGGCCAATCCAGAGGCTTCATACTGTCAGCCAATCACAGAAGCTAATGTTGCATACTGTCAGGGGCTCAGGAGCAGAGGCACAGGGAAGAGAGGAGATGGAGAGCGAAGGGGAAGAATCCGAGGGGAGCGTAGGAGAAGAGGACAGTGGACCGAGGGATTCCATGAGCCTCTCCAGCGAATCGGAAGATTCACAGAAGGGGGCGCCAGTAGCCATGGGTAGGGGGTTCCCAAGGGGAACGCCCCAGGAGCAAGGGGGCAGCAGGGACTCCCAGAGCAGTAGTTGGAAATCAGGACCAGCTTCCCCACCAGAGCAGAGTGGGGGGGAAGAGTCCCAAGGATCGGGGCCAGTGCATTCCCCACCAGGGAGAGAAGATGAGGCAGGGCTGACCACGCCTCCATCAGAAAGTCGGACAACGGAGGGGAGGTCAGATCCGGCCAGTATCCCGGAAGAGGGAAGCAGTGACCGAAGTAGTGTAACGGTTAGGAGAAAGGTCACTGGGTTGGCGCGAGAGGCAAGTTCAAATGTACAGGAGCGCGGGACAGCAGAGAATGAGGATTGGGAACCAGGTCCTAAAGCCCGCAGGAGGCAGGGGGAGGAGCTAAGCGACTCAGCGTCGGAAGAGTCCAGAAAGGGCAATGCCCCAGTGGGCAGGAGGACCCAGAAGAGGAGAGAGCAGCGGAAAAGGTGGAGCAGGGCTAGGATCTTAAACTGGTGTCAGAGGGGAGGGGACTCAGACGGGACTTCGCCGATCTAGGGTTTAAGATGTAGGGCTGCGCGCTGCGGCTTTGAAATGGAAATTGAACTTCAATAAAGACTTTTGTACATTACGACAGCCTAGCGTTGGTCCTCTGTGAGCTGGGACCTAGAGGCAGCTCTGACACATACCATTATGCTCTTCTATGGCTGAGAAAAGCTTTGAGGCCACTGAGCTCCTCAGCTCCGCAGCTGCTTGTGATTCACTGCTGATGCTGACAAGAATTTGTTTTTTAACTTGTCCACATTTTTATATAATGTCTGACCATCTGCACACGTGGCAAACAAATTGGCTTTTACAAATCAGTTCTGTAAACAACATCTGGAGAGTATAATTGCTATTCAGTTTGGCAATAGTCTTTAGCTGACAGCAGTGTTGCCATTGTCAAATGTAAAATTACAAAGTTTCTCAATTTTATTACATCTGTAATGCATGAAATATCATAAAGATCCACTGTTTATTCTTGGGCAAGCATTCTTATCAAGCGCAAGATGAATCAGTTGGTTTAAATAACTTGTTTAATAGAAATACACCTTAGCTTCAGGAGACCATTTGATCCAGCTGAGTCCTCTGTGGTTAAGGGTGCAATCCTGGGGTGAGATGGGGGAGAAAGTTAGGATATGGTGGAAGATAACTTAGCTTTGGTCAGAAGGTTTCTATGCTAGGGCTGATAAATCTTTTTTGGGCTAAAGGCCATCAGTGGATATCTATTGTGGGTTACACTCCAGTAATGTGTGGTGGAGAGGTGTGTGTGTGCGCGCACACACACAGCAAACCTGCTTTATGCCATTATAAAGGAAGCAGTAAGAAATGTCCACAGTCACACCCCTCCCAAAACTGAGCTCCCAAAATGTGTACTTTATTCAGATATACCTGTGAATCTTTTTTTATTTCCCCAACAAAAAACCCTGGACCCATTTGCCTGCAATTTGACAGGCTTAATCCACTCATGGACTTGCAAATTTCATCCACTTTGGCCAAAAGCTTTACAGTGGTGCCTCGCAAGACGAAATTAATCCATTCCGCGAGTCTCTTCGTCTTGCGGTTTTTTCATCTTGCGAAGCACGGCTATTAGCGGCTTAGCGCTATTAGCGGTTTAGCGGCTTAGCGGCTATTAGCGGTTTAGCGGCTTAGCGGCTATTAGCGGCTTAGCGGCTTAGCGGCTTAGCGGCTTAGAAAAGGGGGGGAGGGGAAAAACTTGCAAGAACTCGCAAGACGTCTTGCGAAACACCTCAAAAGACGGAAAACTCTTTCGTCTAGCGAGTTTTTCTTTTTTTATATAATATTTATTAAATTTTAGTTTAACAATAAAATACATAGATAATAACACAATCTTTTCCAATATCCACATTTCATATTCATCTTTGGAGTTCCTCACAACCCTTGTTCCTGCCTTCTAAACTCATAAATTTTGCCAGCAAATTATTAACTTGGTTTAATTCATATAATATAATTTTCCAATATTAATATCTCAAATTTTGGGATTTAACATACTCTTATTGAAACTTAATCATAAAATGTTACTTATCCAAAATTTATCTTTTCGTCTTCCAATTAAATTTAAATTTGTATTCTTTATACCTAGTTTGTTGAAGCCATGTTTTTGCTAATCTTACATCTTTCTTAACATTCATACAATTTACAATGTTTTTGTAGATAGTCCTTAAATTTCTTCCAGTCTTCCTCCACCAGTTCTTCTCCCAGGTCTCAGATCCTACCAGTCATCTCCGCCAGTTCCATATAGTCTATCAGTTGCATCTGCCATTCTTCCAGTGTGGGTAATTCTTGAGTTTTCCAGCTTTTAGCGATGAGTATCCTTGCTGCCCTGCTCGGCATAGTTCATAGCTTCTCTGAGTTCTTCAAGCCCCTTCGCCACGGCAAGGCAGTGAACAACAACAATCCTTGCTGCTGTTGTAGCATACATAAAAAAGGTTTGATCCTTCTTTTGCACGCTCTGACCAACAATGCCTAAGAGGAAGGCCTCTGGTTTCTTAAGGAAGGTATACTTAAATACCTTTTTCAGTTCATTATAAATCATTTCCCAGAAAACCTTCACTCTAGGGCAAGTCCACCAGAGGTGAAAGAATGTTCCTTCAGCTTCTTTACACTTCCAACATTTATTATCAGACACATGGTATATCTTTGCAAGCTTGACTGGAGTCATGTACCACCTGTATATCATTTTCATAATGTTTTCTTTCAAGGCATTACATGCCGTAAATCTCAAACCTGTGGTCCATAACTTTTCCCAGTCAGCAAACATGATGTTATACCCTATGTCCTGTGCCCATTTTATCATGGCTGATTTAACCGTTTCATCCTGTGTTTTCCATTTTAACAGCAAGTTATACATTCTTGAAAGTATCTTAGAGCTGGGTTCTAACAGTTCTGTTTCTAACTTTGATTTTTCCACCTGGAATCCTATCTTTTTGTCCAACTTAAAAACTTCTTTAATCTGAGCATAATGTAGCCAATCTCGCACTTTGTCTTTTATTTTCTCCACACTCTGCAACCTCCAGTTATCTCCATCTTTTTCTATTATTTCCCAATATTTCGGCCATTTGGCCTCCATATTGAGTTTTTTCAGGGCCTTAGCCTCCATTGGTGATAACCACCTTGGGGTCTTGTTTTCCAATAAGTCTTTATATTTCAACCAGACGTTAAATACTGCTTTTCTGACAACATGGTTCTTAAAAGTCTTATGTATTTTAGCCTTGTCATACCACAGATATGCATGCCAACCAAACGCATTGTTGAATCCTTCCAAATCTAAAACATCAGTGTTCTCAAGAAGTAGCCAGTCTTTCAACTAGCAGAAAGCTGCTGATTCATAATACAACTTTAGGTCTGGCAGGGCAAAGCCCCCTCTTTCTTTAGCATCCGTTAATATCTTAAACTTAATTCTGGGCTTTTTGCCCTGCCAGACAAATTTTGAAATATCTCTCTGCCACCTCCCAAAACACTCCATTTTGTCCACAATCTGCAAAGTTTGAAACAAAAACAACATTTTTGGCAATACATTCATCTTAATAGCAGCAATACGTCCTGACAAGGAAAGTTTCAATCTTGACCAAAGATCTAGATCCCTTTTAATTTCAGACCAACATTTTTCATAATTGTCTTTAAATCGTCTAGCGAGTTTTTCGTCTTGCAAGGCATTCGTCTTGCGGGGCACCACTGTAGTTTTAGACTCCCCATTATGGCAAATGGGGAAGCACAGTTTTTATACATAACGGCTCAGAAACCAAAACACAGACTGAAGCAAAGAGAGCAAGAGCAACCCAAAACACACCAGTTTGTTTGTTTTTTAAGAAAGAAAGAAAGAAAGAAAGAAAGGAAGGAAGGAAGGAAGGAAGGGGCAAATCTTGGTACCTCTGCACAGCCCTACCTTGGAGTATGCTTGCTGCTATTTGTGATATTTAATAAAAGTATTGCCCTTTATGTGTAGCATTTCATACACAGGTACATAAGACATACATAGTTAAATACCTTTTTAGATTTTTAAGGGAGATGATTAGCTATCTACATTTTGCTCCTGCTTGTAGGGCCAACATTCAGTACAACATTGCCTTCCGATACATTAAATATGCCCGAGACCCAGCTGTCAATAAGACGGTGAAGAAAATTTAATTTTCAGAGTCAATACTGAGAGCAGCTGCATTAAGCATAAGATAATTCTGGCACATTATTAATTTGAATGACCATGTAAGGCATTGTCTAGACAAGAGATAAACCAGAGTTTTCATAGGCAATCTGTACATAAAATGAAGTATGTCAAGGTTGTAAAGAATACTAATAACACAGATCTGCCCTATTAGCCAGTATTGATTGTGCTGGACTGTGACATGATCTAGTAACTTTAGAGGTAAAATAGTATAGCTTTTCAGTGCCATGCATGCTTGAAGAATTCACTGTTTGAAAATTCCACTACAAACTGATCTGATCGGAACTTCTCAGACTAATTGCGAATAGGCATTTTGCACTTCTCTGAATTCTGTGATCCAGTTGTCTGCTCAAAATTGTGTCCCAGCATGTATAAAAATGCATTTGTGGAGATAAAATACATTTATAAATGTTCATTTAGAGAGAAAATGTGTTTAAAATGTTATTTTACAAGAAAACACATTCAAACGTTTTTCAAATGTATAGTTTTTAAAATCCCAAATTAATGCAGAAATGGGAACGGAAAGGTTATATGAATGAACACATATAAAAGTAATACTCTTATACCATATTGGCTTTCCCCAAAATACTGAAAGACCAGAAAAACTGTACCTGAAAAGTGCTCTGCACAGAATCAGAAAATAACAAAAGTAGCAATAGAGGATTCCTAATCTATTGATTCCACTTCAGAAATAAAGATACCGTATTTTTCACTCCATAAGACACACTTTTTTTCCTCCTAAAAAGAAGGGGAAATGTCTGTACATCTTATGGAGCGGATGTGTGGTCCCTGGAGCCAAATCGCCCGAGTGCGGCGCACACCGTTGCCCCACGCTTCCGGGTTGCCGGTGGCCTCCCCTTTTCCCTAAAGCCCCGGGAAGGTTTGGGAGCGGTGGGTAGGCTATGCGACGTTGCCTCACGCTCCTGGGCAACGCTTTGTCAATGGCCTCCTCTTTCCCCTGATGGCTCCTGGGATGGCTCTGGGGAGGATGGCGAGAAGAGGCAGCTGCCGAGAGACGGGAGGAAGAGGACGGAGAGGAGGGGGAACCGAGAAGCGGGGCGAAGGGAGAGGAGGGAGGTTGCCGCGAGTGGAGAGTCATGGTAGAGGGCAAAGGAGAGGGAGCAGTGAAGGGGAGAAATTGCAGACGTTGCCTGAGAAGTTTGGGCGAAAGGGACGAAGAGGAGGATGCTGGAAAAGGGGCATGTGCTGCTTGAGGAGGGGATAAAAAAGGGGGGAGAAGGAAAGTCTCCCAAGCCTCCATGGGAGGAGAGCGATCCCTGCAGAGGCTTAGGAGGGAAGCTGCGGCCCGCCAACCATATGGGTTGTGCAGCTTCCCTCCCAAGACTCTGTGGCCATCTGTGATGGCCTGGGATTCGGACTCGGAGGCTGAACCTGAGGAATCCCAGCCTGCACAGGAGTCCCCGCCTCCAGAACCAGCTGAGCCAGGGCTGGGGCCTGAGCCTGAAGGGTCCTCACCTGTGCTGGATCCTCAGGTGCAGGCACCAGCTGAGTCTGCTCTGGCTCCTGAGGGGGTGGAGGATCCATTGCCTGCAGGTGCTCCACTCTCAGCCCTGTCAGGGGAAGAGGAGGTTGCCTCTGGGTCTGGTAACCCTCCAGGCTCTCCTGAGCTGCAGAGGCTCAGGGCAGAGAGGCAGAGGGAACTAAGTTCCTGCAGGAGGAGTGCTCGCCTCCAGGCCAAGAGAGGCGAGTCACCTGTGGACTGGGGCCGCCCTATGCCTCGGGGCAGATAAAAGCCAGTCAGTCCCAGTCCCAGGTTGTGGGAGCAATGTTGCTGGTAGCCTGTTCCTGCCTGCACCCTGTCCTGCTCTTCTGCCAGAGTTCCTGACCCCACCCGACTCCCTGCCTTGGACCCAGCTTCAGCTTTGATGGACAGCCTCCATACTGCACCTCAGACTGGACTCAGACCTCGCCTCACGGTTAACCCATGGGACCAGCACACCATCACTCTCCTCCCGAGGAGGCTGTGATTCAGAATATTTTCCCCCCTTGTTTTCCTCCTCTAAAAACTAGGTGCGTCTTATGGAGCAAAAAATAGGGATAAATCAGATTGTAACACCTTATGTGCCAAGATATCTCTGAAGGAAAAAATGTCCTGGGAGAGTTCAGTGCATCGTGTGCCACAGTTGAAGGTCATGATCTAGCAAAAGTTCAGCATTTTTGTCTGACTCGAAGGGCTGGGGTGATGTGCATGCTTACCTCTCCCATTTGAACTCGTTTGCTGGGTGTCCTCCATGTTCTTAAATGCCATCTACAACCATTACACTCCACCCCATTCAAAGCAAACAGCACAAGTGATTATTTGTGTGGCGAGTACCCACAAGACACAGCATTTAAGACACAGCATTTAAGACACAGACACAGCATTTAAGGTTAATGGGCGAAAAAGGCCACAACTTTATTGATTGCAGGAATTGAGCGGTATTAACTTAGGCATTGGTCCTATCGACTAACCGGCTTCAGCCTGATTGCTTGAAGACCAGCAAGGGTTAACCGCCAGTAGGGGGAGTCCTGCTGATGTACATCAACTAGGAGCTACCCCAGGGTCACCGCTCGGGGGCGTGCCTTAGGCCCACACCTCCATAGGCTTCGGACAGGGCAAGGCCCCCCGGAATCCTTTACCAGACTACCCTTTGATTTGGGGGAAGGTGATGGCGCTTCCTCCCCCCTCATCTGCATAACAATAGCCTTACCAATGCCTAACTGCCACTCGAGCAATAGCTCGCCTCCAATACCCTCAGACCTGCAACCAATCCCTAATCCTAGAAGAAATGTCATCCAACCAAATATCATTTCCAGCATCTGAAAGATGCACGCCATCAACTCTGTAGAGGGCCTCCTTGCTGAACTGGATGTTGGGGTAGCCAATGACACACCCCCCCCCCAGAGCCGCCACTCTACGTGCCACAGCCCGTGAGCGAAGAAAAGAGGGAAATCCTCAGCCGTGCCGGTCCTAAATAGCCCGGGCCACGCGTCCGAGGATTCCCCCAGTCTCGCGGGGGCTGTGAGTCAGCCCCCACGCATGTGGGGAGGGCGTGGGGCCCGCAAACCCACCTCCTCTCCAGCTCGGAAGTGGCTTTCCCTTCTGCATGCAGGAGAGAGCCCCTGCAGGGTTTAATGATGCCCTTTCTGTGCTCTCCTTTTGCTGATCTAACAGCCCTGCTCCTCTCAAGGATCCTGAACTTCCATTGAAGCAGAGCTTGTGAATCTGTGCTCCATGCTCTTGGACTAGAACTTCCATCAGAGCCAGCCAGTGTGGCTAAGGGTCATGATTTGAGTTGTAGTCCAACAACATCTGGAGGGCCACAGGTTCCTCATTCCTGCACAGCAGCAGCACAGGTGATAATCCCATATCTGCTACAACTAAGCACATCGGTGCTCCATACAAGGTCCAAAACATCTGAAATCCACTTCCCATTTAAAGGCCCTCAATCATGCCTCAATCACGACAGGATTGTGTGGTGCTCAGAGCCATTGGGCTGACATGTGCATTTCAGATTTTACTGCATGCAGCTAACATGGAACTGGGAGGAAATGTTTCTGGAGGTTTTTTAAGATCAGGAATGAAGTAGAAGACACGGACAAAGAAACAGCTTTATCCGTTCAAGAGTAAGTATTGTCCACACAATACATAACAGTTATTAAGTTTACTGCCAGAAGATGTGCTGATAGGCATTAGCTTAGATTGCTTTTTTTAAAGAAAGGAATTGGATACATTCATAAAGAATAGGTCAACTGATGCACAGGTATTAGTCATGAAAGCTAAATGGAACCTTCAATTTTCAAAGGCAGTATACCAGATCCTACAGACAGACTTGGTTACCACCAAGCAGGAAAGCTGTCACTTCATGCCTTGATTGTGAATTTTCTACAGGATGATCACAGCTGGAAACAAAATGCAGGGCTAGGTGGACTTTGGCCTGACTCAGCATAGCACTTCTTCCATTATTTTCAGCTGTTCCCACATGGCACATGTTCGAGTGCGCAAAAACTTTTGAATCAGCCCTTAGTGGCCTGGATGGGAGGATATCTTGCAAATATTCACAGCAAGATCTCATCTCACAAATCAAACCTTTTATTGTGAAATCAACCACTTGGCCAGATATTTTCTTCTGTCATGCCAACAGATCTGGATAGCTGGAGACGCTGTGGTTTATTGTGTTGTATCAACCAGACACCGCAGCTGAGCTTTGATGGAAATAACTGAAGAAAGATGTCAACGTGACACAACATATTTAATCTCTAACAGCTGGTGCTTTTTGCTGGTTGTTGTTTTTTATTTCTCTAACGGAGTTGATCTTTCAAAAAAAGGTCAGGACTTGTGTTTCAGCTACTTGCATTTACCGTGACGGAATCCAGAGCGCACAGAAACGCCGTTTACCTTCCCGCCACAGCGGTACCTATTTATCTTCCTGCACTGGCATGCTTTTGAACTGCTAGGTTGGCAGGAGCAGGGACCGAGCAACGGGAGCTCATCCCGTCATGGGGATTTGAACCACCGACCTTCTGATTGGCAAGCACAAGAGGCTCAGTGGTTTAGACCACAGTGCCATTCGTGTCCCGACTGGAGCACAGCCCAGAAGTAAAAGGGTTGAGTTCAGAGTTAAGGGAGTGAAGCTTCAGTTGTTTCTTACTCTGGGAGGATCCCACCCCCCAACACACAAAAAAATCTACTGGAAAAAAAGTTGGTAATTGGTGGAAAACTGAAAATCTCATCTATGTCTCTCTTTCAACAATGCTGAGTACCTTTAAATATTTTTCAAAGCAGTGTTTTAAAATAATGTCACTGCTGCCCATTATGTGGCTGCAAAACTCCTAAAACAAAGATAGCCAAAACAACAAGAGTCTTGTGGTATCTTAAACACTATCAAATTTGTTATGGTGTAAGTTTTTGTAGACCATAAATTACACAATGATGTCTTAGTCATTGAAGTGTCACCAGACGCTTTGTTGTTTTTGCTATTACTCTGCAAAAGGTAGTAATGTTAGGGATGACAACATCACTACTGCATTTGTATGAATTTTTTGATGAGCAACACTCTTAGCACCAAAGACACTGGTGAAGAACTTCAGGGGCTCATTAGTAGATTGCCCAGGGGTGTCAGAAAATGCTGTAGGAGCGAAATCCAAGAGTCAGGAAGAGGAAAATGGCCCCACAAAAGGATGGAGATATTCAGCCAAACTTTCAGCCAGTGCTGAAGTTTTCTTTTAGACTGGCTTCAAGAAATTATCTGAGATGTTTTCAAATCCCCGCGACGGGGTGAGCTCCCATTGCTCTGTTCCAGCTCCTGCCAACCTAGCAGTTCGAAGGCATGCCAGTGCAAGTAGATAAATAGGTACCTCTGCAGCTGTCTATGGACAGATGTCGTCTCCCTTGGCCTGAAATCAAGATGAGTGCCTCACCCCATAGTCGCCTTTGACTGGACTGAACCACCCAGGGGTCCTTTACTTTTTACTTTACTTATGTGCTGCGTGCATAAGGTCCGAGTTTCATGGCATTTCTTGTCAAAGAGATCTCAGATACTAAAAGAACAGAAGATCTGAGGTCTACTTCTGAGACCTTGGAAGGCTGCTGTCAGTCAGTAGATAAGAGCAGTGAATGCATGCAGGAAGGAGTGGAGTAATGGTGCCAGCTTCTTGCCCAACCTACACTCATTCAGTTGGCTTTGTGAATGAATCTTACAGTTGTAGATGAGAAAGGCCTGTGCTTAGGACTCTGGAGAGTCAGCGAAGAACTTGGACAATGAGAACAGACGGTGCTGGACTTGATGAGCAAATGTTCTGAGCTGGTTTAAGCACTCTGTATGTGCAATTGTACGTGCATTTGAGGGACGTGGGTGTGAGGGACGTGGGTGGCGCTGTGGGTAAAACCTCAGTGCCTAGGACTTGCTGATCGCATGGTCGGCGGTTTGAATCCCCGTGGCGGGGTGCGCTCCCATTGCTTGGTCCCTGCTCCTGCCCACCTAGCAGTTCGAAAGCACATAAAAGTGCAAGTAGATAAATAGGTACCGCTCTGGCAGGAAGGTAAACGGCGTTTCCGTGCACTGCTCTGGTTCGCCAGAAACAGCTTAGTCATGCTGGCCACACGACCCGGAAGCTGTACGCCGGCTCCCTCGGCCAATAAAGCCTGCCAACCTAGCAGTTCGAAAGCACCCCCGGGTGCAAGTAGATAAATAGGGACCGCTTACCAGCGGGAAGGTAAACGGCGTTCCGTGTGCTGTGCTGGCTCACCAGATGCAGCTTGTCACACTGGCCACGTGACCCAGAAATGTCTGTGGACAGCACTGGCTCCCAGCCTCTAGAGTGAGATGAGCGCACAGCCCTAGAGTCTGTCAAGACTTTACCTTTACCTTTACCTTTACCTTTACCTTTACCTTTACCTTTACCTTTACCTTTACCTTTACCTTTACCTTTACCTTTACCTTTACCTTTATGTGCAATTGTAATCCTGTGGAACAAAAGCAGGGTCTTGATTGCACAGACAATCCTATTTCCTGACTGTTTGTATATGGATATGATTGATTCACCCAGGCAACTGAATATGCATAGATCAGGGGGGAAACTGCTGTCATGTCGATCCTGCTCACCCCACCATGTGGGTTCACTGTACATGAGGTTGTGTGTGTCACATGGAGATGAGGGATGCTCGCCACACTGACAAATGGTCTGACTCAGCATAAGACAATTTTATATCTTAAGCAAAGCTTGTGGAAGAAGCAGGTTACAATTCTGAACCTACATACCGTATTTTTCGCTCCATAAGACGCACTTTCCCCCTCCTAAAAAGTAAGGGGAAATGTGTGTGCATCTTATGGAGTGAATGCAGGGGGAAGGCAGGCAGGAAAAGCCCCCAAGAGCCTCACACAAGCTCCGCTCTGCTTTCAGATGGAAAACATACCATTAATGAAAGCAGCAGTGTAAACATTCCATTTCAATATAAACCAAACATAAAACAGCAAAAACCACTGTTTATAAAATGCAGAATATTATGAATTTAATTAAAAGTGAACTGAAACACAGGATTTTAAAGCCCATTTAAACATAGCTGGGGAAAGGGTTGAGTGTGGATGGATTTCTGATCCTGAAGATGGATCCCGCTCGCTGTCTTGGCTTCTTTGCTCTTTGGGGCTGGGGGGGGGATATATTTGTTTTCTTGATTTCCCCCTCTAAAAACTAGATGTGTCTTGTGGTCTGGTGCATCCTATAGAGCGAAAAATACACTACTTTTTTTTTTTTTTACTTATTATCATAATTGCAACAGCTTTGTCTGTTTTTAATCATTGTATCTTATAATGCTGTGGCCCTCGTTGGGACCTTCTGGTGGAGGGTGGGAAAGGAATCATATAAGCAAACTAGCATACTTGGGAGTAAGTGCCATTAACTTAACCCTGAGTAAATGCAAATAGGACTTCTCCCTTAAGGTCTAGGCTTAATCCCAAACTGATGCAATCCTTTTACAGTTTTCTGTAGTGGAAACTGTAGAGCATGTTCTTCCTATTCAATGTCACACACCCCCTTTTAAGACAAGGAGTTAAAAAGAAACATGCAAGGAGAAAGCAAGAATGAGATAATTCTTTCAAAAATTCCATTTCTCTAACTGAAATTGAGTAGAATTCTGCACAGTAAAGGATGCACTGGATTCCAACAAAACAAAACAAAACCCTTCTGCTGTTATCTGCATATCTGGAACCCACAAAGTGCATTGATTATTTTAACCGTGCTCCATTTGTCTATGAAACAGACTTTCTAAGCTTAAGCAAACATGAAAGAAATCTAATTCTGACATAAACATGAAAGATAATAAGTTTGCAATGAATTGATCTAAATATAACGTAATTAGAAATGATTTTCTTCTGCTGTTCTGTTTATGGAAAGGTGCTTTTTTAAATTTTACTTGAAACACAAAACAGCTAATGGTATCTGGAGCTTTTGTCAACTCCTTACATAATGCAGTCACTTCCATACTTTTGCTGTAGTCATTTTTGCAGAAGACATGAACTGTCATTCTTATTCAAAATAAAGTTAAAATTAGCACCATTGCAGTTTTAATATATGCATGCAGCAGGCTGTGCCATTTAACCAATCTTTGAAAAACTATGGATTGTCACTCCCTTCTAACAGCAGTGAAATGTGTCCCATTCTGATGGGTTTCTTAGCTCAGATGTCCATATATGATGTCTCCCCCTGGAGCACGGTCATTATCTAGGGCAGGTTTTCTCCACCCTCCTCCTTGAACCAGACTGAAGCCTCTCTACTTTGTCCCTGTAAAGATGCCAACTACCTTAAATAAGTCACAAAGGCCTTGATGCCTCCATAAAACAGGGGAATAATTCTAATTTCTTACAGAACTCTCAGAGTGGGGGAGGTATACAGCATTTGGGGGACTTGCCCCAAGTGAAATGTCATGGCTTCTCAAACACAGTCCATTATCTCCTGCCTTTCTCAACTTTCCAATGGTTCTCTGCCCGCACCAGCAAAGCAGTTTATTATTTACTCGAAGCATCTTTATCCCACACTATAGCCAAAAGGGCCAAAAGGGCTCCCATAGCAGCTTGCATAACATCTATAAGAATCGAAGACTGAATCCAAAAGCCACTGCAAATACAGTGGTACCCCGCAAGACGAATGCCTCGCAAGACGGAAAACCCGCTAGACGAAAGGGTTTTCCGTTTTGGAGGTGCTTCGCAAAACGAATTTCCTATGGGCTTGCTTCGCAAGACGAAAATGTCTTGCAAGTTCCTGCAGGTTTTTTCCCCTTCCCCCCCCTTTTTCTAAGCCGCTAAGCCACTTATCAGCTGATCCGCTAAGCCACTAAGCCGCTTATCAGCTGATCCGCTAAGCCACTAAGCCACTTAACAGCTGATCCGCTAAATCGCTTATCAGCTGATCCGCTAAGCCGCTAATAGCACTAATCCGCTAAGCCGCTAATGGGGTTGCTTTGCAAGACGAAAAAACCGCAAGACGAAGAGACTCGCGGAATGGATTCTTTTCGTCTTGCGAGGCACCACTGTAAGGAGAAAGGGGAGAGGACAGAAGAGGTAAAACAAGTAACCTCAGGCACCTGTTCTTAAAATTACTGTTTTCTTTTAATAACCATCACAATATCGAAACATTTCAGGGAGAGAACCTGCCTTTGTTTGGTTGCCAGTGTGCACCAACTCTACACACATATGTGCCCTATGTCTGCTCAAATGCACATGCATTGTACACTCTCTGATTGTCCAGGGCAATGACAGGTAGATAGAGAAATATCTACAAACACAAGTAATTCAAACCAGTCTGTATGTTCATTCCTATACTTGTTTCATTAAAAAACATCGTGAGTGGCTATTTGTACCTGCTCCCTATGCATGCTTCACATTGTTTGTACATTTGTGTGTGTGTGTGTGTGTGTGTATGGAAAATATTAATGTCCAGCTTTATGACTACCACTATCTTTCTAATCATTGCTTTTTATTATTCTCGTTCCGTGCAGCTTCACTGCCGAGCATGAGCAACGAGGAAACAGTGGGTGGACGGGGGGTGGGGGGAGAGACTGGGATGCGTCGGGGAGGAGAAAGGAAAGCAAATACAGTATTATATCATCATCTGGGGAGCGCGATTGTTTCTGCTGTGTTAATTTACACTAAAATCTATGACCCAGAGAGCCTGATTGATTGCCCAGGGCAGAAAACCAGCCCCTGGCCTAGTTTATTTTGTGAACTGTAGCCTCAGATATTGCTGCGAGCCACAATGATATCGATTTGATATACACAAGATGGCTCTTTATGCTCTTTGGGAAATTTATTGTGCAGAGTCAGGCCTCAGACAGATGGGGAGAAGTGGCTCTTTAAATTGAAGAGGGTTATCATAGTTTGACTCCTGGGTCACCCGGGTTACCCAGTGGCCTGAGCGTGGCTCTGGAGGAGCAAGCCCCAGGGACCAACACTCATCAGTTTTGAATGCCAAATCTCTTCAGTGGGACCTGAGTTATTGCTAATAGGAGCTAGCCTGAGCCTATGACATTTGGATGCCCTATAAGTTAAACATCATAGCCCTTCCTTTTGTATCACAGGCCTTTAAATTATGGTCGAGCATGCCACCTTTGCTCTGGGCGTTTAGCTTTAGACGACAGGGTGATTATAAAAGAAAGTTGCCTTCAGGGTGGACGGCCACCATTACAGCTATTATCAGAGGAAAGAGCTATGGCTGCCCGTTCAGAACTTCCAATATAAATTAGTAGCCTTGTCATTTGGCCTCCAATTGCCAGAACACTGTTCCTACCGTGTTTCTGTACAACAGAAATTCAGTGGCCTTTGGCTACCAACAAAAATAAAGGTTAGGATGCAATTCTGGTGTTGATGGTGTTGGCTGTTTTTCTTATTAGGAGAAGTGGCGCTTGTGGGGAAATGGGCGCCATGGAAAGCCCATTCTTCAAAGGCAGCACGTATGAGATAAAAAATGGAACCTTTCCATCTGCAGACGCGACAAGGCTTTGCTCTTTCCGTTTGGCATGAGTCAGATCTTATAAGGGCTGGAGCATCCAGGGAAGTGCATTGCAGCCAGTCTGAAATATCAGCTGCTGTGGTTCAGTATATAGCAGGAGTGTTAACTACTCTAAACTTGGGAACTGTGGATTCAAATCCTACGGTGACCCCGCCATGCTGCGAAGACAGCCCATTACCAGAAATGTTGGTCATGCTTGTTCACTGAGGTAGTAACCACATTTCACTGAATGTTAAGTCCCTAGAAATATGGCTATGGAACTGAAATGATGTGATTGTCTTGTAGACATATGTGGTCTTGAAGACTGTATGAAATTATTGGTCACAGATTGACATTTTTGCCATATAGAAACATAGCAGCTAGGAACTTCAGCATTAGAAAAGGGTGAATCTGATATTTCTAATGGTGCAAAAAATGTTTCAATACAGTTGTGTGCAGCAATTCAATAACTTTTGATAATTTTCTAATGAAATTTCTTTTCTCATTATTTGTTGGGGAAAAGACAAAAAGGTAGAAATTTTTGGCACAACACTAGTCTCATCAAAACCTATGTGTTTCCGTTGCAATTCCTCAAATATTTTACCTACAGTCACCTCAAAATTTCCCTTTAGCATTTTATTTCCAATGGTAAAAAAAAGGAAAGGACCCCTGGATGGTTAAGTCCAGTCAAAGGCGCTCATCTCGCTTTTCAGGCTAAGGGAACCAGCGTTTGTCCTTCTGAGTCATGTGGCCAGCATGACTAAACCACTTCTGGCACAACAGGACACTGTGATGAGTGCCAGATGTACGGAAACGCCATTTACATTCCCGCCACAGTGGTACCTATTTATCTACTTGCACTGGTATGCTTTTGAACTGCTAGGTTGGCAGGAGCTGGGACAGAGCAACGGGAGCTCACTCAGTCACACGGCGTTTCCAAATTAAAATTTCCCATTGCTTTTCTATTCACCAGCTGCTTAGATACCTCTAAAAGTAAAGGGTAAAGGGATCCCTGACCATTAGGTCCAGTCGTGACTGACTCTGGGGTTGCGACACTCCTCTCGCTTTATTGGCCGAGGGAGCCGGCGTACAGCTTCCGGGTCGTGTGGCCAGCATGACTAAGCCGTTTCTGGCGAACCAGAGCAGTGCACGGAAATGCCGTTTACCTTCCTTCCTACCTATTTATCTACTTGCACTTTTATGTGCTTTCGAACTGCTAGGTTGGCAGGAGCAGGGACCGAGCAATGGGAGCTCACCCCGTTGTGGGGATTCGAACCGCCGGCCTTCTGATTGGCAAGTCCTAGGCTCTATGGTTTAACCCACAGTGCCACCTGCGTCCCTCTAGTCTATCGCAAAAAGAACCACTTGCAGCCTTCACCATTTCTCTTACAGCACTCTGGAACACACAATCTTTCTCATCTGCAAGACAATCTGTGCTTGGAAGTTTGTGCAGACTGTCCCTGTTGCATCTGGGCAAATGCATATACAACTCTGCTCTGCTATGTGTGATTAATTATATGCACTAATGCATTTCCCAGAAGCCCTGCACAGTGCTGCACAGAACAGTCACACACCCAGTTCATCCCTCTCTTTATTTCAAACTAATATGTGTCCAACGGTGAATAGAAATGTTTTGACATATTACATATGGTACCCATCAGTCTAAACCCCCATAGTTCTTATACCATGGGATTTTTTTTCCTGATGTGCAAAGGAAGGAAAATAATTTAAGATACCTTCTTCCATTTAAATGCTTGTTCTAATTTTACTGGGCACATCTTTGCCTCATCTTCTCCAATAATTTCAATTTAAATCTTCATTTAGAATGAGATTTTTCTTCCAAGGGGGATTTTTTTTTTTTTTTTTTTATCTTCAGGGACAACTTAGGGCTCGGTAACAGCAAACACAGAAGCCCTTCCTCCGTATATTATGATTAATGTAGTGTAAGGAGCTCCCTGTGCCAGCAATGCAGAATCAAAGGAAGCGAGCCCATAAGTAGAATTTAAATTCAATACACATTAGAATCTTAGAGCTCAATTCAAAGTGACTCTAAAGGAAGTAATTAGGCCCTCGCCAATGCTTTCCATAAGAAACAACTTTCTTTAAGAAGGCCTTGCTCAAAGGCTCCGTTTAAAGTACTTGGTGATGGTTTCGGGTTTTGCTCTCTTTATTTAACAAGGAAAGCCTGAAGTTTTTGAAGATTTGGGGGAATCTGTGCTAAGAGCCTTAATTTTAAGTCTTCTTTAAAAGCAACGGCATAATTGAAACTTTCCTTCTGATTGGATACCGAAACTGCATTATATTCACATGCATTTGTACAGCCGCATCGGAGATTTGAAAGGACATGAGAAGCATATGCTGGA
The DNA here is from genome assembly GCF_951804945.1 of Podarcis cretensis. Classification (NCBI taxonomy): domain Eukaryota; kingdom Metazoa; phylum Chordata; class Lepidosauria; order Squamata; family Lacertidae; genus Podarcis; species Podarcis cretensis. The sequence goes on along the minus strand of NC_137176.1, from coordinate 12,121,907 downwards.
AGTGGAGCTTTTCCAAAGTGAACTCCAAAAGCTGATTCGGAGGGATGATTGAGGCATTGTTCAACTCCAGACACTGCCTTTTGTGGCTTAGGGTCCAATCCTGCTTCCATGGGTGCTAGTGTCAAAATTCCTTCTTTATTTTAAAGGAGATCAGCATTGGGTCCATAGGAATGGATGCCCAAGTAAAACAGAAAGGAAAGGGGAGAAGAAAGATGGGGGGGGGGGTGTCAATATTTGCAAAAATATTTTTTTCCCTTGCTACATAAAATATCCATTTATTTGATGAAAAACATAGTATAAGGTGAAAGACAAACATCAGAAACATTAAAATATTGGGCTCAGTTTGGAAATGGGTGGAGAGGAGAGCCAGTGTGGTGTAGTGGTTAAGAGCGGTAGTCTCATAATCTGGGGAACCGGGTTCGCGTCTCCACTCCTCCACTTGCAGCTGCTGGGTGACCTTGGGCCAGTCACACTTCTTTGAAGTCTCTCAGCCCCACTCACCTCACAGAGTGTTTGTTGTGGGGGAGGAAGGGAAAGGAGAATATTAGCCGCTTTGAGACTCCTTCGGGTAGTGATAAAGCGGGATATCAAATCCAAGCTCTTCTTCTTCTTCTTCTTCTAATCGTTGCTCCCTTCACTCACAGTAATCCTCACTTTTGAATAAATCTACCAATTGTAGAAAATTCTGAGGCACAAACCTGGAACCTCATGGTTTGATGTTGGGACATAGTTTTGTTCTCGCTTTGGAGACTGTGTGTTCTCGGGCTTCAGAGCCCTCTTTGGGGCAAAGAAGAAATTAGGTAGGAAAGAATATACTGCATTTCAGAGAAGGGCCACAGCTCACTGGTAGAACACATAAGTTCCATGCACTAGGCCTCAGGTTCAATCCTTGCCAGCTCCTTTTAGGACTGGGAACAATTAAACTGTAAGTCACTGCAGACAATACTCAGGTATTCTAAATACCCAGTGGCTATAGCTTAGGGCCCCACTCTCAAAAATTAAAGGAAAAAACCCTGAAAGTACATTTCCAAAATATAAGATCAAAAACAAATAAAATAAAACCTACATACAGCAACCGTGTTTTGTGTTGTGTAGTTGTGTTGTGATGTAAGTCATGGGCCCCGCCTGCTAGCCTGCTCCCTAAAATATCACTGGTTTGCTCATTTCTATATATAGGGTGCCGACATTCTGCATGGACTGGTTGCATGGCAACGTGTGCAAATGGCTTCAGATACCTATTAGGTCCATAAATTACCATATAGCATATATTCAACAACAAAAAAGTGACAATTTGTTTTTGCCAAAGGACAGCTGGACGTATAAAGGGCCCCATTACGTTCAGTAGCTTAGGGCCTCATCAAACCTAAATCTGTTCCTTTTCCTGGAGAGCACATAGGTCACAGTCTTGTTCCCTGCTATAGGTGTTTTTGTTGTTGTTGTTCATCTAGGCCAGTGTTTTTCAACCTTTTTTGGGCAAAGGCACACTGGTTTCATGAAAAAAATCACGAGGCACACCACCATTAGAAAATGTTTTAAAAATTAACTCTGTGCCTATATTGACTATATATAAAGTAATTCTCTTGAATATGAATCAAATAAACACAAAGAAAGTATTTTATAATTACTTTATTATGAAATAGTAAGTAAACAGAAATATGAAAAATTATAAAATACTTTATTCAGTGCACAACCTGGGCCTGTTTGGCTGAACACAAAGCTGATATTCTGGCTGGAATCGAAGAAAGACACAGATGTAGCTCTTCGTCAACAGCTCTCAGTCTCTCTTTGTATTTAGTTTTTATAGCAATCATGCTTGAAAAGCTCATCTCACACAGATATGTAGTGGAAAATGGGAGCAATGTCAAAATAGCTTTGTTTGCCAGAAGGGGGAACTCCTTGGCAGTATCCAACCAAAAAATTTCCAAAGGTAGATCAGCAAATCTTAGCTTGAAACCACGATTTTGTCTCAGTTCAGTTACTTCCTTCTGCTCCTGTAAAGTCATGTCCTTTCCACCAACTGATGCTGAGCTATAAGGGTCCCTAACCCAGTCAAGGCATTCAGTGGAGACTGAAGAGAAGTAAAATGACAACTTCTCCTCGAGAGTTTTTAAATGTTTAACTATTATCTCACACAGTGCAGCAGTGTGAACACCTTACCATTGCTTGGTGAGTGTGAACATTTCAAGATTGCCACTTTCCACGTGTTGATGCCAGAGTTGCACCTTTGAACGGAATCCATTTATTTTATCTGTACTTGTAAGCAGGTTTTCATTTCGGCCTTGCATTCGTGTGTTCAGTTCATTCAGATGATGAAATATATCTGCCAGGTATGCCAGCCTTGCACACCACTCATCACTTGCAAGCAGCTTTACATAATCTGACCTCTCATTTGTCAGAAACACTTTAAGTTCCTCCCGCAGCTCATACACACAAACCAAGACCTTGCCACACGACAACCACCGGACCTCCGTATGAAACAGCAAGGTTTTATGCTTCGCTCCCATCTCCTCACACAAAGCTGCAAATATGCGACTTTTCACGGGTCGTGACTTTACAAAGTTTACCATGCGCACAACATCATCCAACATATGAACTAGGTCTGCTGGTAAAGTCTTGGCTACAAGGGCCTCACGGTGTAAAAAACAATGTGTAACAATCACATCTGGATTTCTTTCCTTCACTCTGCTTACAAAGCCTTTGGTGTGCCCGACCATGGCTGCAGCTCCATCGGTGCAGACACTTGTGCAGTTTTCCCACTTAAGTCCTCCTTCTTCAAGGTATTCTGATGTGACCCGAAAAATTTCTTCTCCTGTTGTTTTTTTCTGGCAATGCCTTGCAAAAAAATAAGTTTTCTCTAATTGCATCACCATCAACAAAACGCACATTGGCCAAGAGTTGAGCATGTCCACTGATATCAGTAGACTCGTCAAGTTGCAATGCAAATTTCTCACTGATACGGATCTTTTCCAAAACCACACTTTTGATGTCTGCAGACATGTCATTAATACGTCTGGAAATTGTGTTGTCTGAGAGAGGGACTTTGGCTATTTCCTTAGCTGCTTCAGGTCCGAGCATCTCCTCTACAATGGCTTTGCAGGCGGGAAGTATTAATGTCTCTGCCACAGTGTGCGACTTTTTTGACTTGGCTATAAGTTCAGCAACTTGATAGCTAGCTTTAAGAGCTCTTTCATTTACCTTTGTGGCTTTTCTCATGAAAGTTGCCTGTTTCTCCGTGTTTTCACGCAGGCGAACAAAATAGTCCGCATTCTTGTTTTGAAGCGAAGGGTGTTTCATTTGGAGATGGCGTTCAAGTTTGCTTGGGACCATAGCACTGTTAGCTAGCTTTTCACCACACACCATGCACAGAGGAGTTGGTTTGTTTGCATCTCCGGTGAAAGTAAATCCAAATGAAATATAGCTTTCGCTATATTGCCTTGTGCCAGAGAATTTGCTTGAGCTAACCATCTTTGCTTTCTTTTGATCCCCACTCATACTTGGGCTCTCATCTGGCTCCAAATTTTGTTCAGAGTCCAGTTCTTTCCTTTTCAAAAACTTGTCCATCACTGCAGTATCTCACTGTCACTCAGTACTTACTGCGCTTGTCTCCTCCAGATAGCCGCTGTCCGTCACACTCAGCACTCTTCTGCGCATGTCTCCATCGAGATCCATCAGTCAGCGCTCTTCTGCTCTTCTGCTCATGTTTCCTCCAAATCCAGATCTGACTGTGACTGACTGGTTCCAGATGACCTCCTCACCTCACACTGCACCTGCGGCCTGGTATGGATCCGGATGCAGTCTCTCTGCAGTGCCGACTCCCGCCGAGTCCTGGTCTCTGTCCGTCTCCTCCTGCTCCGGTCCTCCTGGTGACTCGTGTCGCGACGTCTTCTTCTCTCCGCTGCTGCGCACGCTGTGCTCAGGTGGGAAGGAAGTTGGAAGATGATGTCCTACTGTGATAGGTCCAGGCTGGAGTCTGGACCAATCACAGCCCGGACATCAGAAAAGTGGAGGGTGTCCCCCTGAAGAGCGCCAATCAGCACCCCTGCTGGCCGAGGGTAGGGTTAAAAACCCAGGACACAGTCCGGCGCCCGCCTAGTGGGCGAAAATTTGACATTAATTTTTTTAAAAATCTCTCGAATTTTTCAATTTTTCCCACGGCACACCAGGCAACATCTCGCGGCACACTAGTGTGCCGCGGAACAGTGGTTGAAAAACACTGATCTAGGCTATAGATATTTGTTGTTAAGATTGTTATTAAAGTTTTTTCCATGATACAATAAGGTATAGAAAACTAATGTTTGTTTTGTTCTTTCATTGAGAAGTGCTGCAAGGAACTACTCAGGGAAAGTCCAGACTGCTAAAATCCTGCAGTCAGTTGCAGTGGCCCCATTCTACATGTTCTAGCATGCAGATCCTCTAATACCCCCAGACCTCATCTCCATCTTAAAGAGTATTTGGTTGCAATTCAACATTGCAATTCAACATTGCACCATGGTGAATTTTAACTTGCATTTTGACTTGCCAGAAGCAATGACCCCCCTCTCAATACCCTCTGCTGTTCTTGGGGTTCTTCCAACACCACAGAGCCAATTTAAGGGGGGAGGCATGGGGGGGGAGACCCTTTGTAAAAGTGGAAGTCTTTGCACAGGGTTCCCACTCATGGGGCTCATTAGGTGAATCATGCCCTAGGTTTTCTAATTTGCTTATTTCTTTCATTCCTTGTCCAAATCAAATCCTTAAGTTCCTCTCAGCGGAACCCAGACAGAAGGAAATATTCAGCTACAGCTTTTCAATTTTGTTCAACCCCCCCCCCTCAAAAAAAAATGTACGTTATGTTAAGCAGATTGACTTAATGCTTACAAACCTTAGAAGCTACCATGAAATTATGCGAGCGGCTTCCTCATTTTTATATACCATCACAACGAAACCTCAGTGCTTTTCTCAAACCCGCAGCCCTCTGACATAAAACACTCTGCATACTTCACTACTGCAATGTCAGCATGAGGTTAACATATGCTTCTGAAAAGCCCTCACCCTTTGTTTTTAATACAAGCTGTAGGTCATGACTTTGAAAAACACTGTCGTCGTGGCTGCTGCGAGCTGCTATTCTTACACAAAGACCTTTGCTTGCTGCTAGATTAACATTTTTGATAAAAGTTCTGTTTTTTAAAAAATGCTGTAGTCTCTCTCTCTCTCTGTGTGTGTGTGACTATCCTATTCCTGAATACTTCAAGAGTACATAACCACTAGCCTTACACAATTGTGGTACCACTTGCATATCTACGAGGTCTGGTGATATTCATAGCACATGCGATTCAGGTTTTGAAATCAAACTAGGTGTTTCTCCATAGTTTGTAAACCATCGACTGGATCAGTATTTGATAGATGCATTTGATAGTCTCTCTCACACTGGCTCCTATCCTGTTTTAAATGAGGCAGACTCAGAAGGCACATCTACCCCCAGAACCATTTTAACCAGGCCCTAGATTGAGGACACCAGGTGGTGTCCTCCAGATGATTTGGACTACAACTCTCATCAGTCCTAGCCAGCAAAGCCAACAGACAGCGACGATGGGAATTGTAGTCCAAAACAACTGGAGGGCATCAGGTGGCCAAAGGCTGCTCTACATTCTCCAAAGTACAGCCTGAGTGGAACTGAATACAAGATTTGGCCCTGTCCCCGATAAGACATTTGTGGAACCCCTCGCTGCTGCTCCACATTTTGCACAACATACTGGGGAGAAGATAGAATGAAGAGTTCCTGGGAATGCTATAGCAAGGGCCAAGGGCCTGAAAGTTGCAAAACAATGGGATACAGTGGGAAATGGAGTGCTTGTGCTTCTCAATGCTAACAGTGAACAGAGCAAAAGGTCCCCCATGGTCTCAGCTATCTTCCATCACAAGACCCACGAAACAGGGGTGAAGAAAGACATTGTTGTTGTTGTTTAGTCATTTAGTCGTGTTCAACTCTTCACCGTGTCCGACTCTTCGTGACCCCATGGACCAGAGCACGCCAGGCACTTTTGTTTTCCACTGCCTCCTGCAGTTTGGTTAAACTCATGTTGGTAGCTTCTACAACGCTGTCCAACCAACTCATCCTCTGTCATCCCCTTCTCCTTGTGCCCTCCATCTTTCCCAACATCAGGGTCTTTTCCAGGGAGTCTTCTCTTCTCATGAGGTGGCCAAAGTATTGGAGCCTCAGCTTCAGGATCTGTCCTTCCAGTGAGCACTCAGGGCTGATTTCCTTAAGAATGGAGAGGTTTGATCTTCTTGTAGTCCATGGGACTCTCAAGAGTCTCCTCCAGCACCATAATTCAAAAGCATCAATTCTTCGGCGATCAGCCTTCTTTATGGTCCAGCTCTCACTTCCATACATCACTACTGGGAAAACCATAGCTTTAACTATACGGACCTTGGTTGGCAAGGTGATGTCTCTGCTTTTTAAGATGCTGTCTAGGTTTGTCATTGCTTTTCTCCCAAGAAGAAGGCGTCTTTTAATTTTGTGACTGGTGTCACCAAAGAAAAGACATTACTAGACTACAACTCCCATATACTAGCTGGTACTGATGGGAGATGGGGTCCAACATCTGAGGGACCACAGGCAGTAAGATTTGCCTCAGAGTTGATAATTACTCCATTCAGGAATAAGTCCACGCTGTCATTCTTACTATCTTTGCTTCTTTTGGTGAATTGTATGGTATGTGATAGGAGTTAGAGGAATATAACCTTATCTGGCTTTTTTCTTAATACCAGTCTAGGGATTGCACTCCCTGCTGAAAGCAGAGAGATGCATTCCATGATTTTTCACGTTATGTTTACCTTTTGATTTTAAATGACTTGCCCCCTGCCCCTTCCCAGCACTACCATGAGATGGTTCCCTGCACGTTAAATTTATTTCTCATCATTCATAAAATAAATAAATAAGGTTATCAGAATGCAACCACTTCAAATGCAGCTAGGTATCAATTTGACTCCTTATCTAATCATTGAAACATAGTGGGGTCCAATCAAACAGAGAGCACAGCCAAAGGTTTTTCAGATCTTCTGCTTCTCCTTGAGGGCAGAAATCTCAGCATCTCATTAGGATCCAAATGCACACCCATGTTCCTAAAAGCAAGGGAACCCAAAACACTTTCCCTCACCTAATCTGATTCTCCTTATGTGTTGACTCCTCTTCACTGGGTTTGGAAAGTGGTAGAAATAATGTTAAATTCCCACTACTGTAGGATCCCACATACTGTAGGATGCAGTAAGTAGGCAAACATTCTGAAATTTCTGTAGTCACTGCTACATAAGTGTAACAGATGGAGGCAGTATAGGTAGATTGGCTTTGTCTTATCTCCTTTTAAGGGACGCAGGTGGTGCTGTGGGTTAAACTAAAGAGCCTAGGGCTTGCCGATCAGAAGGTCAGCGGTTCAAATCCCTGTGACAAGGTGAGCTCCCATTGCTCGGTCCCTGCTCCTGCCAACCTAGCAGTTTGAAAGCACGTCAAAGTGCAAGTAGATAAATATGTACCGCTGCAGCGGGAAGGCAAACGGTGTTTCCGTGCGCTGCTCTGGTTCACCAGAAGTGGCTTAGTCATGCTGGCCACATGACCCAGAAGCTGTCTGCGGACAAACGCCGGCTCCCTCGGCCAATAAAGCAAGATGAGTGACGCAACCCGAGAGTCGTCCGCAACTGGACCTAATGGTCCCTTTACTTTTACCTTTAATCTCCTTTTAAAGCCATCCAAGTTGGTAACCATAACTAGTGGGGGCAAATTCCATAACTATCCAGTGAAGAACTTGTTTGTTGTGTATCTTTAGAAGTTGAAGATCTGAGTCACAATGAATGCTCCCCACATCAAATGGGGGGGTGCCTTTTGCGTGGTCACGCGGAGCCCCCCCCCAATTCCATGCGGCTCCTGGCAGTACAGCCCCCACCCCGGCTGGACACCTGGAGGTAGCCGCCTACCTCTGCCGGTTACCCAATCCCTGTCAGCATCGCCCTTGAGCCAGTGTCACCAACTGGACTCATGCACTTCAACCCCGACTGGGCTAGGCGAGCTGGGTAGCACTTCCAGAGACCACCTGGTCTAAGTGCTGTGGACTCACAGCTTAAAGTTGTGAGCACCGGATTCACTTCCACAATACAGTCGTTGCACAGCAGAGTCTAGCAGAGTCTAGCAGTGTATACACGACTCGGAGAGCAGCTCTGTAGAATATCTTCTTTTATTCTATAACTACAACTATAATACAAAACTATATACAGAGCTAAATAGGTCTAAGCATAAATGAATGCTGCACTGAGTGTCTGCAGCTGCTCTTAGCAGCAACCTTATCTCTACACACAATCTCTAACACTCAGTCTCTCTCTCTCTCCGACACACTGACTGACTGACTGACTGACTTGGTGCAGGAGCTGAATAAGTAGAAAGCAGAACACTGCTCCTCCTCTCTGGAGAATCAGCAGACTTGTCAGGAGATTCTTGGATATGGGAGGGGTGAAATCTCCTCAATCCCAGCTTGGGGGGCGTCGCCAGGTAAGCTGGCCAGGTAAGGGGAGGGATCAACCAGCCCACACAACAGTGGGCGGAACTTACCTGGGAGGTCTCAGTCAGCTTCAGAGCTTCTCCCATTCTGCCCTCCCTTACTTAAGCCTTCTTTTGCAGGTGAACCTCTTCTTCACAGGTACGCGGACTTTGCTACGTTGTGGTCGCTGTTGAAGGACCGAAAAGGAATTCTCCTGCATTGGCAGCTTTTGCCTTCCCCGTAGCAAAATGTCACAACTTTGGCAGTTTCAGGCCTTGGGCGGAATCCTTTAGTCTATCTTCCCTAAATGGGGGGGGGGCATGAAGCACTGACCCATGCCCCCCCCTGTGATGGCGATCCCAGGGTTCCCCCTTAAAAGGGTTGTAAGTGGGGAGCCATTGGTCATACGCCATTAAGTTGTCATTGCTCTCCCCTGTGACGGTGGCAAAATGGGGGGCGGGCTCTCTGCTTGAACAGACGTTCTCCAGAGCCAGCCCAATCCCCACATATTCTGGATAACCCTGATCTTCCCCAGATCCCGGCCGGGGACTGGGAAGGATAAATGCCCAGTGCCTAAGCCAAGATCTCCCTAAATTTTTAATAAAGTGGTGGCCAATTTTTTTTTAATAAGATATTTATTGAAGTTTTCAAGAATGATACAATGTAAAACAAAAAGAAAAGAAACAACAAAAATACAAAAATACAAAAAATTAAAAACAATTAAAAACACATAGAGTTTCCATTTACTTATTTTCTTTTAACTTATTTTCCAGACCTCCTCATACCTCCCTTTCTTATATTCCAATTCAAATTATTAGTTCAGCAAATCCTCACCATTAGTTTTTACTTATTTCAAAACCTTATTTTCCATGTCTCTTAAGCATTACAGCTGGAAACCACTTAATTTCTATCCAACATCATTCTAACATTCATTAATTTTACAATATTTCTGCAAATAGTCTTTAATCTTCTTCCAATTTTCCAAATTTTAATCCCATACCACGTTGTCTTGAGTCATTATTCCACCTGGGCATTGCCCAGGGTCGGGGGTCTCTGCCTGCCCACGCAAATGGATTCCTCTTGCCTGTGGCACCCATGTCAGTAAATGCAGCTGCATGAACACTAAGGCATCATGAAGCTATCAACCTGCCTTATGAGGAACGGCTAAGGGAGCTGGGCATGTTTAGCCTGGAGAAGAGGAGGTTAAGGGGTGATATGATAGCCATGTTCAAATATATACAAGGATGTCACATAGAGGAGGGAGAAAGGTTGTTTTCTGCTGCTCCAGAGAAGCGGACATGGAGCCATGGTTCCAAACTACAAGAAAGAAGATTCCACCTAAACATTAGGAAGAACTTCCTGACAGTAAGAGCTGTTCGACAGTGGAATTTGCTGCCAAGGAGTGTGGTGGAGTCTCCTTCTTTGGAGGTCTTTAAGCAGAGGCTTGACAACCATATGTCAGGAGTGCTCTGATGGTGTTTCCTGCTTGGCAGGGGGTTGGACTCGATGGCCCTTGTGGTCTCTTCCAACTCTATGATTCTATGATTCTATGATAGTCTGTGGCTGTTGAGGTATCTTTTTTAGAAGCTGTTGAGGCCAGACTGTAGGACAAGTGCTATATCTATGATGAAAAAGCGAACAGTCAAAGCATTCACACCTGTGCTGGTCCCGGGGGCTAACCGAGAGGCAAGGTCCGAGTCCAGTCTAAGGTTGATGGTGCGGTATGGAGGCTGTCCGTCAAAGCTGTAGCTGGGTCCAAGGCAGGGAGTCAGGTGTGGTCAGGAACTCTGGCAGAAGAGCAGGACAGGGTGCAGGCAGGAACATGCTACCAACAATGTTGCTCCCGCAACCTGGGACTGGGGCTGGCTGGCTTTTATCTGCCCCAAAGCATAGGGCAGCCCCGGTCCACAGGGGACTTGCTTCTCCTGGCCTGGAGACGAGCACTCCTCCTGCAGGAACTTAGTTCCCTCCGCCTCTCTGCCCTGAGCCTCTGCAGCTCAGGAGAGGCTGGAGGGTTACCAGACCCAGAGGCAACCTCCTCTTCCCCTGATGGGACTGAGAGTGGAGCACCTGCAGGCAATGGGTCCTCCATCACCTCAGGAGCCAGAGCAGACTCAGCTGGTGCCTGCACCTGAGGATCCAGCACAGGTGAGGACCCTTCAAGCTCAGGCCCCAGCCCTGGCTCAGCTGGTTCTGGAGGCGGGGATTCCTGTGCAGGCTGGGATTCCTTAGGTTCAGCCTCTGAATCCGAATCCCAGGCCATCACAACACCAGTGGAAGAGAAGTCATTACTGAACCAATGTATTCACTTTATAGGAGGTAATGCAGAGCCTTCAGCGTGGTTTAAATGTGTGGGAAAGCTCAGGCAGAGCTCCTCGTTATGGCAATTGGAAGGTTACAAGTAGGTCCCCGTTTGAATCTGAGAAATGGTGATTGGCATGCTAAAGCAGCAATTTTCAAGTTATGGGTTAGGCCCTCTTTGTGGGCAGAGCTACCTGGAGGGTGGGAATTGGAGTTTCAGGAAGTGAACCTGATTCTGAAATTGATGGTGCTTTGTTTCCCTATTAGCCAAGGCTTGGGCACATGGAATGCCCCCTGGCACAGGACCCTTGATCACACTTTAAATGTATAGCCAAGAGGGGGGCCCATGTAGACATTAATGGAATGAAACTCTGCAACAATACAAAATCAAATGAAAGAAGGGTCTACTCTAACTGTCAAATACCACCCTAAAGGTAAGCAGCTGTCCCTTTATATGTGCTTTTATTTCTCCAATACACATGCAAAAATAAACAAAAAGACCACCTCTCTACCAAGATACATTCATCGTTTGCATTTCAACAGTGGGGAAGATGACAAGGAGAAACAAGAGTAATAAGGATTGTGAGCAAGTGTACATTATATTTAGTTAAACTTGGTTTCAGTTGAGGATTCAAGTTATGAGGTTAAGCCAATGGCTTCAGCAATGGTTTTGGAAGGCATTTGAAGGCAGAGAGAGGCGGAGATGTCAGTCTGCCTTGGATGTAGCAAAGGAGAATGGGCATTGGGGTGAGCAGGGAACATTTGAGGGTTGCAGAGATGGAATGTGAGTACGGATGATGAATTGATGTACAAACACTGTTCACTTTGTATTGCTGAGCAGCCTCTTCTGCCTTCCAAGGAATGCCGTCTGTTCAGATTACAAAGAGAAGGAAAAGCAGTGTCTTGATTAATCATCTATAATTAACTACATGGGGAGGAGCTGTCTCTTTAATGTAGCAAACGAAGGCATGATGGGATCTGCTACTTAAACTAGACAAATTTCAAAGTGGAAACAGGTCATAGATTTTTCACAGTGTGGATTACTAGTCATTTGAACTTATCATCACTGGAGATCTTTGCCATTGCAGATGTTCATTTGGAGCCTCATTCCTTTGCATATGTCTTTCTGCAGCCCCCCTATCGATGGCATTGGACTACATAGGTTGGTTTGTTGCGGGGGAATGGGGTGGGACTTGTGATGGGTTTTGCTCTCTGGCAGGGTTGGAGTGCAGAGAGTGTGTTTTGTTTCTTTTCACTGATTCTAGGGGCTAGCTTACTCATGCATATTCATGACATGAAGGCTGCAACATGCAACAAATGTCTCACACAAAGAAATGGGCGATCATAAACCAGCAAGTTAATCAGCAAGCCCTCACTCAAGGATCCAGCAACCTAGACTGATAGCCAGGCAGTGCCCTGGAGCCTAATGAAGGCTACAAGGAAGTGTATGATCTGGCCCTGCTTTCCTGGAGAAAATTGGGTCTCAGTGACACCCATCATGGCTAAGATGTTTCCCATAGTGCTATAGGGGAGATCCCTAAAGGTGATGGATCTTCTTAGGAAGACATATCTGTATCTAAGGTCATGGGCAGAATATCTCCTCAGGAGCCAGGAGTGGTGGAATGACAGCTTAGAGATGTCACTGAACCTTACAATTCCTTGGTTCTGAATTACAAACTTTGGAAACTCACAATGTTCCTCCTGAGTTGTGGTCCTGGCAGGGAAGTTGCCTTGCTGACTGCTACCCGAGATGGGCTAAGGAGATCATTTCCACCATCCTGAGGGTCCTGGGACTTCTCTGCTGATGTACAAATTTCTGTGGCTGGGTCGTCACACAGGAATCCAATGAAGCAATAGGTGTTCAAATGCCGCACTGAAGTGTATATCTGAGAATATGCATGCATTTGAATGTCACCAGTCTTTACGTACACCAGATTTCATAGAAGTAAGTGCAGCTGAAATAAATAGGACGTAGGTCCCTGTTTAGGCCCAGAGTGTTGTAACTATATTATCTCTATCAAACAGAAGTGCTATACGGGCAAGCAGGCAGGTTCTGATCTAGATTATGTTGGTGCTAATCTCACAAGTAATTTTATCGATGTCAGCTGAGCTGTTTCACATTTATGTCAGGGTTACTGATATCGAAATCTGTTAAAAAATTACTCTCTCCCTGCTTCCGTCTCTCAGACCAATACAGTGGAGAATAGCATTCTGGTTTAGACTCTCATCCATGATCTCATTGTGACAACTAATGAATATTTATCTGCATGATATACTCATTTCATAATTTATTATGACTGGCAGTTGCTTCTCAAGAAAGGCCTCATGCTATGAAGGAGCTCTAGTTGAGAGCTCAGCGGTAGCTTCCTGTATGTGGTATGTCTAATTTGAGACAGCGCTTATTAATGTGCTGACCTGGGTATCAATTTCACATGATAAAAATTCTCTCTAGACTTTGTCTACATAAAACATTTCTTTTATATTTCTTTTGTCTTGAGTCCCAGGTTAATGGGTACATTTCCTCAAACATTTATCTTCTAGCCTGAGAGATCATGCATATATATGATTTAGAGGCTTTCCCATAGTTATTTTCTTGTTCTTGTCAGCAAAGATCTGGCTCCGAGTCTCTCTACCACAAGCAAAGGTCATTGACTTGAGAGCAAGGTTCACTTCACCATAGCTCTGTAGAGGAGCCAGCATGCAGCTTCAGAATCCATATTCCCATATACATTGTCCAATGTATGAATGAAAACCCTGCTCCAGCACGATTTTTCTAGCATCATGGCTCCTACTTTGGTGTAGAGTCCCAGCCTTTTGTGCAAGATAAAAACACAATAAAACACACAAAGTTCTAAAAACAACAACATTATTTCAACAAGCCAAACAAGTCCCCCCCCCCAAATGTACAACTGTTCTGTAAATAATGCAGGGAAAACCTTAAACAAAACTGGAGTAGCCACTCCAGCCTTAGAATGTTAGTGTTTTGTGAAGCACTCACCTTACCAGAACCTCAAAGAGACCTCCTCTGAGGAGGAGGCATAGGGCCCCATAGAGTAGGGTTACCAGACATCCCCGTTTCCCGGGGACAGTCCCCAGATTTGTGAATAAGTCCCTGGACAAATTCCATCCCCAGAATGTCCCCGGATTTCATCTAATGTCCCCGGGAAACGCAGCAGCGGCAGTCTCAGCAACCTGGAACAGTTGGCTCTGGCTGGCTTCAGGAGCTGCTCAGAAGCCCCCATATGATGGTGGTGCAGGAGCTCTAAGATGCAGCTTCTGGGCTGCCTCCACCTTCCCTGACCCAAGCAACTAAGTTGCGAAGGGAGGCTTCATGCTGCCTATCAAAGCATCCTCCCAGCTCCTGCTTGCATGCAAGCAGGAGTGCAGCGGGGATCTCTTAGCTGTGAAGGGAGGCTTCACGCAGCCTATCAGAGCTTGCGTGCAAGCAGGAGAGGGCAGGGATCTCTCAGTTAGGCAATGGGAAGCCTCCCTTCACAGCTGAGGGATCCCTTCCCCCTCCTGCTTGCACGCAAGTAGGAATGGGATTGGAGCTGCTCTGATGGGAAGGGAGGCATCGCACTGCCTGAGCCGCCGCTCTCGGCCCTCCTTCTTCGCCTTCCATGCCTGACCCACTGCGCACCGCTTCCCCACCACCACTACCGAAGAACCAACAACTCAGGGGCTGCCCAGGCTCATGGAGAAAGGAGATAGAAGCCTAATTGGTTGATTAATTAATTAATTAATTAATTAATTAATTAATTAAAGTATCCCTGGATTCATTGAAAAAAAAAATCTGGTAACCTTACCATAGAGCATCCCAACACACAAACCTGCTGTCAGCCTAACATACTGCCTCTCAGACTTGGGTGTCTAGCTGTTGTTAGGCTACAACTACCACTGGTCCTGGTAGCTAAGGATGTTGGGAGCTGTAGCCTAACAGCAGCAGCTAAAGACCCAAGTTTGAGAAACACTGGCCTAACATGAGCTAAAGTCTCACAGACATCTCCCTGGAGCACCCCAGAAACCCTTCCATCCATATTAGGAAACCTCTGCCCCTAATTCTCTTGCTTCGGCTTGTGTACCTCAAGAGCAAGGGCAGTGGCAGACCTGGTGGAAGGCCAAGAGGCCAAGAGTCAGGGTCGGAGTAGCTCATTCAGCTGCTCGCAGGCCTTATCTATCTTCCATGGCAGGGAGAAGTTAGAGAATATTTGGTTGTAAATGACAGCCAGGAAGGGGAGGTGCTGGCCGGGAGGCTATAAACTGCTCAGCCTCTCCTGGGTTGTTCCTGGAGATATGATTCCAGTTCCTTCTAGCAATAGCTCTGGCTATAGAGCCTTCTGAAATCTCAGTAGATTTATTGAAATATACGTTGACCTCTTTGTTGTCTGAAAAGCACTCTCAAATGTGATCACTCTACTAACATCTATCTTTTTACGTTAATATCCCACAGCAAAA
Organism: Podarcis cretensis; assembly: GCF_951804945.1. Lineage (NCBI taxonomy): Eukaryota > Metazoa > Chordata > Lepidosauria > Squamata > Lacertidae > Podarcis > Podarcis cretensis. Next base: position 12,106,644 of record NC_137176.1, on the reverse strand, counting down.
TACCCAGATTTCTCTGCACATGTTGCTCCTTTAATCTGTTGAATGCAGTCAGAGCAGGACACAAGTGAAGTCTTCCACCTGTTTTAGGCCTGGAGGAATGACCGCTCCCCAGCTCAAATGGGGGCGACCTATGCGGCTCCCGGGAGTACATCCTGGCTCCCCCCCCAGCCAGATTCCTGGAGGTCTCTGCCTACCCCTGCCTGTTATCCAGTCCCAGCTGGGAAGGCATTGCCAGGGGACCTGGCTACATAAGGGGAGGGACCACCCTGGCCACACAATAGAGGGCGGATCTTACCTTCCTAATTGGGGTGTGTGTGAAGCAGTGCCCCATGCCCACCGCCCTGCGGTGGCAATCCCAGGGTTCCCCATTAAAGGGGTTGTAAGTGTTGGTTTCTGCTCTCTTCACTGTGCAGCGAAGTGCTTGTCACGAGACAGGTGTTTACATTCCACAGTCTGTGCTGTTGGGTTTTCCCACGGGAAAGGAGACTGGATGTGACGTACACTGGTTTCCTGTTTTTCACTGTTCTCACAGTGTTTCTCTCCGTGCTTCAGAGGAGAGAGGATGCTTTCTCTGCTCCGGCAGAGGCAAGATGTTTTTCTGTAATCTACCAGCTTTGAAGTGTAAATAAAGTAATATAGAGTATGTGGCACGTACTCCTCATCATTCCGCTGTGCTTGGGACACTGCAAAATTCAACATTCCTGGTTATGGGCCCAGAACAACACAGTCAAAGTGACGGATGGACTTCGGAGTGCCGGCAAAGAATGCAAAGGAATGCAGAGGGACGGACCGGACGATATCTCTGCGCGTCAGGATGATTGATGAGAGGTATGTTGCTCATGCTCCGGGCAGCCTGCCAGCTTCTAATTAATGGCTTTATGGCTGGACTCTGAACTTTTATGGCCATTTTGCCGGGCACAGGCAAAGGCTCAAAGGAACAAGCTCCTATGCTGGGGGAAACCGAAAGTAACTTTTAAAAGTGCTTTTGGAATAAAGCAGCTGCAGAAAACAGTGACGCAGCTTGATTTAAGGCAGCAGAGAGAAAGCACTTTTGAACTTGCCTTTGGAATGAGGCTTGAAGCAGCAGAGACGCAGCTTGTATAAAGCAGCTTGATTTAAAGCAGCAGAGATGACGCAGAAGGCTAATGCCAGAGTCATGATGGCTAGCTGCAGAAGGCTGGCTGATGCAAATGGGGAATCTGATGCCAATCAGCCACATGCTCAGCTCAGAGTAGCTTGTGATACTGCCGTGATTCAGAATGAAGCAGACCGCCAGGGTGATAGCTGCATGGGTAAGGGGGAGTCTTCACAGACGTCATCCCAGAGTGCAGTGGAACCATCAGATGGCGCCAAAGCTTTGAAGGCAGTGAAATGCTACTCGTGTGGACGTCTAGGCCATATGAAGAGGGAATGTAGATATCCCAGGGCCAAGACAGAGCAGAGCAGCGAAAGCACATCGCGTGGAAAAGGCCAGAGCAAAGGCATAGGTCCGGTGTCCAGGACAACGCAGCACAAGGCAATGGTCTCACGCTTCGCTCCAAAGGTTGCAAAGGTCCAGAAGACGTCTAGATCTTTCTTCGTTGTTGATTCGGCTGCAACGCACCACATGTGCAACGATAAGCGACTGTTCGTGTCTTTTACACCGCAGGAAGGTGCGATTCACCAGGCGGATGACCACACAATCCCCAGTAAAGGCTACGGAACTGTTGTTCTTCACAGTTTGAACTTATCGATAAAAGATGTGCTTTACGTACCAGATGCCAAACATAATCTGCTCAGCATTGGACAGCTGGATGAGCAAAAAATTGACGTTTCCTTTAAGAACAAAAGGTGCATCATCACAAAGAAAAATGATTATGTATTGCATGCTGAATATGTTGATCGTTTGTATGTTTTGTATTATGATGATGTTGTGCAGGATGACACTTGTTGCATTGCAGGTTCTAACAAAAGTTTGCATGCAGAATGTATTCATGATTTTCCTCGAAAATTTGGTCATTTGAATTTTGAGGCAGTATCTAAAATGCCTGCCTTGGTTGAAGGTATGACTATTAAACCCTGCAGGTACCACATGAAGTGCAAGGCATGCGCAGCAAACAAGGTGAAAATGGCTGTGAAAGGTAAGGTGTCTAGTAGGCAAGCTACAGAACCGTACCAAATTGTTCATGCTGATTTGGTTGGACCACTATCGCCCTCTTTGGGTGGAAATAAGTACTTCATGGTTCTCATTGATGCATTTTCCAGGTATATTTACGTGTACAATCTCAAGCAGAATTCAGAGGCTTTTCCAAGGTTCAAGGAATTCTGTGCTTGGTTGGAAAATGTGCATGGCAAGAAGATAAAAATTCTTTTCACTGATCGCGGGGGGGAATTCACTTCTCAGCAGTTTGAAGCTTTTCTGTCTGAGAAAGGAATTCAACACGATTTGTCTAGTCCTCGCTCGCCATGGCAGAATGGACTTTGCGAGAGGGCAAATCAAACATTGCTTCAAGGGTTAAAAACCTTGCTACATGATGCCAATCTTCCAGAGAGTTATTGGGCCGAATCTCTCTCGTGTTTTGTTTACAGTTATAATCGCAGGTTATCTTCAGCGATTGGTTGTACCCCGTATGAGAAGATGTTTGACAAAGCTCCAAGTTAGACAAGCGTGGATTGCATGGTATCTTTCTAGGTTATCAGAAAGGTTCTTACAGAATAATGATGACTGACTCTAAGACAATTAAGCTCACAAGAAGTGTTGAGTACAATGCCAAGTGGGGGGAGAATGTGGGAATTTTCCAATGTTATCATGAAGACAGTGATGAGACTGAGGATAGTCAAAAGCAGCCATAGCAACCCACACCCACTGATGAAGGTTCTGATTCTGAGTCTGAAACTGAATCGGGTGATTCAGAGGATTTCAAGAGTGCGAAAGCCTCTATGTGACCCTCTGAAAGCTCTGATCAAGAATTGGAGGAACCATTGTTCACAATAGGTCACTTTTCTCCCAAGAAGGAAGAGCAGACTGTTGAAGACCTAAGGCTAATTCGCAGGTCACAAAGAGCCACAAAAGGTAGACCTCCAAAGAGATTTGCTGATGAGTTTGCCAAGATAGCAGTAACAGCTGTTAAAAGCTCCAAGAAGGTATTTGAACCTTCAAGTTTCCAAGAAATCCAGGATTTGGATTCAAAGGAAGCTGAGCCATGGTTAAATGCCATGAAGGCTGAGCTTGATTCCTTGGAAAGGAACAAAACATGGGAACTTGTTCCAGTAGTCCCAGGAATGAAACTGCTTGGAAGCAAATGGGTCTTCAAAGCGAAGACTGATCAAAATGGCAAGATAGTCAGACACAAAGCCAGATTGGTAGCCAGAGGTTTTGCACAGGTACCAGGTGAAGACTATCACGAGACCTACTCACCCACAGTGAGGTATGAGAGCATTAGGCTTATGCTCAAGCTAGCTGCAGAGGAGAATCTACACATTAGTCACCACGATGTGAATACAGCTTTTCTGTACGGATCTCTAGATGAATCACTTTATATGCTTCCACCTGATGGCGTACAGGTAAAACAGGGATTTGTTTATGCTCTGAAAAAGTCCCTTTATGGTTTCAAACAAAGTGCACGGTGTTGGCACACAAAAGTCACTGAAGTATTGTTTTCTCTAGGTTTTAAGCAAGGGAAAGCTGATCCATGTGTATTTGTCAAAGAGGAGGGGCAAAAGAAATTGTATTGCTTGTTTTATGTTGATGATCTTTTATTCTTTTGGGATGATGTCACAATGTACAATAACGCCCTAGCTCAACTGAAAGAACACTTTGACATGAAAGATCTTGGTGAGGTAAACAACTACCTATCTCTTGAAATAGAGAGAGATCAAGATGGTAACATTCTAGTACGCCAGTCACGGAAAATTGCTGATGTGTTAAGCAAACTAAACCTGATGGATGCTAACCCTGTAGACACACCGATGATAACAGGTTATCAGGTAGATGACACTGAAGAAACATTTTCTGACACTACACTGTACAGAAGTGTGCTAGGCAAGCTAAACTTCATTGCCAGATGTTCAAGACCAGACATTGCTGTTAGCTGTAATTTGCTAAGCAGACAAGTCAACAATCCTACTGTTAAGGATTGGAAAGCTCTGAAACGTATAGCGCGCTATTTGAAAGGCACTATGCATTACAGACTGAGATTTAACAATCAGAAGTCTGGTGGTCTTGAGATATTTGCAGATGCAAGTTTTGGAAGTGACACTACAGACAGGAAAAGCACGTCTGGAGTTTGCTATATGTACAATCAGGGTCTATTTGATTGGTCATGCAAGAAGCAAACAACAGTTAGCTTAAGTACTTGTGAAGCTGAACTGAATGCACTGTCTTATTCACTTAAGGATTGTGAATGGTTGTTACAATTGTGCAAAGACATGAAAATTCCTGTCAAATGTCCAATCCAGGTTTACCAGGACAACAAAGCATGTTTGGCTTTGCTGAATTCTGAAGGTTGTAAGCAAAGCACGAAGCACTTGCAACTGAAGTTGCAACATGCTAGGGAACGTATTCAGAAGGGACTCGTAACGGTGTCCTATATGCCAGGTAATGAAATTCCTGCTGATGTATTGTCCAAGATTGTATCAAGGGATCAACACTGTACCTATGTGCAGAAGTTGGGTTTGTACTGATATTGTACGAACACGCTGCTCAGTGATGTTCACAGAAAGGGGGAGGATGTTGGTTTCTGCTCTCTTCACTGTGCAGCGAAGTGCTTGTCACGAGACAGGTGTTTACATTCCACAGTCTGTGCTGTTGGAGTTTCCCACGGGAAAGGAGACTGGATGTGACGTACACTGGTTTCCTGTTTTTCACTGTTCTCACAGTGTTTCTCTCCGTGCTTCAGAGGAGAGAGGATGCTTTCTCTGCTCCGGCAGAGGCAAGATGTTTTTCTGTAATCTACCAGCTTTGAAGTGTAAATAAAGTAATATAGAGTATGTGGCAAGTACTCCTCATCATTCCGCTGTGCTTGGGACACTGCAAAATTCAACAGTAAGAGGGGAGGCATTGGCCATATGCCTATTGGTTGTCATTGCTCTCCCTTGCGGCAGCGGTGAAATGGGGGGGGGGCGGGCTCTCTGTTTGACAAACGTTCTCCAGAGCCAGCCCAATCCCCACATATTCTGGATAATCCTGATGTTCCCCAGCTCCCTGGCCGGGGACTGGGAAGGATAAACGCCCAATGCCTAAGCCAAGATCTCCCTACATCTGAAGTTCTAATAAAGTTGTGGCCAATTTTAATCCCATAACACAGTGTCTTGAGTCATTATTCCACCCTGGGATCGCCTGGGGATGGGGGGATTCTGCCTGTCCATGCAAATACCTCATTTGCCCTTAAGGATCCTTTGAAGCCAAGTGTTTCAAATGCACGGAGAAAGCCTGGCAGTACCCTCTTTAGCTTCTTCCTCCGCTGGACCATGGAATTTGCCTAGAAATGTGATGGACCATCTTTTCTTGTCCAGAACACTTGCAGAAACTCTGCTACAGGAAATGAAAGGAAAAGGGATGTACGTAGAAGGTTAAAAATTGCCGCAGCTGTGAAAGAAGTAACTGGAAAATCAGGAGTGACCCAATTAAAAAGAAAAGAGTGCATCCATCTAGCAATCAAAGTAATGATGGAGAATGCAACTTAAATATATGCAAGCTGATGGCCCAGGGCAGCAAGTGGGGAGCTATTTCTCCTTTGTTGGATTTTGTCTTTTAAAAGCTCTTGAAATTACAGATGGGGGAGGAATTTGGTCCCCTTTCCCCATTAGATTGATACAATATGATGCTCCCAAACTTGCTTGAGGATTGGAACGCAGCTCCCAGTTAGACTGTGCACCTATATGAATTTTGCAGTGCACTTTCCGTGTACAAAAACTGTGTACAAAAAAGTTTATGTAAAAGATGCATATGCAAAAGATGCATACAATACACATTTTAATGAATGCATTGAAAAGTATTGAAGAGTTATTTTAGGTAAAGACTGCATGTTTGTTTGTTTTCATTTTAAGCGTGTGCAAAATGCACTCAGTGGGATGGAATGGGACAGGACAATAAACATGAGGACAGAATGGCCTGAAGGGGATGGAACAGCCTGGCGACTGAGTGCCAATGAAGCTGAAACAGAATGAAATTAGATGCTCAGCACATCCCTGCCTGAAATCTATTGAGCTTTTTCTTGCAATTTGACTGAAATTTGAGCTTTGTGACCTGACAGCCCTATAGAGTCCTTCAGAACTTTCACCTGAATAGTGACGCTATAAAGGAGATTTTGTCTCCTTTGAGCTTTCAGTGATACCTTTAGCCCTGTATGGCATATTGTGATATAAATCACATTATTTTGAGAGATATTATAATAATCCACTTCCTGCCCTGGCCTAGCTAACCATGTTATAGGTGGTCTTATAGCAACCAACGTCATACGTCTGTCTTGGGAGCCTCGTGCATCACTTTTGATACCTGATAGAGCAAATGACCCACAAGGTAGCTAGGTCACAAGACTGGCTTACAAGTAAATGGGAAATAACATGGTACCCACGGTCAATGAACTCATTACCCAAAGAAGACTTCTAAATTTTGCTTGGAACCTGTTATCTTGGAACCTTGGGCAATAAGTGAGCAGAAAACAGAGAGAGCTGGTTTGTCCCACTAGGCTTCTTTCTTAATCAGGACTTCTGTATGCTTCCCTAATAGTCAATATGAGTCACGAAATTCTTATGGGAAAACATCACGGTGGAGATTTAGTTTCCTTTCTGTGTGAATAGTTAACATTCAGACTGTAGGGGGTGCAAGAACTCCATTTTGAGTCCTGCAGGCCCACGAATCCAACAGTTCAGACCCCACAGTGAATAGGACTTTATCACCACAACAGAGCTGAGCCTTTCTACCAATCCAGCCCCATAAAAACTGGAGGGAGGGGGATCAAATCAGCATGCATTTTGACAGTGTAAGCTGCAAGCTTAAACTCAAAGCTGTAAGTGAGATCTCAGAGAAAAAGGAGCCAGCTTGCGTTCATCATATTGAATCTTCCCCAGAAGGATACACCTCTGCCCAGTCTGTAAAATCATTGCCGCCTATTGTAGGAAAACCACTTTATTTAAGTCGTAAATGTGTGTACTAGCTTCTTTCCCATTAAACAAACACAAAAATGTCAAAGGGACAGGGCACAAGAGGCAGGATCTATTTCTAGAAGAAGGAAAAATGTTAAATATGTTCCTCTGATTAATAGGATCCTCCCCCCTTTAAAAAAGTGGGATTCCCTGTTTCTTGTACAAAATCCTCTAAACCAGGGGTCCCTATTCACAGTGCCAGGGGCCTGATCTGGTCGCCCAAGTAATGATTTTGGGGGTGGGGGGAAATAAAATAAATCAAGTAGACCCAATGCTTGGCTAGATGGTGAGGAATTGATCGTTTGATGAGTGAGGAGTGGGCAATAGCCCCCTTCCTTGGCTGATCTGCATGGCTCTGCTGAAGAGAGGGCCCTGTGCTTTGTGTCTCTGTGTGTGTGCATAGATGAGTGTAGGATATAGCATATGGACCCCAGAGGGCTGTTTGAAGGATGAATGTGGCCCTCGGGCCAAAAAAAGGTTAGCCACTGCTACTATTAACATTGAGACTTTGTCTCTACATTGCAAAGGTTTCTTGGAGTGCTCCATATTTGACTTCTAAACCTCTAATTGAATCTCATTTAGGAGTACCCATCACTCAAACAAAACCTGTTGTTCTGTGATCTATAGTCTGCTGTTCTGTTTGGATTACAGTGGTACCTCAGGTTACATACGCTTCAGGTTACAGACTCCGCTAACCCAGAAATAGTGCTTCAGATTAAGAACTTTGCTCCAGGATGAGAACAGAAATTGTGCTCCGGCGGCGCAGCGGCAGCAGGAGGCCCCACTAGCTAAAGTGGTGCTTCAGGTTAAGAACAGTTTCAGGTTAAAAACGGACCTCCGGAATGAATTAAGTACTTAACCCGAGGTACCACTGTAGTTGACTCAGTGAAAATGGGTGGTGGTGGTGAGAGACTTAGGCAATCATTGGAGAGGCTTTGGGAAAGCAATGCTGTTTGGGCCTGTGACGTAGGATGTCCTCCAGAGGCAACAGAATCACCAACCACCTTGGAAAATTATTGCAGTTGTACTATTCGTAATTAGCCATCACAAACAATGGCATACTTTTCCCATATGAATCACTCCAATGGTCAAGAGGTTTGGATATATTGTGGGATTAGTGAATCAAAAACATCAAGTGGATACTTTAAAAGACACATGCTCAGTCAGTAACAAGTGGACCCAGCAACAAAATATTGTAACATTAAATAATTATCTTCAGAGTTCCAGCCACTCTATTTTACTTCACACCACCCATTTTTAATCTCAACAACAATCACTCAGCATTCCATACCCACTGAGTATGCTCATTGGGCTTTGTGCTTGTGTGCAGCTTTTAATTTCTTCATGGATGTTTATGGGTAGTTCTCTATTCAGCTTGGCATTTTTCTAATATAATGTTATAGAATTAGGGAGTTAGTATGGATGAAACTCAGCATCAAAAAAACTAAGATCATGGCCACTGGTCCCATCACCTCCTGGCAAATAGAAGGGGAAGAAATGGAGGCAGTGAGAGATTTTACTTTCTTGGGCTCCATGATCACTGCAGATGGTGACAGAAGTCACGAAATTAAAAGACGCCTGCTTCTTGGGAGAAAAGCAGTGGCAAACCTAGACAGCATCTTAAAAAGCAGAGACATCACCTTGCCAACAAAGGTCCGTATAGTTAAAGCTATGGTTTTCCCAGTAGTGATGTATGGAAGTGAGAGCTGAACAATAAAGAAGGCTGGTCGCCAAAGAATTGATGCTTTTGAATTATGGTGCTGGAGGAGACTCTTGAGAGTCCCATGGACTGCAAGAAGATCAAACCTCTCCATTCTTAAGGAAATCAGCCCTGAGTGCTCACTGGAAGGACAGATCCTGAAGCTGAGGCTCCAATACTTCAGCCACCTCATGAGAAGAGAAGACTCCCTGGAAAAGACCCTGATGTTGGGAAAGATGGAGGGCACAAGGAGAAGGGGATGACAGAGGATGAGTTGGTTGGACAGCGTTGTAGAAGCTACCATCATGAGTTTGACCAAACTACGGGAGGCAGTGCCTGGCGTGCTCTGGTCCATGGGGTCACGAAGAGTTGGACATGACTAAACGACTAAACAGTAACAACAAATGGATGTCATCTTTGGGTCCTCTCTAAGCCTGTGGTTTCTTAACCACTTTGCATCCCTAAAGAGCACAGGTTTCTGATTGCCACAGAAACTACTAGCTGGAGATGCCTTCAGGAGAAGGCAGACCTTACCTGCTGGAGGTGATGGCATCTGAGTGTAAAACAACAATAAAAGAGAAGCCAGTTTCGTAATGGATGAGGCTGAGAAAGCACCCAGAGGTTTAAGTTGCTCTCTGTGCTGAATCCAAAGCTATAGCTTGGGCGGTGGTCAAGGAAAGGAACAGTGGAGTAAGAGCTTTGCTGTGGGCTCTCGCATCTTATGGTCAGCCCGTATATATGTCTAGATAGAACCATATATCCCAGAGCTATCACTGTGTTCAGTTTGCTTCATAGTAAGGAAATGAAGCCTGAGATTTGTGTTGACACTCTTGAAATAATTCATTGCTCTATCATCTATCTATCATCTATCTATCTATCATCTATCTATCATCTATCATCTATCTATCTCAGTTGGTGGATTACAATACTCTTAACCTCAGGGTTGTGGGTTTGAGCCCCATGTTGGACAAAAGATTCTTCTCATTGCAAGGGGGTTAGATGAGATAATGGTCCCTTCTAGGTCTACAATTCTATGATTCCGGAATTCCAAGAGATTCTATCGTCTTGTTTCACCTACTACATTCTATTTCCCCCTCTTACCCAGTTTTACATTTTTCTTTCTTACTCTGTAAGGAAATGGAGGAAATGGATGAAACTAAAATAGAGGAAATGGATGAAAATAACAGCAAATATCATAATGCACACACACACACACACACACACACACACACACATATATATATATATACACACACATACACACATTTATATATATGCAAATAAAGTATATTCTACAGCAACACTTGTAACACACACTTTCAACTGTGCACAGTTCTGGTTGTTGTACTAAAAAAGGATTTTATAGTGGCAGAAAAAATATATCATAAAAGGCAAATAAAAGGGGTGGAGCAACTCCCCTACAAAGAAAGGTTATAATGTTTGGAATTTTTTGTTTAGTGGAGGAAGGGTAAGTAAGGAGGAACAGGATGGAGGTGTTTAAAATTATTTGTGATATGGAGAAAGTGGGCAGGGCTTTGATTTTCTCATTCTCTAATAATACTAGAAGTCAAGGCCACCTAGCAAAGGTGAATGTTGGAAAATTCAGGACAGACAACAGAAAACACTTCTTCACACAGCACAGAAATTATTTGAATTATGGGGTGTGCTTAGCGATAGCCACCAACTAGGATGGCTTTAAAAGACAAAAGCCATGTATTTTTAATTATCAAGGCACATTCCATTTTAGACTTGGCAATTCATAGCCCAATCCGAAGTGCTGATTGATTTTGCTGAATAAAATTTCAGAGTTCTCTTCAGGAGAAACATCTTGGGCATTTTGAAAGAAGCTAGAAGGATTGAGGTATGGCAAATTAAATTACTTACATGTATCTGGCTTGTGGTTGGGTGTTGCCTAAACAACAAAAAATGAGGTGAATTTGGTGGTCTTTCCTCAAGTGAAACATCTCACCTATTTTGAAGGAAGCAGAAAGATAATTGATTGGACTGTTAAAACCTCTAGAAGAAGATGGGACTGAAAATGGCTACAAATTCTATGACTAAAATGCTTATGTTTTCCTTAGTGATAAATATCAGTTAATAAACCTGACCTGTTCAAAGTAGGCAGAGAGTCAAATTAATGTATATTTTTGCATAGTGTAACATATTTGGGGTTTTTAAAAAGTAGAATATTTAAAAATATAATATGAATGAAAAATATTTATTTTTCCATGCAAAAAGAAAAGGGCAGCATTCAAACTGAATATTCAGCTTACCGGTATATTATCTCACGTCTAACCAGGCTTGGGGAAAAAATCTCATTTAATCAATTTGTCTCTGGCATAAATAACATCCAGCATTGTGGAGTGCTATATAATACAGTGTATGAATATGTGATATTGATTTATTTTGAGAATCTTTGCTTATTGATTTTGCATGCAAGAAATGACATATTGCACTCAGAGACATCTGTCATGCTGCATTACAGAATTTCAAATATTGATTTCCCCCCTCTAAAAGCAAAGATCTACATATACACATTTTCCCTATATAGTTTTCAGCCAATAGCTGTTATTAATTATATTTTAATCTAATTTATTAAAAGCAGCCTGTACCTCCCATGAAAACAAAATATTTTAGAAAATGTCAAAAAGGCAAATAAGTAGGAAGTGAGGATGTTAACAATGTATTAGTCTTCAGATGGTTATCCTTCATCAGGTGGCAGGCTCGTGTTTTTCTAAGTGAGATTGCATCAAACGGGATCTTATGAAACTTTGAAAGTATGCATTCCAGTTTAAAATTCTTTCCCTGTTAGACATCCTGTCAAGAATGTTCCTGCACATTGTTGATTAAACATAAATGCAGATTACACCCCAAGCACAAAGATTAGAAATATAGGGCACATTTCCACCTATAGTTAAGGACTTTTCAATTCTATTCATTTCCATGGAAAAGATTTAAAGCATGTCTTTAATTCTCCTATTAAGATTTTTTCCCCTTTCCTCCAAAATATTTCAGGCAGCATATGTAGACCAAGCAGGATTTTTTTTTTTAACCTTCTGGAATTCTGTAGATATTATGACCTACTCCTGAGATAGGTTTGTGGAGCTCTGATCATGCTATGGGGCTTTCCTGGCTCCTCTTCTCACTTACAGCACCCCAAACCCCTGAAAAACCACTCCCTAGGGTCAAGGAAATCTATCGAATGGTGTGCTGATGGGTCATAGGAGCTGCATTGGGGAATCATTTGGCGAGACTGCCTTGAAGAACCATAAATGCCTTTTTGCTTGTGGAAGACCTTTTTAGATCTAGGCATATACAGTGGTACCTTGGTTCTTGAACTTGATCCATTTCGGGAGTCCATTCGACTCCTGAACCCATTTGAAAACCAAGGCGCAGCAAACTCAAGATCTACCCACACTGGAAGAGTGGCAGATGCAGCTGATAGACTATATTCAACTGGCCGAGATGACTGGCAGGATCCGAGACCTGGGAGAAGAGAGGGTTGAGGAGGACTGGGGGAAATTTAAGACTTATTTGCAGAAATACTGTAATTTGGTTGAATGCTAAGAAGGATGCTAGATCATAAATAATTGCCTACCATTGAATTAGATTTGATTTTGATGATAAGTGAGAAATAAGGAAAATATAAATTTATTTTGGAGAATTGTTAGATTTTATCTAAATGAGCAGTGACAAATATTGCAAACAAGTGGGTAATTTGCTTGGAAAAAACCTTTTGCAACGATGTAAGTGGGAGCGGGAGATGTGAGGGAGTCCAAAGAAGAGACGAAATTATATTATGATATAAGTAATTTTTATTTATGCACTTGTATTCAAAAATCTTAATAAATATGAAATTAAAAAAAAGAAAAGAAAACCAAGGCGCAGCTTCCAATTGGCTGCACTCAAGCGGAAGCTGCATCGGACGTTCAGCTCCAAAAAACATTCACAAACTGGAATGCTTACTTCCAGGTTTGTGGCGTTAAGGAGCCAATTTGTTTGGGAACCAAGGTTCCACTGTATTCAGACACACACATAAGCTGGGAGTGTCCAGTGTTGCCCAGGTATTTTTAGAAACACAATTTATTTGCGGTTTTAAAATAGTGTAATTTGTAAGTTTAGACTTTCCACACCAAAAAGTGTATGAAATCGATCCAAAGTAAAATTTTAGTACACCATTGGGATTCAAAATGGTGGTCAACTACTGCCCCTATGTCAGATACCCTCATGCCAAGTTTGGTGATGATATTTGGTCTGCCATCTTGCATCAAAATAGTGTCCAGCTTCCAATTGCTGAGGAAGAATGTCATCCCAGGAACACTCATGTTGAGTCTGGCAATGATATCTTCAGAAGCTGCTGAACCCATGTCAAAACATGGGCAAAGTCACATCCAAGTCATGATTTGGTCTGCCATCTTGCAACAAAATGGCACCAGGCACTGAAACATTGACAGAGACTGCCACCCCCACCCAGGGAACTCTCATGCCGAGTTTGGTCAACAATATCACGAGAGGCAACCAAACTTACAGAGCCTAGGGCTTGCCGATCAGAAGGTCGGATGTTCGAATCCCCATGATGGGGTGAGCTCCCGTTGCTCAGTCCCTGCTCCTGCCAACCTAGCAGTTCGAAAGCACAAAGTGCAAGTAGATAAATAGGTATCACTCTGGCGGGAAGGTAAATGGCGTTTCTGTGCGCTCCTCTGGTTCTCTAGAAGCTGGCCACACGACCCGGAAGCTGTACGCCGGCTCCCTCGGCCAGTACAGCGAGATGAGCACTGCAACCCCAGAGTCGTCCGTGACTGGACCTAACGGTCAGTGGACCCTTTACCTTTTAAAAGTGACATTTTATCCTGCAACTTGATTGAAATTGGCACCCGGTGTCCAAACAGTGATGAAGTCTGCCACCCCAACTTAGGAATTCTTGTGCTGAGTTTGATGATTATATCTTGAGAGGTGGCTGAACCTATGGAAATAAATGGACAAATGGACTAACAGATTCCATGTGTGTGTGTGTGTGTGCATGCGTGTGTGAGCAAAAAGGTCCAAACACCTGGCTGCCACTTTGCTGCTGAATGGCATTGAAAGTGGGCAATTTGCAGGAGAAAAGTGGCAGGCAGGAGGAGGAATGCTTTATCATCTATAATGATGATGCATCGTCATCATCTGTAATGATGATGATCACGGCAGTGCTAATGATAATAAATCTACCAGGCAATGTGCAAGAGTAAAATGGAAGAGAATCCCTTTCTGCAGGAATGCAATCTAAGACAAACGCCAGAGCTGGGATAGGGAAGCTTTGGCCCTCCTATTGTTTTTGGACTACAGCTCTGACCATTGACCCTGGCTGCTGGCCATGCTGGCTGAGACTGATGGGAGATGGAGTCCAGTAGCATCTGGAGTGCCCCAGCAGGAAGGGATGGGACAAGAACAAATTTCTCCTCTTTGCAGCTCATCCCAGCTATTCCCCCCCCCCCCCAGCCAGGATTATTATATATCTCCCAACTTTTTCCCCGATAGATGCAAGACCAAGGGATGCTTGAGGACTTCCATCTTTGTGAATTCAAATATTGACTGTCAACACCTCCTGAACTAATATGCAGATCAGAGCTCAGCAACTTTTGCATCTCCCGAACGTTCCAAAGCAGTTTTTGGATCAAATAAGCTTCAAAATATGTGCTATTTGAGAGGAATGCAATTACAAATTCATAATTGTGTAAAGGTGAAATTCAACATAGCGTAAAGTGGTGTATCCTCCAGCAGAACAAGCTCTGTTTGTGCAATGGGACTTCCCCTGTCTCCTCTGCCCAGGGGCCTCCTGGCAACTCTCTTAGCACTTTAACAAATTATAGCTTGCAGAATTCTTTGGGGAAGCCATGGCTATTTAAAGTAGCATCACAGCACTTTAAATGTATGGTGCTAATGTGCCCCTATTTCGTTCACACATACTCCATTTAATGCTACACTGAATTCCACCCCAGTCTCTACTTGCTTCTGAAAACAAAATAGAGGTGACGAAATGGTTCTCTCTGGGCAGGGATTCCATATCATCAACCACCAAGGTTTTTGTGCTGGTCCCAGGGGGTTACCATGTGGCGTGGTCCGAGACCAGTCCGAGGTCAAATGTGTGGCTGATCGTCAAGGGTGAAGCTGGGTCCAAGGTAAGGAGTTGGGTGTGGTCAGGAACTCTGGCAGAAGAGCAGGGCAGGGTGCCGGCAGAAACAGGTTACCAACAATGTTGCTCCCGCAACCTGGGACTGGGCTGGCTGGCTTTTATCTGCCCTGAGGCATAGGGTAGCCCCAGTCCACAGGTGACTCGTCTCCCCTGGCCTGCAGGCGAGGACTCCTCCTGCAAGAACCTAGTTCCCTCCGCCTCTCTGCCCTGAGCCTCTGCAGCTCAGGAGAGGCTGGAGGGTTACCGGACCCAGAGGCAACCTCAGCTTCCCCTGACTTGGCTGAGAGTGGAGCACCTGCAGGCAATGGGTCCTCGATCACCTCCGGAGCCAGAGCAGACTCAGCTGGTGTTTGCTCCTGAGGACCCGGCACAGGTGAGGAACCTTCAGGTTCAAGCCCCAGCCCTGGCTCAGCTGGTCCCAGAGGTGGGGGCTCCTGTGCAGGCTGGGATTATTCAGATTCAGCCTCTGAATCTGATTCCCAGGCCATCACAGTCTTGTTCTGGGCCTTCATGGATTCCTAAAGGATGGAAATCAGTTTGCAGTATCCCCTCCATAGACTAGGAAGAATATGGGGAAGAAGCTACATGTTCAGGCATGATCAGCACAAGCCATTTAGGGCAGTATCTTGAATCAGGAAATCAGTAACCTGCTGAGATAAAAAAGTGGGGTGAAATCTAGGCATGGATTTAAAAAATTGTGAAAATGCTTCTTTAAAAAACATTTTGAAAATTGAATTTCACATAGCTCACCATCGCCATCTAGTGTCACATTTGTATAATGCACTTTACAACACACTTAAAGCTTTTTATTTGCAGCTGTATAGCTGAGTCCTGGGTTTACTGTTTCTCTGTGCTTTACCTCCACTGAAAGGCAGGCCCAAAAGGGGCTTGTGAGTGGGGGACAAAGTGGCTGTGGCATCCTGCCAGTGGCAAAGCACAAATAGGGATGGGGATCCAGCAAGGTGAAGGGGTGGTGAGGTCAGGGGAGCTCCAGCTTGGTGTTGGCTCCAGCTGAAATCCTGTAACCTTTCATGCCACAAATGTATTTTTTCCCTTGCTTTTGTTGCGCTGTAACACAAGAGCACTTCTTCAGATAGCAATAATGTGCTATCTGAAGAAGCGGGAGCAGGTGGCGCTGTGGTCTAAACGACTGAGCCCTCTTGGGCTTGCTGATCAGAGGGTTGGCAGTTTGAATCTGCTCAATGGGGTGAGCTCCTGCCAGCCTAGAAGTTCGAAAGCACACCAGTTCTAGTAGATAAATAGGTACCACTGTGGCGGGAAGGTAAATGGTGTTTCCGTGTGCTCTGGTTTCCGTCACAGTGTTCTGTTGCACCAGAAGCAGTTTAGTCATGCTGGCCACGTGACCTGGAAAGCTGTCTGTGGACAAACACCGGCTCCCTCAGCCTGAAAGCGAGATGAACGCCACACGCCATAGTCACCTTTGACTGGACTTAACTGTTCAAGGGTCCTTTGCCTTTACCTAATGTGGTAACATGGAGAAAACACAGCAGAACAACTAATGATGTGGAATGGTGTGTAGACCATCCACCACCAATGCACTAATGCGTCAGTGACATGATGCAGAATACACTTGCCAAAAGACACTAGCCAAGAGAATCCCTTTCATATCCTGCTCTCATTTTCTTTTATTTCAACCCAGTGGGTCTGCTGATTGTCTTAAACATGAGCTATTTCAAACAGGTATTAGCAGACCTTTTGATAGTGTTGTGATTCTGCACAGTAATTCAAATTATGTAAGAGAGACTCGTTGAGCTGCTCTCCTCTTTCAAGTGCATCAAAATACCTCATCTGTAAGTATTGAAAAATAGAAGTGGTTGTTCCATTCTCATAAATATTTCAGCATATGAGGCAATTTCATTATGTATATAGAAGTCAACAATTTGACTGAAGCCTTCAGCTATCTAAATCTGAAAGTATCAACATTTCTTTCTGATTAAAATCAGGTCCAGCCCAGCATAGTGAAGATGTGAGGGGTGAAATAGGAGGGTTAAGGTTTTCACTAATTTTGTGCCAAACTTGTAGCATTGCAATAGTGACTGCCTTTGTTTTGATCTTTAAGGTGTGTGAGAGTTGTTCCCCTGCCAGTGGTGATTGTGAAATTGAAAGCTGGCATTGAGGCTGAAGAGAGTCCTAATCCAAAATATCAGGTGGATGAAGGGTCCCTCACACTTGTTCCACGTCTCAGATGCAGAACATTAGAACTTCCAAACCAAGAAAGCAGGAATAATATATTCCAGAGGAAAGTTGTCTTTGGTATATGCAGGAGTGATAAAATATTTGGATGTGAGGAGAATGGAAAAGAAGTACAGTGGTACCTCGTGTTAAGTACTTAATTCGTTCCGGAGGTCCGTGCTTAACCTGAAACTGTTCTTAACCTGAAGCGCCACTTTAGCTAATGGGGCCTCCTGCTGCCGCCGTGCCGCCAGAGCACAATTTCTGTTCTCCTCCTGAAGCAAAGTTCTTAACCCGAGGTACTATTTCTGGGTTAACAGAGTCTGTAACCTGAAGCATATGTAACCTGAAGCGTATGTAAGCCGAGGTACCACTGTATGGACAAATCAGGATAAGTGTTCTTTAAAGGCCATTTCTTACAGAGCTATTGGAAGGAAAGGATTACATTTGTCACTATAAATGGGCTCCTAGTGCAGATTTGGAAACTGATCTTGCCCATCAACCAGGCCTTGGCACTGCTTTCTTGCTTCTTTTCAGCTCCATTTTCCCCTCGGTGTATTCAGACTGGATGGGCGAGTGGAAGATTTTCTCCCCACCTCCCACCATGTAGATTTTTTAATGGTTTGCCGCCTGCTCATGTATGCTAGAAGACAGGTGGGAAATGAGAAGGGCTTCTGGTTCAGCTGGTGGCCTAATAATAATAATAATAATAATAATAATAATAATAATAATATTTTATTTATAACCCGCCCTTCCCGGTTCAAAAACTGGGCTCAGGGTGGCTAACAACAAAAATTTAAAACACTTAATTGATGCAAAAACAAAATCCATCCAATAAACATTAGATGATCACCAGGGCTAGGTGGCCAAATTGGTCCTAATTGGGCCAGCATGGAGACCAGGGGAGAATTAGCTGTGGGATCCCAGAGTGGGCAATCTTCATAAAAAGGGGAGGGGAAGGGAAGGAAGGGGAATAAAAGATTAGGCTAAGTTCAAGTTGAAAGCCAGGCAGAATAGCTCTGTCTTACAGGCCCTGAGGAAGGAAGTTAAATCCTGCAGGGCCCTGGTCTCATGGACAGAGCATTCCACCAGGTCGGAGCCATCAATGAGAAGGCCCTGGTAGAGGATAATCTAACTTCCTTAGGGCCCGGGACCTCTAAACTATGATTATTCATGGACCTTAAGGTCCTCTGCGGGGCATACCGCATCAAACTTTGTCCTTTCCCTGTTTGAAGACTGTTGGATTGCTTATAGCATCAAGGGAAGCCTGCTTTGTAAAGATCAGACTGGTTTCAACTCTCTGGTTCCATTAGCAGAAGCCAGCTCAGGGGCACCCCCAAGTCCTCTCTGGAGGGTCAGGAGAATTCTCAGAGCAGCAGTAAGGGAAGGTGAGATTGTTCCATTGGGTAAGTAGAAGCGCTTGCACAGATGGACCAGTCTCCTTAAGACGACTTTGAATTCCACCCCTAACAAATTGTATGAAAGTAAGTAAAAATTGTATGAAAGATTGTATGAAATTGTATTGTATGAAAATTGTATGAAAGATTGTATGAAATTGTATGAAAGATCGTATGAATTGTATGAAAAATTGTATGAAAGTAAGGGACGCAGGGGGCGCTGTGGGTTAAAGCCTCAGCGCCTAGGACTTGCCGATCGAAAGGTCGGCGGTTCGAATCCCTGCGGCGGGGTGCACTCCCGCTGCTCGGTCCCAGCGCCTGCCAACCTAGCAGTTCTAAAGCACCTCCGGGTGCAAGTAGATAAATAGGGACCGCTTACCAGCGGGAAGGTAAACGGCGTTTCCGTGTGCGGCTCTGGCTCGCCAGAGCAGCGATGTCACGCTGGCCACGTGACCCGGAAGTGTCTCCGGACAGCGCTGGCCCCTGGCCTCTTAAGTGAGATGGGCGCACAACCCCAGAGTCTGTCAAGACTGGCCCGTACGGGCAGGGGTACCTTTACCTTTACCTTTAAGTTTTACAACCCTTCTTCAGGAAATGGGCGTTTCTCTTAACTATTTCATGGTTCCTCCCACAAAGTACAACATAATCAGAATGCTAATAATAATAATAATAATAATAATAATAATAATAATAATAATTTTATTTATACCCCACCCTCCCTGACCAGAACTAGGCCTGGGCTCAGGGCGGTTAACACCAGTAAAATTACAGTAAAAACATAATGGGGGGGGGGACCCAATTTAAAATACAAGTTAAAATGCAATTTAAAATGCAGCCTCATTTTAAAAGTTGCCCATAGATCAAAACCATAAGGGGAGGGAAACATAAGAGTCAGACTGAGTCCAAACCAAAGGCCAGGTGGAACAGCTCTGTCTTGCAGGCCCTGCGGAAAGATGTCAAGTCCCGCAGGGCCCTAGTCTCTTGTGACAGAGCATTCCACCAAGTCAGGGCCAGTACTGAAAAGGCCCTGGCCCTAGTTGAGACCAATCTAACCACCTTGTGACTTGGGACCTCCAAAATGTTGTCATTTGTGGACCTTAAGGTCCTCTGTGGGGCATACCAGGAGTGGCTCTTCCATACAGTTTCACCCCTTCTGTTTTCAAATAAAAGAAAATTAACCAAAGCATTACATACTAGAACCGTGCCTCTTGTTTTTTTTTTGGGGGGGGGAGACCATTCATTGAGTGAGTGAGGGTGAAATGCACTCCCCCTGAAACATCTTGTGTGAATGAGAGACTTTGGAGGCATCTCCACACAATCTGAACCTCATCTAGTCACTTGTTCTTGGAGTTAGGATTGCTCTATCCGTTATTCAACTTTTTAACCTTTTGTATTGTTTAGGCTTGGGATGGAGTCTTCTAATGATCTAGTACCACCAGATTTAGATCTGCTCCACAACTTTTGCTTTTCTCAATAGTTTCTTAGCTGTTTCTACTGCTGGTTCTATTTTGCCATTATACTGGGAATATCTAGGTAATGAAGCAATGCGATCAAAATCCCTGTTTCTGATCAATTTCTAGAATTCCTCTGCAACAAACCAAGGAACATTATCTAAATCCACACTGTCTGGTATTCTATAGCGCTCAACATGTGTTTTTATCTTACATACTGTCTGAGATATCTATACACTACAAATCTGGGAGGTAATCTACAATTATCACATATTTCTTGTCTGCCTAGTTAAATAAATCCACACCTACTTTTGCCCTAGGTATCTCTGGAGTGGCATATGGTGGTCTTCCTAGAACTTGCACACTTCACAGTTGTTTGTGAATGTCTTCATTTGCTTGTTCATTTGCAGCCAGTAGACTGCCTTCCTGGCCCATCATAGATATTCTTCAGTTGCGCGTCGAGGTCCCCAAGCCACCCCAATAACTCACACCACACGCATCAATTTTTGTTTAAGGTTTTTGGCATGAATTTGGCCACAACTTTATTTAAATCCACACACGTGAGTGGTTGCTTAGGCATTGGTTATGACTATCTGTCCTTGCCCCAGGGACAGAACTGACTTCCAGATTCCAGCGGAAGCCAGTCAGGGAAAACAATATTGGGGAGATACGAAGCTGGGCATCAGTCCCTCACTTCTCACCCTCATGCCCCCGGGGGCTTGCACGACCCAAGTCCGATGCCAGGGACTAGGACGAAAGGATGGCAAGTCCCTGGATTCCTTTAATGGAATTCCCTTTCCGCACCACCATTGGAGGGGTAGGCACTTACCCCTCCACCAACCAATTTTAACCAATGCCTAACCGCCAACCTTACAAGTTGTGACGATTTGATACGCAGTAGGCAAAAACCAAATGGCAACAGACAATCAGCCAGATGGACAAAATTCCTACCAGGCCCCTGCCCCAAAAGCAGGCAACCCCATGACTGGCATAGCAAGGTCAGAGAGCAATGAACTCCCCCTTTTCAGGGAGGGTGGGTGGGTGATCTGCTTCACACAGCCCAAGAGAAATCCCCAGGCTGTGTGCCCTGTATTTAAGCCCTCTGACCCCTCCCACCAGTTTGTAACATAACAAACTCCCCAGCAGCACACTTTTGCCCAATCACAGTTCCTGGCCAAATATTAGCCAAACAACAGTGGGGTGGTCTTTAGGCCCCCACCGCAACACGTGCTCTCTGTTATGGAGAACACACTTTCCCAGATTTGATGAATGCTCTTTTTGAATGGTTTCCCCCCCCCCACCCCCCAAAGAGCTTTTAGCATCACTGCTCTTTTCCCTTGGAATAAGATTCCATTCTGTATACACAGCTCATCTTGTATCTGAAAGAATGTTGCTGTATCTATTTTGCTGCGTGGTCTTTTGCTTCTGGCAAGCGCTGTAATATCATGAGTTTCAGTCTCTAGAGCATATTGTCTACCTCTGTTTGCTTCTCAATCCCACCAGACTGGTGAACGCGCAGCATTATCTCTACTGAAGCATCAATAAGCCAGCAACCATTCTCCGCCAGTAAGGCATTCACCTCTACTCTTAAAGCATCTTTACCTAACTTAGCAGAAGGAATGGATCTGAGGGAGCAATCACAGCCAGCAATCTCTTCCATCCATCTGTGAACAAAAAGGGCAGAATTAAAGGATCGGTTACAACATATTTTCCTTCAATTATAGTGGCTAGGAAAGGGAAGGTCTTTGAGCACTGGAATTGGAACGCCCGTGCCAATTTTTTAAACATGAATCAGATTTAGCACAGTTTTCAACAGGTTTATATTCTCTGGCAAGCTTATAACTAAGATGAAACCCTAGATGTCTGCCCTCATACTGTGTTATGGGCTCTTATGAGCGTAATGCACAGAAACAATAATCTTTAAGGAAGAGGGAAAACAAAGGCAAATTACAAAGGGCAGAGGCTATTTTCAGCTATTCTGATCCTGCAGCTGCCTGCAGGGATCTGAGTTTGTTCCTAGCTGCTTAGGAAGCTGGAGAGATTTGCTTGCACAATATTTTTCTCCTTACACCTCAGAGCTGCACATCTGCTGGAGTTGGGATATGGGGGGGGGAGCAGATGTAATATTCTCTTTGAACTTCCTCTACGTTTCATTGCCCGCTGTGATCCATAATTAACACCCAAACTGTGTTAACTCCTTGGCACCGGAGATTCAGCTATGTCAATTGCCCAGAATGGAATGGATGATGCACAGAGGAAGAGGGTGGGAATTTCCTACCTCAACTCATGCAGTTATGCAGAGTTTTGGTTCTGGATCCCAAAGTGAGGCCATCTTTACATTTCTCCCTCAGCCGCCCTGCATCTCTCTGTGCCCTAGCTCCCCACCTCAGGTTCTTTGCCTCTTTGCCCAGTACAGTCATACCTTGGTTTTTGAACAGCCTAGTTCTCGAACGTTTTGGCTCCCAAACAATCAAAATCTAGAAGTGGCTGTTCCGGTTTTTGAATGTTCTTTTGGAAGCCGAACATCCGACGGGGCTTCCCCAGCTTCCGATTGGCTGCAGGAGCTTCCTGCAGCCAATCAGAAGCTGTGATTTGGAAGTCAAACACTTTGGAAGTTGAATGGACTTCCGGAACAGATTCCGTTTGACTTCCAAGGTACGACTGTATTTCTTTACTTTTCCCCACTTACCTCAAGGTCTTAATTCTGCTTCCTGCATAGCACCATAGATATGAGAGTGGCCAATATGGAGGACTGGAGAGGCAATGTTGTCTATTTAGCTGAAAAACTCTTTAGACTTTGTATTATGGGCCACTGTAGAATCAAGTGGTAAAGCCTTTCCTAGGCTGTGATACTTCAGGTTTCAAGACAGCCCATAGCTGCTTACCTGGTCAGGAGCCCATTTTCACACAATAACAGACATGAGATGGAGAAACTTGGGTGTAGGGTACCCAGAGCTACTTATAGTTTGAAAGACATAAGAAGCAGCACTTAAATGTACCCATAACATGATGGACATCACAACTGTCTGTAATTATAACAACACCTACATGTGTCCAGATTTAGAGTATGGAGCATAAAAGATTTCCTACATATATTTCTATAACTTTATTATTTACATATAATGAAGAAGAAGAGAAGAAGAAGAGTTTGGATTTGATATCCTGCTTTATCACTACCCTAAGGAGTCTCAAAGCGGCTAACATTCTCCTTTCCCTTCCTCCCCCACAACAAACACTCTGTGAGGTGAGTGGGGCTGAGAGATTTCAGAGAAGTGTGACTGGCCCAAGGTCACCCAGCAGCTGCATGTGGAGGAGCGGAGACGCGAACCCGGTTCCCCAGATTACGAGACTACCGCTCTTAACCACTACACCACACTGGCTCTCCAATGAAACATTTGAACATGACCTTTGATCAGTGCAAGCCTAAACTGTCTCATGATGTTCAAAGTGGTAGATTAGCTGTTGTAGACAACAGCTAATCTACCACTTTGAACATCTATGCTACTGAAAAAAAACAAACCAGTAAGATTGAAATACTCATTAAGGGTATTTGGCTATCAGGGAAATTATTCTCAGTTTAAGTTGATGGTTTGAATGGCGATTTTCTGTTTATGCTGAAGGTTAGCATTTTGCAAAATATTTCTTGTATTTATCTGTTTGTATCTGAAACATTTAGTTCTTTTTTAAAATATATAATGAGTTACATCCTTTTATGTGACAGAAAATTATATTGCAAACCCCCAAAATAAGTAGGGATGGTGGGGGGGGGGATTCAGTTTGCATTTAAAGGTGCATCTCGTAGCTATTTGGACTTTCTGAAACAATACGAGAACCAAAACACAAATGCCTTTTACTGTAAAATTCACACTTCTCTGAATTTTGCAGTGCTGTTTTCCAGGCAGGTAACATGCACAAAAGTGCATACAGTAGGATAAAGCATTCATAAAAAATGTATATATTGTGAAAAAATATAGAAAATGCATTATTTTAGGAAAAATTGCTAGGGAAAAAATGTTTATGTTAGGTAAAATTGCATAAAAAACATGTGTACAGCAGGAAAAAAAATTGCACTAACATGCTGGATAGTTTTTATGAGGACTTTTTATATTTTAAAGAATTGAAAACCTATGTGAAAATGTGAAGAACTGAATTTAAGATTGGAAAAATGAGAACCGGAGAGAAACCAGAACTGACAGATTCAACCATCCCTAAAAATCAGTACAATAAAAGATTATCTCAGTGCATTTGAGGATTAAAATGGGTTAAAGAGCTATATTAGTTGCAAATAAAACCTACGGGTTACTGTAAACATTTTTAGTTCTTCACTTAAACATGCTGTCTAAACAGAGTCTTTATAAAATGGTTAGTAGGCTGCACTTTCAGAGCGCATATTTGTAATGGTTCTAGGGGGTTGCTCATGCATAAGTTGTCGCCACTCTTGGCTTGGTTGCCTGGTTGAACCCTTTCTGTCTGGACAGCCCTTCACTTTGTGGCTGTCTCAGTCGCTGGCAGAATCCGTCAGTGGGCGTTTCTTAAACTTCTTCCAGCAAAAAAGTTCTTTGACGCCAAGTCTCCTCCTACTCTCCCTGCGCGGAAGTCTTCTGCGCAGGGAGGGTGTGGGCAGCGGAGTACCCGTGCTCTCCCCACTAGTCTCCGGTGAAGAGTCCTGGAGCCTTTTCTCCGATTCCCCCATCTGCCCCCCTTCTCTCCTGGTCTAATGTTGATTTCCTTCCCCAGCAGCTAGGCTGCCTCTCTCCCTGCTGGGACCCTCTCCGGCATCGCTCTGGAGCCTTCCCTCCGCCTCGGGCTCTGATGGCAGTTCCCTAACAATATTGTAGTCAAATTTGCCCACTTTGCAGGAGTGGAGGATCATCCCCTGGGTCTTGTACTCCACTCCACTCCCTCCCCTGCCCCCAAATAACCTTAATATCACAATAGCTGAAGTCTCTGTAAACATAAATGACTATAAGGAATCACTGATAATACAGGATAAGTGAGTATCTCACATGGGAGTTGGTGCAGCTATACTTCATTGTTGAGATACATTAGCTCTTTCAGGTAGTAGTACAAAAGAGATCTAAGGTTACTTGTCACGTGCTTAGTAGCAAGGAAATAGTGTTGAAGCAATGATTCTTCAGCATCAACTTTGTTAGACTGGCCATGTTGTTTGGATGCCTGATTATTGTCTTCCAAAGCAACTACTCTATTCCAAAATTAAAAAATGGAAAGCGTAATGCTGGTCGTCAACAAAAGAGGTTTAAAGACTCTCTCAAGGCAAATCTAAAAAAAAATGTAGTAAAAACACTCACAACTGGGAAACACTGGCCTGCGAGTGCTCCAGTTGGAGAACAGCCTTTACCAAAGGTGTCGTGGGCTTTGGAGACACTCGAACTCAGGACGCAAGGGAGAAATGTGCTAAGAGGAAGGCACACTTGGCAAGTCCACACCGGGATCAACTCCCGCCCGGAAACCTATGTCCCCACTGTGGAAAGATGTGTGGATCCAGAATTGGTCTCTACAGTCACTTACGGACTCACTGTTAAAACCATGTTCATGGAAGACAATTACTTGGCTACAAGTGATCGCCAACTCATATTCAGAGGGTGCATGCTAACACTAATAAGATCACAGATGCAGCTAAAAAGTGACAATATGTTCCTTTCCCCAATGCATGGGCCACCTATGGGGAATTGGTAATCAATGAGGGAGGAAAATGGAAACTGAAGCCATATGAACAAGTTAAAGAGTTAGTTTATGATTGGTTGCACCACTTCCAAGTAAATGAAATATTTAAAAAAGATTTGAAGGAAAAAGGTTATGTAGAAAAAGAATCAAGTTTCCAAAAGGACATTATAAATAATGACTATAAAATTCTGTCAAAAATGTATAAGATATTGCTGGAATGGAATACGAAAGATGAAGAGGTTAAATCGGTAATGATACAGTGGGCAAAGGATTTGGGGTACAATATTCAATTTGAAGATTGGGAAAAATTGTGGAAAGAGCACTTAAAATTTACGGCTTGTACAGCACTGAAGGAGAATGTGATGAAAATGTTTTATAGATGGTATATGACACCTGTAAAACTAGCAAAGATGTATAAGGTTGATAACAAATGCTGGAAATGTAAAGATAATGAAGGGACATTCTTTCATCAGTGGTGGGAATGTAAGAAAGTGAAAAGTTTTTGGGAAATGATATATAATGAGTTGAAAAAAATGTTAAGATATACTTTTGTGAAAAAACTCGAAGCTTTTCTTTTAGGTATTGTAGGAAAGGATATTAGAAGAAAGGACTGTAAGCTCTTCCAGTATGCGGTAACGGCAGCCAGAATCCTGTTGGCCCAGAAGTGGAAACAAGAAGAGATACCGACAATAGAAGAATGGAGACTAAAATTGACAGATTATGCAGAATTGGATAAATTAACCGGGAAAATCAGATACACTAAAGACCAAAAGTTCATCGAGGACTGGGGGAAATATGTGGACTATCTGAAAAATATATGTGGTGTGAATACAACGCTAGTGGGTTTCAAAGAGGCACTGTAAAAAAAGAAAATAAGTATTGTTTATGAGAAATATTGGGAGTAAGGGAGAAAAATGGCAATACGAAAGAAGGGAATGTGTATTAAAGGTATAACTACGGAGGATTGTCAGAGACGCTGAAGGAAGTCAAAAAACAATTATAATTTGCTGTATGTGGTTTCAAATGAATAATTGGATGGCAATTTATAAAATATATAATAATAAAAAATTATTGGAACTGGGGAAAAAAAAAGCAAACTGCTTAATCATTACAGGCATCCAGTAGCCTGTCAATCAAGGACTTGATTGACAGGGCATGGGTCTTGACTTGAGCAAGACTCATTGACATCTGTGGAAGTTGCACAATGCAGAAGTGTACCTATTGGACTGTGATTCAAGTCAACCTATCTTGATTCATTTGCAACCGTATTGCATAAGACACAACAACTACAAGGTTATTTCCTTTTCTGAGCTGATATCAATTTAGTACCTTGCCCCACAGTTGCCTGTGCTTGATCAGCACCTGCTTCAGAAAGCCATTGATTGCTAAGGATGCCTTTTAAGGATGAAGAAAATGTTCTTTTCAAACGCACTTTGCATTGATCAGAAGAAAGTATCTTTTTTACTGCTCTTCACAGTGCATAGTGAAAAAGCCATTAATAAAGATTAAGGACAGTGGTGTGTCACAGTGGGTCAGACTCTAAGTTGAATTAATATAGGCTAATCTATGCTTTAGTTTAGAAGAAATGAACAGAATGTGCTGCTGGATTAGTAGTAGCATGCATGCATCCTGTGTCGCTAACAAAATATTCCAAGTTCATTACACTAAATTCAGTCTCTTGCTATGGTTGGGGTACAGACTCTCGCCATGTGATGAGCCACAATTGTCAAACTTTCCATTGTAAGGGCTTCCCCACACTATTTTCCCTCCATCAGTAAAATTGATTTCTGAATATATGTATTTTGTGAGAGAAAGCTGATGCAAAATCCACAATCCTTAGTTTGTTGTTGTTTAATCGTTTAGTCGTGTCCGACTCTTCGTGACCCCCTGGACCAGAGCACGCCAGGCACTCCTGTCTTCCACTGTCTCCTGCAGTTTGGTCAAACTCATGCTGGTAGCTTCGAGAACACTGTCCAACCATCTTGTCCTCTGTTGTCCCCTTCTCCTTGTGCCCTCCATCTTTCCCAACATCAGTGTCTTTTCCAGGGAGTCTTCTCTTCTCATGAGGTGGCCAAAGTATTGGAGCCTTAGCTTCAGCATCTGTCCTTCCAGTGAGCACTCAGGGCTGATTTCCTTCAGAATGGACAGGTTTGATCTTCTTGCAGTCCATGGGACTCTCTAGAGTCTCCTCCAGCACCATAATTCAAAAGCATCAGTTAGAATCCCATAAAAGAAGGACTATGAATGGAGAATAACTTTTTCTTTCTTTTTTTAGAAACCTTCCCGATTTTGCTTTCTTTGAAAATCCAGATTCTATTTTTCTTTACCATTTCCCCATCTATAATTACATGTGCTGGAATTCTCTTCCCACAAGCCAATGCACAATTCATCCTTTGCCGGCATTTTTGCCAATTAAAGTTGAAAAGAGCTTCTTATGTGCTTAGGCTTCATTCATTTCCAGGCATTTAATTAGAAAGGTCTTTAAACCATCATCCAACTTCTCTTGCAAGATCGTCTACAGACTGTGACCAGAGCCACACGACCCAGGGAAAACATAGCACCAACATGAGCTGGATTGTCCATCAATCCATACAAAGAGCCTCAAAGATTCATTTCCATTATATTCAACGAGAAGGACCTCTTAGCTGTGCAGAAAGTTTGGGGACAATAGTACATTCCGAATAAAAACATGTCCCTGACTCTAGCTAAGGTGATCTTGTGTGGAAGCAAGGCTCCATGTGCATATCCAATATAGACACAAATGTGCATATGAATCCTAGTCCACATCCGTATTGTGTGGTGCTCACGTGATCTCTACTGAATTGCCTAGATGCATCTTTTGGAAATGGATGGAGAGGAGCAGCCTCTAACTGTTGTATGTGACTACAGCCGGATGAATGCCGTGGATAGTTGGCCCCAATCTTCCGAAATTTGCCATACACAATGATATATTAACTAAGTTTTATCATTACAACAAATGCTACACTTGAAGCATGGCACATGAAAGGGCAATATATTCCTTGCTCTTCTTAAAGCAAAATACTTCTTCCCAGAAAATTAGATGTGAAGTTTGAGTTGTGTGAATGCATCACCAGCTAGCACCTAATGGTGTGTTTGTGCACCAGCTAGTGTCTAGAACTAATCCCAAGAGGGAATTGCTAGTTAGTACTCCACTTCTGGAGGGACGCGGGTGGCGCTGTGGGTTAAACCACAGAGCCTAGGACTTGCTGATCAGAAGGTTGGTGGTTCGATCCCCGCGACAGGGTGAGCTTCCGTTGTTCAGTCCCAGCTCCTGACAACCTAGCAGTTCGAAAGCATGTCAAAGTGCAAGTAGTAGATAAATAGGTACCGCTCTGGCGGGAAGGTAAACGACATTTCCGTGCGCTGCTCTGGTTCGCCAGAAGCGGCTTAGTCATGCTGGTCACATGACCTAGAAGCTGTACGCCAGCTCTCTCGGCCAATAAAGCGAGATGAGCGCCGCAACCCCAGAGCTGGTCATGACTGGACCTAATGGTCAGGGGTCCCTTTACCTTTACCTTACTCCACTTCTGGGTTTTCGACCCTACGCATGCTCGCTCAGAAGTAAGTCCTACTGAGTTTAGTCAGGGTCACTCTCTGATCATTACTCTTAGGAGTACAGCATTGGTCATGAAAAGTAAGTTCCTCTTTAAAGAGGAACTTTGTGTGTTCCAAACAATATATGAGCAGAACTTCAGAGAACATTGGATCTACTGACTTTCCCTCAGATCTATTCAGAAGGTAGTTCCATGTGTGGATACTTGATCATTATGAGATTGATCCATGTATTTTCTTCAAGATGTTTGCATTTCTCTCAGCTGACATGACTTACCCTCTGAAGGGCTGGCAGCACAGGGATCCATTTTTAGTTGTGAACAGAAGCAACGTAACCCAGTAGGTCACCTCGTGAGTAAGGAGATTTGCCTGTCTCTTCACACAGCAAGATGGCCTGCGTACTTATGAATAGTTCATGTGTGAACTGCATGCCCAGAAAGAGCAGCTGCAGAGAGTTTGGAAGGAAGAGGGATAAAGGAGATTAGAATTTCTCTCTACTTGGTGCAAAAGTACTCTAAACCAGAATGATTTGAAGGATATGGTTTCACAATGTACTTTGCATTGCATTGCATTTCTGTGCATGCCACTGATATTTAAAGAAGCTGACAGATTGTTCCTTGCACTTTTAGAACATTAAAATAAGGCCTCTCTTTCCACCCTCTCCAGAGACAACTGTGGAACATCTGTCAGTTGTGCTCCCCCCTGTTTGAACTGGATAATAAAGTGCAGCATTGGCAATGAGTTGATCAATCACCTATACAAATCTATACAACGTCTGTTTGGAACTGGCAGGTCATTCCATAGGAATTACAGGCCATCAGTCAGTCACCTGTGGTATTCTGCGTTTCTCTGCCGGTGATCTTAATGAGAGAGGCAGCACCATAATTCTCCTGGCACTATCCATTGCTCAAGGCGTAAGGGAACTGTCATGGCCGCATGGCTGGCAAAATGAAACACATAAGTAACCCATTTCCTTTTTCTTGGACAGATAAATTCTACAGCAGCGAAGAGAGGTGGGAATGGCACTCATTACCCAGGGACTTTTCATTGGAAGTTCAATGACTATTACTTTGGACTGCAAGTTGACACACAAGCTTGGGCATCAGTGAAGCCAAGTTAAGATATTTTATTTTATTTTATTTTATTATTTTATTTTATTATTTAAAAACCTGTTGATTTCAAAAAGGATGTTTGCTTAACAAGTATGTTCTTGTCTCCTATCCAGGACTGCTTCCTGAAGGTGATCTCTACTGGGCTTCCTCTAATTGTGGGATACAACTGTGTCTGAATCTGAATGATTTTGTCCCTAAAGCATCTCACAATTCTTTCTATGGCCCAGTTTGGTGATGCAAAAATGACTCATCCAGAATAACAACATCATTGACAGCCTTCCATCCCCAGCTGGAAGAATGTGAAGTCTTGGGATTGCGAGCAATCTGAACTAAGCTATGAGGGTGGTTTTCATTATGCCATATGTAGAGTATATAGCTGTTGAACATCTCTCCACAATCCAGACAGTTTCACTGTTTATTTGATTTAAATAAAGAAAAGTGATTGGGTGTTGGGTTTTTTTTATCCCATTACTACAAACTGTGTTTGCTAGAATCCGCATTGCCCCAGAGCAGAACATGAGATGCAGTAAATGAACTGCACGTATATTTCTCTCTCTTTTTTTTTTTTGCTAATATGTTTAAGTTGAAGCATTAGTGAATGCGATCGCTTTATTCTTTGTGAGGCTATGTCTCCAATCTGTGTGCACGCAGAGTCCTTTAAAATGTGTCACTCATCTGGATCTCCCTCCCAAACAGCTGATTGGTGCTGATGATGCTTTTTCAGACGTGTCCATATGGGAAGCCCCAACAGCTGCATTAGGGAGAGGAACCACGTACAGTTCTCAATGGAACTGTGAACATGACCCATTAGAGATAAGGCTAGATGGATTTGATCCCATTACATTCTGTTCCTTAAGTCTTCTGTGGCTTACCTGTGCTCGGTGTTCCGCTCTGCCTGTCTTCCAATTCTCCATAGAGGATTTCTCTAATTAATTTCAGAAATGGCCTATGTGCAGTTTGTTCTTGCCACAGCTCTTCCATTCATTCACAGGATTTGGGTTTTTTCCCTTTCCCCCCCTCTGTTAAGCTATGCACACAAGCAGTTGTGTGCAGTGAAGCCATGCAATGTTTGTTTTCTGCATGTGATCTCACACACCATCACATCAACATCCCCTCGCTTTAGTTCATGTACAATGTTCATGGGTACGAGCATGGAGTTTATAGCATCTTTACTCTTCATGCTCAGGTCCACCCAAACTGCTTCTTGCCAACCAGCAATGGATATACAAATCCTTTCTCTGGCAGAATTGTTTATTTCAGCCGTACTTGCCACCCTCATTTTAGACTTAGACTGCATACTCACGACAATTTATTCTAGAATTAATGGAATGGTCTCTGTGTGTGCGTTTCTATGTAGTCAACATACAATCTAGAGCTACTGCAATTTTTTTTGTTCTTTAAAAGTGCTCCTTGAAAAACTGGTCTCATTCAAAAACTAAATTCTCGTTGCAGATTGATTCTGCAGTACCCTTCAGAGTGTTCACTGGAAAAGGGATTAAAATAGATGCAAGCATTCCCAACAGTGGGGATGTATCCACAAGGACCAGATGACATTGTGGGTGGGTGTATATCAAGATCACAGTTACAGCCTCCTTCATTCACGTGGGAAATGTGTAGAGAGGATAAGATGTGGACAACATCATCAAAGGAGTGGGTTTTCAAATGCATATCAAGTAACCACACCCACACTTGTGGACAGCAGGATCTAGAATCAATCTGGATTGAAAGCAGCATGTTGAGGACAAGCTTGAATAATTCTGGATGGAGAGAAACTACTATATATATTTTTTGTGCTGCAAATAGAATATTGTGTACACAGGGAGGAGGATGTGAGCTGCATTCTAGGTTACTACATTTTAGTCCCCCAAACCGGGAACCTGAAATTTGTATACCATGCCAACCATTTGCTAGTTATGCCACTTTATGTACCTAAGTCTCTGGAGTGCAAGGCTGCTGCATGAAACTGAACATTGGATTTGGGCTGTGAAATGCCTGGTATGGGGCTGCAAGATGGCCAATGTTTGCTGCAATTTGAGGTGCATTTTGTCTGGATGATTTGTGGTTGGAAATTCAAATTAGCTTCAGGCACATCCGCATAATTACCTGAAGTTTTCACTGAATGGCTGTTAAAAACCAAAGTGGGGTGGGGCTTTTTTGCCTCTTTTTACAGGGTTTGCTCAGAATCTGCCTTGGTATCTGTTGCATGTACCAGTGCTACTCAAAAAGATCAGGCTATCATTCCATTTAGGCCTGGATTTCCCCCTCTTGCTTAGCTTCGGTGTGCATCTGATTGGCTGCTGACTAGATCCACAATTTTCTCTTTCCTTGGACATAGAATTCTACCTTCTTGCAATGAATGGATTTCCCCTTCCCTTGCTTGATATTGCCTACCAGCCTTGGATCCTATTGTCACCACTGCTGTGATGTTTACACTCCTGTTTCAGAGACATCTACTCTGCCTTGGTCATTTACACAGCATGGAAGATGCCAGGATCCCCAAGGGTCTGCTCCACAGGGAGCTGTCTTCAGGCACCAGGCCCATTGGTAGAGCAACTCAGCATTACAAAGACATGACATGAAGGTTGACAACATCAGCCCCACTGTGGGGAAATCTCTTGCAGGTGACCCCAATGCCTGGAGGCAGGCAGGCAGGTTGAAAATCCACAGCAGTGACCAGAGGAGGAATGGCTGCTAGGAGGAGCGCACAGAGAAGAAACGCCATGGTGCATCGGCAGCAGCACAACCGGACACCTTCATCTGCCCCAGATGCAATAAAACATGTCTCTCCTGTATCAGTCTCTACAGCCACAGCAGGCGCTGTAACTCTCCAATGACTTCACCCTCAAAGGTGCACTCCTACATTGTCTCCTGAGACAGACGGATGCCAACCAAAGGTGATCTTAAGAAAGGGGTGGGACACCTTTTTCTGCCACATTCCATTGCGGGTGATTTTGGGGGTGACACCTTTCAGGACTTGATTGTGGCCAAATGTGACCCTCAAAGCTTTTATCAGGCCCTAATAACTTCCCCACTGGCCCTACTCACCAAGCCACTCCACATACTGTCCTTGTTTGACATTCCAAGTGTCTTTGCCTGGCCAGAATGCCTTCTTCACATCTGATGATGCCTCTTGTTTCCTGGATGAAGGATAGATTGATGTGCACATTTGTGTGTGTAGAAACCAGCTCTACCTCTCTTTTAAATCAGAACCAGTGAAGGCAGTGAAGGTCCTGTGTGAGTGTCTGGAGGCGGTTGGAGGATGGATGACGACTAACAGATTGAGGTTGAATCCTGACAAGACAGAAGTACTGTTTTGGGGGGACAGGGGGCGGGTGGGTGTGGGAGACTCCCTGGTCCCGAATGGGGTAACTGTGCCCCTGAAGGACCAGGTGCGCAGCCTGGGAGTCATTTTGGACTCACAGCTGTCCATGGAGGCACAGGTTAATTCTGTGTCCTGGGCGGCTGTCTACCAGCTCCACCTGGTACGCAGGCTAAGACCCTACTTGCCCACAGACTGTCTCGCCAGAGTGGTGCATGCTCTAGTTATCTCCTGCCTGGACTACTGCAATGCGCTCTATGTGAGGCTACTTTTGAAGGTGACCCGGAAACTGCAATTAATCCAGAATGCGGCAGCTAGACTAGTGACTGGGAGTGGCCGCCAGGACCACATAACACCGGTCCTGAGAGATCTGCATTGGCTCCCAGTACGTTTACGATCACAATTCAAAGTGTTGGTGCTGACCTTAAAAGCCCTAAATGGCCTCGGTCCTGTATACCTGAAGGAGTGTCTCCAACCCCATCGTTCAGCCCGGACACTGAGATCCAGCGCCGAGGGCCTTCTGGCGGTTCTCTCATTGTGAGAAGTGAGGTTACAGGGAACCAGACAGAGGGCCTTCTCGGTAGTGGCGCCCGCCTTGTGGAACACCCTCCCTTCAGATGTGAAGCCCCCAACCTTCTAGAGACAGTTTTTGAGGGGTCTTCAGAGGAAAGCAAGGTAACTGGTTATGTGAGTTGCCTCCTGCTCACTCATCCATCCATCGGATACAACCCAGAATATTTTGAAGGCCAAGTCACAGTTGTTGTTCTTCCATCCCTCCATGGCTCTGTGGTAACTGTTCAGATAAAGATTTCTTAAATTTGTGACACTTGCCAGCTATCTCAAATGTGTGATTTGTTTTCCAGGAACTAAGTTGACAGGCTTTTCTTCCATTGATGCTTCTGATCATTGTACAGTGTTAATGGTTCACCTCTGTGAGCATAGGAGGCTGAAATAACTTTCCAGGTCTCAATTCCTTTTTCTATTTCAGGGTTTTGTTTGCTCCCCCCCCCCAGCCACTGCCTTGTTTTTTGGTGGTAGGTGGGATATGATAGAGAAGCAATTGTTTTCGTCTCCAATTAGTCCAGTCTTTGCTTTGGCTGTAAACTTTGTGCCAACTGCTCTTTGCAGCCTAGTGAAACAAAGCTAGACTTATATATCTCCTAAAGATTTCTTGGAAAATGAGTAATACGAATTTTTCTGAAACTAAAAAACAAAACAAAAAACAGATGGAAAAGTAAAAAAAGGAGAGAGTGAGAGAGAAAAGAATACAGTTTTGCAGAGGGAGTAATGATGACAGCACCATTAATAACAT
Source organism: Podarcis cretensis (assembly GCF_951804945.1). Lineage (NCBI taxonomy): Eukaryota > Metazoa > Chordata > Lepidosauria > Squamata > Lacertidae > Podarcis > Podarcis cretensis. The sequence goes on along the minus strand of NC_137176.1, from coordinate 12,071,606 downwards.
GGGTCATTAAAATTTATAAAAAGCTATTTTTAATATAGGATATAAATACATTTCTCAGGCAGAGCTATGAAATTTATAACATTTTTATTGTCACCAGAGGACCTTCCTGGTGCTCCCCTCCCCTCCGCTGTCTGCCCTCCATCGTAAATCACAGTGTGGTTAATAACCTAGATTACAACTACCAGTTGCATTTACAGAATTAAATATTGACTATGTGAAAATGTTATTACATTTTTACTGATCAGAAGACCACAAAACAGCCCTGCAGGACATGTAGCTGGAGAGAAATATCAGTGTAATCTTTGTTAGAAACACAGTTATGAGATTCTTGGTAACAAGTGAGACTGGGGAGATGGTGGAGAACTAACTTCTTAATTTGACAGGCAGCCAGATGTGCCAGGCTGAACAAGGGCTATTAGAACATACTTTTCCCTAGGAACAAAACTTGTGAAGACCCCAATATATGAGAAAAAGATCATCAGAAAGAAATTGGTGCATTGAATTGTAAAGGAGTTTGTTGTTCACTAAGGACTGCAAAATTCTTTCTTTTCTTGACCCAAACTTACTGGCAGTCACTTTTAATGGGTGATAAAAAGGTAAAGGTAAAGGGACCCCTGACCATTAGGTCCAGTCGCGGGCGACTCTGGGGTTGCAGCACTCATCTCGCTTTATTGCTTGAGGGAGCCGGCATACAACTTCTGGGTTGTGTGGCCAGCATGACTAAGCCACTTCTGGTGAACCAGAGCAGTGCACGGAAACGCCGTTTACCTTCCTGCCGGAGTGGTACCTATTTATCTACTTGCACTCTGACATGCTTTTGAACTGCTAGGTTGGCAGGAGCAGGGACCGAACAATGGGAGCTCACCCTGTCGCAGGGATTCGAACCGCCACCCTTCTGATTGGCAAGTCCTAGGCTCTGTGGTTTAACCCACAGCGCCACCCGCGTCCTGTTTAATGGGTGATACTACTCTACTAATCATATTATGGTCACCTTTGGGAGTGCTGTTGAGACCAGTATATTTGTGACGGGCCCTACAGACTCACAACTGGGTGTGTCCTGGGCTCCTTTCTCAATAACACCAAACTTGTGGCTAATGGATATACATCAGCATGGGAGGTGTGTGGCCAGGAGATGCATTGCTGCTACTCCTTCACATGTTCATCGAATGCTTCTTTGGACGTTTCTGCTGTTCCCAGCCCAGTACACTTCAATACATCCTCCCCATCACATGTGCTGGGGCCTACAAAACTAAGCAGGGTCTCATTCTCACTGCAGCGTTGCCGCGACTCTCCTCACTCCGTCCCCGGGTCTGGCTTGACCCAGGAGTGGAGCTGCAGTTGGCAGTGTTGGGCCGATTCAGGCTCCAATGAGGAAGCCTGTCGTGGGGGAATCCGGTCATGCCCCCTCAAAAAAATATTCATGCACGAGATGCATGATTGGACCTGAGAAAATGCACACCATATTCGCCCAAGTGCAGCACAAGTAAAAATACAAACCACTGCACCATGCAAATCCATCTGCTAATCTGAATACCTGAAGGACTTTCTTCACTCCCATCGTTCAGCCTGGACACTGAGGTCCAGCTCTGAGGGCCTTCTGGTGGTTCCCTCACTGCGAGAAATGAGGTTACAGGGAACCAGGCAGAGGGTCTTCTTGGTAGTGGCTCCTGCCCTGTGGAACGCCCTCCCATCAGATGTCAAGGAAATAAACAACTATTTGACTTTTAGAAGACATTTGACGACCGCCCTCTATAGAGAAGTTTTTAATGTTTGATGTTTTCCTGTGTTTGAAATTTTCATTTGTTGGATCATCATCATCATCTTGGGTGAATCTGCTAATTTCAGTTTCTTTTTTAAATATTTTTTATTAAATTTTATTAAATGTTACAAAAAAGAATAGAAAAAAAGAAATAGAAACAATACATAACCATACAAAAAACATTTTGTCTACACAGTTTTCCAGAATGCAGACTAGAAAACAAGAAAGACAAAAGATAAAAGAAAGAAACAAGACAGAATCTGCTAATTTCAGTTTCACTTAGTGTCTCATTGTTCCAGTCTTAATTTCACCCATATCAGCTTGTGATTACTTTTCATTTCTAACAAAATTCATCAGCAAATATTAACCTAGCACGTGCAATTTTTTGACACGTTACTTGGATGACAAAACAAAAATCAAAACACGTTACTTGGACACTTTTTTGACATGTTACTTGGATGACAAAACAAAAGTGCAAATTTCAAAGGATTGCTGTGTTTCGGTTTGTGCATTTCTTTGGAAAGTATGACTTCTGTTCACCTTTAATGCAAAGCGAATCAGATTTCTTCCTACCCCCTATTGCCTATCTATCACATAAGCCACACTTCATTATTATTTCCAGATCCCCATGTTGGTCCAAACAACTTACTGTTAAATAATAACAAGCTATCTGGCTTCCAGCTATCCCCACCCTTGCCATACCATAATGAGGTGGAAGGGATCTGCACACTCTTTCTTCCAAAATGGTCTTCCGTGGCAGAGGGCATCAAGGGCAGTGCAAATTTATAATAGGAGGAGTACCATGTTTGTCAAGTGCTTAACTTGTGAGGTTTCCTGTTATCCTTTGATGTCTGACTTTGCTCTTGATAATCCCGGCTACTAGTCAGACGACTTTGATTAATAATCATTTTGTGTCATTTCATAAAATTTATTTCCATTTAATCTGGTCTGAATATATTTAAGTCTGTCTTACGTGCAGCAGATTCTGATGTGTAATAATTAATAACTGAGATCGGGCAGAGCAGAGTGGCTAAATGACTGAGAGTCTCCTTGATTCAAATGTCATCGCTTCCGTGGATTCACTAGGTGGCCTCAGGGAAACTATCTCCCTCCCTTCCTCCCTCTCTCTCTCTCTCTCTCTCTCTCTCTCTCTCTCTCTCTCTCGCATAATAAGACTCACCTGTCTCCAAGAGTTGTTGTAAAGGATTCAATATGATGTGTTGGATCCAGAGCAAAATTCTAAGTGCTATAATTGGAGTGGTTTGGATAGAAATTAATGGGGTTATATTGATTACATCTAGGTAATTCCTTCCTCTTCCCTAACCATTGTACCTGGAGGGTGGAAAGTGGTACCTCACACTCTCCGTTGAGAGTGGGATTTAGTAGGCAAATCCCTGAGTTCTTGAATATGTAAAAGAGAAGTCTAGCAGATTGGTTCTATTGGTGTAGTTCAGAGTCCCACCTCCAACATGGGAGCCCAAAGAGCAGTACACAAACCCTCTTGCCCAACCAAGAATTTAATATTGGAATTTCTTTCCTCCATGACTGCATAACTTTTCAAATTCTGAATTTTATTATAATTATTCTGAATTACTAGGGACGGAAGAAAATGCCTATTTCTGTTTCTTTCTGTTTCTCATTTTTCCAACCATAGGTTCAGTTCACCCCATTTTTGCAACAGTTTGATGGGTAAAAAGGAAAACCATTTGCATTTTTTTTTTTAAAAAAAAAACATTTCTCCTAATGTACACATTTTGAACTTTCCCCCTAATATGTGCAATTTTTGCAAGCTATTTCCCCTAATAAGAAAGCATTTTTGCACAATACTTTCATTTTTGTGAACACTTTCCTCTGACATATAAATTTCTGCATACAGTTTATGATTGGTGAGCTGCATCACAAAAGACAGAGAAGAGTGACTTTGGAAAGCTAGCTGTGCTTTGGTTTGCATATTCAGCCAGGAAGTTAGGTGGGTTCCCAATGAAATCCAAATCACATAAATTTCTTCCCCATTCCTACTGAGAACTCAGGCAGATCCTAGTTATACGAAACTGCACAAAAATATGAGCTATATAGATTTTTGCTACTTGGTGATTTTGCATGAATTTAGATGGTAAGCTCTTGTTTCCCTATAGCATCCGTTAGACCAGATAAAGTCATCCTCAGTGTAAGAAACAATAATAAAAGTTTATGTGTGAGAAAGAGAGCGCTCAAGAAAATATACAGAACAACTATATTTCTCCAACTTTAAACCTGGCAATTAAGGTAATTAATAAGTTCTTTCTATTGCACTTGTACAGCGGTCAGATAGACTTGTCCCTTGTCAATTTAATTCATTTTTTATGCCGCTTTTGAGAAACGCAATGCATTCTCAAAAGAATCTGAAAGCTGCGTTCTGGTGATGCAATATGCAAGGCAAAAAACCAACAACCTTGGTTTTAAGGGAACAGAGTTGAAAGATGTGTCATTTTGAAATTGGTGTACACTAGGCAGCAAATCAGGAGGAGAGAATAAAAAGAAAACAGTCAATGTGTGAAGAATGCAGTATTAGTATTGGAAGGAAATAGTATTGTGTGCACACCTAGGAATGCACAATAGTGTTAATATACTGGGATGAGTAACAGTTTGTAGAAAATTTGTTAATAATAATAATAATAATAATAATAATAATAGTCATTTTATAATTTGACTGATATTCTGTTCAGCTATCCAGTAAAAACTGGACACTTACTGATCATCTGCATTCATTGCCTTACACCACGTTGTTTATTCAAATGAGGGTGGTTGTTGTTGTTTTTCACAAAATGGTTGCTTTTGGGGGGGGGGGCAGTGCAGTTTGTTTGTGTAGCAGGATCTCTTCCCTTGTGCTTAAAAAAAGAAGAAAAGCTTTCAAACTCCATATCAGTAGCATGAGAGTGGATGTTCACAGCACAATAGGCATACAGTATGGCATAATATATGCACTTTTCCCGCAGAATTCTAATGGCCCTGTGCGGAGGGAAATTTACTCCGTCCTTATAGGAATTAAAGGAAGGCATTTATTTCATCCAGAGAATGCACTGTCTCCCAATGGTTTTGGTGCTAAGGGCTCTCAGCTTTGAATGGGACCTTTTATTGTGAAGGAAGAAAGCGCAGATACAGCACCGAGGGGAAATTTCAGAGTCCAGACTCGAGTGCCTAGCAACTCTTTGCCATCTCTCATTTTTTCCCAGTCCCCGACTAACTGAACCCTTTCCGTCCATCTTTAATTGATTGGGTTAAAATAAACCCTCAGCACTACCAGTGTTTTTGTGGCCCCCATAATAGGACCATTGTGTGCTCCCCTCCAACTCTTGTGCTCTCTATTTAGGAATGTGTCGCTCTGAGCGGTTCAAAAGTGTGAGTAAACGAAAAAAAAGGGGGCACAATCACTTCATTAATGATTTGTAAACAGAATATTCTGCACTGACACCACCTGCATAGGCTTTCAAAAGAAAACATATACATATACTGTACTTGTGGAAGCCCTCTGTATGTGGAAACAGTGTCATTTTATTCTGCCAAGTGCATAATCGCGCCAATTAACACTTTTAAACTCCTGCTAAATAGCGGCATTAAATGGAAGGGTTTCTCAGATAAACACCCCCACACCCCCAAAATAAAATCCAAAAGAAACAGGCATACAAAAGGAAAGAAAGAAAGAAAGAAAGAAAGAATATCCCCCCTGCTACATGTTTGGCACAGAGTGGCATATAAACACAGGTCAAAGTTATCATGGCAAGTAGGAAGAGGGGGATAAAAAGATATATGAAAGTAAGGGGAGAAAGTTCACTCAACATTTCAAAATAGCAGCAAAAGTGTTTATAGCTGGAGTTTGCTGTTGCTGTAGGCCTCATTAAAGCAAGTCTTTGTTTTCTGCTTTTCAAACGCTACATATTATGACAGCTAGAAACGGCTTACCAGCCACATGCTGTCATCTCGGCCTGCCAAGAAACCATGTAATCATTCTTAGAGTCTGAAGGTGGGTAGCTACCACTGGCTTTGTGAAGATGTCAAAAAAGGAAAAAGAAAGACGAAAACTGCTGTGCATAAATATAGTTTCAACTACAATGCATGGTGTGTGTGTGTTTTTTAAAAGAAGAAGCTTCTGTAAATCTTATTGTGAGAGAGTATGCACCTTCTGTATCTACGGACACTGAAATAAGCCCCTTGTGAATCAGAATCCACAGAATATTCAAGGCTGCGTCAGATGCTGATAAAGTTAATCCCAGTTGTATTGGGCATCAGTGTAATAATACGTGCAAAGGAGAATTTGCACTGTGAACTTCATGCAGGCTGCAAAGTATTTTTGAGAAGCCCCTTAACAACTCACCTGCCACTGTACCTTCTCATTGTTGTTGAGCCCCCCTGGCCTGTTGCCATTCTAAATAAGGGGTCAGCAGGGAGCCAGTCCACTGTCCCTCAGACCTTGTGGGGGGCCGGACTATATTTTGGAAAAAGAAATGAACGAATTCCTATACAGTGGTACCTCGGGACGCGAACAGCATCCGTTCTGGAGCCCCGTTCGCATCCTGAACGGAACACAAGACACGATGGCGCTTCCACGCATGCGCGTGACATCATTTTGAGCATCTGTGCATGCATGAGCAGCGAAATCCGGAAGTAACGTGCTCCGTTACTTCTGGGTTGCCGCGGAGCACAACTCAAATGCGCTCAACCCGAAACACATTCAACTCGAGGTATGACTGTACCCCACAAATAACCCAGAGATGCATTTTAAATAAAAGGACACATTCTACTCATGTAAAAACACACTGATTCCTGGACGGTCCACAGGCTGGACTGAGAAGGCGATTGGGCCGGATCCGGCCCCCGGGCCTTAGTTTGCCTACCCATGGTCTAAATGTTACACTCACCTTGCGATCTGCAATGTTCTCCAGCAATGCCTTTGCCACTTTGCAATGTGTATCATGGGTGCTGTCACTCCTGTTTCCAGCTCCAGGAGTTTCTTGATAGCTTGGTCCTATCCATATGATAAGTGAGAGATTCCGTTAGAGTTTGCATTAAGTTCACACGGGACGTGACTTGAGAATATGTTCTTCATCACAACCACCTGTTAAGCTTTTAGACCCAGGCAAGGCACACTTTTGAGTTGTGCAGGAATGTCTCACCTGCGTGTGTGCACTGCATCTGAGTATGTCTCTTCCCATTTTTGGAGGTAGTTCCTTGTCCTGGGACAGCATTCTGTGCCTTCCTCCCCTCTCCAAATCCTGCTCAGTCACCCAGGCTGTGTAGTGTTATGAGTCTGGCAGAAGGGGAGGAATAGGCTGCATGCCAAGACTCTTTTAATTCAGGGATCCAGAATGTGCTAAAATATAATCCAAGATTCAGATTCCAGGAACAGCCAGGCTAACTTTCTGGTAAGGTGATAGCCTAGGCAATGGGCCAGTAAGGGGACAAAGGAAGTGGGTGGGGACCCTCCTTCTATTCGCTGAGTGTTAGAAAGGCAAAAACCAGAGCTGAGGGTGATGTGAGCCTGAAGCAAAGAGTTGAGGGGGGCAGAACGCTTGATTTCTGTTTGAATCCAAGCCTACATCTATGGGCCAAACAAGTCCTTCTTGGGATGGTAATGCTGTGTTAATACTTCATCATAGGCTCAGGTTGTATATATGTGTAAATGTCAGACGGCAGTGGATCCAACCCCCACGGCAGGTCGCCAGGAATGGATAAGATAAGGAAAAGCCCTTACCATCTGCTTTTTATTCAATATTTACAGAGAGAGGCTTGGAACACAGCCTCTTGGATAATGGCGTTGTCCCAATTGACTCTCCACCCCCCTTTTCTCCCATTTCCTCATTCATCATCATCTCCCCTACGGGTGGCGATGAGGGCCCTTTGCTTCTGAGCTCTTTGCTCTCCTATTTTCAATGCCCACCATGTTCTGGGAGAGGGGGGCATCTAGAATGCTTTCTAAAGACACTGTGTCCATCAGCTGTTGCCCTCCTGGTGGTTCCTCTTCCTTGCGTGTCGAGGTCCCCAAGCCACCCCCTAAATAAATGACAATTCACACAGAATTTTTTGTTTAAGGTTTTTGGCATAATTTTGGTCACAACTTTATTAAAATACATAATGTGAGTGGTTTCTTAGGCATTGGTCATGACTATCTGTCTCCACCCAGGGACGAAACTGACTTCCGCAACCCTGTGAAAGTCAGTAAGGGAAAACAAATTTGGGAGAGGTTGGAGCTGGGCACCAGACCCTCACCTCTCCCCGCATGCTCTCAGGGGCTTGCGTGGCCCAAGCCCCTTACCAGGGATTTGGACAAAAGCATAGCGAGCCCCGGGATTCCTTTAATGGAATTCCCTTGTAGCAGCAGCATTGGAGGGGCAGGCCCAGCCAATCCTAACCCCTCCACCAACCAGTTATAACCAATGCCTAACTGCAACCTTACAAGTGGTGACGATTTGCTACGCAGTAGGCAAAAACCAAATGGCACCAGCAAATCAGCCAAATGGACAACATTCCTACCAGGTCCCTGCCCCAAAAGAAGACAACTCCATGATAGGCATAGCAAGGTCAAACGCAAGAGCCCTAAATTAGGGAGGGTGGGCGGGTGATCCAGTGCACGCAGCAAAGGTAAAGGTAAAGGGCCCCCTGACCATTAGGTCCAGTCGTGACCGACTCTGGGGTTGCAGCGCTCATCTCGCTTTATTGGCCAAGGGAGCCGGGGTACAGCTTCCGGGTTATGTGGCCAGCATGACTAAGCCACTTCTGGCAAACCAGAGCAGCGCACGGAAACGCCGTTTACCTTCCCGCCGGAGTGGTACCTATTTATCTACTTGCACTTTGACGTGCTTTCGAACTGCTAGGTTGGCAGGAGCAGGGACCGAGCAACGGGAGCTCACCCCGTCACAGGGATTCGAACCGCTGACCTTCTGATTGGCAAGTCCTAGGCTCTGCGGTTTAACCCACAGCACCACCTGCGTCCAGCAAAAGGGAACGTTGAATGCTGCATGCTAAGTATATAAACCCTCAAGCCATCCCACAAATTGGCAACATCATAATTTGCCCAACAACCCAGAATAGCCACTCACAATCCTGGACATTTAAACAATCCCACCCAGCAACCCACTGCAACACGTGCTCTCCATGAAGGAGAACACGCTTTGTCCTCCTCTCCCATTATTTCCCAGCTTTCCCCCTCATCTTCCTCTGAGCTGTGACCTCCCTCAAACCCCTGTTGAAATTCTGAACTGTCTTCCTCTTCTCTGGAAGGGTCAGGGTGGGGAGGCAATCTCCACCATTCCTCCGCTGCCCAGTCCTTGACAGTAAATAAACAACATATCATAAAGACACCACAGTCTCCTCTGTCCATCAAGGAAACATGAACCTTGGCTAAGCATTGGGAACCCCTGGAATTTCTCACTGCTTGGAGGTGGTGTGTAGCAATATCAAGTCCCTCTGCTGACTCCAGCGACAGCCAGGGACCAGTGGCTCATCATCCTGACTCATCATCGAAGCCTGCTGGGATCGGGGAAAGGAGAGAGTCTCTATGTGTCAGATTTGGCTCTGGTCTGGGCCGAAGGTTGCCATGGGACTCGTGACATTTCAGGGGGGCAGCTGTTTGATGAAGAAATCTGGATTATAAGGATAGCTGCTGGGTGTTGTTTTCTGCAGCAGTTGATATCAGTCTCTGTGGATCCATCAACCTGCATATTATCGCTCAAGCTCTCCATGATTTTGTAACATCAAGGAAGGTTTCAACATTTTCATCCTTTCAATGCCACAGCAATAAATGTTCCATATGTTTGAAATATGCTAATGTCCCCCCTCCATTATTGTATTTCATACAATTTTGTGATACTACTTGGATTAGTTTAAAAGACGAGTTGTGACTAAATGTTCAAGGTTTTAAAATAGTCTTCGTGCTTGAGACCTTAGAGAAATACATATGCATGGCAAAAACTATTTGTAGATCCACACCACACATTTAAAGGACTTTCAATGCACGTTGTTGTTGTTATAAATTATATACTGCCCTATACCCGGGGGTCTCAGGGCAGTTCACAGAATAAAATCAAGATATAAAACCACAAAATACATTATAAAAACAACAACAACAACAACAACCCCAAATCCCCCCATTTTTTTTAAAGGGCATAGGATGTAAATCAGATCAATATTATTAAAACTTGTTGTTGTTGTTTAGTCGTTTAGTCGTGTCTGACTCTTTGTGACCCCATGGACCAGGCACTCCTGTCTTCCACTGCCTCCTGCAGTTTGGTCAGACTCATGTTTGTAGCTTCGAGAACACTGTCCAACCATCTCGTCCTCTGTCGTCCCCTTCTCCTTGTGCCCTCCATCTTTCCCAAGATCAGGGTCTTTTCCAGGGAGTCTTCTCTTCTCATGAGGTGGCCAAAGTATTGGAGCCTCAGCTTCACAATCTGTCCTTCCAGTGAGCACTCAGGGCTGATTTCCTTAAGACTTGGATTTCCCTAAAGCATCATGAGAGGTGTAGTTTGTTAAGTTTCCCAAAAATTAGAGTTTTGTGAGGGGAAAACAGCAGTTCCCCATGTTCTTGAGAAAGTTTATAAAAATCTGTTAAATTCCTACCAAATCTATCTATAGCAGAGCTAAAAGTGGAACCTCCAGTTGCAAAGGCAGTATACCCCTGTTTATCAGGTGTTGCAGACAAACACATTTTTTATCTCCAGCATGTCTTGTTTGTGAGTTTCCTGTGGGCATCTGGCCTCTACTGGAGACAAAATGCTGGTCTAGCCTGGTAACATGTGGGAGTGCCTTTTGGGTTGTCCTTAGACACATATTTACAGCGGTAATGTGCATGTCCCTTTTTAGAACAAAACTTTACCCTGAATGCTTAAAAAACTTCTTATGCAGTGCATTGGTAGAATTCAATGGATTTTGAAACCTGCGGTCTCCCTGCCCCCACGGTTCTGTGTTTTACCCAGCGAGTTATTTATATATTTTTTATAAAAACTTTCACACATGTCACTGATAGATAGTGAAGTGCTGGCCAGCTGGGACCAAGGTATAATTTTGTGGCCATATGCTTTCAGTTTAGTTACTTTTGAGGTGTAATTGGTGCATTCACATCGAAGGGAAGTTTTTTCAGCTCAGCGCTTTAAGCTGACTCATGTCAAGCAAATAGCATGTTGTTCCTACAACGTTTAACCAAACACCGCTATGGAAAAAGCCAAAAAAACGCTCTGTGGAATTTCCTGGCCTGCATATTCCTCTGCATCAGATGTGGCTCAGAATGTAATGTGCGCAATCTGGGCTCAAGGTTTGCTAGATGCTGCTTCCTCAAAAGTTAGACATTTTTTTTTGGGGGGGGGGGGAAGCCCCTTCTATGAGATATGCACCAATTCTCTCAGTAATTCACACACTGTATGCCAGAGCACTCTCGTCGCCAGAGGAGGACGGCTGGTGTGCGGTGACAAATGCACTAATGAAATAATTAAAAGCTCATTGGGGCTCCCGTTACCCACTGATCTCTGCATGATCTCTGGCCACGAAGCCTTTCAATCTGCCTCCACTGGGGTTATGCTGCAGTCCCTGTAACTGGATCATTCAATCACTCCCAATGTAGAGATGTAGCAGATTTAACTGGCCTCAGAGGAGACCCACCCAGCATAGTGACTTGTGCAAAACACACACACACACCCCACAAACATGTGTGTGGGGTGTGTGTGTGTGGTTCTCTGGCAGGACAATTTGTTCTTACTCTTAAACCTAATGTTTTAGGTGTGAGCACAAAATGTGGTCCTGATTTTAATTTAGGGGAAGAATAGAAACCCTATGCAAGTGTTACTCAAATGCAGACCAGTGCCAGATTTACGTATAAGCTAAACAAGCTATAGCTTAGAGCCCCACTCTCTTGCCCCCCCCCCAAAAAAAATAAAGGGAAAAACAAACCGGATGTAAAAAAAGGTAAAGGTACCCCTGCCCGTACGGGCCAGTCTTGACAGACTCTGGGGTTGTGCGCCCATCTCACTTAAGAGGCCAGGGGCCAGCGCTGTCCGGAGACACTTCCGGGTCACGTGGCCAGCGTGACAAAGCTGCATCTGGCGAGCCAGAGCCGCACACGGAAACGCCGTTTACCTTCCCGCTGGTAAGCGGTCCCTATTTATCTATTTGCACCCGGAGGTGCTTTCGAACTGCTAGGTTGGCAGGCGCTGGGACCGAGCAGCGGGAGCGCACCCCGCCGCAGGGATTCGAACCGCCGACCTTTCGATCGGCAAGTCCTAGGCGCTGAGGCTTTAACCCACATACAAATAAAATAAAACCTACATACAGCAACCGTGTTTTGTGTTGTGTAGGCTCCTATGATGTAAATAATGGGCCCCACCTGCTAGCCTGCTCCCTAAAATATCACTGGTTCGCTCATTTTTATATATAGGGTTCCTACATTCTGCATGGACTGGTTTCATGGCAACATGTGCAAATGGCTTTAGATACCTATTATGTCAATAAATTACCATACAGCATATATTCAACACAAAAAAACAGTGACAATTTGTTGTTGACAAAGGAGAGCTGGACATATAAAGGGCCCTATTACCTTCAGGAGCTTAGGGCCTCATCAAACCTAAATCCGGCCCTGAGTAGGACTGTGACACCATTGGATCACTGCCTTTTTTAAATAGCCATGCATTGCACATGAATTCGTATAGAAATGGCTGCCTTTCTCACATGTAGGAGGGGGGTGGTCTGTACAATCAAGATTATCTGATGGCTGAACTGGTACAGTCCTTTAAGAGTTTTACTACTTCGTCTTCTGTTCATGTAAATCAGGTCTCTGTGTCTAAATTCAAATCAGGGGACTCGTTTGCAAAATCTCTATTGCAATTAATCCTTGTGATTATTCCTGCATGTGTGTTTGTATTCATGAATTAGGGTTCAAAGTAGGCTAAGCCACTGACGACTATTGAATCCCTAATGGTCCTTTTAACCTTTCTTATTAATTTTAATTAGAAAGCTTTTCTATTTTGTGGTTATTGATTATTTGCAAAGGGCATATTTTGAAAGTATTGTTTAGATCGGGCATTGCTGACACAGCTATAACCATAAAGGGCCCTGTAATTTTTGAATGTAAAATAAAATTTGTTATTAATTGCAGCCATTAGGATTTTATTTTGCAATAAACCAAGCTGTAAGAGAACTTTAGAGGACTAATAATGCCATAAAATAAACGAAGATATGGAAATAAATTGCAAAAAAAAAAAAAAAAAGGTCTAACAATGTACTTTTGCAAGATTTCACTCAGTGTGCCCACTGTTATGGGAAGAGTATCTCTTCTTGCTAACCAATTACCAGATTCAGTATGAGATAACCTCTTGTAAGCTCATTGGTATCATCGAAGAAAATAATTCCATGGCCAGATCTTCACCCCTCCAATAATTCAGAGATGACAAGGAAGGCATAAGGTAAAGGTAAAGGGACCCCTGACCATTAGGTCCAGTCATGACCGACTCTGGGGTTGCAGCGCTCATCTCGCTTTACTGGCCGAGGGAGCCGGCGTACAGCTTCTGGGTCATGTGACCAGCATGACTAAGCCACTTCTGGCGAACCAGAGCAGTGCACGGAAACGCTGTTTACCTTCCCGCCAGAGTGGTACCTATTTATTTACTTGCACTTTGACATGCTTTCGAACTGCTAGGTGGGCAGGAGCAGGGACCAAGCAACGGGAGCTCACCCCGTCGCAGGGATTCGAACCACCGACTTTCTGATCGGCAAGTCCTAGGCTCTGTGGTTTAACCCACACTGCCGCCCGCATCCATTTTTGTTGCCTAGTTTTAATCAGCACTGACTGGCTCCAGCAGGGGGCAGAGTAGTGCATTTGCCAGAGTCCCAAGTCCAACAGAAGTCCCACTGCCCTAACAGTGCTCTCATTTCCACTTTGCACAAACCATCCTAGAAGATGAGAAATCACTGTTTTCGATGCCTCCACCTTTTTCATGTGCCATGCCCTGAAGCGCCACCAAATTCTGGCACCAATACTGCTTTTAGTGGTCCTGTTCCAGTAGCAGATCTTGGTGTCTCAAATTTCAGTGGTGCCCCATGCAGTGCAAAAATTTGGCCCCCTTCTGCCTCTCTAGCCCCATTCTAAATCATAGTTGCCATGTCCGTGGCGGTGCCCCCAAGGCTCTGACTGAACTGGCCGTGCTGCCCTAAATCTGCCTCTGCCTGTTCTAACACCACTAGCTGTGCCCCACTTTGCACCCCACCACAGATGGCTGCAGTGTGCTGTATTCATTCACTTTTGGGTAGCTTGTTTTGTACTTATTGAGAAAAGACAACAATTTTTTGGATTAAGTATGCACTGGGAGAGGGATGCGGGTGGCGCTTTGGGTTAAACCACAGAGCCTAGGATTTGCCGATCAGAAGGTTGGCGGTTCAAATCCCCGTGACGGGGTGAGCTCCCATTGCTCGGTCCCACCTAGCAGCTCGAAAGCGCATCAAAGTGCAAGTAGATAATTAGGTACCACTCCAGTGGGAAGGTAAATGGTGTTTCCGTGTGCTGCTCTGATTCGCCAGAAGCAGCTTAGTCATGCTGGCCACATGACCCGGAAGGTGTACGCCAGCTCCCTCGGCCAGTAAAGCGAGATGAGTGCTGCAAGCCCAGAGTCGGTCACGACTGGACCTAATGGTCAGGGGTCCCTTTACCTTATGTACTGGGAGACAAACAACAGCAACACAATTGTCCTGGGAGTTCCCAACAATTCAAAGCAAATCTAATCAATTTTAATCTGTAAAATGGCAGGTTGTGCAGCATTGCTTATTAACATCATTTGTGTTAAACCAAAAGGGTTAAAGCATTACGAAAAATAAAAAATGAAATCTGACAATAAACACAGCAAGAAAACATTCCAACAGGACACTCCAAGAAAACAAGGGTCAAAAAGCACACCCGGTATAGAGTGGGATATAAATTCAATAAATAAATACTGGTAAATACACCCAGACCACTTCAAAGGTGATCAGAATGAAATGCCTCCATTCCCCCAGATGCCATGCTGACATGTGAGTATCCAGGTATCCACCTCTCAACATGCACACATACAATTTCATTTCAGTGGGATTCGAGGTCTAACAGGTTAAGTTGCAGGCTTGCAGAAGCAGTCGGTTTTGAGGAATAGTTAGCATTTTATTTTATTTTTATTTTCTTGCAGTACTGCTCAATTACTGTGAGCAACAATTAACCGCACAAAGATTATGGGGGCAGAAAACGGCAACTGTTCTGCCAGGGCATTCCATTTATTTATTTATGACAACTTCACCTACGCTTTGGGACTTTGCCAAAACCCCGCGAATTCCTCTGGGATGATGACGAGCTATATTTGTGGGATTTCAAATTACAGTAAAAGGAAATTGCACAGTGACCCTTCTTTACACTCGAGCAATTAGCAAACCGTATAATTTTCCGTTGGAAAGGGAATGTACGAACTGCCTTGGAGAAAAAGAAGCAGCCTTTGGCAACTACAAATGATTCTTTTAAACCGAGCAGATTGATTTAGTTAGTAATTCATAGCAATCATTACTGAGTAGTCACTAAATCCCCGTTTTAACCCCCACCTCCTCCTCCGTAGCAAATGCTTGGGTTGAAAACGGCACATGCCTGTACATAACAAGATGAACTTTCTTCAACATAACCCAAGTTAATCCTTAAAAAAAAGGCAAGGAAACCCCAGACCTTGACATAGGTTCTTTTAGAGGGCTACAGGATGTTTAAGATTCCATTTGAGAACATTTTCCAGTGTGCCATTCAGGGCAAGTGGAAAACTGTCAACGGAGCTTTGCACTCAAAACAGTTACAAAGGGGCTGGTTTGAGAGGTGTGCATAACAGACTCCTATTCCACTATTCCTTTGTATACCAATTAATATTTCCTTAAAAGATTTCCTTTGTTCAACATATGCCATGGGCTAATTCTGCAAAGGATTATGAAATATCATGAAATATTTGTCTGTTCCTGAGCACTGAAGTGATCTGCCTGAGGCACAGTGTGTATGGAGGTGCTAGTGTGGCCAGACAACAAGACCCCCGTCTCAGCTACACTGATGTGGTCCAAAGGAAAGCAGAGCAGTATGTTGGGCACCAGTTTGGCTGCAGGAGTTGCTAGAAGGAGGTATAAAAGATTCTATCCAACCATCTTAGGGACTCCATTCTGGATTTCTGCAGGGTTTACTCCTCAAGCTTTTCTTTGAGAGCCAGCGTGGTGTAGTGGTTAAGAGCTGTAGACTCATAATCTGGGGAACCGGGTTCACGTCTCTGCTCCTCCACATGCAGCTGCTGGGTGACCTTGGGCTAGTCACACTTCTCTCAGCCCCACTCACTTCACAGAGTGTTTGTTGTGGGGGAGGAAGGGAAAGGAGAATGTTAGCCGCTTTGAGACTCCTTAAAGGTAAAGGTAAAGGTACACCTGCCCGTACGGGCCAGTCTTGACAGACTCTGGGGTTGTGCGCCCATCTCACTTAAGAGGCCAGGGGCCAGCGCTGTCCGGAGACACTTCCGGGTCACGTGGCCAGCGTGATATCGCTGCTCTGGCGAGCCAGAGCCGCACACGGAAATGCCGTTTACCTTCCCGCTGGTAAGCGGTCCCTATTTATCTACTTGCACCCGGAGGTGCTTTCGAACTGCTAGGTTGGCAGGCGCTGGGACCGAGCAGCGGGAGCGCACCCTGCCGCAGGGATTCGAACCGCCGACCTTTCAATCGGCAAGCCCTAGGCGCTGAGGCTTTAACCCACAGCGCCACCTGCGTCCCTTTGAGACTCCTTAGGGTAGTGATAAAGCGGGATATCAAATCCAAACTCTTCTTTTTTTCTTCTCCTGAAGATGTCCTGCAAGGTTTAGAATCAGAGTTTTCCTTCTCCTAGATGGGCTCCCTTCCCACCTGGTTGACGAGCCCCATCTGCCCATCAATTTCCTCTTCAACACGTGCAGAAACGGCCTTCTTGATCATTAGAACCACTACTTGTCTCATCTGCTCAATCTGCTGGAGCCTGTCTTTGAATGCAGGGGAAATCCCTAATTCACCAAGGGGTTGAGACCCATTGGTTACCCTCACCTGGTTTAGCTGGCCGGTTGAAGCCGTTCCTGGAGTGTGGATGCTGTCACATACTGACAGCTTTTAGGAGTCACAGGTGTCAGGAGTCCAAGTTCCCAGCTTGATAACACAGTAAAGGTAAAGGGACCCCTGACCATAAGGTCCAGTGATGACCGACTCTAGGGTTGCGGCGCTCATCTCACTTTATTGGCCGAGGGAGCCAGCATACAGCTTCTGGGTCATGTGGCCAGCATGACTAAGCTGCTTCTGGCGAACCAGAGCAACGCATGGAAACGCTGTTTACCTTCCCGCCGGAGCGGTACCTATTTGCGTGGACAGGCGGAGTCCCCAGATCCCGAGTGGTCCCCCCCGTCATGTGGAATAACAACTCTAGACAACGTGCTATGGGATTAAATTGGCCACAACTTTATTAAATTTCAAATGTGGGTAGACCTTGGCTCAGGCATTGGGCGTTCTCCCTCCCTAGTCCCCAGCCGGGGACCTAGGGAGCATCAGGGTTATCCAGTGTGTGTGTGGGGGGGGATGGGCCGGCTCTGGAGAACATATGTTCAAGCAGAGATAGCCGCCCCCGTTACGCCGCCGCCGCAGGGGAGAGCAATGACGACCTTTCGGCGTACGGCCAAAGCCTCCCTTCAAAAACCCCTTTAACGGGGAACCCTGGTATCGCCGCCGCAAAGAGGAAGATGGACTAAAGGATTCCGCCCAAGGCCTGATACCGCCAAAGTTGTGACGTTTTGCTACGGGAAAGGCAAAACCTGCCAATGCAGGGAAATTCCTTTCCGGCCCTTTAACAGCGACCTTATCGTAGCAGTGCCCGCATACCTGTGGAGAGGTTAACCTGCAAAACCTATGAAGAAAAGTTAACCTGCAAAAGAAGACATTAACTGAGGGTGGGTAGGGTGGGAGAAGCTCTGGAGCCAAGTGAGGATTAACAAGTAAGATCCACCCTCTATTGTGTGGGCAGGTAATCCCTCCCCTTACCTGGCCTGGTTTCCCTGGCAACGCTTCCCCCAGGTGGGACTGGACAACTCACTGGGGTTAGGCGGGGACCTCCAGGTATCCCACCTGAGGGAAGGCAAAGCCTATGCTGATGGGGCCACTTCAGATCCAGGGCTGCACACGTCCACGCAAAAGGCGCGCCCCGTTTTAAGTGGGGAGCGGTCATTATCTACTTGCACTTTGACGTGCTTTTGAACTGCTAGGTTGCCAGGAGCAGGGACCGAACAACGGGAGCTCACCCTGGCACAGGGATTCAAACCGCTGACCTTCTGATCGGCAAGTCCTAGGCTCTGTGGCTTAACCCACAGTGCTACCCGCGTCCCTTAATAACCCAGTAAGCATAGGTAATTAAAAAGGAGGATTTATTGCAAAAACAAACAGATAACTCCGGAAGACTCTAGCAAAGCCTCCAGCATCATTACTCAAGATGACCCTTCTGAAGACTTCTTCCACCATCGACAGAAGATATTGAACATACGACCCTTAAGTCTCTTGTTTTGCTTCCGATCTAACAGCCCTTCCATTCAGTGACTCTTCGGACTTAGTGGGTCAGCTGCACCTCCTTCCTGTTCTGAGAGGCTGTCTCTGAGACTGTTTGCGCCTTTTTGTGCTTCCTGCAAGCCTTGGGTGTGTTCTAGCCTGTAATGGAATACTCCTACATGCCCCATGGCCTCCTCTGGCAACTGGAACAGCTACGCTGCATTCCCGGGAAGGGGTCCTGGTGTTCTGGGACTCACAGCTGCTCTCTTGTGAGCACCCGGTGTTTACAGAGTAAAAGCAGCACAGGTGGAGGTGAGGAGGTATCTGGGCATACCTACTTTATTTCTACTAAAGGTAAAGGTAAAGGTACCCCTGCCCGTACGGGCCAGTCTTGACAGACTCTGGGGTTGTGCGCCCATCTCACTTAAGAGGCCAGGGGCTAGCGCTGTCCGGAGACACTTCCGGGTCACGTGGCCAGCGTGACATCGCTGCTCTGGCGAGCCAGAGCCGCACACGGAAACGCCGTTTACCTTCCCGCTGGTAAGCGGTCCCTATTTATCTACTTGCACCCGGAGGTGCTTTCGAACTGCTAGGTTGGCAGGCGCTGGGACCGAGCAGCGGGAGCGCACCCTGCCGCAGGGATTCGAACCGCCGACCTTTCGATCGGCAAGCCCTAGGCGCTGAGGCTTTAACCCACAGCGCCACCTGCGTCCCTGCCATTATTTCTACTAATTACAGATTAAAGAACATAACAAACACGTATGAGAGGAGCAACCCTCATCCTGTCTCGTCGCAAGACAGAGCAGAAAGAAAAAGTACAATAGTACCAGAGATGGAAGTCACACAGACAGGCTTCCTTTATCACAGAACAGAAAGTAAACAATAGGAACATATGATCCTTGCAATGGGGGGGAGTGAAATACTAACAGCCTGCTCTTAACTACTGCCTTATCAGCCTGCCCGTCAAGGTCAGGAAGAGCCGAAGCCTGCAAATGCCGGCTCTACCCTGCCTGAATAACATCTAAGGCTCTCTGTTCCTGGCTGCTTTCTGCCGTTGGCTGCAAACCTTCGCTTGGAGCTGGCTCATTCCTGACACCAGGTGAGAGCTGAGTGCAGGGTGGGGACCAAAGGTGCACAAACTACCCCAGAAGGAGCATAACATGTCCCTCACCTCTACTACTCTTAACCACCCCTCACCTAACACCCCTAACACCCCATATATAATATAGATATTACAGTGGCATAAAATTGAGTACTGTGGTTTAAAGATGCCTGAACTGCATGTGATGAACATGCATCAGGATGGAAATCCATGGCAGCTGGAGTAGAACAGGGTTGCAGGGGCAGACATTTAAAGCCATGCAACTCTTGGCGCCTCCTCCCAGGTTCTCAGTAGTGGTAGGATCCTCTGCAGACAGACTCCTCTGATAGACAAGGGAAAGGGCCACAGCTCATTGGTGGAGCATCTGCTGTGCCTGCAGAAGCTCCCGCATTTGTTCTTTGGTATCTCCATATAGGTCTGGGAAAGAAGCCTGTCTAAAATACTGGAGAGCCATGGCCAGTCATTGCGGACAATTTTGAGCTAGATGGACCAATGATCTGACTTACTATAAGGCAGCTTCCTATGATTCCCGACTAAGGAAGTGTAACTTAATCACATGAGGGGCCCTAGGACGTCACATGACCTTGAGAGCAGGGCTAAATGTGAACCCATGCAGACCCATCCAACTCAGATTGCTTCATAGCACAGATAGTGGCCAAAGAAGACTAACCTTTCAACCTGGAGAGAGAAGAAGCAGTAGAAAACTATTGGATCTGCAGTCGTTTGTAGTACCGCCAATTTCTGTGATTAATCGTATCTGTTAACATCTTGTATCTGTGGTTCACTTATTTGGTAAGCACATATTTCTAAGAATTCTCTCTATCTGCCAGAGGTCACAGAATCGTCATCCTGATTCCCATTGCCAATCTTGTTTTATCATGTTGGGATATCTGTTGGGAGCCGCCCAGAGTGGCTGGGGAAACCAAGGCAGATGGGCGGGGTATAAATAAAAAAATATTATTATTATTATTATTATTATTATTATTATTATTATTATTACCTGCTTCCAAGAAGAAGACTGAAGGAGAGAGAGAACATGCTTGGAAAAAGCTACTCTCCTGGTAATCTGTGACGAGTTTTGTGTTATGAAGATGGGGAAATGCTACACAAGTTTTTAATTCTTTATTCTAGCCACCTTCCCATGATTTCATCCCATGACACTGCTAATATGTTTAAAGGCATAGTACCATATGGACCAGGCCAATCATGCATTTGTTTTCCTTTGAATTATTGCTTAGTAAGACTGGGGTGTCAATCAGTTGGGAATGACATAGGAACATATGAAGCTACCTTAGACCGAGTCAGGTCTAATTCAGTATTGTCTACACAGACTGGCAGTAGCTCTCCATGAGTTCAGACAGGAGGTGTTAAAGATATGAGTTTAATAAGGATAAAATGTCATGTTTGTATACATTGTGTTTGAAAACTTTTTGCAAAGAGAAGTTTGCATTAGGCATAGGAGGTTTCACTCTGGAGAATGCGGCAGAAAAGGTTGGATTTTTTTAATATATATATAATATTTATTAAATTTTAGTTTAACAATAAAATGCATAGGTAATAACACAGTCTTTTCCAGTATCCACATTTCATATTCGTCTTTGGACTTCCTCACAACCCTTGTTCCTGCTTTCTAAACTCATAAATTTTACCAGCAAATTATTAACTTAGTTTAATTCATATAATATAATTTTCCAATATTTAATATCTCAAATCTTGGGATTTAACATACTCTTATTGAAGCTTAATCATAAAATATTACTTATCCAAAATTTATCTTTTCATCTTCCAATTAAATTTAAATTTATATTCTTTATAACTAGTTTGTTGGAGCCATGTTTTTGCTAATCTTACATCTTTCTTAACATTCATACAATTTGCAATATTTTTGTAGATAGTCCTTGAATTTCTTCCAGTCTTCCTCCACCAGTTCTTCTCCCAGGTCTCGGATTCTGCCAGTCATCTCGGCCAATTCCATATAGTCTATCAGTTGCATCTGCCATTCTTCCAGTGTGGGTAATTCTTGAGTTTTCCAGCTTTTAGCGATGAGTATCCTTGCTGCTAAGGTTGCATGTTTTTATCCCAGTCATTAGACTAATTGATTATCCCAGAAACCGGAGTTGCAGATCTCTCACAGCAGGATGATGAACTTATGATTTTTCTCTCTTTCTGGAAGCAGAGAGAAGACAGTTACTGTACTGTATTAAGGACTAAACAGGAGAAGGGACCACATTTCTAGTTTAAGAACAATGTGTTATTCTGTATTTTGTAACATTTGTTTTAAGACTGTTTCCAGTAAAGCTTTGAAACTCATTCTTGTGGTGGAGAGCAGATTCTTTTCTACTCGAGCCAAGATCTAGATCAGGGATTCCATTGCAGCCTCTCTTAACAGAAGGCTTTTTTCCAACAATACCTGGACCAGCCAGGGATTGAACCTGGAAGTTTCTGCTTCGGAGGCAAGTGCTCTACCACTGAGTTACAGGTAAAGGCACTGTGACCACCAGCAATGTTCCCTAGTGAACCACCTCATTGGTCACCACTGCTCAGTAGACTGGTTTGTAGCATATTTGTGGGGCAGTAGCGTTTGTGGGACGCGGGTGGCGCTGTGGGTTAAACCACAGAGCCTAGGACTTGCCGATCAGAAGGTCGGTGCTTCGAATCCCCACGACACGGTGAGCTCCTGTTGCTCGGTCCCTGCTCCTGCCAACCTAGCAGTTCGAAAGCACGTCAAAGTGCAAGTAGATAAATAGGTACCTCTTCAGAAGCTGCTGAACCCATGTCAAAACATGGGCAAAGTCACACCCAAGTCATGATTTGGTCTGCCAACTTGCAACAAAATGGCACCAGGCACTGAAACATTGACAGAGACTGCCACCCCCACCCAGGGAACTCTCATGCTGAGTTTGGTCAACAATATCACAAAAGGCAACCAAACCTACAGAGCCTAGGACTTGCCGATTAGAAGGTCGGCGCTTCGAATCCCCGCGACGGGGTGAGCTCCTGTTGCTCGGTCCCAGCTCCTGCCAACCTAGCAGTTCAAAAGCATGTCAAAGTAGATAAATAGGTACCGCTCCGGCGGGAAGGTAAACGGCATTTCCGTGCGCTGCTCTGGTTCGCCAGAAGTGGCTTAGTCATGTTGGCCACATAACCCGGAAGCTGTACGCCGGTTGTCCCTGCCTATAGAGCGAGATGAGCACCACAACCCCAGAGTTGGCCATGACTGGACCTAATGGCCAGAGGTCCCTTTACCTTTGCCTAGCGTTTGTGGGTTGATTTATAAGGTTCTCTCTCTCTCTCACACACACACACACACCCACACACCCACACACACCCATACACACACCCACACTCCTTACATTTAGAGGACAACCTTACAGTTCTTGCAAAAGGAAGCCAGCTAGTCAAATTCTCATTCCTGTTAATTTTGTTAAACCATCTGACTTCTGTCTTCTTTGAGGCAGTTTGGTAAGCTCAGCTTTTATTCCAAATGCAAGCTTTTGTTTCCTGCTTCTCGGAAGAGTCTAATTGATTCAGCTGACGTCTGGGTGCCCGGGATAAGTATTTGTTGTGCCGGTGCAATCAGTATGGGTAGGACACGACTGCATGGTGCATGTTGCATTATTCACTTTCATCTACATGCAGCTCAGGGATGGCAGGCTTCTCACTGCTACCTTTATGTTGGTTCATCCGATATCCTAGTCTGGCTGGTACAGTGGGAAGCCTGGGAGATCAGCTGTCATGCTGTCGGCCTCCTGCTGAATCCAGGGAGGAATACAGAATGGGGGCGTGCTATGTTTAACAGGGAATCTTTCAATGCAGGAAGTTTTTCACCAACAAAGGGCTTCTTCCCTTTCTTCCTCCTTCGACAACGGGGACAGCGTTGCAAATCCATGTGGTCAAAATAGGGTGAACCCCACAAAAGCGGATGGGGAAGGGAATAGGCATTGCGCTTTCGCTTGCTTTTGTCTGATGGATCCCAAATTAGGTTTCGTTCCATTTCGTTAAAGAAAAAACAGCAGCAAATGCCATGTTAAAATGAATTTGCAAAGCAGGACAGGGCACATTTTTGGCCCTGGGCACTGCATGCACTAAGGGGCAGGGAGTTGTGAATTGCACACTCGCATGAGTGCGCGCACAGTCTCCCAGCATCCCTTTCTGCCTCTTCCACACACAAACACAAACACACAAATGCTTTATCCTGAGGGAAACCACAAAATGGCACCTCCCTCCTTGCCAGTGAAGAAAGAGTGAGTGGTGAATAATAATAATAATAATAATAATAATAATAATAATAATAATAATAATATTTTATTTATATCCCACCCTCCCCAGCCGGGCTCAGAGCGGCTAACAACAGTAAAATAATACAGCATTCTAAAATCAATTCATTATAAAATCAGTTTAAATCAAATTAATGGCAACCATTGGGCTAGAGTTCTGTGAGGATTAAAGATCTATATAGTGGTACCTCGGGTGAAGTACTTAATTCGTTCCGGAGGTCCTTTCTTAACCTGAAACTGTTCTTAACCTGAAGCACCACTTTAGCTAATGGGGGCCTCCCATTGCCTCTGCGCCGCTGGAGCACGATTTCTGTTCTCATCCTGAAGCAAAGTTCTTAACCGGAGGTACTATTTCTGGGTTAGTGGAGTGTGTAACCTGAAGCGTATGTAACCTGAAGCGTATGTAACCTGAGGTACCACTGTACTGGGATCTGTCACCCCTGTGGATCCTGCTACCTGAGGCAATCACCTCACTTTGCCTCATGAGTGGGCCAGTGCCGAATCTGTATGCATCCACGTGCCATTTTGCATGCTACATCTGGAGACGGTCCCCCCCCCCACTAACTACAGCAACATATTATAGGATAAATAGATTTATCTCACGTTTTTCTGCTTCTGTATCATTTCAGCCCTCACAGTTCTGTTCACAATCTTTCCTTCCAAATATGGAATCTAAAAAAAAAGGGGGGGCATCTTACAAGATAAGCCACAATTATTCCCTTGAAGATTTCTGCTCCCCTTCAACTTTTGGAAGTCTAGGAACTTCCAAAGCTTTGATGCATATAGCTTTCCCCTAATTATAGGTGACGCATGCCTTTGTTGGCCATCGGAAAGACACCACTAATACTATAAGCTTAACGGCTGGACATTGTACTAAATCCATGTGTTGTTTCTAAAATCTATATATGTATATCAGTGACTAGTGCCGAGACGGTAACTGCAGGCAGAGAAGAAAATTATAACATTAATGGTCACAAAAGAAGCAAGAGAAGAAAGGAAAGCAAAACCATCCTGGATCTCAAGAAAAGCCAAATTAGCTAGTAGCAATGGCCAAAATTCCAAAGTCATCATTGATCATGTTGCCACTGATCCCTTGACCAGGGTGGGATCGGATGGCTTTCTTTATGTGGCATACAAGAGAAAGCGGAATTTTTCATTGTGGTGCGTTTCAAAGAGTGTTTCTGAAATGCTATCTTGTTTCAGTCTCCATTCAGGCACAGAAAAGCAGCGCAGCGCAGAGCTAAATGGGCTAATTGCAGCTCGGAAAAGAAGGGAAAATGCAAGAGTCTCGTCTTTATCTCCTCTGATTTCAGAACCTGACATGAGGCTTTTCAGTTCCACACATCCCTTTAAATAAATGCCTAATTAGATAACTCATGAAGTCAACTGGTAAACGAGCAAAGGGCTGGCAAAGGGCTGCCTCCGTCCTCCCTCTGCCATTCATGCTCCTGGAAATTAAAAATGAAAGAACCCTTTGAACATGTGTCAGGGGGATTTTTAATTTTTTTAAAAAACCTAGTAGCTTTTCTTCTTCTTTGGCTTCAGATTTATTGTGCATAAATATTATTTTTGTGTGGGAAAGTGCACAAAACAAGCCTTCTCTACCCCTGAACTTCCTGCAATGAGGTCATGCTGAAACTGAGTTCCTGATCATAGTGAGGATTCAAAACATGCTCACCTGAACACATGGAGAATGCCCTTCAGACTTTCCTGCTCAATGTGAGAAGATGAGGAGTGGAGGTGGCAGGGACTGTCAGCATAGGCATGGAAGAATTCCTATTTTCCCCAGTTTTTCATTTTTCCAATCTTAGGTTCATTGCTCCACATTTTGACATTATGCATATATTTTTGGGACGCGGGTGGCGCTGTGGGTAAAAGCCTCAGCGCCTAGGGCTTGCCGATCGAAAGGTCGGCGGTTCGAATCCCCGTGGCGGGGTGCGCTCCCGCTGCTCGGTCCCAGCGCCTGCCAACCTAGCAGTTCGAAAGCACCCCCGGGTGCAAGTAGATAAATAGGGACCACTTACTGGTGGGAAGGTAAACGGCGTTTCCGTGTGCTGCGCTGGCTCGCCAGATGCAGCTTTGTCACGCTGGCCATGTGACCCGGAAGTGTCTCCGGACAGCGCTGGCCCCCGGCCTCTTGAGTGAGATGGGCGCACAACCCTAGAGTCTGTCAAGACTGGCCCGTACGGGCAGGGGTGCCTTTACTTTTACCTATATATTTTTTTAAGTCCTTCTGAAGATTCATCAGCATTTCAGTTTGAATTTCTCCTAATAGACATGTTTGTATAAACTTTTGTCCAATATATCCATTTTTGCAAAGTATGTTTCCCTAATATATATGCATCTGCATGCACGCTGTACCTTAGTATGCACATTTTTGTACACATCATATGACGGGATAACTGCACTGCAAAATTCAGAGAAAAGCGAATTTTGAAGGCTGGCTTCGTTTGGGTCCATGTATGGCTTGGGGAGTTGGGGACGTGGGTGGTGCTGTGGTTTAAACCACAGAGCCTAGGGCTTGCCGATCAGAAGGTCAGTGGTTCAAATCTCCGTGATGGGGTGAGCTCTTGTTGCTTGGTCCCTGCTCCTGCCAACCTAGCAGTTTGAAAGCACGTCAAAGTGCAAGTAGATAAATAGGTACCACTCTGGCGGGAAGGTAAACGGCGTTTCCATGCGCTGCTCTGGTTTCGCCAGAAGCGGCTTAGTCATTCTGGCCACACGACCCAGAAGCGGACAAACGCTGGCTCCCTCGGCCAGTAAAGTGAGATGAACACCGCAACCCCAGAGTTGGCCACGAATGGACTTAATGGTCAGGGGTCCTTTTCCCTTTCCCTATGGCTTGGGGAAGTGCGAATTTTGTATATTAAAATTTAAATGCGAATTGAAGCAAACTTCTCCTCCATCTCTAGTTGGGGAAGAGGTGGGCGAGTCTGTCTTCACATTCCCTCCAGATTTTCTTCCCACCTGTGTTCTTTTAATGCCTGAATAGGACTACGGAGTCACCAAGATTGCAATCCGATATGCATTTGCTTTAGAGTAAATGACACTGAACTTAATGGAACTTACTTTGGAGAAATCATGAACAGGATTGCACAGTGAATTGTGAGTCACTTGGCTATGGAAGTAATAAAGGCATTCATCAAGTGAGTCACTGAGTAATAAGAAAGAGAGGAGTGGAAAAGAACATATGCATTCCTGGCTGTGCTTTTGCTTTCAGAGTAATACCTTTTCAGCACCCATTTTCCTCCCTCTTCTTCATACATATTATCTTACCTAGAATCCTTTTCTGCAGTCTTCATCTATTTTATTTCCTTATTTTTAGTTATCTGTGTGACTTAAGGAAGCGCTTAAATTGGCAAAACCATTCTATGCCTTAATTTGATGCCTTACTTGCCTCTCTGACATTACAGAATGCCCTAAAAATTACCCAAAGTTGCCTTTGATATAACAAGTGTGTGGGTGTGGGTGTAAGATAGATAGATAGATATTTGTGTGAAATTCTGTACAGTACCGTGGACTGATCTGGCAGCAAAGGAGAGACACAGGCTGTACCAGTGCTATCCCAGATGATGTACTCTTTGCTTCAACCAATTATGTGAGTGTCTCAGGTGTGTGAAAGCAATTGCCAGAGGTGGAGAAAAAAATATTTCTGTGCCAAAGGGGACTGACAAAGCCATCCCCTCCCCTTTACCAGTAACCAGGAAAAAAAAACACAAAATGAAAAATTGCAAGTGATATTCTAATGGTTGTCTTATATGAACAGTCACAAGAATGGGAGAACTGAGATATAATGCAATGCCCATAATAATGTGGTAGCATTGTTAAAGACATTAATTATATTTGAATTAGCAGCACAGAGTTCCATTTCAATTCCCAGACTTTATTTAGCTATCTCCAAAGCAACCAGTGTCAGAATGGCTACAAGCTTGTCTTTTAGCTGCGAATAGTGGATATTTAGGTCTTTTTTAAAAAAATAATAATATTTTTTTATTAGTTTTCAATGTGGGTATTTAAAAACACAGAGAAACATATATATTAATAATTAAAACTGACTGACCAAGGTTACAAGTTGCATCCTAAGTATGGAGCAGTAATTTTTTATGAATACACACACACACACACACACACACACACACACAGTGGTACCTTGATTGTCGAACGGCTTGGCTCCCGAATGTCACAAACCCAGAAGTAAGTCTTCTGGTTTGCGAACATTTTTTAGAAGCTGAATGTCTGACGCAGCTCCTGCAGCCAATTAGAAGCTGTGCCTTGGTTGTCGAACGGTTCAGGGAGATGGACTCCCGGAACAGATTACGTTCAACATCCAAGGTACCATACACACATACCCCACCTTTCCACCCACCAGGCTCCACAATGTACTTAAACATTGTATAGCAAAGCAAAGGGGGGAACCAAAAACATTATCATAGCAGGAAATCAAACTGCAGCGACAGCAGCAGCCCAGTGACAGAATCAAAAGGGAGAAACTTAGTAACTGCTTATGTTAAATGGACTTACTGTATTGTTCCGTGTATAAGACTAGGTTTCCCCCCTAAAAAATAATGTCCAAAATTTGGGTGCATCTTGCACACAGAGAGATTCCCCTCCCATTTTCCTAAATTGGAGTCCCCCCAAATAGCGGGTGTCTTATACATGGGGGTGTCTTATAGACAGAAAAATATGGTAATATGCCATCTAAATCCCACAACTGAAGTGACCAAGAGTGCCTCCCCAGGAAAGATGGCCATGATTTAGGCACTGCCCTTCTTCTAATAAGACAGCAGGAGGAGACAGAGCAGGACCTGTGGAGATTACCTGTGCTCTTAGGTAAATTCATATGGGCAAATGGCTTTAAACAGCTGAGGCTCTTTCCCAGCAGACTTTTCTCATACAAGCATGTGGTTGGATGCCAATGCTATTGTGTTCAATTATGAACAGCAAATTAAAGGAAGCGGGCCATGGAAAACAGGACTAACTATGCTGGCTGAACAAACCTTATGTGGGGTGTAAGAATCAGGTGCAGTCAAATACAACATTGCTAGAGTAGACATGAAGGTTGTCTCAGTCCTCCAGGCTCCAGGCCAAGAGAAGAATAGGGGGGCATAGTCACCACATTTAAACTATGTTCTAACTTTTTAAGTCTGCCTTCTGGGAACCTTTGTGTGAACAGATGATCACTTGTGAGTAGACGTTTTATACTTTACAGAATACTGTGTAGCATCTTATTTTAGGAGGGATTAAATGGGGAAAATACCAGGAAATATTTACAGAGACTCTAACGAGCCTGAGCAAGCTATCTGCTGTGCGTGTGTTTAAAAAGGGGAATGTTAACTCTGCTGATTTTGTTGAACTTGTAAAGACAAGTTGGGACACGGGTAGCACTGTGGGTTAAACCACAGAGCCTAGGGCTTGCCGATCAGAAGGTCAGCAGTTCGAATACCCGTGACAGGATGAGCTCCTGTTGCTCAGTCCCTGCTCCTGCCCACCTAGCAGTTCGAAAGCACGTCAAAGTGCAAGTAGATAAATAGGTATCGCTCCAGCGGGAAGGTAAATGGTGTTTCCGTGTGCTGCTCTGGTTCGCCAGAAGCGGCCTAGTCATGCTGGCCACATGACCCGGAAGCTGTACGCAGGCTCCTTTGGCCAATAAAGTGAGATGAGCGCCACAACCCCAGAGTCGGCCGCGACTGGACCTAATGGTCAGGGGTCTCTTTACCTTTTAAAGACAAGTTGGGATAGGATATCTTAGACATCCCTAAACATTCCCACACTTTTTATGTAAGAGGCAATCAGGGTCAGATCCTGAGGGCCAGCCAAAGGATGGCCATTTTCTTCATGGTCTGTTTGTGAACTTCCCAGAGACCTCTGGCTAGTTATTGTGGGTAAGATTAGAAGGATTCAGGTGAACCCTCCCACACATTAAAATTGTGCGCAAAGAAGCTATGCCCCCAAAGCACACAGAATCACAGAACTGTACCCCTGCAGTGCAGGAATCTTTTGTCCTATGTGGGGCTTAAACCCAACCCCTGACCCTGAGATTAGACGTTTTGTACTCTACTGGCTGAAACAAAATAAAAAAATTCATTCCAGTAGCACCTTAAAGACCAACTAAGTTAGTTCTTGGTATGAGCTTTCGTGTGCATGCACACTTCTTCAGATACACTGAAACAGAAGTCACCAGACCCTTCTATATAGTGAGAAGGTGGGGAGGGGTATTACTCAGAAGGGTGGTGGGATTGGGTGATTGGCAGATAGCTGTGATGAGCCTGTTGACGACTCTTAACGACTGCAATAGGTCTTGCAGGAAAAAGCAAGGGGTGAGAAGGTGAAAAATGGCTTTGTCATGTATAATGAGATAAGAATCCAATGTCTTTGTTCAGACCAGGTCTCTCCATGGTTTTGAGTTTGGTAATAAGTTGCAATTCAGCAGCTTCTCTTTCCAGTCTATTTCTGAAATTCCTTTGTAATAGAACAGCTACTTTGAGATCTTGTATAGAATGTCCTGGGAGATTGAAGTGTTCTCCTACTGGTTTCTCTGTCTTGTGATTCCTGATGTCAGATTTATGTCCGTTTATTCTTTGGCGTAAGGTTTGGCCTGTTTGTCCAATATAGAGAGCTGAAGGACACTGTTGGCATTTGATGGCATACACAATGTTAGAAGATGAGCAATTAAATAGTCCCGAGATGGTATGTGTGATGTTGTTGGGGCCAGTAATGGTGTTGTCCGGGTGTATGTGGCTGAGCAATCCCAGCTTCAATACCGAGAGTGATACCCCAGATATGTGGCCTGTGTGTGTGTGTTATTGTGCAGCTGGTGGATACGTTGCTGACAGGGGCTGTGGCCACTGGGTGTGATCCTGCTCAGCCTTCAATATGTGAGGAGTGTTTCTCTCAACACCCCTAATCATGGGCTAGGTAGTCCTTTGGCAAAATAGTTCCTATGGTCATCTGAAGATCACCACCATGCCATAGCATAGCTCATTTTTAAATAGCAGCTGCCAGCGTGGTGCCAGGGCTGAGGTTTGGAAAAGAAAGCTTTAAAGATACCCTGTACTTCCCTGTACTCTTGACCTGAAATATATAGGAGGGGCATGTGTGGTTTGGACCTTCTTTTGTGTGAAAAGTGCAAACCTACCAATACCCTCTCATTTTTTAAAGAAGGAAACAAGCACAAAATTATA
This sequence comes from Podarcis cretensis, assembly GCF_951804945.1. NCBI lineage: Eukaryota > Metazoa > Chordata > Lepidosauria > Squamata > Lacertidae > Podarcis > Podarcis cretensis. Next base: position 12,040,742 of record NC_137176.1, on the reverse strand, counting down.
GAACCACAAGTAGGACCTGCAACAAAATGTTGCAGTGTAGAATGTTCTTGTTCAGGGTTCTATCCATTCATCCATCCAGACTTTTTTCTGGATACTACATTCTGTTCACCCCAGGCCCAGTTTTCTATATTCTCACAACAAAAGTCAGTTAGCATTCTATGACCAATGAGAGTGCTCAGTGTTCATTGGGCTGTTCCCTCTCCCCAAAGTATTTTTCTGAAGGTTTTTTTGTTTTGTTTTTTGGTACTACTGAAAAACTTCTGTTTCTCCTCAAACCTGTTGATGCCTCCTCCTTGAGTTTGGAAGGTGCCATTTTGGCTACGTATGGATTGACAAAGCTTATGAGTTTGCTATTAGCAATAGGATTATGAAGAGACAAATATATAACTAAGGGCAGATTTATAGCCTGTTTTCAGGCCCAACCAATGCTCATTTAAAGCATATGACCTCCCTGGGCACTGTATTTTCCTGAATTTGGGGATTATAGCTCTATGAGGGGTACAGCACAGCACCTTAAATAAATGCAGATCAGCCTTAAATCTAATCCCTGACAGGCCATAATGCATTGCTTATACATCGGTCTGCTGTAGAGCAGACATGCTTCATCAGAACCAGTCACAGACATCACTGTGAACTACGACAGGTTTCCTCAACCTCGGCCCTCCAGACGTTTTGCCCATCCCTGCCCACTGGTCCTGCTAGCTAGGGATCATGGGAGTTGTAGGCCAAAAACATCTGGAGGGCTGAGGTTGAGGAAGCCTGAACGAGGACAACCAAAGATACTTTACACTCCAGAGCCCAAAAGTTTAGCCTGCTATACAAAATCTACAAACACTGTCTTGTAGCACTCCCTTGTGACCCACCAATGCAGCCTGCCAGGATTTTGGACTACAAAAATCGGGAGGGGAATTTCACATGTTCAGCGGGATGTCATGTATGACTGGTAGACTGTGTTCAGTATACTGGGTCACCAGTTCTACAAGCAAATGCTGCTCATATCATGACACAATATGCATGCCCACATTCATATTTTATGGAATCACCAATGAAATCTCATCCTGAGCTAACGGATCCCTGAAATCTCACCTTAAATGAAATGCTGGTGTGAGTTTGTAGGCCTGTATCACAAAAAAAAATCTGAGGACTTTGAAGGGAAACAAAACTCTTTTTTGGTGCAAAGTTCCCCACCTTAAGCTCTGGAAAATTCTATATTTATGTGTTCATCATGTGACCATGATGACTGGAACAATAAACGTGATATCTAATATTTATGCCCTCAGGAATCTACGGGACACAGGATGCTATCTTTAAACTATCAAATACCATCTTATGCTTATGAATGGCTGATTCACCCATCCAATCCATTTGAGCTACTACGTTGCTATTCACACAAAGTTGTGCACTTACGGTTTTTTTCTAATATAGCAGGCAGAGTGTTGCATTTGGGTCAAGAAAACTTGGGTCCAAGTCTTCACTCCTCGATGAAGTTCACTCATCAACCTTACAGAAGAAACAACAACAACTGGGGAGTTGTAATGTAGTATTAAAAATTATAGAACATCTAAAGTCAATGGGAATTTATAATCTCAGTAAAGAACTGAAAAAAAAATGGAAAGAAGAGGAAACCGCCTGGAATTTCAGAATGGAAAGTAAGACTTCAGTAAGCTTCACCCCCCAAAAAAACAAAAACAAAACAAAAACAAAACCAGCAGCAACTCAGAAGCAAGGAATACTTTGCAAGTGAGGCTAAATAAAGATTTCCCTTTGGGAGGTGTTGAGGATGACACAACAGAAACTTGGTCCTCTTTGTTCGCCATTGAAGATCTTCAGACCAAGGACACTCAGCCTTGTTTGGGAGATCTAATATCCGATGTGAAACAAGGAACGCTTCTATTGTGGATGTCACCAGTGGCTCTATTAGAAACAATCAATGCTTTTCCAAAGCTACATGGTGCATGATGTAATTCCATTTTCTCTCTGACTGCAGGAAAGGGGAAATCAAGTAATTAAATGTGAGAAATCACAGAACAGAGAGGGGGGCCTTTTCTGCTTGGCTACATTCCCCAATACAGTTGCCCAGCCACAGAAGACAGAATTCAGGCGAAGGAAGGACTTGCACAGCTTTGGACAATAGCGGACACTGCCCATGAATGCACCGTGTAGCAAACACAGTTTGTTGTCAGGAACTAACAAGCCAGCCATGTCCTACTCAAGTGGCACGACTTCCCATCAACTTGAATAGGCCTGACGGCTAGTAGGCCTCAGTCAAAGAGATATGCTTTATGCTCTCAGATCTCATTGTCTTTGCATTCAAGTGGCTAGGCAGGAGGCGTGCCCACCAAACCAAAAGTACAGGGCAAGAATAGCAAGGGGGGGAAAGAACACTAAAGATGGGCTTCTAAAAGACAGTTTGAAAGACAGCTGAAATTTGGAAACATTGGGCCTCCTCTCAGCTCCCCCCCCCCCCCAAAAAAAAAAAGATTGTTCAAACTGCACAAAAACACATTTCCAAGGAAAAGTGAAAGGTTGGGCTGGTCATCTGGGCTTTTGTCTTTCTGACTCCTCAATATTCCTTTTATTAAGCCATGAATAAGATAAAATCACATACTCAAAAATAAGGGTCTGGTGACTTCTGTTTCAGTGTATCTGAAGAAGTGTGAATGCACACGAAAGCTCATACCAATAACAAACTTAGTTGGACTCTAAGGGGCTACTGGAAGGAATTTTTTTATTGTGTTAAAAATACTTAATTATACTTTGCTATATTTAATAAGCACTTTCCACTCACCCAATTTTTACTGGAAATGTGCAGAACCCCTATGGAAATCTCATGGGTTGCCATCAGGCCTGTGCAGGGGGGGGGGGCAGCCAGGTACACTTGCCCCGGGACTCGGAGAGCTAAGCTGACGGGGAGACATCACCAGCGGCATTACACTTTTATGCCAAGAATACCCTGTGCCTTCCAGCCAACCAGGAACGAAACAGCCATGGGCGAATTAGTTTTGCAAGCATGGTTGAGAAGTGCACAATACTTGATAGATCAGTGTAGAGTCTAAAAAGCTTCTGAACTTTGGTTTTTCCTCTGAATTTAAATTTTAGCTGGTTTATCAGCGCTACCTTGCTATCTTGTATAACCGGACTGGCTGCTCTTTTGTTTGAGTTTCTAACTTTATTCGAACAAGAATCCTGCCCCAGGCCTCAGACAAGCTCTGCATGGGCCTGGTTGCAACAATTGCTTTCCTCTTAATTCCTCAGTCGTTTCTCCCAAGCAGGAACCTCCAAACAAATTCACCTCTGAGTTTTGCTTTAGGGTAGATTTAAGGATGCAACACAAGGCCCAACTGTATGGAGAGTTTCTTCACAGCCACTGGACTCCCATGAATGTACCCTGCACTGGTGTATCTAGTCCATTTGGTATGCTTTAGGTGAATTCCAGTAGCAATGCTAATTTCTACCAAAACCTTGCAGTAATTTGCACCAGCTGTTGTCGTGCATTTTCCAAATGCATTGGAAGAATATTGAATAGCTCCCAAATGCCCTCCAAAATAGCAAGGTCTTAACTTGCCACCTGAACCTGCTACTGAAGGAGCCAAGCAGTCCTGCTTTGGGAAGGAGTCATTCCAAGATGGAAAGGGAGAACATTTTACAGGAGGAGAAAAAATTCACAAAACATTCCCTTCCCTTGTTTGTGATCAGAATTATACAAGCTTGCCCCCCCCCCCAACCTCAGATTCATTCAAAAATATTCTCCTTATCTGCAACAAGAAGGGTTTAAGTCAGACATCCCCAAACTCGGCCCTCCAGATGTTTTTGGACTACAACTCCCATCATCCCTAGCTAACAGGACCAGTGGTCAGGGATGATAGGAATTGTAGTCTCAAAACATCTGGCAGGCCGAGTTTGGGGATGCTTGGTTTGACTCATCCAACCCCAATGTACCATTCTTTATTTATTTGTTTGCCATGTGTCTATGTAGCACATCTTATGCTATGGCAGAAGTCTCAGGCCCCATAGGAAAGGACTCTGTTGTGTGGCTCCTTATAAAAGATTGGACATGTCATGCATCAGAATGAAAGTGATAATTCTTTTGGGCTTGAGTGGCGGTTAGGCATTGGGTAAGCCTTTGTTTGGATGGAGAGGAGCTTGTAGCCTTCACCTGCCCCTCCTCAGTAAGGGTATCCTGTTAAAGGGATCTGAAGGCGTGGATTCTGTCCAATGCCTGGATGTGGGCTAGGGCCATGTCACAACCCCAACAGGGGTCCCCTATTTGATGTAAGTCAGCCTTCCTCAACCTGTGGGTCCCCAGATGTTGTTGAACTACAACTCCCATCACCCCTAACTAGCAAGGCCAGAGCTCAGGGATGATGGGAGTTGTAGTCCAACAACATCTGGGGACCCACAGGTTGAGAACCGCTGAAGTGATAGGGATCCTGCTATTGGTGGTTTACCCTTAGACAGACTCCCTGCAGATGGCCATGAGTCAACATATAGCCTGTCCTCCACCCAATGCCTAAGCCAAACCGCTCATATCTGTAAACAATAAAGTTGTGGCCTATTTGAACCCATAAACCAAAATAATCATGTCCGTGTAATTATTGTCCATAAGGGAACTGTGGGTCATGGGGCCTAGGCATGCAGTTGGTATCTGAATGCTGCCACGAAACCTAAGAGCCAATCTAGGCATTGGCCATTCTAACAATGGCCAACCACTGGGAAGCACAGAGGCAGGATTAGCCCTCGCAGGACAGGAAGTGTAGTTGGGACTCCACTTTAGGGACCAAAAAGTATTGCACTGGCACTCCTTCCAGTGTCAGCATCTCCAGATGCTGCACAACTTTGTTTTTGGAAGAGCTGCCTGACCTGACGAACTCTTCCCATCTCATTCTGAACATTACCTTTGCAGGGTGGGAGGGAGAGAGGGAGAGAGCCTGAAAATGAATGGACTGGAAAACAAATTAGCCTCATGCAATAGATCTGTTGCTGACTGTACTTCTTCAGACTGTACTTAAGTCTTTTAAAGCTGAAAATGCCCCCAAAGTAGCATCGAGGTGGCTTTACAGCCCTGAACTTAGTGCAGGGCCGGATTTAGGTTTGATGAGGCCCTAAGCTACTGAAGGTAATGGGGCCCTTTATACGTCCAGCTGTCCTTTGTCAACAACAAATTGCCACTGTTTTTTGTGTTGAATACATGCTATATGGTAATTTATGGACCTAATGGTGGCGCTGTGGGTTAAAGCCTCAGCGCCTAGGGCTTGCCGATCGAAAGGTCGGCGGTTCGAATCCCTGCGGTGGGGTGCGCTCCCGCTGCTCGGTCCCAGCGCCTGCCAACCTAGCAGTTCGAAAGCACCTCCGGGTGCAAGTAGATAAATAGGGACTGCTTACCAGCGGGAAGGTAAACGGCGTTTCCGTGTGCGGCTCTGGCTCTGGCTCTGGCTCTGGCCAGAGCAGCGATGTCACGCTGGCCACGTGACCCGGAAGTGTCTCCGGACAGCGCTGGCCCCTGGCCTCTTCAGTGAGATGGGCGCACAACCCCAGAGTCTGTCAAGACTGGCCCGTACGGGCAGGGGTACCTTTACCTTTAATAGGTATCTAAAGCCATGTGCACAGGCAGAATGTAGGTAGCCTATATATAGAAATGAGCAAACCAGTGATATTTTAGGGAGCAGGTTAGCAGGCGGGGCCCATGACTTACATCATAGGAGCCTACACAACACAAAACACTGCTGCTGTATGTAGGTTTTATTTTATTTGTTTTTTATCTTATATTTTGGAAATGTACATTCAGGGTTTTTTCCCCTTTAATTATTTAAGCCCCCCCACCCCAAGAGAGTGGGGTCCTAAGCTATAGCTTGTTTAGCTTATACAGTGGTGCCTCGCAAGACGAAATTAATCCGTTCCGTGAGGCTCTTCGTATAGCGGTTTTTTCGTCTTGCGAAGCAAGCCCATTGACAGCTTAGCGGATTAGCGCTATTAGCGGTTTGGCGGCTTTTAGCGGATCAGCTGATAAGCGGCTTAGGGCTTAGGAAAAGGGGGGGGGGAGGGAATAAACCCCGCAGAAACTCGCAAGACATTTTCGTCTTGCGAAGCAAGCCCATAGGGAAATTCGTTTTGCGAAGCGCCTCCAAAACGGAAAACCCTTTCGTCTAGCGGGTTTTCCGTCTTGCGAGGCGTTCGTCTTGCGGGGCACCACTGTACATAAATCCAGCACTGACTTAGTGCCACCCTGACCCACCCGACCTGATAAGCAACCAAAATGCTGGTGAAGGGAAGCTGGTTCTACTAATGTTACCCCTACCACACCCCAGTTTCAGTGTGGCATGGTACAGCCCAGAAACATAGATCCCATGGAAGTCTCACTCATCTTTCTTGAAGCAGTTGTTGTTTAGTCGTTTAGTCGTGTCTGACTCTTCGTGACCCCATGGACCCTTAATGCAGTTACAGAGCTGTATAATCTTTTTCTTTTTCTTTTTTTCAATGAAACACTGAGCACTGAGGGGCGGGGGAGACTTCTGTAATTAGGTGGCAAAATCCTGTGAATCTGAGCTAGAACTATTGGTAGTAAAACTGAAGTCAGTCTAGTTCATTTTGATTACTCCTTTAAAAAAAAATATAGATAGCTTACGAGGAGGCTATCACCTGCTTTTTTATATAAGTAACTATCTTTGACATTTCAATTTAGTTCTTACAGCTTCTAATACATTTTTTATCTTGTACTCTTCTGCAGATAATTTACTTCCCAGTGTTTCTGTGTAACAGCAGCTAGGATGAAGAAAATGTTCTCATTTATGTGTAAATTTTGTTAACAAACTCATCTGCATAATCACATTCCTGCCCAACTATTGTGTTGTACACTAGCCGGTTTTTAAACTTTGAAACAGGTCAGCTCAACGTTTTCACAAACCAAAGTGAGAACATCAAATAATAATCTCATTTGGCTGCAAGGGTACCTCTGTCATGGAACTAAGATGGCATATATGGCTTAGGCTTTGTGACAAATGATAATTTTTAAGAGAGTTAAAGGTGACACGATAGAAGCAGCATAACCTGTGGCATACACGTGTATTTCTCCTGAAGCACTGTCATCTCTATTCAAACAGTGTTTTGAAACAATAGGAAATCTTGCTAAACAGGTGAGCAGAGATGATAGGCATATATGGTCCATGAGCAATGACAGTTGTTTTAAGTGACCTTTGGTGCTCTGAAAAAACTGCTGCTGGTCTCCATCTTTCCTGTTCTATAAATGTTTAAGGTATTGGCTACATGTTACACACATCACATGAAAAACAGGCACATGTAAGGCAGGCTCTTGACTATTCAGAATTCTGAAGAGTCCCGTGGAGGCAGGGAGAGACAGGTGAGATATTTCTCTACCTGTCTCACCTGTTGTTGTTGTTGTTGTTGTTGTTGTTGTTGTTGTTGTTATAATTATTAATATATATTTATTTATATCCCACCTTTTTACTGACAGGGACTCAAGGCAGCTTACATATAATAAGAATCGATAAAAACTTAGAAAAAGCAATCATTAAAGAAACTCCCTCTCTATGTATATATTTATATACACATACAGTGGTACCTCGGGTTACATACACTTCAGGTTACATACGCTTCAGGTTACAGACTCCGCTAACCCAGAAATAGTACCTCGGGTTAAGAACTTTGCTTCAGGATGAGATCAGAAATTGCACGGTGGCGGCACAACAGCAGCAGGAGGCCCCATTAGCTAAAGTGGTGCTTCAGGTTAAGAACAGTTTCAGGTTAAGAACGGACCTCCGGAACGAATTAAGTACGTAACCAGAGGTACCACTGTACAGGGACGCAGGTGGCGCTGTGGTCTGAAGCACTGAGCCTCTTGGGCTTGCCAATCAGAAGGTCGGCGGTTCGAATCACTGCAACGGGGTAAGCTCCCGTTGCTTGGTCTCAGCTCCTGCCAACCTAGCAGTTCAAAAGCACGCCAAAAAGTGCAAGTAGATCAATAGGTACCACTCCGGCGGGAAGGTAAACGGCGTTTCCGTGCGCTGCTCTGGTTCACCAGAAGCGGCTTAGTTATGCTGGCCACATGACCTGGAAAAACTGTCTGTGGACAAAAGCTGGCTCCCTCAGCCTGTAAAGCAAGATGAGCGCCACAACCCCAGAGTCGTCTGTGACTGGACTTAACTATCAGGGGTCCTTTACCTTTGCCTTTATATACACATACATACACATATACATACATAGGTAAAGGTAAAGGTACCCCTGCCCGTACGGGCCAGTCTTGACAGACTCTGGGGTTGTGCGCCCATCTCACTTAAGAGGCCAGGGGCCAGCGCTGTCCGGAGACACTTCCGGGTCACGTGGCCAGCGTGACATCGCTGCTCTGGCGAGCCAGAGCCGCACACGGAAACGCCGTTTACCTTCCCGCTGGTAAGCGGTCCCTATTTATCTACTTGCACCCGGAGGTGCTTTCGAACTGCTAGGTTGGCAGGCGCTGGGACCGAGCAGCGGGAGCGCACCCCGCCACAGGGATTCGAACCGCCGACCTTTCGATCGGCAAGTCCTAGGCACTGAGGCTTTAACCCACAGCGCCACCTGCGTCCCTAGCATATACATACATACATACATACATACATACATACATGGGAGTTGTGTGCTCCCTATAACGAGCCCCAGTCAGCAATCTGGCTGCAGCACTTTGAGTCAGTTGAAACCCTTTTCAAAAGCAGCCCCACACAGAGCATGTTACAGAAATCCAAACGGGATGTAACTAAGGTGTGTGTCACCTGTTGCTTATCAGTCTTTCTTTTGCTTATACAGTGGTGCCTCGCAAGACGAAATTAATTCGTTCCGTGAGTTTTTTCGTCTTGCGAAGCATGGACTTTGGAAAAGCTTCAAAAATCACCAAAGTCTTCAAAAACCTCAAAAAAGGCTACCACACTATGAGTTGCTCCTCGAAGTGAATGCACGGTTTTAAGAAAACAGAAACAAACTTGCAAGACGTTTCCGTCTTGCGAAGCAAGCCCATAGGGAAATCTGTCTTGCGAAGCAACTCAAAAAACGAAAAACTATTTCGTTTTGTGAGTTTTTCGTCTTTCAAGGCATTCGTCTTGCGAGGTACTACTGTATTATTTTTGATATTCCTTATTTATTGTAATGCATTTCCATCCTGCCTTTCTTCCATCATGGAACTCAAGACTGTGTGGTCCACTCATTGAGGTATGACCAGACCCTGCCTTGCCTAGCTTCAGTAAGGAGATGGCCTCAGAGATGGCCTCTTGGACCTCTCCCCTGGGACTAGGAAACATTTCTCCAGAGCTCTGCAGCCTCCTCAGCTGCCTGCATTTCCTAGTCTGAAAAAAGCCCTGTGAGAGGAGTTACCTCATGATTTCTTCCCCTGGCCTTGACTGAGGCAAAGTGCAGACCAGCAACGAAATAATTTGTGGAATGAATGGCCAAACCACCTCTAAAATAAGCACAATTTCTCTGAAATGTTCTCTCCCCACTGATAATGTTTGAATGCAATTTCTTATATGATTAACTGATGGTTGTGATGGCAGGGGTGGGGAAGAGAAATTCAGAGCAGCACTAACAGGAAAACACAGACTTTGTGACTGAATCAAAGCCTAACACTTTATGCCTTATGCCACACTAACTTTCATTTAAGCCTGGAGTGGTCCAGTCCTACAGCATTCTGGGAACTTGGTTGGCATCTGTCTGTCTTGGGAGACAAAAGAGGGGCGTGCCTTTGAGGATAAAGTCAAACAGTTGTAAGGTTACAGTGCCTGCTGTGGCTGTAGAGACTGATACAGGAGATATGTTGATATGTTTTGTTGCATCTGGAGCAGATGAAGGTGTCCGGTTATGCTCCTCCCAGTGGTCATTCCTCCTTTGGTCACTGTGGCGTTTGCCCATTCCTTGTGATTTTGTTTGTACAGGGGAATGGAAATGGTTAATGTAGATTGACCAATGAGAAAGCTCAGAGGCGGAGCCTACCTGGTTTTGAGGCTCAGCCCAGGGGTTTTAGGAGATAGGGGAGTCAGAGTTAGACAGAGCCAGTAAAAGGCGAACATAGCGGTTGTGACAGCTAGAGTGAGAGACAGCGATAGAATTGAGAGAGAAGAGTGTGACAGTGTGAGACAGTGCAACATCTAGTTAAGGGCGCGCATTTGAGAAACTGTTCTGAATATATTTAAAACTTGCTTGTTCTTCAATGAACTTTAATCTTCATTGTTGACTTTACAACCTGACTGAGACTCAGGATTTCAGCAGAAGAAACCTGGTTGGTGCCAGCAGAAGAATAAAGCAGTGGTGTACAGATCTATAGTCCGTGAAACGACTGGGGGCTCTGTACAAACGCCACAGTTACCAACCTTATTTTTTGTTTGCTCTAGAGCAGGGGTAGGCAACCTAAGGCCCGTGGGCCGGATGCGGCCCAATCGCCTTCTCAATCCAGCCCAGGGATGGACCAGAAATCAGTGTGTTTTTACATGAGTAGAATGTGTGCTTTTATTTAAAATGCATCTCTGGGTTATTTGTGGGGCATAGGAATTCATTATTTTTTTCCCAAAATATAGTCCGGCCCACCACATGGTCCGAGGGACGGTGGACCAGCCCACAGCTGAAAAAGGTTGGAGACCCCTGATTTAAGGCTTCCTGAGCGTTTATTTTCCAACTTCGTGGTCACTCGATGCAAGCAAATAATGTTTAAGGGATGGATGGAAGAAGAGGCTGCTGAAACAGAGGTGATAAATTTCATCAGGCCTCAGCTCTGTACGAACGCCACAGTCACTGCTGTGGATACAGGACCTGACTGTCTATCGCCAGTCACTTTGGTCATTTGCAAGGGATTCAACGGTGGGGTTAATGTCACAGTGGCAGACATCTTTGTAATGCAGAGTTCGTCCGCCAATGGGCCTGGTGTCTGAATCCAACTCCCCTTAGAGCACGTTCTTTGGGATCCTGCCATCTTCCATTTTGTAGACATGCCCAAGCCAGCATAGATGCCACTAAGACATGCTGGGAATGTGGGAGAGCAAAGTGCTCTGGGAACTTATGGAAACAGGATGGGATAGACAGTGCTGCCACTGGGCTTAGCCCAGAGACCACATTCGTCATGCCTGGTCCTGTTTCCATGGATAGATTAAGGAATTGTTATCCTTCAAAGCAGTCCAAGACGTTTCTGTCACAAAATAGCGCTGAAACATATGGAGTAACAATTACATAAGGCATCGATGGTGTATTAGCTAGATTAAAGAATCACAAATTTCGCAGGTTTGGGGGCAAGAACAAGCTAAAAAGAAACACTGTGTGCTTATTTATTAACCAGTTGTCTACACACAGCATCTGTTTACATTAGTAACATAATTACTGTGATAATAAGCTCATTGATTTAGTATCTGAGGAAATAATCAATCAGGACATCACATTTGTCTTCCTTTACTTGACAGCCCATCTTCCACAGTGAATAGACAATGTTAATCCTTGCCATTGTTTCAGAGAAACAGAGTAGCAACTGAAAGAAGCCTTTAAAACAGGGACAGCAGATCCTGAAGTGTAGTTTGTGACAGGGAGGAAGAACCATCAGGACCTGGGCAAAATGCTGTCCCATAGGCATGGCACCATGAAACCCAATATCAGTCATGCAGAAAGCAGCTGCAGTCCAGCAGCAAGAACATGAGCAGCCACATGAGTTTAGCTTCTACTCAGTTCAGACTGAAAAAAGGAGAGGAAATGTATGGATGTTTGTGGAGAATTACCACACTTTGTATGTGGAGAACCAGCTTCTATTTACCGCTGCTGATTCGCCAAGTGTGGGGAGGAGTTCCTATTTTCCTCCCACTCCCAACATTGTCTTATTGTGAAATTGTGCTTATTTTAGAATATAAGCCATAATTGGTACTTCAGACGTAGTACATAACCAGCCCGACACACTTTGTAAGTAAATTAAAATATCACAATGTTCTTTATTTATTACTGTTTATGAATAATACTCTTTTTAAATAATAAATATGGTAAATATGGTAATTGCGCATAAGAGTGATGTGGCTGAAGTAGTGCCTGAATTGGCTTTACATTTCTAAAAAGTAATCGGAAAAGGCTGTTGGTGGATAAACATTTTCTAAACTAGTACTATTAGAAGTAGAGTGTCACCTAATGAAAGAAAATCTATTATTCACATGACTTTTAATCCACAAATCGCTTACAGTGCAATCCTATCCATGTCTACTCAGAAGAATATCCCATCAAATACAATAGCATTTACTACTAAGTAAGTGGGTATAGGACTGCAGCATAAATCAATTAAATCTGCATACATTTGCATACCAGTAAGAAAGGCAGTCATTCTGGAAGGGGGGGAGTACCTTGCTTTTAGATCACATATGTAATTGTAGGCACATTGAATTAGGTGATATCTTAGAACATATATGTTTTCCATTGTGTGAGGAAGGAAGAATGTCTTCTAAAATGTTGCCTGCTATCACAATTTTTTGTAAGTACTTCGATTAAAAAAAAAATCTGAAGGTTCTTTAAAAAAAACAAAGTTCTATCGAATTACGGTAACTGGAAACATCTTTTAAATTGAGCAGAAGATTTTCAGTTGACTAATCTGACCAATGAACTGACTAAACATTTCAGCCCTGTTAGTAAACTGTCATTCATTTATCAGCCTCTTTATGGTATAATTTAGAGGAAAATGCATTAAACTGAAGTGGTGCTGATCATTCTGAGACATATAACATTGATTCATGTGGGATTCTAATGTATTGTTGCATATATTTTTTTTGGTTAAATTCTCCTTTCCTTTGGCCTTATAGCATCTCCTTAAAAATTCCACGCTTACAGGATCCTGTCAAGGCCACGTCTACGTACATGTGGTGTTCCGATGCGCAACACTCCCATCCCCCAAGATTTAGGATGCAGTTAGAGATTTTAGGAAGCTGTCTTATGGAAATGGAGTCATTCTCATGTGGTGAAGGGCCTCTCATGCCAGCACAACACCTCTTTAGTCTTGGGCTGTGACAGCCAGCCCCATATTCCTAACAGTAGAGTTAAGGCGTATAAATATAGACTTTGATATATGTTGACCAGAAAAGGCACATTACCGCAATGAGGAGGGAGGCAAACATTGAGGAATGGGGCAAGGCATGTTCTATGGTTTATAAGTAGTCCATTGTGTTGGGACAACTCTACGATGCCCTCTTTTTAAAGGAGCATGGGAACGACCCTTTGTGCTGTAGAAGCATAAGCTCTCTTTGGTCTATGGTTCTAATCTCAGGCACTCTGTTTTTAGAACCCAAAAACACAACTACTGCTAATTGCTATTTAGTTCTCGTGTAGCAAGCATCATCCATCATCGTCCAAGCAGTATATACACAAGAGGGTATCATTATTGCTATTTTAAGACATCGGCTCATCAATATGTTGACTCTGATATATACTGTAAAGTTGGAGTCGGCACAAAAAGGAATTTCATTGAAGCTACCAAGAAAGTGTAATTTCCCACATCTGGGAATTGCCTCTCAGAATGTTTGGGGGAGCGGAAACACCTCCAATCAAATGGTTTTTCCTAAAGTTGCCACGTTAGGAAGGGACACTGAAAGCTGACTTTCCGCCTTCCCAAATAATCTGCACTTTTATCTGACATTGACTCAGGCCTTTCATTTCACTTGCTACCAGAACCTTTTAAAGATGGAGGGCCAGGGATTCAGCATAGCACTTCCTGTATGCATAGCTTGTGCTCCCATGAATACAGTCCCTGGAAAGAGAAGCCCATATCTTTAAGAGTGTTGATGACCTATGCTGCTATTGTACAATGGTACCTCGGGTTACGGGACGCAGGTGGCGCTGTGGGTTAAAGCCTCAGCGCCTAGGACTTGCCGATCGAAAGGTCGGCGGTTCGAATCCCTGCGGCGGGGTGCGCTCCCGCTGCTCGGTCCCAGCGCCTGCCAACCTAGCAGTTCGAAAGCACCTCCGGGTGCAAGTAGATAAATAGGGACCGCTTACCAGCGGGAAGGTAAACGGCGTTTCCATGTGCGGCTCTGGCTCGCCAGAGCAGCGATGTCACGCTGGCCACGTGACCCGGAAGTGTCTCCGGACAGCGCTGGCCCCTGGCCTCTTAAGTGAGATGGGCGCACAACCCCAGAGTCTGTCAAGACTGGCCCGTACGGGCAGGGGTACCTTTCCCTTTCCCTTTACCTCGGGTTACAAACACTTCAGGTTACAGACTCCACTAACCTGAAATTAGTACCTTGGGTTAAGAACTTTACCTCAGGATGAGAACAGATATCTTGAGGCAGCAGCGAGAGGCCCCATTAGCTAAAATGGTACCTCAGGTTAAGAACGGTTTCAGGTTATGAACGGACCTCCGGAACAAATTAAGTTCGTAACCAGAGGTACCACTGTACTTACATTACGAGAGCGACCAAAGGCAGGTTGTTCTTTGTTTCCTAACCAGATGCAGTCTTAACAGAAGTGTGGCCTCACAGCTAATCTAAATTCTAAATTCTGGAAGGCTGACAGCTGGCTTCTTTCTGCTGATCAAGAAACTCTGAAAAGCAGTGATTTGTGCTGTTGGTTGTCCTCCTTGATTCTTCAAGAGGATTTTAGGCTTGCATACAAATGTTTCATATAGCTATATATTCCACTATCTCATTTTTTTTAACATTGAAAGAAAGGCCTATTAAATAAAATAAAAGAGGGAGGGCTTGGGTGATGTGTTGCGTGGGCATAATCATAAATCAGGTATTTATTGACATATGCCAGTGACAGCTGTAAAACATCCAATTTTTCCCCTTTAACTCCACTGGATAGAAGCCTTGAAAGGTCTGTTCAAAGCCCAGTCTCTTCTCATCAGACAAATGAAGTTCATTCAGTTGTAATCCCTTAGCCACAAAGTTCCCAAGACCCCTTTAGGTAAACAGAGGCTTGCAAAGTTTGCACCATCAACATCAAAGCTGTTTTGATATCTCTTCTGTGCTTGGCTTGTGGCCCTTGACATCGCATAAGTGTTTACTGACACCTCTTCCACTGAATATTTTTAAGTGCTAAACATTAAGATGCTGGGCAGGGATTTTTTTATATGAAAAGTAGCTGCAGGTGGACAGAAGCGTGATGCTTCTTAAGGAGTCATTTCCTGAAATTTTATGGTGGTCAACAACCTTGGCCTTTTGTACTTTTTCTTTGCCAGTGACCCAGATCACACAAATTCCATTGCTACTTCTGTGGGGGGTTTTGGGGGGCTTTATTTTTACCACTGCAAAACTTTTTCTAATCTCACAACTACCCACCAAATCTCAGGCTCCTGACATCCTACATTTCCAAGCAAATCGTGGGGCAGCAGTGTTGGCTGACAAGTGTGGTAGCTCTGCATTTTCAGAACAGCCTGATATACACACCGTAAGAGAGAATAACGTTTATCTCAAAGCTTCAGAAGACCCATGAAGGTGATGGACTATATGGGACCAGCAGAAATGACTGGCAGAATCTGAGAACAGGGAAAAGAGTCGGCGGAAGAAGACTGGAAGAAATTTAAAGACTATCTACAGAAATATTGTAAAATTAAAGAATGTTAGAATGATGTTGGACAGAAATTAAGTGGTTTCCAGCTGTAATGCTTAAGAGATATGAAAAAAAAAGGTTTAGAAATAAGTAAAAACTAATGGTGAGGATTTGCTGAACTAATAATTTGAATTGGAATATAAGAAAGGGAGGTATGAGGAGGTCTGGAAAATAAGTTAAAAGAAAATAAGTAATGGAAATTCTATGTGTTTTGTTTTTTTCCCTTTTTTAATTGTTTTTGTATTTTTGTATTTCTGTTATCTTTTCTTTTTATTTTTTACATTGTATTATTTCTTGAAAACCTTAATAAATATTCTATTTTAAAAAAGGCAAAGCTTCAGAAGACCCATTGGCTTCTGCATACGGACCTACTCTCAAAACTACATCTAGATGAGGTCACCTAGCAGCTCTAGTTCCTCTTCCTCTGGCGAAATATCTGAGGAAATATGTGATAAGAATAGCAACATTTCTTAGTGGTTCCCCCTCCCCGGCCCATCCCCAATTATTATATATTTTGTACATAATTTCAACATCAGTTAGCTGATGTCAGATTGTGATAACAGCTGTGAATGTGAAACAATAATTAGCTAGGTGAAAACACACTTCTTGTGGTTTTTGTTTCTTCTTTCTTTTTATTTTGTTTTGCTGACTGACATTCCACCAGAGGCCTGGAGAGTCCCCCCCTTTGCACCCTGCCCTCCTCATCTATTGAATGAAATCACAGCAACTGCTCCACCATTGGGATCAATATCCAGGCCATTATGTTGGCAAAAGAAGCAGCAAATCACATTTAGCTGGATTGTCAGGCTCATTATTATAAACAGATGGCAGCCCTTGCACTACAATGCGGCCGAGAAAAGACTGACATCATTTCACATTAAAATCTATAATGCTAATACACATCGCAGAGTCTTTGTAGAGGTCCTGAGTGCATTAATCTTCTGAATGATTTGCCAATGTGCATGCTGGTTGAGGTGTTTTCTCACTTGACTGGAATTAAAAAGATGGTTCTTTGACTGAGAATGGTTAACATTTATCCACACAGATTGAGCAAAGTTAACATGCAATCTTCTTTACCAGTTACGTCCTAATAGGATTGAATGGGTTGTTTTGTGGGAGCAAATGTTGCTACATTCCACAGCTGAGCTTTTCTTTTTCTGTCACAACAGTGATGCAAGGATCAGCTGATCCTTTGCTTAATTACAAAGTAGGAACTTCATCAAATGACTTCTTGGGAAACTTACGAAACAAAGGGCTTGGCAAGAAGTGCTCTCACTTTCCTACGCATCAGGAAGAATCTCTGTTTTCTGGTAGAACACTGTCCTTGCATAAGGACAGCTTTGTGTATTTGCAAACACGATATGTGCAATATAGTCTCTTTCCCATCTCCTGAGAAGTGGATTCATTTTGACTCTAGTGCACATCTGTAAAAATATATAGTCACTCTGCGCTAGAACAGTTTCCCCCTTAAACTCCTGTCCAGATAATTAATGTTAAACATGTTTCAACTGCAGTATTCTTTCATATTCTGTCAGATCTAGCCCCAGCTGGTCCACCAGCTATGGGTCCTTTTGGGGAGATGTGACTTAGGGACTTTACTCCATTCTCTGGTGGCCACCAGACTGGACTTACTGCAATGACCTAAATGTGAGGTAGTGATGTATGGAAGTGAGAGCTGGACCATAAAGAAGGCTGAAGAATTGATATTTTTGAATTATGGTGCTGGAGGAGACTCTTGAGAGTCCCATGGACTGCAAGAAGATTAAACCTATCCATTCTGAAGGAAATCAGCCCTGAGTGCTTACTGGAAGGACAGATCGTGAAGCTGAGGCTCCAATACTTTGGCCACCTCATTAGAAGAGAAGACTCCCTGGAAAAGACCCTGATGTTGGGAAAGATGGAGGGCACAAGGAGAAGGGGACGACAGAGGACGAGATGGTTGGACTGTGTTCTCGAAGCTACCAGCATGAGTTTGATCAAACTGCGGGAGGCAGTGGAAGACAGGAGTGCCTGGCGTGCTCTGGCACATGGGACCAAATGTGAGGTTGCCCTTGAAGACTGTTTCAGCTGGTACAGAATGCAGCAGCCAGACTACTGCTGGCATATAGAACACCTATAACTCCTAGAATCATAGAATCATAGAGTTGGAAGAGACCACAAGGGCCATCGAGTCCAACCCCCTGCCAAGCAGGAAACACCATAAGAGCACTCCTGACATATGGTTGTCAAGCCTCTGCTTAAAGACCTCCAAAGAAGGAGACTCCACCACACTCTTTGGCAGCAAATTCCACTGTCGAACAGCTCTTACTGTCAGGAAGTTCTTCCTAATGTTTAGGTGGAATCTTCTTTCTTGTAGTTTGGAACCATTGCTCCGTGTCCGCTTCTCTGGAGCAGCAGAAAACAACCTTTCTCCCTCCTCTATGTGACATCCTTTTATATATTTGAACATGGCTATTATATCACCCCTTAACCTCCTCTTCTCCAGGCTAAACATGCCCAGCTCCCTTAACCGTTCCTCATAAGGCATCGTTTCCAGGCCTTTGACCATTTTGGTTGCCCTCCTCTGGACACGTTCCAGTTTGTCAGTGTCCTTCTTGAACTGTGGTGCCCAGAACTGGACACAGTACTCCAGGTGAGGTCTGACCAGAGCAGAATACAGTGGCACTGTTCTAAAGCAACTGTACTGCTTTATTTCTGAGCCCAATTTAGGGCACTCAGGTTGATGTTTAAAGCCCTACAGAACTTGAACCTCAAATATTTGAAAGACCGAAACGATCAAGGGGATGAAGTGGCCACAGTGTTAGTAGCCACAATGGCTATGCTCTGCCTCTATGGTCAGAGGCAGTAGTGCCCTGAATACCAGAGAGCCCTCCTTGGCTGGGGAGGTTGTTCTGCTTTCTTTCTTAGAGTCTGAGGACTTTCTCCTGGAAGCCGTGACAGTCCTTCTTTTGCTGTTGGAGCCAATGTTTGTTTAATTGGGCTCAACCCCTTTAATTACAGAAGGTGTTCCCAGAAGGAGTAGTGCTAACCACCCAGCCTGAACCACATCCCTGTTTTAACAAATATTCTGGTGTCAAGCCATTTATTGTAAGTAATTACTTGCATCTTAAATTGGGCCCTGAAATGAATTGGAAGCCAGTGCAATCAGAGCAAGACCAGTGTAATATGGCTGGAAAAGTGAACACCAGAATTTTGTCTGTCTGCAGCATTTTATGCCAGCTTTAGTTTCTGAGCACTCTTTGCCCTTCACAGAGTGCATTGCAATAATTCTAATCTGGCTGTTTGGACGTCTGTGACCAATTCTGCTTTCTGCAGGAAAGAGCATAACTGGTGGACCAGATGAAGCTGGCCAAAGGCAACCAAGACAGCTGGGAGCCTTCAGAGGGAGTAGAGTACAGTCTTGTTCAGAATCACACCCAGATATCAGTTCTGCTTAGTCCAAACTTTGTACATGAAGCAGTATTTACTTCTGACCATTGCCTGAAATAACACTGAATGAGCCACAAATTTCCAAATGTGTCCACCTCATTGACACTTTTCTATTTTTTAGTACATTTAAAAAATACCAAAAACTTGGCTGCACACCTAAAAATGTAATGCAGAACTGTTCAGTAAGCTGCAAGATTGAGAGACTGGCCATGGAAGAGTTATTTGTAATGGCTGAATAGATACACACACACACACACACACACAAAATAAAGCAATCACGATTCAGAATTCTGACATGGAATAAAATTTTAAAATCACATATCTGCTTTTTTGGGATAAGTGTCGCAAGCATGTTTTGCTCCTGTTTGCGGAGATACCTGTGAAAATAAATGGGAAACTTTTTCACATCCGTATCGTACCCCAGCACTACTTGCTATTAGCAGAGTTTCCCAGATGGCTCTGAGTGTTTCCATACTGTCAGTTTAAGTGAGAGCGTATACATGATATGCTATTCAGGCAGCTTGCCTTCCATTATTAGGTGATTGCTTGATGTGATAAGAGAGAATCCTCTGTAATAGTGGTTGCATATTAAAATAACCAAGCAATCACTGCAGCCAAATGTTACTTGTGAATTCACCTTTAAAGAACACATACTTACGGAAAGCAAACTAGTAAAAATGTAATTACATTTTTATTAATTTTTCCAGATTTCCCCCTCTCACACACATTTTATTTTACAAAACATTTCCTCATTATTCTGCTCAGAGTTACATGGAAGAGAAGGAAAAGGAGCTATGAATGTAGGCTGACTATCGGGTCGGGAGTGGAGGCGGGGGAGCAACCACATACTGACAACAAGATTTATTAGAATAATCTTCCCAAAGGTAATGCTGAAATCCCAATCAATTAACATATTTAAAACAAGATTGGACAAAGCACTAGTAGATGTATATTAGAGAACAATTCAACATTGCCATGGGACTAGGCTAGAAGACTTTAAAAGGTCCTACCAGTCTCCAGAGAGATCTTTAAACTATTACGAACGATGAGAAACACCATTACATTTCAATTGTTCCTTCCTAAGGAACTGGCCCAATTCTGTACATATGAACGCATTAATATAAGCAACATGGGGAATGGAACACGAAAAAAGGCATACTCCAAGACCCTGAGGCAAAATACAGGGCGCTCATCCTGAAATAATATCAAACCCTACCCCATGCTTTGCAAGTTCCTTGCAATGATGTGACCAGCATCTTGTTCTCTTAACCCCTGTCCATCCCGGTTGGGGGAAACCAGTCCAGGGTGGGTGATTCCAAGGTGTGGTAAATGCATCTTTATATAATAGAGAGGTGCGTGATCCCTTTAAAGAGGTTCACTTCTGAACCCTATGGTTTGCAGCAACTACTGTCTAGTCACAAATGTCCCCTTCTTGGGTAGGAGAGGTAGCAGAGCAGTTGCAGTTGCAGGAGTTCCTGCAGGACAGAAATTATCTGGATCCATTTCAAACTGGGTTCAGGCAGAGTTTGGGAATGAATCAGCCTTGGAAATGGGAGATTCCTGTTCCTATTTCCTCTCAGTGGCTTCTAGTATCATAGACAATGGTATCCTCCTAAACCGGCCCCATGGACTGGGTATTTGAGGCACAAATGGATGTGGGTGGCACTGTGGTCTAAACCACTGAGCCTCCAGGGCTTGCTGATTGGAAGGTTGGCAGTTCGAATCCCCACGACGGAGTGAGCTCCTGTTGCTCTGTTCCAGCTCCTGCTAACCTAGCAGTTCGAAAGCACGCCAGTGCAAGTAGATAAATAGGTACCGCTGCAGTGGGAAGGTAAACAGCGTTTCTGTGTGCTCTGGCTTCCCTCACAGTTTTCCGTTGCACCAGAAGCGGTTTAGTCATGCTGGCCACATGACCCAGAAAGGTGTCTGTGGACAAACGCTGGCTCCCTTGGTCTGAGAAGTGAGATGAGCGCCACACCCCATAGTTGCCTTTGACTGGACTTAACCATCCAGGGATTCTTTCTTTTTGCCTTTTATTGGAGGCACAGCTTTACAGCAGTTCTGCTTCAACCTACTGGGCCATGTCCAGATGATATCAATTGCAGACTGTGTTTTGGCCATATGATCTTCACACTATGGTGTCTCACGGGTCTTGAACTTGCTCTCGGTTTTGTTCAATGATAAAGCCATTTAGGGGCAGTTCTATTTCTCCATAAGAGAGTCAGGAGAGGCTGTGCATGATCTCAATCATTGCAATAGACCAATAGACTGAGTTTGAACCCTGAGATGATGGAGGCACCATGGGCCAGTGGTTTCTAAGTCTGGGAGATTTGCCGGTTGGTTGTTCTGGACAGGGTTGCACTCCCTCTGAAAAAACAGGCTAGTTGTTTGAGGTGCTTCTGGATCCATCTTTGTTGCTGAAGGCTCTGGTAGCCTCACTACCTAGCAGTACGGTATCTTTTACCAGCTATGACTCATACTCCAGCTATGGTCATTCTTAGATGGGGATAGTCTGGGCATCCAAGAATGAAGTTATAAGAAACAAAAACAAAAACAAAGAATCAGTGCAGTTTTGAAATAAGTGGTTAAAATCCCAGTCCGTTGAGCGGGGTACAAATAATAAAATTATTATCGGAAATGACTGGCAGAATCCGAGATCAGGGAGAAGAGTTGGTGGAAGAAGATTGGAGGAAATTTAAAATTTATTTACAGAAACACTGTAAAGTTTTTGAATGTTGATGACATTGAAATGAAATGAAGGGGTTCTAGTAATAAGGTAAAATAAGAATATGCAAGAATAGATTGATATTAGATGAAAATTTGAAGCTATAATATGTGAGGATAAATAATTAAGGATAAATTAAGAGGTATGAATTTGCTGAACCATTTTTTAATTGGAATACAAAAAAGAGAGGTGCGAGGAAGACAGGAAAATAAGTTAATAAATGGTGAGAAATAATAAAGAGGGACTTTCCCCCCTTTTTTTTCCTTCTTTTTCTTTTTCTTTTTATGTTAAACTTAAATTTTTGTATTTTTTGTATTCTTGTGTTTTTGTATCTCTCTTGTGTTTTTTTTGCTTATTGTCTTGTAATTTTCTTTTTGTTAAAACTTAATAAAATATCATTTTTTTAAAAAAAACAAATAATAAAATTATTATCATGCAGTTTTCAACAATAGTGTCCAATTGTATCCAAACATAGATAAAAACCTGTTCTTTCATCTCAAGAGCCGTTGTGCAAAATTTGGTTACAATATTTTAAGAGGCATCCAAATTCATAATGAAAAGACTTCACAAAATATATACTGGACCTTGCACAGAATGTCTGGAATTTGGTAAAGGCTGACATTCACTTCTTCCAGAGCTAGGCAGCCATGCTAGTCTGTTGCTGAAAAACCACAGAGCATCATGTGGCACCTCAAAAGCTGCTAACAAAATTATTATGAGATGGGCTTTCATGGGCCAGAGGTGAGTCAACTTTGTCAGAGGCTTGTGTCAAAAACATGAGAGCATGTCTCACAATAAAATCACTGTTCTTTAAGGTGCACATGACTCTTTTGTCATCCACATAGACTCAGGTCAAATTTATGAATATCCCCAAACTCAGTGATACACTAGCAAATGTGGAGCATCTTTAGAATCACTGACAAAACTCTCTCAAGCCACATTTTGATAAGAAGTTTTGGGGCTTGTAAAAGCCTACCTCAAAAGAAAGGCAAGATTTTAAGTCTGACACACACACACACACACACCACAAATTCTTCTCCAGCTCAAAACCAGGTCTGCAGACCCCATTTTGTTCCCCATGGAAGCACCAGGAGCATGAAGGATCCTTAGCTTAGTGGCCAAACTTAAATGAGCTAAACTAGGGCCCTGCATTGGATTACACTTGAATTCTGTCATCTTTGAGATGAACCCATTCCGAGTCAAGCCAGAACTTTCCATCACTAAGAATCATAGGATCATAGAATCATAGAGTTGGAAGAGACCACAAGGGCCATTGAGTCCAACCCCCTGCCAAGCAGGAAACACCATCAGAGCACTCCTGACATATGGTTGTCAAGCCTCTGCTTAAAGACCTCCAAAGAAGGAGACTCCACCACACTCCTTGGCAGCAAATTCCACTGTCAAACAGCTCTTACTGTCAGGAAGTTCTTCCTAATGTTTAGGTGGAATCTTCTTTCTTGTAGTTTGGAACCATTGCTCCATGTCCGCTTCTCTGGAGCAGCAGAAAACAACCTTTCTCCCTACTCTATGTGACATCCTTTTATATATTTGAACATGGCTATCATATCACCCCTTAACCTCCTCTTCTCCAGGCTAAACATGCCCAGCTCCCTTAGCCGTTCTTCATAAGGCATCGTTTCCAGGCCTTTGACCATTTTGGTTGCCCTCCTCTGGACACGTTCCAGTTTGTCAGTGTCCTTCTTGAACTGTGGTGCCCAGAACTGGACACAGTACTCCAGGTGAGGTCTGACCAGAGCAGAATACAGTGGCACTATTACTTCCCTTGATCTAGATGCTATACTCCTATTGATGCAGCCCAGAATTGCATTGGCTTTTTTAGCTGCCACATCACACTGTTGGCTCATGTCAAGTTTGTGGTCAACCAAGACTCCTAGATCCTTTTCACATGTACTGCTCTCAAGCCAGGTGTCACCCATCTTGTATTTGTGCCTCTCATTTTTTTTGCCCAAGTGCAATACTTTACATTTCTCCCTATTAAAATTCATCTAAGTGAAATGGTGAACAAACTTTGTAGCAAGCCTTAAATAAAAATTAGTAAGGCTGCTAGGGGGCAGGTAAATTTGCCTCAAGCTCTGAGCTGGTCTTCTCTGCATTACAGCATAAGGCATGTTATAATAAGATGCAACATCCGTGTCATGCAGCCAAACACTCTAAACAATGTAGGAAAAATGTATTCTAGAGATATTGTGTAAACAATGCATCCCAAGCTGTTTGTGAGCCATTCACACCCATAATCCTCTCTTGTGTACCATTGACAGAGTGACCTTCACCCTCCCTGGCACATCCATCATCCCGTGAACTTTTCATGCAGTACCAACCTCATCTCATCCTTCCAAACAAACCTTTGTCCAGGTCCCAGCTTATCACTCACTGGGGGAATCTTGTGTTTGCACAAATATTTATCTGTGATGAGGGGTCGTTGGGGGGGAATGGAAGAAAGATCGCAAGTTCAGCTCCTTTGAATGTTAGTGCTGATGGTTAGGCTTTAAAGCTTATCTGTCATCCTAACCTTCGCTGTATTTAATAAACCACTTTCGTTTTTGCTTGACTACGCAATAGAAGTTGCCTTGGGAATTGGTTACATCTGAAATGAGCTTCGGTGATCTGTCTTTTGTGAAGGAATTCGACAATCTCACATATTTTCCTTATGCATATCCCCTCCCCCCATTGTGCCCATATTGTTGTCTACAGAATGTACTGAAGACACAAACTGAGCGCCCGTGTAGATAACTATATTGGCTGAAATGTTTGGAATGAGCAGACTCAAGCAGGTGAGACTAGTCTTTAAGCAGTTCTTGCTGGTCTTTTATGAAATCAAAACTGCCTGGCAAACCACCACCTGCCATTGATCCAATTAGAAGAACAAAAGGATGGTCCTTGTTTATGTTTCCACTACAAGGAGTGGAAAGGGGATCACACCCCCAAGGACAGGATAGGGGAACTGGCTTTGTTAAAGGGGGCAACTGGGAATCCCTCCTCAGCTCCTTATAGGTCGACTAATAGTAGAAAAGAAAAGCAAGATGTCAGCCCAAGAGACGAAAGGGGGAAAGGGCTTGAACTCAACATGACCTTGCATCCCACAGAAGCAAAAGCCAAGTGATGAGTCTATAGCAAAGGACCTACTGCAGGGATTTTTTTAAAAAAAAATCCATAAATATATTGGCTAAAGTTACATTTTTAATCTACTGTGCACAAATTGCGGGGTTCAAAAAGCTGAATGGTGTTTTGGTGGGGTGGAAAGCTCTTGGAAGTCACCTTCCAAAAGTGGGCAACAGATCATACATGCACAAACAATCACACACACTTGACACACACATAATACAGAAGAAGAAGAGGAGGAGGAGGAGGAGGATGTTCAAATATATAAAAGGATGTTCAAATATATAACAGGATGTCACATAGAGGAGGGAGAAATGTTGTTTTGTGCTGCTCCAGAGAAGCGGACACGGACCAATGGATCCAAACTACAAGAAAAAAGATTCCACCTAAACATTAGGAAGAACTTCCTGACAGTAAGAGCTGTTCGACAGTGGAATTTGCTGCCAAGGAGTGTGGTGGAGTCTCCTTCTTTGGAGGTCTTTAAGCAGAGGCTTGACAACCATATGTCAGGAGTGCTCTGATGGTGTTTCCTGCTTGGCAGGGGGTTGGACTCGATGGCCCTTGTGGTCTCTTCCAACTCTATGATTCTATGATTCTATTCTATGATTCTATTCTATGATTCTATGATTCTATGATTCTAGGAGGAGGAGGAGGAGTTTGGATTTGATATCCCGCTTTATCACTACCTGAAGGAGTCTCAAAGCGGCTAACATTCTTCTTTCCCTTCCTCCCCCACAAGAAACACTCTGTGAGGTGAGTGGGGCTGAGAGACTTCAGAGAAGTGTGACTAGCCCAAGGTCACCCTGCATGTGGAGGAGCGGGGAAGCGAACCCGGTTCACCAGATTACGAGTCCACCGTTCTTAACCACTACACCACACTGGCTCTCAGAGACACACAGACTCAGCTCCCGCATCAATGGATCCATCTCATCCTACTCCCTTGTATTCTTCCCTCTTCTAGCTGGGTACACAATTCTTATAGGCTACTCATTTCAAGTGTTGCCCAAAGTGAGTGCATTCTGTGCTTTTCTGTTTTCTTGGGGGGGGGGAGTGTAAACCATAAATATCTTCCAAGAAAGTTTGCTGCAACCACAGTTCAAGAAGGACACGGACAAACTGGAACGTGTCCAGAGGAGGGCAACCAAAATGGTCAAAGGCCTGGAAACGATGCCTTATGAGGAACGGCTAAGGGAGCTGGGCATGTTTAGCCTGGAGAAGAGGAGGTTAAGGGGTGATATGATAGCCATGTTCAAATATATAAAAGGATGTCACATAGAGGAGGGAGAAAGGTTGTTTTCTGCTGCTCCAGAGAAGCGGACATGGAGCAATGGTTCCAAACTTCAAGAAAGAAGATTCCACCTAAACATTAGGAAGAACTTCCTGACAGTAAGAGCTGTTCGACAGTGGAATTTGCTGCCAATGAGTGTGGTGGAGTCTCCTTCTTTGGAGGTCTTTAAGGAGAGGCTTGACAACCATATGTCAGGAGTGCTCTGATGGTGTTTCCTGCTTGGCAGGGGGTTGGACTCGATGGCCCTTGTGGTCTCTTCCAACTCTATGATTCTATGATTCTATGATTCTAAGATATGCAGGCCAAATGGCACCTACCTCCTCCCTGTTAGGACCAACTATTGAAAAACTCCTCCAACTCCTGTCTTCATCTATCTGCTCTCACTTCATGGTGCCACTTGAAGGAGATCTCTTCACCTTGATGCACAGCAGGGCCAGCCCCGATTCTGCATTGAGAAAAGCTGAATTCTGCCATATATATCTAAGAGCCATATACAGTGGTACCTTGGGTTACATACGCTTCAGGTTACATACGCTTCAGGTTGCAGACTCTGCTAACCCAGAAATAGTACCTCGGGTAAGAACTTTGCTTCAGGATGAGAACAGAAATCGTGCTCCGGCGGCACAACAGCAGTGGGAGGCCCCATTAGCTGAAGTGGTGCTTCAGGTTAAGAACAGTTTCAGGTTAAGAACAGACCTCAGGAACGAATTAAGTACTTAACCTGAGGTACCACTGTATTAAGCAATTGTAGATGCTTGTGTTTATTTCTGCAATTCATGGTGCTTCTGCCAATAAGAGGGGAGGAAAAGGAGAACCAACGTTATCAAGGGAATGAAGTGACTCCTCAGTGAAGAAAGGTTTCAGCGTTTGGGACTTTTTTGTTTAGAGAGAAGGCTGTAGGAGGTGACATTACAGAAGTTGATAAAAAAAAAAGTTTGTGCACGGCCTGGAAACAGTGGATAGAGAAAAGTTGTTCTCACACTGTCACAACATTGGAACTCATGAACATCCAATGAAGCTGAATGTTAATCATAAACATAATAATTTATTAATTATACCCCTCCCATCTGGCTGGATTTCCCCAGCCACTCTGGGCGGCTCAAACAGAAAATTAAAAATACAATAAAACATCAAATATTAAAAACTTCCCTAAACAGGGTTGCCTTCAGATGTCTGCTAAAAGACAGATAGGTTTATTTCCTTGACATCTGATGGGAGGGCGTTCCACAGGACAGGCGCCACTACCGAGAAGGCCCTCTGCCTGGTTCCCTGTAACCTCACTTCTGGGAGTGAGGGAACTTCCAGAAGGCCCTTGGAGCTGGACCTCAGTGTCCGGGCTGAATGCTGGGGGTGGAGACGCTCCTTCAGGTGTACTGGGCCGAGGCTGTTTAGTGCTTTAAAGGTCAGCACCAACACTTTGAATTGTGCTCGGAAACGTACTGGGAGCCAGTGTAGGTCTTTCAGGACCGGTGTTATATTGTCTCAGCGGCCACTCCCAGTCACCAGTCTAGTTGGAAAATTCTGGACAGATGAAAGAAAGTACTTGTTCATGAAGCATGTAGTCAAACTATGGAACTTGTTTCCCTAGGAAGTGGTGATGACCACTGTTATGTACTAAAGTTCTCACCCTGGGCCAGCAGGGGGATACTGTAGATAGTTATGCAAATGAAGGATCGAAAGTGACGTTCAGCGATTGGATAGTTTTAGAAAGTTGCTACAGTAACGTTGTACTGGAGCTCTATATAAGCAGGCTGACTGAGCCCTTCAGTTCAGTTCTGTCCTGGCCTGTGAATAAACAAGAGCTGTTTGAAGAATCGCTGTGTCGTCTGATATGTTCACCCACAACTTAACAACCACCAGCTTGGATGGCTTTAAAAGAGGATTAGACAAATTCATGGAGGAGAGGGCTGCCAGTGGCTACTAGCCATAATGGAGGCAGCAATGCTTGCAAATGCCAGTTTCTGGAGACCATGGGAGGGAGAGTTCTCTTGTGCGAGAGGCTAGTGGCACAGGGCGCCAGGACGCCAAGTTCTGGAGGGCGCCAGGGAAGAGGCAGAGGCTGGATGTGGCGCCTCCCAGCATCAGCTCTGATGGAGGGCATTCTAAAAAGACTTTCCAAAATAACAATATAATAAAGCATAAAAAGACACTGCATCCTACTGGTACAGACACAACTTCATACTGTGGTGTTGGTGGGTATGCACACACATTTTTGAAAGTCTTCTTAAATTAACACATTATGTAAGTGGCAGATATTTTTAAATGTTCCCAAAGCTGATTGCGAAAGACACTAATAAAAATGGTGCCCAGGTATATCAAATATAAATATCCCTCTAAAGGCCTCAATATTTCCAAATTTATTATTCTCTGTGCATCTAATAACAGCCAAGAATAACCTGTGCTCTAGGTAACGCATAATATTTGTTTTAATCTTAAAACAACACAGCCTGCCATTTCTAAATGATGTTTTCATTCAAATGAAACCAATTTTGGGAAGGCTGTATTTTAGATTGGATACAACTGGAATTCAGAAGTCATGACATTTACTATATTACATTTTTAGTTATTGCAAAATCTCATTCTGAAAGATTTTCCCTGAATCATTTGCCTTTAAAATGTTAATGTGTCACTTATCCAATAGTTTCCTTTAGAAAAGAGCAATAAAAATGAGAAAGATCCCAGGTGTGGGTGAAAATAGAGCATTAAAGACACCAAACCAACAATGAAGCTAGCATATATGTGCTTGCAACACTCAAATAATAAAGTCTGCCAGTGTTGATAAACTGAATCCAATTTTGTGATTCTTTATCACAATAGTACATAGGATGGTGTCCTTTAAGTTAAGGTATCCTTTAACTGAGGTCTAGCAATGAGGTTGGAAAACCTGTTTCTCGACTTCATCACTTCAGACTGGTCCTCTCTTCAAAATAAAATGAAATAAAAATCCCTACATATAAAAACTAATGTATCAGGGAGAACTCAGACTAGAACACTTCAGGCTGGTCCTCTATTCAGACTGGTCCTCTCTTCAAAATAAAATGAAATAAAAATCCCTGCATGTAGAAAGCTAGTATCTCAGGGAGAAAGCTAGTATCTCACTGGCATGTAGTTTTCTGTGTGCAGAATCTGGCCTGTTAACATTAATTGTAGCAGTTGCTGGGCAGAGCAATCCTAAATGCCAATCTGTGCTGCTGGGGGGAGGGGTAGGAGCCCAGATGAAGTTGGCACAACAAAAAATTTAAATACTATTCACAAACACACCTCCCCCTTCTGCCCTGGCTGGTTTCAGATGTGCAGTGGCTCCATTGTTCTGTTCAGGCCCATTCTTCCTCAGCCAGGAGTTCAGATTGCTGCCTAACCTTCGACTGAGTACTGTTACAGATGTTGCAGATGCAATCCCTGACCTGGACTTTGTTCAGAGTAGAAATGAGTTTGCTCTGCACCATCAGAATGAGTTTCAAAGCTTTACTGGAAAAAGTATTTAAATAGTTACAAATAAACTTTACTAAATGCAAAATAGCACATTGCTCACAAACAGCAAGCAATGCAGTCCAGTCTCCTTTAAGTCTTCAACACAGTTCAAAAACTTTCCTCTCTCTGGTCCCAGAGAAAGTTCCCCAGCATCTGAACATCTACGCTGCTGCTGGCTCCACCTCCTGGAAAGATGCTCAGTTCTCAAGTTTCATTTCATTCTGATCTTTCCAGTTCATGGATCATAAGTCCGCATACTCCAGCTTCTTCTTGTTGCATTTACCTAGAGACAAACCTCTCCTGCCTAATGCAAACCTCTATATAGGTTTGTTTTTAAAACTTCAATGCATATTAAAATTACATTTAGGCATGTTAAACTTATATCTGTAACACTCATGTTACATAACTGCTCATTATTTGGGCAAAGTCTTGGCAGTTGTATAAAGTATGCAAAATGAAGTATTTGCATAGTCAGAAGTGGAGAGCAGGAAAAGCAAATTGACCCTTTGCTGTCTGATAATGGTGAGATGGTTTTCCCCTCAAAAGCCAAAGCTTTATGTATAAAGATTGCAGCAAGACATGCAATAATTAAGACGCTAAGCCAGTGGTCCCCAAGCATTCCCCCACCCCATGAATCACTTGGAAATTGTCACTTGATGATTTTTCTGCCTGGTGTAGCAATTTTAGTGCACAGTGCTAGATGCTGTATGATTATTAATTGAATTTTTATCGCTTCTTTTATTTCTTGAATATTGTACAGTATTCCATAGAATCATTCTGCCCAATAGATACAATTTTTTGCAAGCACTTTTCTTTTAAATAATAAACTTGTTTATTTTATTTTCACTAATATATGTATCCTTGCACATACTTTCCCGTAGTCTACATGTTATCAGCTTGGAGAAGCGCATCACAAAATTTGGAAGAGTGCGAATTTGTATGGATAGTGAAGGGGATTGATTTTCTCCCATATCCTTAGAGTGATCTGGTAGAGTGATCTGGCACTCTCCTGTTTTTTTTGCAGTCCAGTGCAGTCAACCAAAAGTTTGTTATGTCACTGGCATAAGATGACTGTTAGCCTACAATTGAAGAAGGCTGTTAGCCTATAATCTGCCTGGGGGCTGAAAGGGTTACAACATATTGTTGTTGTTTAGTCGTTTAGTCGTGTCCGACTCTTCGTGACCCCATGGACCAGAGAGCGCCAGGCAATCCTGTCCTCCACTGCCCCCCGCAGCTTGGTCAGACTCATGCTGGTAACCTCGAAAACGCTATCCAACCATCTCGTCCTCTGTCGCCCCCTTCTCCTTGTGCCCTCCATCTTTCCCAACATCAGGGTCTTCTCCAGGGAGTCTTCTCTTCTCATGAGGTGGCCAAAGTACTGGAGCCTCAGCTTCACAATCTGTCCTTCCAATGAGCACTCAGGGCTGATTTCCTTCAGAATGGAGAGGTTTGATCTTCTTGCAGTCCATGGGACTCTCAAGAGTCTCCTCCAGCACCATAATTCAAAAGTATCAATTCTTCGGCGATCAGCCTTCTTTATGGTCCAGCTCTCACTTCCATACATCACTACTGGGAAAACCATAGCTTTAACTATACGGACCTTTGTTGGCAAGGTGATGTCTCTACTTCTCAAGATGCTGTCTAGGCCTGTCATTGCCCTTCTCCCAAGAAGCAGGCGTCTTTTAATTTCGTGGCTGCTGTCACCATCTGCAGTGATCATGGAGCCCAAGAAAGTAAAATCTCTCACTGCCTCCATTTCTTCCCCTTCTATTTGCCAGGAGGTGATGGGACCAGTAGCCATGATCTTAGTTTTTTTGATGTTGAGCTTCAGACCATATTTTGCACTCTCCTCTTTCACCCTCAATAAAAGGTTCTTTAATTCCTCCTCACTTTCTGCCATCAAGGTTGTGTCATCTGCATATCTGAGGTTGTTGATATTTCTTCCGGCAATCTTAATTCCGGCTAGGGATTCATCCAGCCCAGCCTTTCGCATGATGAATTCTGCATATAAGTTAAATAAGCAGGGAGACAAAATGCAGCCTTGTCGTACTCCTTTCCCAATTTTGAACCAGTCAGTTGTTCCATATCCAGTTCTAACTGTAGCTTCTTGTCCCACATAGAGATTTCTCAGGAGACAGATGAGGTGATCAGGCACTCCCATTTCTTTAAGAACTTGCCATAGTTTGCCATGGTCGACACAGTCAAAGGCTTTTGCATAGTCAATGAAGCAGAAGTAGATGTCTTTCTGGAACTCTCTAGCTTTTTCCATAATCCAGCGCATGTTTGCAATTTGGTCTCTGGTTCCTCTGCCTCTTCTAAATCCAGCTTGCACTTCTGGGAGTTCTCGGTCCACATACTGCTTGAGCCTTCCTTGTAGAATTTTAAGCATAACCTTGCTAGCGTGAGAAATTAGTGCAATTGTGCGATAGTTGGAGCATTCTTTGGCACTGCCCTTCTTTGGGATTGGGATGTAGACTGATCTTCTCCAATCTTCTGGCCACTGCTGAGTTTTCCAAACTTGCTGGCATATTGAGTGTAGCACCTTAACAGCATCATCTTTTAAAATTTTAAATAGTTCAGCTGGAATACCATCACTTCCACTGGCCTTGTTATTTGCAGTGCTTTCTAAGGCCCATTTGACTTCACTCTCCAGGATGTCTGGCTCAAGGTCAGCAACCACACTACCTGGGGTATATGAGACATCCGTTTCTTTCTGGTATAATTCCTCTGTGTATTCTTGCCACCTCTTCTTGATGTCTTCTGCTTCTGTTAGGTCCTTTCCACTTTTGTCCTTTATTATGGAAATCTTTGTACGAAATGTTCCTTTCATATCTCCAATTTTCTTGAACAGATCTCTGGTTCTTCCCATTCTATTGCTTTCCTCTATTTCTTTGCATTGCTTGTTTAAGAAGGTCTTCTTGTCTCTCCTTGCTATTCTTTGGAAATCTGCATTCAATTTCCTGTATCTTTCACGATCTCCCTTGCATTTTGCTTGCCTTCTCTCCCCCGCTATTTGTAAGGCCTCATTGGACAGCCACTTTGCTTTCTTGCATTTCCTTTTCATTGGGATGGTTTTCGTTGCTGCCTCCTGTATAATGTTACGAGCCTCCATCCATAGTTCTTCAGGCACTCTGTCCACCAAATCTAAATCCTTAAACCTGTTCCTCACTTCCACTGTGTATTCATAAGGGATTTGACTTAGATTGTATCTTACCGGCCCAGTGGTTTTTCCTACTTTCTTCAGTTTAAGCTTGAATTTTGCTATAAGAAGCTGATGATCTGAGCCACAGTCAGCTCCAGGTCTTGTTTTTGCTGACTGTATAGAGCTTCTCCATCTTTGGCTGCAGAGAATATAATCAATCTGATTTCGATGCTGCCCATCTGGTGATGTCCATGTGTAGAGTCGTCTCTTGTGTTGTTGGAAAAGCGTGTTTGTGATGACCAGCTTGTTCTCTTGACAGAACTCTATTAGCCTTTGCCCTGCTTCGTTTTGATCTCCAAGGCCAAACTTGCCAGTTGTTCCTTTTATCTCTTGACTCCCTACTTTAGCATTCCAATCCCCTATAATGAGAAGAACATCCTTCTTTGGTGTCACTTCTATAAGGTTTTGTAAGTCTTCATAGAATTGGTCAATATTAATGTTTCAATATTTTAATGTTGTATTTTAATCTTGTTTTTAAGTTGTATTCATTCAACTTGTTTTTATTATTGCTTGTTAGCCGCCCTTAGCCTGGCCTTGGCTGGGGAGGAAGCGGTATAAAAATATATATTATTATTAAACATATGCACTCTGATGTGCTCAGAAAAGGGGACTTGGGGAGATGAACTCTTTTTTTGCCCCTGAGACCATTGGTTCTGTATTTAGATTTCTTACGTTGGTCATCTCTTGAGTTTATTGTTGTTTTCCTATAATATGGCACTTTTTGTTATGGTTTTATTCTCTTTTTATTTGTAAACCTAGAGAAATTAGTTTATAAGGTGCCTCATAAATACCGTATTTTTCACTCCACAAGACGCACCTAGTTTTTGGAGGAGGAAAACAAGAAAAAAATATTCTGAATCTCAGAAGCCAGAACAGCAAGAGGGATCACTGCGCAGCAAAAGCAGCGATCCCTTTTGCTGTTGTGGCTTCTGGGATAGCTGCGCAGCCTGCACTCGCTCCATAAGACGCACACACATTTCCCCTTACTTTTTAGGAGGGAAAAAGTGAGTCTTATAGAGCAAAAAATACAGTAAACAGAAGTTGGGCTGAAGTCCCACCAAAGTTTTGACCCGGTTCATAATAAGCTCATTCTGCCACCAGCCCTCTCTGCCATAATCAGAAACATGTCCTGGTTATGGCGCACTATGGGAAGTGTAGTTCCATGGGTCCTAGATCCTATCCATTATTTGCCTCTGACAGGGAAGGCACATTCTGAAGGAAGCCAAAAAGCTAGCAAAATTTCTCAAGGAGGTTTTCCACAGGTCTGGAGACCTCTCAGTCAAATAAATGAGCTGTGGGAAGGACATGCTATAGATCAGCCAGCTTTTACCTACACAATACTTTGTTTAGGGCAGAATCTTTTCCCGGAAGCTCTGGCAGGGTATTCAGAGAGCATAATGAAAGACAAATTCCATAACACCAAAGAGAAAAGAGTTTGCAAGGAGATCACAGTGTTGACCTCTGACCTCATTAGCATTCCCTCCACTTTCCCCTCTCATCTCTTTTTCCTACTTCACAATTGCAAGATTGCTTATTGTATGCACTGATTTCAGCTGTGACCCAGATAGTCACTTCTTAAAGTGGTTTTCTTCACCCCTTAAATAGTCCTTTAGAAAGATGCTTA
The DNA here is from genome assembly GCF_951804945.1 of Podarcis cretensis. Taxonomy (NCBI): domain Eukaryota; kingdom Metazoa; phylum Chordata; class Lepidosauria; order Squamata; family Lacertidae; genus Podarcis; species Podarcis cretensis. The sequence continues at coordinate 12,006,349 of NC_137176.1, read as the reverse complement.
TGCATCTGAAAAGGAAAAGGTAAATGAGTAACACTTTGGGCTTGGGAGGAGTACATTGAAGATGGGGGGGAGGAGAAGACACCCATGGTGTTTTCAGGGCTCATATTAGGAACAAGTAAAAGTAAATTTAATTTATTAGTGCCCCCCCCTTCAAGCAGCATTGGTGTTTTGAGTATGTCATTTTTTAAAAATGCAAACAATAATTGCATGCAAATAAAGACCAAAGTACATACAGTGGTACCTCGGGTTACATATGCTTCAGCTTACATACGGTTCAGGTTACAGACTCCGCTAACCCAGAAATAGTGTTTCAGGTTAAGAACTTTGCTTCAGGATAAGAACAGAAATTGTGCTCTGGCAGCGCAACGGCAGCAGGAGGCCCCATTAGCTAAAGTGGTGCTTCAGGTTAAGAACAGTTTCAGATTAAGAACGGACCTCCAGAACGAATTAAGTACTTAACCCGTGGTACCACTCTATGTACATTTGTTTTAAGACTGAAGTACTTTTAAGGTTGGTCTAGATATAGGATAGTTTTTCAGACTGAGAACAATTGGTTTGACTTCACTTAGTATTCTTTTTAAAGAGACACCACCCTTAAATGCAAAGTTAAGTTCCCTAACATAGAATTAAGTTTCCCATCAGCTGTTTATCAATATGCCCTCAAATTCCCATCAGCTGTTTATCAATATGCCCTCAAATATTATCAATATGCCCTCAAATTTGAGGGTGGGGGATAATTTGGCATGTGAGTTTTCCTGAAAATTATAAGCTGGGACATTTTCAAGCCAAAACCCTCCAATTGATGGGGGGGGGGCATTCTTCCCTGGCTCAGATAATAATCCAAGTTGGAGAACAAGTCTAAGACCTTGCCCCATTGTAGGGCTCTTCATATTTGGGAGGGTTGGGGGCCCCAATGTTAAAAAAAAAAAAAAAATCAGATCCAAGCTCAGATCCAGCTTCAGTGGCTGCCTCCTCCTCCTTCTGGCATGGAGAAGAAGGAGGGGGAAGCAGCTCCTCTCTCTCAGAGAGAGCACATGAAGAAGGGCCTCAGAAGATTATCTCAAGGTCTGGGTAGGTACATATGGAAATAGGTGGTCCTTGAGGTATTGCAGTCATGAGCTATTTAAGGCTTTCTAGGTCAAAACCAGCACTTGGGCCCAGAAACGAATTGGTAGCCAGTGCAGTTGGATCCGTATTGGTGCAATATGCTCAAACTGTCTTGCCCCAGTGAGCAACCTGGCCGTTGCATTCTGCACATCATTAGAATATTTGTTTCTCCTTGGCATACGAAATACTGGTAGTGGGAATCCGTCAAAAAAACGTTACTGGGTATATCAGTTCTGTGCTCATAGTTTGTTTGGCATAAAGGTAAAGGTAAAGGTACCCCTGCCCGTACGGGCCAGTCTTGACAGACTCTGGGGTTGTGCGCCCATCTCACTTAAGAGGCCAGGGGCCAGCGCTGTCCGGAGACACTTCCGGGTCACGTGGCCAGCGTGACATCGCTGCTCTGGCGAGCCAGAGCCGCACACGGAAACGCCGTTTACCTTCCCGCTGGTAAGTGGTCCCTATTTATCTACTTGCACCCGGAGGTGCTTTCGAACTGCTAGGTTGGCAGGCGCTGGGACCGAGCAGCGGGAGCGCACCCCGCCGCAGGGATTCGAACCGCCGACCTTTCGATCGGCAAGTCCTAGGCGCTGAGGCTTTAACCCACAGCGCCACCTGCGTCCCTTGTTTGGCATAAGCTGCTACAAAATGTAACACAACACAGTAAAATGTGTGAAATGAAAACCAGGGTTTTGTCACTTTTCCACTATACATATATCAACACATACTAGTTCAATTATCCAAATTAAAATAAATATTTTGTTACTTTCCACCAGTCTATGAAAATAGACTATAATACTACCTTTCCAATTAAGTTTCCAAACAACTCTACTCCAAAGATAGCTTGGAAATGTTATTGTAAACCAGACACTGAACAGTAAATTTCAGAAATTAATCACACATATATGAAGAATATTTATTTTATAGGCAATATATTGCTTTTAAACGACTATCCTCAGTGTGTTATCTTGTTGACAGAGCAAAAAGCTGTTTAGGAAGAAAATGTCAGGGCATTTATCAAGTTCAAGCATGCTTTGTCTGGTTTGCAAAGGACTGCAAATCAAGTCAAATATCACAAAATACCCAGGGATCACTGTTGTTTATGGCAAATCTTATTTAGACAGCATCCAAAGTGTGAACATCGCCAACGATCAAAGTGCTATTCCTATGATGACCCAAGACCACTGGTTTGGAAATAATGGTGAAGCTCTTAAGCAATTAACCTGAAAGGAAATAATGATCTCCAACATATTAGTTCAACACCAAATGCAATTTGCTCCAGAAAGAAGACAACAATTGAGAGGCTGACCTTAACTTTGCTTTTGCTTGGAGAAGATCAGCAGAGGAACTGACGGGCTGTAGCTCTCCCGAGGCCCGCCCGTTTCACTGATATGGGGCTCTGGATGAAGCACCGATGTTGTCTCTCACTACTGGGGCTTGTTAGGCTGCAAAAACTTGAAATATAAAGAAAAGTGCACAGCGTGTATCATCCCCTGGCATTTTTAAACAGATGAACCAAAAAGGATCACCGTTTACCACTTGACTCCTGACACTATGCAGAGTCAAAAAGAATATGTCTCCCACAATGTCTCCCGCAGGAGACCTATCCAGTGGTTTCATCCATTGTCCATGATCAGAGATAGTCTTTATGTTAGGCAAGTTGGATCCTCCTAACAGATGGTTCATGTTGTGCTCGGCCCTGGAACTCTTCCCCAACCGTTTTGTGGGTGGGGTTTGCCCCGCTCCAAGCCGGTGGTGCCACAGTTATGCCAGTGGCCTTTAGCCAATTGGCAGCGTGGCAAGGTTGGGAATATTTATTTGGCAGTGTGACGTAGGGACCTCCTTTTGCTTCGTGCTGCTGAACAGAGCAGGGGATCTTCCTCATCTGCATCATTCGAGGCCATAGCTATACCCCTCCTTAGCTGATTAAGCTTACAAATTTCTTTGCCTTCTTTATTTACTTCTTTTACCATTCTTTTGACGTGGGTGGCGCTGTGGGTTAAACCACAGAGCCTAGGACTTGCCAATCAGAAGGTTGGTGGTTCGAATCCCCGCCACGGGGTGAGCTCCCGTTGCTCGGTCCCAGCTCCTGCCAACCTAGCACTTCAAAAGCACGTCAAAGTGCAAGTAGATAAATAGGTACCGCTCTGGCGGGAAGGTGAACGGTGTTTCCGTGCGCTGTTCTGGTTCGCCAGAATTGGCTTGGTCATGCTGGCCACATGACCCAGAAGCTGTACGCCGGCTCCCTTGACCAGTAAAGTGAGATGAGCGCCGCAACCCCAGAGTCGTCCACGACTGGACCTAATGATCAGGGGTCCCTTTACCTTTACCTTTTATTCACTTCTTTTACGCTTCTTTTATCTAGCCTTTCCTTCTGGTGCCTGATCCTCCCTCCCTGATTGCCCCACAGGCTCCACTGCCTGCATGCTTTTGCTGTTTCTGCTCACCTCCTTTTAGTTCATCAGTTTGCTCCTTATTTCCATGTTCTAAAACTCGACAACCCCACCCTACTCAATCGCTTTCCTTCATTCACTCTTAGCTTTGGCAACTTTATCCTGATGCGGTAAATGCAGGTTGAATAGCAAACTGGCCAGAATTGGCCACATGATGAAGCAGCTGCAAATGCCCATATTTTCTTCTCTGCAGTAGTTTCAAAACTACTTGAAAATGTAATGGAAGACAGTGATCTGGCTGCTTTACCCCAGGCCTTGAGGTTTTGTTTTTCTTGAGCTTTTTCTTTCTTTCAACATATCTTTTTAAAGTTAGGATAGCCAGGTGACAAACTACTTTTCACCTCTGACATTGGTGGAATGAATTATATACGGCATACAGTCTCAGAATAAAGGAAAGTCAGTAACGGTGCAATTCTATACATGTCTACTCAGAAGTAAGCCCCAGGAACTCAAGAAGGTGGCCTTTGTCAAATGGTTATCTTCCAGCCTCCTTGCCACTCCTTGAAATATGGTGTTAATATTACTGATGGGTCTTACAGATTCTTGTAGGATCTACAGGTTAATGTGTACGAAGTGTTGCAAACACCCCAAAGCACATATTTCCTTAATGGCATTACTGCAATTTATATAGAAAAAATCCTCAAATATTTATACTTTTTTTTTTTTACAGCTTATCTGGTTCTATATGCTCAATTTGAATCTCCAAATAACATGTAATCTTCCTCTGCTCTTTTAAACCCAACGTTTCTTTCCCCATTCTCCTAAATTGCTGGAACTGTTCAAAATCTTTCTATAGATCATGGTGCATGCGTGTTTTAAGTCAATTAAGTCAATTTGAGTATTTCGATATCCCATATCTTTCATAGTAATTCTGCTTCTGTGAGACTTTGATTACTTTTCTATGTACTTGTGAAAGCTATTATTGCAATAGTGGGGATGAACAGGACTAGGGTTTGTTTTTCAACTGACACACAATTCTGAGCAAAGTTTAGCAAGCACACCACTGGGTCTAACTCTATTTGGTTTACTTGAAACAACTCTTCCATTATTCCTACCACTTTCTTACACCCCCACCACATGTAGTAGAAGCCTCTCTTCACTCTGAAATGAAATGCTAACTTGCATAGAGATTCAACACATGGGAATTGTTTGATAAGTAAGCAACATCTTATCGGGAATATCCTTTTTAAAGCCCAAGGTAGTGTCATATTTTAGCCAGCTGCCCCCTCCAATGCTGATGCAATCTTCTCTGAGATTGTTGGGGCTCCAAGCAGTAGCTGCAGGACAGTACTCAGACTCTTAGTTCAGTTATTGCCAAAGGTTTTATTCCAAAATTCACTACAGTTCCCAAACATAAATCAAACTACATGTTTACACTGTTCAGAAATTCATGGCAGAGCTCTAAAATACATGATTAGGGGTAAGCTAAGATGTTGTCCCAACAGTTGACATGTCCCCTGAGCTCACCATTTGAAGAGCGGGGTTGGCACAGTCAATCACATGGTTGTTGTCCATGGGACTGGGCAATAATAATAATAATAATAATAATAATTTATTATATATACAGTGGTACCTCGGGTCAAGTACTTAATTCGTTCCGGAGGTCTATTCTTAACCTGAAACTGTTCTTAACCTGTAGCACCACTTTAGCTAATGGGGCCTCCTCCTGCTGCCGCGTCGCCAGAGCACAATTTCTGTTCTCATCCTGAAGCAACGTTTTTAACCCGAGGTACTATTTCTGGGTTAGCGGAGTCTGTAACCTGAAGAGTATGTAACCCGAGGTACCACTGTACACCGCTTATTTGGCTGGGCCTCCCTAGCCACTCTGGGCGGTTCCCAACAGAAAATTAAAAGCACAATAAAACACCAGACATTAAAAATTTCCCTAAACAGGGCTATCTTCAGATGTCTTCTAAAAGTCAGATAGTTGTTTATTTCCTTGACATCTGATGGGAGGGTGTTCCACAGGGCGGGCGCCACTACCAAGAAGGCCCTCTGCTTGGTTTCCTGTAACCTCACTTCTCGCGGTGAGGGAACTGCCAGAAGGCCCTCGGCGCTGGACCTCAGTGTCTGGGCAGAACGATGGGGGTGGAGACGCTCCTTCAGGCATACTGGGCCGAGTGGGCACTCCTACAGGTCGGCTGAATCTGCTCACGCTGCTGCTTCATCCTTGGTGATGGAGACAAAGATGAGACTGCGAGCTCAAAATCCAACCGGGCTTCAGGTGCCTCCTTGGTGGAGGCAAAGTCAAGTCACGTAGTTCTGCTGGCGCTTCAGGTAAAGGTAAAGGTACCCCTGCCCGTACGGGCCAGTCTTGACAGACTCTGGGGTTGTGCGCCCATCTCACTTAAGAGGCCAGGGGCCAGCGCTGTCCGGAGACACTTCCGGGTCACGTGGCCAGCGTGACATCGCTGCTCTGGCCAGAGCCAGAGCCAGAGCCGCACACGGAAACGCCGTTTACCTTCCTGCTGGTAAGCGGTCCCTATTTATCTACTTGCACCCGGAGGTGCTTTCGAACTGCTAGGTTGGCAGGCGCTGGGACCGAGCAGCGGGAGCGCACCCCGCCACAGGGATTCGAACCGCCGACCTTTCGATCGGCAAGTCCTAGGCGCTGAGGCTTTAACCCACAGCGCCACCTGCGTCCCAAAATACATGATTAGGGGTAAGCTAAGAGGTTGTCCCAACAGTTGACATGTCCCCTGAGCTCACCATTTGAAGAGCGGGGTTGGCACAGTCAATCACATGGTTGTTGTCCATGGGACTGGGTAATAATAATAATAATAATAATAATAATAATAATAATAATTTATTATATATACAGTGGTACCTCGGGTCAAGTACTTAATTCGTTCCGGAGGTCTATTCTTAACCCGAAACTGTTCTTAACCTGTAGCACCACTTTAGCTAATGGGGCCTCCTCCTGCTGCCGCGTCGCCAGAGCACAATTTCTGTTCTCATCCTGAAGCAACGTTTTTAACCCGAGGTACTATTTCTGGGTTAGCGGAGTCTGTAACCTGAAGAGTATGTAACCCGAGGTACCACTGTACACCGCTTATTTGGCTGGGCCTCCCTAGCCACTCTGGGCGGTTCCCAACAGAAAATTAAAAGCACAATAAAACACCAGACATTAAAAATTTCCCTAAACAGGGCTATCTTCAGATGTCTTCTAAAAGTCAGATAGTTGTTTATTTCCTTGACATCTGATGGGAGGGTGTTCCACAGGGCGGACGCCACTACCAAGAAGGCCCTCTGCTTGGTTTCCTGTAACCTCACTTCTCGCGGTGAGGGAACTGCCAGAAGGCCCTCAGCACTGAACCTCAGTGTCCGGGCAGAACGATGGGGGTGGAGACACTCCTTCAGGCATACTGGGCCGAGTGCGCACTCCTACAGGTAGGCTGAATCTGCTCACGCTGCTGCTTCATCCTTGGTGATGGAGACAAAGATGAGACTGCGAGCTCAAAATCCAACCGGGCTTCAGGTGCCTCCTTGGTGGAGGCAAAGTCAAGTCACGTAGTTCTGCTGGCGCTTCAGGAGTAGCCCATAGTATTGAGGCAGGACACCCTCCAGACAGCCAACTTGACCCCTCTGTAGCTTCCAGATCTTTACCTCCCAGACTGCTAGCCCCTTCCCTGGATCCAACACCACACTCTTCTCCAAGTCGTCCTCCCTCTCTGACTAGCCCTGCCAAGAAGGTGCCTCATGGGTCACGAGAGAGATTGCACAGGGGTTGTTTGAGTCTGAGGATGGCAACCTGGTTTGTCTGGTGGAAATACTTCTGCAGGTGTTCCTGTGTGCCCTTCTGCTCTTGCTTCACAGTCTTCATCACCATTCCCTGAAGATGAAGAATCTGACTTCAGCATCATGACTAGGGTTGTAGCACAAATTGGATCCAGTTTACATTTAAAGGCCAACTTACCTAATTCCCACTTTCAGAAACAATGCCATGTCCTCCAAAATGCATATTTCTCTGAATTTTGCAATTCACTTCTCCAGTCAAGTCAATGCATACAAAAGTACCACTGCTGGGGTAAAGTGTACATTGAAATGCATTATTATCATTTATTCATTTACAGCCTGCCTTTTTGTCCCTGACAGGGGCTCCACTGCTGAACAATTACTGAATATATCATGCAAAAATGCATTTCAGTAAGGAAAATATGTGATGATCAGGCAAAATTGCATATAAAAATGTGCATATTAGGGTAAATCCATGCTGAAAGGGCTCTAAAAAGAGAAGCAAAATGAGCTGGGAATGTGGATGACTGAACTTGGAATTGGGAAAACAAATAAGAAACTGAGAGAACTGTAGCGGAATAAATTTAACAGGTGGTACTGTTCCAGGCGTAGTGACAAACTAACATGAAGAGCTTTAATTTCTATATTTCAGACACAGCAATAGGGTCAGTTGAAAGTTGGTGATCCCAGCTGAAAATACGGTTGCCAGCTAACCAGAAGAAATAAAACATAGCTTGCGCTTATGTCTTTCATCAACGCAGTCAAAATCTGTACACGAAACTCCTTGTAACATGGAGATAAACATCATTATCAGCTGCTAACGTGAAATTTTAAAGGTGCAGTCTTACTGGCTGTCTAAAACTTTGTCAACCCCTACACACCAGGGCAATAGGTCTTACGATCATACCACAGACCTGATAAATTATCTGCAGAGGAAGTACAGTAACTGTATCACCAAATTAAATTTCTCAGCTGAAGCAATCTTTTTTATGGTTTTTATTAAAGCCAGCAACTGTTTTTTAAGTGTACTCGGACCACCCCTCAGTCCAAACTCCCTGAAATGCTGCATGTTTTGATTTCGATGTGCAATAATTGTCAAGTTTTCAAAATATTTTTTATCTTTGGATACGAAAAGGTCATGCCTTAAAAGTTTGAGAATGTTTTGATAGAAATCAATACAGTGAAGGTCAAGCTCTCCAAAAAAACATATTTTGGATGTTTTATTTATTGGCCTTACAGAATTACAAATGACTCACATGGGATAAAAACGAAAACTGTAATCCGATGTCATGTCCTGTCTAGAATAGCAGCAGCCCAGAATTGTTGAGTTGAAAAGAGAGATTTAAATACATAATGAAAGCTGTAATATCCTTCAAACTATAATAATAATAATAATAATAATAATAATAATAATAATAATAATAATAATTTATTATTTGTACCCCGCCCATCTGGCTGGGTTTCCCCAGCCACTCTGGGCGGCTTCCATAAAAACCAAAAATACACTAAAATATCACAGATTAAAAACTTCCCTGAACAGGGCTGCCTTAAGATGTCTTCTGAATGTCAGGTAGTTATTTATCGCTTTGACATCTGATGGGAGGGCGTTCCACAGGGTGGGCGCCACTACCGAGAAGGCCCTCTGCCTGGTTCCTTGTAGCTTTGCTTCTCACAATGAGGGAACTAGCAGAAGGCCCTCTGCGCTGGACCTCAGTGTCCGGGCAGAACGATGGGGGTGGAGACGCTCCTTCAGGTATACTGGGCCGAGGCCGTTTAGGGCTTTAAAGGTCAACTAGTTAACCAATTTGCTTCTTCTACGCTATGTTTAGGACTAGGTGAATTTTATCACAGACCTGCAAGTAACTCAAAGGTTTCAAGCATAAGGCTAGGGCTCTCCCTTCAGCCACAGAAGGAAACAGAATATTGCCCTGTATAATTAGAATGCTATTTCAAACTTCAGGATTGGCTACATCTGGTATAAATGCCTGGATCATGCCCGGTCAACAGAGCAGTACCTTTGCAACTTTAGCAGCATGCTGGATCACAGACACAAAGTCTGGAAGTGGGTGCAGCTGTAGTCTGGTCTTGACAGCAGTACACCTTGATAGCATATAGGCACATGATCGCATGCATCTGAATAAAACTTCTCTTTTTTTTTAAAGATATTTATTACATTTTCAAATATTACACAAAAAACAACAATAAAAACAAACAACAAACAACAAACAAGTATAATTTCAGTCCCTTATTTTCATATACCTTACTTCCCTGTCCTCCTCATACCTCCCCTTTCTGTATTCCAATTTCTGAATTATCAGTTCAACAAATCCTCTCCCTTATTCTCAAATTAATTTTCACCTTTCTTTTCTTTTTTCTTAATCAATACCGCTGAAAACCACTTAACTTCTGAACCCACGTCATTCTAGTATTCATTAATTTTGCAATGTTTCCTAAGATAGTCCTTAAATATCTTCCATTCTTCTTCCGCCGTCTCTTTTCCCTGGTCCCGGATTCTGCCAGTCATCTCTGCCAGTCCCATGTAGTCTATCATCTTCATCTGCCATTCTTCCAAGGTGGGTAGATCTTGTGTCTTCCAATACTTTGCGATGAGTATTCTTGCTGCTGTTGTGGCAAACATAAAAAATGTTCTATCCTTCTTTAACACCAATTGACCGACTATACCCAGGAGAAAGGCTTCTGGTTTCTTCAGGAAGGTATATTTAAATACCTTTTTCAATTCATTATATATCATCTCCCAGAAAGCCTTAATCTTTGGGCACGTCCACCAAAGGTGAAAGAATGTACCTTCACTTTCCTTACATTTCCAGCATTTATTATCGGGCAAGTGATAGATTTTTGCCAGCTTGACTGGGGTCATGTACCACCTATATACTGAATAAAACTTCTCCTGTGTGTGAGCAAATAAGACATACTATAACACCCACTCACCCCCTGAAAGCAAAAGAGGAATCTTGTCATTACATTTAGCTGATAAAAAACTTTGCACACATAAAGATTCAGGATTCATTATGTTTTGTACCAATGTCTGGGGGCACAACAAGAAAAGACAAAAAAAGAATCACAATGCAGTTATGAACAATGACAAAAAGTTTGTTGCCCCCACCGTGGTTGGTCAGTGTGAACATGCTAACAACAACCGCAACAATAAGTAATTGGTTGCAGGAGGAGTGGAACAAAGGAAGTGATAGAACTGAAAAACTGCAAGGGCAGACTTTGGTCATCTTTTGTTAAATGGTGGCGCTGTGGGTTAAACCACACAGCCTAGGACTTGCCGATCAGAAGGTCGGCAGTTTGAATCCCTGTGACAGGGTGAGCTCCCGTTGCTCGGTCCCTGCTCCTGCCAACCTAGCAGTTCGAAAGCACATCAAAGTGCAAGCAGATAAATAGAAACCACCCCGGCGGGAAGGTAAATATTGAGAGATGCTAGTGAAGTTGTAAAGGTAAAGGTAAAGGGACCCCTGACCATTAGGTCCAGTCATGGCTGACTCTGGGGTTGCGGTGCTTATCTCACTTTATTGGCCGAGGGAGCCGGTGTACAGCTTCCGGGTCATGTGGCCAGCATGACTAAGCTGCTTCTGGCGAACCAGAGCAGCGCACAGAAACGCCGTTTACCTTCCCACCAGAGCGGTACCTATTTATCTACTTCCACTTTGACGTGCTTTCAAACTGCTAGGTTGGCAGGAGCAGGGACCGAGCAACGGGAACTCACCCCGTCACGGGGATTTGAACTGCCAACCTTCTGATCGGCAAGTCCTAGGCTCTGTGGTTTAACCCACAATGAAGTTGTAGACAGGGTGCCGGCGTTTTGCACCTGTTTCACCCTGGCAGTCCCAGTGAGGCCGCTTTGAGCATTTGAAAAATCCACACAAAGTTTTGTATTTTTCTCAGAAGATTGATAAAGAATGTATAATTATTGTGTGTATACAGTAGTACCTCAGGTTAAGTACTTAATTCTTTCCGGAGGTCCGTTCTTAACCTGAAACTGTTCTTAACCTGAAGCACCACTTTAGCTAATGGGGCCTCCTGTTGCCGCTGTGCCGCCAGAGCACAATTTCTGTTCTCATCCTGAAGCAAAGTTCTTAACCCGAGGCACTATTTCTGGGTTAGTGGAGTCTGTAACCTGAAGCATATGTAACCTGAAGCGTATGTAACCCGAGGTACCACTGTATTAGTCGCCAACGTGTTGCATGTGTTGTACTATTTCTATCAGCAGCAAAGGTTGCATTTTTCTATCATCTCTCCCAGTAAGCATCAGGGACTCAGCTGCGGGGAGGTACTGCTCTCAAGTAAGCCCATTATGGCCCACAAACTGCAGAGGGTGCCCAGCAGAGGGAACTTTGTCCAGAATTCCCTCAGACTTGGTTGCGGCTCTGGGAGGTGGTGGTGGGGTCCTCCTGAACCCAAGGAACTAGAAATAAACTGTACTTCTATCCAGTTCTGTTCTTGAAAACACACACAAACACACACACACGAAGGAGCTACAGTTCAAACAAATGCCTGGAGACTGAGCTGTGCACAGTGAATCACATTTGCCTATTTCCTCCTTTTAAAAGCCCCTTAAATTCCATTCAAATCATTCTCGCAAAACATTATGGGCATGGTATCCTATATCCTTCCCCCAAATGACCAGTTAACTAGGTCTGAATGTGTCTACACGTGCGAGCACACACACACACCAATGTACCCACATAGAGTAGCAGTAAAGTAATATTTTGAATAATGACATAATGTCTAAGATTAACAGAAACCCATAAACCTCTTGATTTTTTTTCTGTGCAGGGTTTGTAGCTAAAGCCTGCAGGCAAAGAACTCGTGAAATGATTTTGGGTTTGAACTTAGAAGTATAATTTGTTTTAGCACAAGCTCAGGTACTAATTGCTACAAATGATATAACCTCTTCCTTGTGGCATGCCGTGTATGTAACTGGAACTTGGTCAGCCCCAAAGCAAAGGTCACTGGTCTCTAAAATTTCTAGGGGAGAAATTTATTTCATGAAGGCATCCTCTAGACATCGTGAGTTGCCATCTTACTGTTACTCTATTGACATTGAGGGTCTCTCTCACCAGCGGCGTAGCATGGGTTGTCAGCACCTGGGGCAGGGCAAGTAATTTGCGCCCCCAAACCCGGGGCAAGGCAAGTAATTTGCGCCCCTAACCCCTAACCTGCCGCCTCTGCCAGCTTCTTCTTGCTGCTGCCTGGGCTGGGGTATTTACGGTAAGGTAGCCACGGCGGCGGCGGCGGGTCCGTGTCAGGTGATCTGAGGCGAGTTGCCGCTGTCGCTGCCTCCCAAATGACGCCGCTTGCCCGGAGGAGGAGGGCAGAGAGGCAAGGAAAATGCAACACGGCCCAGCAGCTGCAGCAGTGGCAGCGGGGCTGTGAGGAGGGGCTGCTTGGTGCGCGGGGACCGCGGTGAGCACTGAGAGCCGCTGCCTGCCGGACGCCTTCAGCCCGGATGCGCGCACAGCTTGTCGGTTCCGCAAGACATGGGGCTCTGCTACAGCCTGCGCCCGAGGCTCTTCAGCGACGCCGGAGGCGGCGAGCGTGCCCCCCCCCAGATGTTGCGCCCGGTGTGGCCGGCCCCCCCTGAACCCCCACGCTACGCCACTGTCTCTCACACACACCTCTTAAAGTGGAAACTGCTTATGTACAGAACTCATTGTATTCCTGTATCAGCCTCCAGAGGAATATGGGGAATGGGTGGTAGCCACAGGCCCTATCCTGATTCACCCTGTTTACCCCCCACTCATCCCCCACAGTAAACTTTTAAAGACTAGATCAGGGAAGCATCACAAGCAGCACGGGTATGGCTCCCCTCTGTTCCAGAGTGGTGCATGCTCTGGTTATCTCCCGCTTGGACTACTGCAATGCACTCTACGTGTGGCTACCTTTGAAGGTGACCCGGAAACTATAACTAATCCAGAATGCAGCAGCTAGACTGGTGACTGGGAGTGGCCACCAAGACAATATAACACCGGTCCTGAAAGACCTACATTGACTCCCAGTACGCTTCCGTGTTGGTGTTGGTGTTGGTGTTGACCTTTAAAGCCCTAAGTGGCCTTGGCCCAGAATACCTGAAGGAGCGTCTCCACCCCCATCGTTCTGCCCAGACACTGAGGTCCAGCTCTGAGGGCGTTCTGGAAGTTTCCTCACTGCGAGGTTACAGGGCCTTCTCGGTAGTGGCGCCCGCCCTGTGGAATGCTCTCCCATCAGATGTCAAGGAAATAAACAACTATCTGACTTTTAGAAGACATCAGAAGGCAGCCCTATTTAGGGAAGTTTTTAATGACTGATGTTTTAATATATTTTTAATCCTTTGTTTGAAGCCGCCCAGAGTGGCTGAGGAAACCCAGCCAGATGGGCGGGGTATAAATAAATTGTTGTTGTTGTTGTTGCTGTTATTCCTTCCTCCTTGAAATTTGAGCACTGAATAGGATCTCCCTTCTCCAAGTGCCAAAGTAGGGATTATGGATTGAAATAACTTTTAGAAGTCATATCTCCTTCCTCCACTCTTACGGCCAGCACCTCTCTCAGTCCCATGGCTATAGGGTCAGAAAGCGCCTTTTTGATTTATATATATATTTTTTCTTTTACCTTCAAGAGTCATTTGCTCACTCTGCTGATATCTGCTTTCCTAAGACACCTTCACAGAAAGCGAGTGACAATGGCTTTTACAAACCACGGAAGGTCTATAGCAATGGCAACAGCACATACAAGGCCATGCATGCAGGAGCGCCATGCAGCTTAGGGGTAGAGGGCATGCTTTGATCTGGAAGGTCCCAGATACAGCCCTTCCACCATCAGAGATGGGAAAGGCCTCTGCCTCAGGTCTTCGAGAGCTGCTGTCAACACTACTGGACTAGAAGAATAAAGCACTAATGTTGATCCACATGAACTTTGAAGGCAGCTACAGCTGCCCCATATCACCCCTAAAGTTATATTCATTTTTGCTGCCGCCACCAGTTTTGTGGCAATAATGACACTTGTGATTCTCTGAGAATCTGGCAGCTAGTTTTCCATTCCCCTCAAGTTGCTGGGAGGAATGCTATTTGAGTCTCAGAAGTGAGACATACAGTGGCTGCATTTGGATGTTTGTCCACAGCTTCATAAAACTTGGTTTGTGAAGCCATGGCTAAGTGCTATGAGCACACCGTCTGCCCTCATCATCCCCACGGCTCAACTTTCTGGTTTGATAGCTGGCCCAGAGTTCCTCCTTTGGACATAGCAGAAAACTGTGGCACATGAGAGAAAGAGAAGAAGAATGAGGGAGAAGCCTACGTCCGTGGTGCTTAGCTATGGCTTTATAAACCATGGTTTAAGAAGCTCTGGAGGGTCTTCAGAAACAGAAAAATATTCTGATGAATTGCTAGTACATCACTGGTGTCAATGGAATGACTCAGACCTTCTGCATCAGAATCTGAATTCATTCATTCATTAATGAAGGAGATGCAGTATGGTTTTCCCTGGAGGGCTTTCTTCACTTGACTTGACTTGTAGGAGTATCGCAAGCTACATTCTGCTGAGAAGCAACAATACTATCAGTTTCCATCCACGGAGAAAGAGGAAGTGTGACATCTTAGGTCCTGATAAACATGCACATCATTTCTTCAAACCACAGAATGTCCGTCTTTTGGTTTCACTGGTTATTTTCTCATGCATTTTCAGCTTTCTGAAATATGTTTATTCATATATACTAGACATTTGTGAACTAAGGTGTTGGGTTTTTGTTGTTGTTGTTGTTTTGCATAAATTGACTCAAGTACATTGTGCAAGTGAGAGTGGCTACTTCTAAAACAATGAGCTCCTCTTCTGTCTCTGAGCTGTGCAGCAGAGCTGAGGACTCACTGAGCAGTGATGTCACACCGTGCCTTTTCTACTACAGTCATACCTTGGGATAAATACACTTCAGGTTGAGCGCTTTTGGGTTGCGCTCCGTGGCGACTCAGAAGCAACGGAGTGCGTTACTTCCGGGTTTCACTGCTTGCGCATGCACAGACAGTCAAAATGACATCACGCGCCTGCGCAGAAGCGGCGAAACGCCACCCGTGCAAAGGCTGTCATGTCTTGTGTTCCGTTCGGGATGCGTACGGGGCTCCAGAACGGATCCCATTCGCATCCCGAGGTACCATTGTACTAGGTGTTACCAGGTGACAGAGGAAATGACAGAAGGGTGCTGATTCTTGTGGTAGCCATGTGTCTCCTAACCATCCCATTCTAGCCTGACAGCAAAAAAAAATAAAATAGATATTCATGAGCATCATTATGAAAAAGTAGAACATGTGGAAATAATGTAACAGGAGTCTTTTTGCTTGTGTCTTAACTGCTGGGCTTCTCACACTATCCCCTTTGTAAGCTCCTGTAGGAAACTGTGACTTGTTTAGTTTTTCATATCTTTATAAAGCCTTAAATGATATTATGGCAAATAAATTAGAAACAGTGAGGGGGGTGGGTTAGAAAAAAAATGGCTATAAAAAAGACTACTGTGCCAGGAAAAAAAGGTCTCCGTCTGGATTTGTTTATGAGGCAATACATCATACCCTTATCAACAATGCATCCTTCTCCCAGTTTTCATAACTACAATGGGCGAGCTTCAAGTGCCTCTGGTTTCTTAAGCCAAGACCTGAGTGATGAATGGCTGCATTATTTGTTGCTATCCGACATGCATTCAATTCTCCCTCTAGTGAAATCAATGGGCAAACATGCATAGGTCGTAACACGACCAGGGACCCCGCCTTTCTGTCCACATGTCCGAAGCGTTACTCTACAGCTAGCAAAATCTACATCTACCAAAACGAGTGTTGGAAATGCGGAATTGGGCTGCTACTTAAGGCACGTATGTGGGCTTGTATATAATTGCAAGGCCGGATTTAGGTTTGATGAGGCCCTAAGCTACTTAAGGTAATGGGGCCCGTATTATGTCCAGCTGTCCTTTGTCAACAACAAATTGTCACTGTTTTTTGTGTTGAATATATGCTATATGGTAATTTATGGACCTAACAGGTATCTAAAACCATTTGCACATAATAAAATATGTATTTTATCAAAGTAATTGTTGAACTGAAATACAATTAAGAAGAAGTACAGTGGTACCTCGGGTTAAGTACTTAATTCGTTCCGGAGGTCCGTTCTTAACCTGAAACTGTTCTTAACCTGAAGCACCACTTTAGCTAAAGGGGCCTCCTGCTGCTGCCGTGCCTCTGGAGCACAATTTCTGTTCTCATCCTGAAGCAAAGTTCTTAACCTGAAGCACTATTTCTGGGTTAGCAGAGTCTGTAACCTGAAGCGTATGTAACCTGAAGCGTATGTAACCCGAGGTACCACTGTATATTAATAGTATAGGCACCCTACATATAGAAATGAAGAAACCAGTGATATTTTAGGGAGCAGGCTAGCAGGCGGGGCCCATTACTTACATCATAGGAACCTACACAACACAAAACACTGTTGATGTAGGTTTTATTTTATTAGTTTTGTATCTTATATTTTGGAAATGTACATCCAGTATTTTTTCCTTTAATTCTTTTTGGGCCCCCAAGAGAGTGGGGCCCTAAGCTATAGCTTGTTTAGCTTATACGTAAATCCGGCACTGTATAACTGGCGGGGGAGTGGAATATAACTTTCACTTGCTGAAGATCCAGTGGAGTTCCAGACCAAGAGAGGGAGAGAGAAGGAGGGAGGGGGTGGTCAGAAGGAAGTTATGTCTATAATGCAATTTGGAAAGTGACAGAACCTGATTCAGTGGGAACATGATTCCCTGGGGCAGCTAGTCTACCTTCCCCCAGAATTCCCCCTGAGAGTGACAGAATGCCACCAAATTCTGTAGTACCCAGGGCATTCAAAGTACGTGGTGGCAAGGAGCTCTGTATACCAGCTGCACCCTGCTGTGGTCTGCTGGATGTCCTTTCTAGAAGAAGAAGAAGAAGAAGAAGAAGAAGAAGAAGAAGAAGAAGAAGAAGAAGAAGAAGAAGAAGGAGATAGCATTGAAACAATTGTCAGATTGCTCCACAAAAGCATCCACCAGACTGCAGGTTCTGAAGTGGGTCATTGATCTGATCTGGTGAGTCTGCTTTGGGGTCCAAGTCGGGCAGATTCTTCCTCCACCCCAAGGCAGAATAGAGATGTCAACATGGACCCATCCATCCATCCATCCAGGATCTCCTCATTTCTGGTCCCCTGCTGGCAGCCAACCAACGTTGGCTCCATGTTGGGCAAGGTGCTCTCAACAAGCCCATTCCTTGAATGGACCTACCTGCAGTGGCTGCAATCCATCTCCTTGCATAATCCATATAATTGCCCTGAGCACAGTCTGTTATCTCTTGCTATTGCTTGCATGAGGACAAGAGCAGTGACAGCAAGGAGGAGGAAAGGAAGACCAGGGGCCTCTTGGGGGTGACAGTGGGCCACCTGATGAGCTGTGAGCCTTGGCAGTTGCCCCCCCAGTGCCTACCTCGATAGGGACTCTGCAGCCAACTGTTGGGCACTTCAGAAAAGGCCATTTTTTTGGGGGGGGGGTCTTTTCTCTTCCTCCACAAACATAGCATGAACTTTGGGAAGCTAGAAGGGTGAGCAGAGAACAAGGAAGACTGTATTTCAAAATAAATGACCAAATGTTAGGACTACAAGTCCCCAGTAGGATAGTATTTTTTTATTATATATATTGTCCATGTAGTAAATCTAACAAATAAATAAATGGTAATAAAAGTGGATGGTCAGTATCTGATCACAACTATTGCATGGGATAAATACCCATTGCCCTCACTTTCACAAGTCAAGTCATACTGCCTTCTTCTAGTGGATTTTTATAATATGGAAAAGAACGGTATATTATTTTTAACCCCTCTGCCCCATCGATAGAAAGAATGTATAACAATATTGATAGCTTCTGTCAAAATTCAGGACAAATATCATTCTATGCTATTTTGAAAATAATTTTCTTGCTAAGTTTTTAGTGTGTGTTTTCTTTATTCCCCCTCCCTCCCTCCCTCTTTTTTTGCACTTAATGCCTGAGATATTAATTTTCAAGCTAAACATACCACTCTAATTGCAGATTTAAGCCTCGGATAATGAACTCAGTTTCATACAAATTTCATGTGACCTTTGATAAACAGTAAACTGATATGTATTATTCAAGAAATTGAAATTTAATAAAAAGAAGGGGAAATGACTTTGCTTTCCTTTGCATAAGACATGGTTTTTATGAGTTGCTGGTTTTTATTTTTTAGTGTAAGTATAGTGCTCGTTTGGCTTAAGAAATTGGTTTATCAAACACAGACATTATTTTCCAGAGCTAATTCCACCAATCCCTAATGTCGATTACTAAGTTTTATTGAATAGACCAATTCCTCAATTCACAATCATAGAATTATAACACTATTCAGGTTGCCAACTTTTTAACGGAACCGTGTAAATGTGCAATGTAACACCAGCTTCTTTATTTACTATAAAAGTTTATAATACCACTTTCTATAAAATACCCCATTCCGCTTAAATCTAATGAATAAATAAATGTAATAAAACAAACAACAATTACTATACTCCATTACATGGATTAAAAAAATTAAATTGGAAAAGTAGGATAAAAACAATTTAAGAGCAATGCTCAGCAAAAGCTCTGATTTTTATTGCTAGGCAACTAGAACAAGAGCCTTCTTGGTGATGGCCCCACTGAGTTGTTGAATTCCTTCCCAAAGCATATCCGTTTTCCAGTTGCCTCCTGGCCTTGAAGAGATTAGTAAAACCTCCTCTTCTTAGGGAGGGTTTTGACTGTTGAAAAGATCTTGAATTTGGAGTGATGAAGTAAATAATCTTGACTGCTGCTGCTAAACATATACATCACAGGCCTTTAGCTTTTGTAAGCTGCTTCAAGAGTGCCCCCTCCCCTTTTGTAATAAACGAAATAATAAATGAAATCTATTAGGAATCAAAATCAGATGTCAGTACAGGGGAAGTCACACTATCAAGTTACTTAGCTGAGAAGAAAGCCATAGACTGGGACCAGTGTTCTCTCCTAGGCTGGACTGAACAGGAATTGGGATCGCAATACAGCTTTCCTTTAAAAGGGGTAGATTGCTGTTCCCAACATGATGACATTGTGTGTGTATGTGTGTTGTGGGGGTGGGGCGGACACAAGGTCACTGTCTGCTCATTACTCCTATGCAGCTGGCCCTGTTTGTAATTGCTTGTCTGCAAGCCACTCCAATGTGATAACAGTCCCTTGGCATCGACTTTCTCCTGTCAAGTGATTATATCTTGCCTGGGGCGGCATCACTTTCCACTTCAGAATGAGCAGTTCTCATGAAAGCAATAGGGGGTGGTGACCATTTTGAGGAAGGCCACAGCCTAGGGAGACGAGGAGGCAGAAGCCAAAATATAAAAATAAGGGGAGTTGCGTACTAGCCATTTTGCCGCCTTCTTTCTGTGCTTACAGCGGCTGGGATCCAAAGAACTCCTTGAAGCTTGCCCAAGGGTTTGTGCTAACCCCATGCAATTCCTGATTTATTTTGCTGAACAGCAGACCGCACACACTACAGATTGCCATGTGAACAGGGGAATCATTCCAGTACAGTGGTACCTCAGCTTACATACGCTTCAGGTTACAGACTCCACTAACCCAGAAATAGTGCCTCAGGTTAAGAACTTTCCTTCAGGATGAGAACAGAAATGGTGCTCCGGCGGTGTGGCAGCAGCAGGAGGCCCCATTAGCTAAAGTGGAGCTTCAGGTTAAGAACAGTTTCAGGTTAAGAACAGACCTCCGGAACGAATTAAGTACGTAACCAGAGGTACCAGTGTACCTGCCTCCATCCTGGAAGGGGATGTGAGGGATGAGCAAAATGGAGATTTAAGGGGTGGCTCTTGAATATGTTCAGAATCACACAGCTTTCTTGCAAACGATTGTGAGAATTTTCCTAGAGGCCACTGTGCTTTGGACACTGCGTAAATAGCAACGGTATCACCTCAGGACAGTCGCCCTCCTATTCCAAGCGAAGGGGTTTGTGCCTTTGGCATGCATACCCTGTACATAGAACCAGGAGCAGTTAAATGAGCCTATCTCCAGAAAGGTGGCAAAAGGATTAACATCACATGAACGGACAATATTAATGCTGTTTGCATTTTTTCCTTTTGTGAGCTTGGAAATTCCATGTTATTGAAGGCTTCTTTACAGCTCCTCCACATTAAAGTTGCATGGAGGAAAGTTCTTTCAAACAGGTATTAGGTGTGATAGCTAAATGGAACCTCCAGCTTCAGAGACAGTACAGTGGTACCTTGGGTTAAGTACTTAATTCATTCCAGAGGTCCATACTTAACCTGAAACTGTTCTTAACCTGAAGCACCACTTTAGCTAATGGGGTCTCCTGCTGCTACCGCACCACCAGAGGCGATTTCTGTTCTCATCCTGAAACAAAGTTCTTAACCTGAAGCACTATTTCTGGGTTAGCGGAGTCTGTAACCTGAAGCGTATTTAACCCGACGTACCACTGCATACCTAAGAAACAGCAAGCTGGAGCTATTGCCTCCATTCCATGACTGTGGCCTGCCCAGAAGCAGATCACATAACCCATAATAAATAAATAAACAAACCCAAATTTAAAAGGAATGAGTTTTCAATAAGATGCTGGACCAGTTGCAAGTTCTCCTGACACTTCCTATGAGCCTGGTTCTGTAGAATAACTGTGTCCACGTAGACCCCCTCAGCGCTTCTGCCCCCTTTGTGTGGGTTTCCACAAGTGTGTGCATTTTCTTTCCCATCCCCTTACAAATAAGACAACGGTCTCTTTCTACTTGGTTTCCATTTAACCGGATGAAAAGCCAGCGTTGCTGGAACTGGAACCCAGCTCATTTGTATTGAATTATTAGTACAAATACTGGGGGTTTAAACTATTTTTGTTTTGATGACAGTTTACCACCGATACTACCTCTGGGACAAGGACCTATCTCTTTTATGTGTGCTCCCTTTATCACTGACGGGTCAAAATGACGGATTGGTTTTGGCCTTCGCTCGAAATCCCTTGTCTTGCTTAGCTTTGGTGCATATGCTGCAACCAAGAGATACCACGGCGGAGCTCTGTGGTCTTCATTTAGCGGCCTGAACAGGCGCTGACAGACAAGGGAGGTGACATGCCGCCCTACTGTCGAAGCAGGAAGATACAGTTACATGTGAATTTGCTGTCTTTTAAAAGGCCTGAATAACTGCAATTGTGTGCAAGGGGTCACCTCTGGACTCGGTTATCATTCTGAAGAAAAAAGAAACCAGGCCTTTGTACAATTCAGGCATTTGGGCCTTTGGCAAACTGATTTCCTAGGAATGTCTGGCCAGTGGAAGTCTAAACCGTTGTCATGAAAGGGCAAAGGCAAACCGGTATTAACACCTCTTACACTGCAGCTGCACGCTGGCTTGGCCTTTGAAGTTTTAAATTATTGGGGAGCAGATTTACCTCCATGAGACCCTGGTCCTACCTAAACTCATTGCTTGGAAGGAAGTTCACACAGAATCAATAGGCCGTGCATGTCCCATAGCTGTCAACTTACAGATTTGAAAATAAGGGACCAGCAGCCTTGATAATAAGGGACCAGCAGCCAAAATAAGGGACCTGCAGCCTCACTTGTTCCAGGCACTCCAGTCTTCCTGTCCTCCTGCAGTCTGGTCAAACTCATGCTGGCAGCTTCGAGAACACTGTCCAACCAACTTTGTAACCAGAGGTTCAACTGAATAGAGTCTGAATCACATGCACCACAAGGCCTATGCAGCATCAACTTAAGATGGCTCCCCGGCCTGGCTTTGAACTGCAAAGTTTGCAGCAGCACGTACAACAAAATGGTGTCCAGCATTCAAAAAACCCCTCAGCTTGCATTAACTAGCCACACACAAGGCATGCAAGCTCCCCCCCCCCCAGTCGTTCTTTGACTTCTTATTGGGTGAGCAACACAGCCAAGCAACACAGTTGGAGCCTCCCTCCTCCCTGGCCGGCAGGGAGGGAGGGAGAGGAGCTGCTTCCTTTGAAATTTAAGGGACATCATTTAAGGGACATCCATCAATAAGGGACAGCACCGGGACATGGCGCTGGAATAAGGGACTGTCCCTTCAAATAAGGGACACTTGACAGCTATGGCATGTCCATGCAATGTGTTCAGGATCAGGCTGCTGTTTTCATGTAAAAAATTCATTACCAAGCTGCACAGTGGTACCTCAGGTTACAGATGCTTCAGGTTACAGACTCCGCTAACCCAGAAATAGTACCTCGGGTTAAGAACTTTGCTTCAGGAGGAGAACAGAAATTGGACCTCAAGAATGAATTAAGTTCTTAACCCGAGGTACCACTGTATATGCAACACCTTTTGGGGTCACTAAGTTTCTCTTGTTGGGCTAGAAGAACACTCATGCAACTGAAGTCAGGTTATTGCAGTTTCAGTGATACATATCCCTATTCACCCACTGTCGTTCTCATCAAATGCAGCCCCATATTTAATCTGGATTTGCCATTTCCACAGAAAATCCTGTAACCTCCCCACCCATAAATCTGGAAAAACCAATGGTTTTTTTGATGAGGATGCTGCGAAAAAACCTGTGTGCATGATCAACCCTGAGTCCACAATCGGCTATTGTGTAGGAAGAGCCCTAACTGAAGCAGAAAACAGTAGCAGCCAGTGGAGAAAATTGCAACAGATAGGGTAAATAATGTCTCCAATAGGAATGAAAAAGGCGAAGAACCACACAGAAGTCAACTGCCATAAAACTTAGGGAACAGGCTGTGCTACCGTAATGACTAAGGCCTTAAATGACAATTTTAGGTTATATTTTAGTGATTAAGATTTAACTTATATATTTTTAACTGTTTCTATATCTGTATTGTCCCTGTTATACCCAGATGCAAATTCCAAAGTATCCCTATCGTGTTTTAGGACTTCCCTGATATTGTAAGTGAGCTGGTCTGTGACTGAAATAATAAATTCACACAGAGGTCCAATCCAGCAGAACTTAATCACTTGTGGATTGTGCCATGTTAGGCCTCTCTTACATGCACATCCTGAAAAAAATTTTAAAAAGTAATTAGGATGAGGTTTGAATATGTTGTAGCTCCTATTTCCACTTTGAAAAAATGTATTTTTCAATGGGGTGAACACATTTCCGGGAAAACAAGCGCCATTCCCATAGACCTGCCTTGCAGCACAGAAAATCATTTTCACAATGGAAAATCCCCACGTGGAACGGGCAGGCACACAGATAGCGGAACTGTGACAAGACACCAGTGGCGTAGCGTGGGTTGTCAGCACCCGGGGCAAGGCAAGTAATTTGCACCCCCTAACCCGTGGATTTGCGCCCCCTAACCCTAACCCCCAGATGTTGCGCCCGGCCCCCCTGCACCCCCCACGCTATGCCACTGCAAGACACAGCCAATTATGTCAGTCTTTCTCACACAGCCAACACCCTCTTTGTGTATGTGTGAACTGCACATTAAAGACCCAGTTGATCCGTCCTGTCCATGTGTATATTGGAGTTGCATCCTGGTAAATCAGCTCTCCCAATGCCAGGTGTGTGTGTGTGTGTGTGTGTGTGTGTGTGTGTGTGTGTGAACCGACAATGTTTACCTAGAAATAATATTTATCTGGAAGTATTTATACTCCACCAGAATAGACCTTTTCAACTTCAGAATAGAAACTGGAGAATATTTGACACCTTCCTTTAATCCTTTTAAGTAATATAGCATTTTGCTAAAATTATATATGAGCTTTGAACAGAGTGTCTCTCTGCACACCACCTGCTCCCTGTGCTTTTTCCCTGTGATTTGTCCAACACTTTCCTTTCCTTTCTTCTTTTTCCATGTTAAATACTTTCAAAAATGAGGAGGGAGGGGAGTAACTCAAGGTTCACTTGAACATCAAATACCATACATTAGTGCTTTCAGGAATTTTAAAATTATATTAATGCTTTCCAACTCATTTCCTATTTCCATGCCAAAAAACACTCTGGGGTGGATTGTAAAGTATTTGTGATACCAGATATTTGCTCTCCAAGTGTGTGTGTGTTTCCTAGAGTTTGGATACTTTTATACATATTGTAATTTGTATTGTGTTTATTGACTGTAAATATCTGCCACTTCAATAAGATATGGACAATTTTTGAACCTATGTTTTTAATACTCAAAGTGTGCAAAATTATACTTTTAACAGACTTTAGAACATTTGAAACACAGTGGGACGTTCTTGTAACTTTGTGATATAAACAGCCTGCTATTTTTCTGATACAAACACAGAGATGCATCACTGAGAAAGATGGATGATTTCATTGGCATTATTATCTGTGCATGACTAATACAAAAGAGCCAGCTTTTGTGAAGAAACCAGAGGCCTTTCTCCTGGGCATGGTCGGCCAATTGGTGACAAAGAAGGATAGAACTTTGTACGCCACAGCAGCAGCAAGAATACTTATTGCAAAGTATTGGAAGACACAAGATCTACCCACCTTGGAAGAATGGCAGATGAAGTTGATGGACTATATGGAATTGGTGGAAATGACTGGCAGAATCCGAGACCAGGGAGAAGAGTTGGTGGAAGAAGACTGGAAGAAATTTAAAGATTATCTACAGAAACATTGTAAAATTAATGAATGTTAAAATGATGTTGGAATGAAATGAAGTGGTTTTAGCAATAAGGTCAAACAGGAATATGAAAAAAATGGATTGATATTAGATGAAAAGTACAAAGTTACAATATGTGAAGATTAAGAATTAAGGGGGGGGGAAAGAGGGTAAGGATTTACTGAAATAACTATTGAACTGAAATACAAAAAAGGGAGGCGTGAGGAAGTCATGAAAATAAGTAAATGGTTGTAAGACATAGAAAGAGGGATTTATTTTTAACTGTTTTTATTCTTTTTTTTGTAATCTGTGTTTTTCTTTTTCTTTTTTCTGTTGTTCTTTTTGTATCTTTTTTCTTGTTGAAATTTTAATAAATATTATTAAAAACAACAACAAAAGAGCCAGCTTTTGTGTGGTTGCCTGATTCTTTGACTTTCCCCTGCCCCCCCCCCCACCAGCAATATCCCACTGACTTCAAAAGAGCTTATTCTCAGATAAATGGTTTAGGATTGCAGCCTTAATGTGTTTCACATTGTTAGGCTATAAGCAAGTAGCCAAAGAAATGCTTTAAAGGTGCTACTCTGCCTAGCCTTCTGCCCCCACTAATCCTCTGAAGCTAGGATATGGAGGGCCGTCTGCCATCTTGAGAAGATGCTCAGTAATACCATTCTGAAAGGAAACCACAATATGTCGATCTATATTTTACATGCCATATTGGATTAAAACCTAAATTATACCCCTGGCTGTTGCACTGGGGGCAGGCATGTCTACCGTCACCCACTCTAGCCAGATTGCTGCTGTAAATAAGCCAGAAATGGCTTTTAAGGTGTGTAAGGACCTGTGGATTAAAAACATTTAACAAGGATCAAATATTTTTAGTATAAAACATACACAGCAGGCCAGGTCCAGGGTATACTCAAAATGCATCAACTACTGACTACCGCTGTAAAACAGACTTTTTCCGCCCTAGGGGAAAATGTTTTTGCTGCCCATAGTGAGTTGTTCAGATGGACCTCCTTTGTGGGGAAATTCTACAGGTCGCAAAGTTTATAGCCAGGGCAATTAGAATAAGATCCATTATTTGACTATTGATCCAAACCCCCAAAATGTATTTTATATAACTGACTTTTTACCTTCATCCACTGTATACTTGCATTTTGCTTGTTTTATTGCTATGGATGGTGGCTGATGCAAATAAAGATTCATTCATTCATTCATTCATTCATTCATTCACTGGAATAAGCAGTCCTTCAGGTGTTACAGAGCCACACCACTTGTGGCTTTGTTGGTGAAAAAGCCTCTCCTCCCTCCAAGAGGGGAGGTGTTGTGGGCGGGACGCGATTTCTGCATTATGCAGGGGGCATTACGCCCCTGCCCCACTCACCTGGCTGGCACACCACGCCCACAGGTAAGCGCCCAACCAGGCGGCTTGGAGGGGGTGTGGTTTGCAGTTTAACTTACTGCTGTGCCAGCCATTCCGCCTCATTTTCCGCCTTCCCGTCATGAGTCACCCACCCTCCACTCCCTTAGAGTTTAGGGTTTCGTTTTTCCTCTTGGCCTTGCTATGGACCTTAGCTTGGTTGCCCAGGTTGTCCAGGGGGCCTGGTAGGAATTTTTCCATTTGGCATTAGGCCTTGCGGTTTTTTCGCCTACCTCGTAGCAATCGTCACAACTTTCTTGGTAATGGTGGGTAGGTTAGGCATTGGAATGTGTTTGTGGTGCATGGAAGGGCTAGGTGTGGCCATCGCCTACGCCTTCAATTTTGGGTATTCCGTTAAAGGAATCCGGCGGTCGTGGATCCTGTCCGATGCCTGTGTGGCGGGGGGCCATGGCACGACCCTCGGTGACATCAGGGGAGAGCTTATAGTTGTATTAGCATCAACAGGCTCCACCTTCTGGTGAATAAACCCCCTTCGGACTCACCCCCTTTCCGAGTGGGTGGAGTCAATCTGTCGTGGTCCAATGCCTAAGCCAATACCTTTTCACTTGCTGTAATCAATAAAGTTGTGGCCTTTTCTTGCCCATTAACCTTATATTCCGTGTCCGTGTGTCTTCATTCCACAAAGCAGGGATCGGGTCCTCGAACCACAACCAAGATGTCTGGGGAGGAAATGGAAGATGCTTCCCAGAGACATGCAGTAATGTACCATTTATATAGTGATGACTCTTAGCTCTCTTTTTCTGTTAATTCTAGCTATGGCTGTACATGACCTGAATAACCATCTGAAATCAGTAATGGGCTGAAGCTCAGTCCAGATAAAACAGGGGTATCAATGGAAATGTCACTGATGGGGAAGTGGCCTAGTGGGTTTTTCTTCTTACATGCAGGCAAGAACGCAAGGACACACCCTATCAATCCTTGTCCGCTCCAGCAAATTGGCTTTACCCAGTTTACTGCCTTCCATGAGTTCAAGGGACAAAGGTCTGAGGCTGTGATGAAGTTGGTGTGGGACAGTCTTCTTGAATTTGAGCATGGAGGGTACAGTCCCTCCCAACTCTACAATTCTATGATCCTGCAACCTTTCTTTTGCAACATTTCTGTACAATGTCTTCGGAAAGGAGGTTTCTTGTACATATGCCATGTGCGTGTACACACAGAGAAAGTGACAACCTTTCCAAACTCTCTCCCACCTGTAAGGGGATGGGGGTGTGGGAATGGGGGGTGTGTGTTAAAGATTGTAGGAAAGGATATATTGAATAAATATTATCCTTCCTTCACTCATGCTAGTGAGTGATGTAGCAGAGCAAATTCCCCTCGATTTAGCCAGAAGCGAGTCTGCAGATTCGTTTGAATCTCTTAGTTAAGTTTGTTCCTGGTGTCCCCTTTTACCCTTCTTAAAAGAATAAAGACATGAGAGTCTTTCTGAGTAAAGTTTACTCACATTTCAGTTCACTATTTGATCCCTGAAAGGCAGGCTTTTCTTAGTAATGAACAGAGTGTGGAGACTGAACTCATGTGCAAAATTATGCTAAAACAAAATGGCTGCAGGAGAGCGGCACGGCAGCAAAAGAACAGCAAGACAATAGAAAGGCAAAACTAGACTGCGGGTGAGAAAATGGCTGCATTACTTGGCTCTTTTATAGAGTCAACCAGAGCCATGACCATCTCCCAGATAGCGCAGGGGGAAGATGCCCACTCTAGGGAAATAAGGAATGGATCATTTGACTGCATCAATGGATTACATGCCACAGGGGGAGCACGGCAAAATACAGTAGACCTCCCCATCCTATAATGGTGGTTTGCTTGTGGTGGTTTACCTTGACTACATTTAGCAACTCTCAACATTAGTCAATGTTTTTCCCTCCGCAATGCCTCAGGAGATATTGTGTGGGGGAATTGGTGGCAGCCACCTTTAGGGCTTGGGCTTTGCTGAAAATAAAAGATACCAACTGCCAGGATCTAGTATGACAGCTGTTATTTTACCTGGGGCAGACATTGGTGGTAGGTTCTGTGGGGTGCTGTCGCCTGAGCAGCTGTTTGAGGAAGCTACACACCTGGCCTGGCCTTACTGTGTGAAGTTCGTTTATTACATGCAACCTCTTACACCAACGAAAAATAGAGCCGGCTTAGTTTTAAGACCAAATTCCACTTATCACTTAAGGTATAAAACAAATACATATGTGCTCTTAAACACACTGTTTCTGTTGCAGTGCATTAAACATCTGTCTCTCTCTGCGAGCCGAGTCCCTTACATTGCAAGCCCTTTTACAATCCACATTCTTTTTGGTGCTTTTGATTAAAATTTAATAAAAAGGTTTCAGTGAGGTGAAGACTTGTCAGGAGCAGGTGAGGAAAGATCAACATTTACTCAGTCCAAGTCTAATCCAGTCACTTCCCACCCAGCCACCCTTCTCATATTCCTCATTCATACCAAAGGGGCAGCCTTAAAAAGAAAAAAAAAGAAAACCTAGCCATATGACACAGTCTCTCACTAAGTCAGAGATGGCAACAGGTTCTGGAGTGTGAGGAAGGGCAGTGGCTCCTATTTGAAAGACCTGGAGGGACTGAAAACTCGCTGTGCCACTCACAACTCACCTATAAAAGCCTGGGGCTTTTCTTTGAAACTGAAAATATAATAGTCCATTCGGGTTATGTTGCATCTTTTTAAAATGTGCCCCCCCCCTCTCTCTCTCACACACACACACACAACTGACACACAGAGGCCGCTGCTGTAAAAATACAAGAAGGCAGGGTTCAACGATGATCAATTTTGAGCCAAAGCAAACCAAGAAATTCAGTACCAAACCAAGTCCCAGAGAGACTGTGGGGTTCAAGGCGAAGCAGATTGTTTTGGCCAGACAAATTTCTGCACTTATTTTTTGTCTCTTTACTTCATAGGAAGGAAGGCTGATGAAATTATCACATTAACATTTTACAGGAACTCAAGGAGAGGGGAATGAAACAGAAAGCATGAGCAGCTGAGAGGAAACTGTTTTCAAGAAGGGCAACTGTTTCCTCAGCAGAATTGACAGTGGCTCGGGGCCAGCCCAAGGCATGTTGCCGGACTGGCAACTGAATCTTATTTCAGTACTGACAATGGGAAAGTGCCCTCCACTCCAGCTGAGGGCAACAGGCTAGATATTGGGGTGTAGGGCAGCTTGTGTGGCACATACACAGCACTGATTTCCAACAGGTGAGTTGCCTCACTCAGCCTAACAGCTTGCCACTGAGTTTCTGTTATGTACTGAGTTGATTGGCTAATTCCAGGATTCTCCTGTAGGCCAATCAGGTTGTGGATTCACTTCCACCTGGAGCTGGACTGGGTGGCTCCTGCAGACCAATCATGCTGCTGCATTGTTCTAGGACCAATCAGACTGCTGCATTCTGAATCCTATTGTTCTAGGACCAATCAGACTGCTGCATTTTGGATCCTATTCAACCCAGTACATAACAGTTTCCAACTTTAATATTTGTTTTATTTCTTAAATGTGTTGGTTGCTTTTTCTTGCCCAGGGCAACCCAAAGTGACTTACAGCCAGCCAGCCAGCCAGCCAGCCAACACCTCAACCCCTAGATTCACCCAAATCAAAGGAGGGTAAGGAAAATACATTAAAAAAAAATCATACCTCTTCTAAAAGGCCACAGATAGTTAAATACCTGGTTATAAAGTTTTTGCCTGGTGCCTAAACTTACTGAAAAGGGGTGTGAAGCTGGAGGGGAAAAAATCTAGCAAATAATTTTGTTAGTATAGAGAACTTAACACAATACTGTGCACTATTCATATATTTAGCTGTGCTCAAGATGGCTATCTGCTATCCGTAGGACAGTTCTTGATTTGAAAGTGCTTTCTGTTTGAAGGGCTGTCCAGTCTGGTTTAAAGATCAAGGACTTCAAGAAAGCAAAGCAGTGGCCTCAGCGTTGCCCATCAAGAGTTAGCACCTGGGCAGCAGGCTGAGCAGGTAGGGTTGGAGGAAGGGGGGTGCAGTGGGGGTGGACCGACCCGTGTGTCTTCACTGAGGGGGTGACATTTGGCGCACCGCCCGCCCACGATTCCCAAGCCTACCCCGAGCCATCGGGGGAAGGGGGGAGGTGTGTTGGTTTCCTGGTGGCATCCCCCCCTTCCCCCTTCATTTTGACAGCTGGGTGAGGCTTGGGAGTCACAGGCGGGTGGTGTGTCAAATGTCCACAATTGGTGGCTTCCTCCACACCCCTTGGGTGGCTTGCTCCACCCCCGACTGCAGGGCACACACTCCGCTCCATGCACCCGAGCAGCTATCCCCCCCCCTCGGGAGCGTGCCCGCCCTAGGCAGCGCAGGCATATGCTCCTCCGCTGTGAGCAGGATCCCACCTCCTTAGCCTTCTCTGCTATGGTGTAACGTAATGCACTTACCTATAAGTACAGGTAAAGGGACCCCTGACCATTAGGTCCAGTCGTGGCCGACTCTGGGGTTGCGGCGCTCATCTCACTTTATTGGCTGATGGAGCTGGCGTACAGCTTCCGGGTCATGTGGCCAGCATGACTAAGCCGCTTCTGGCGAACCAGAGTAGCGCACGGAAATGCCGTTTACCTTCCCACCGGAGCGGTACCTATTTATCTACTTGCACTTTGACGTGCTTTCAAACTGCTAGGTTGGCAGGAGCAGGGACCGAGCAAAGGGAGCTCACCCCGTTGCAGGGATTCAAACTGCCGTCCTTCTGATCGGCAAGTCTTAGGCTCTGTGGTTTAACCCACAGCGCAACACAAGCAATTGTTTCCAAGTTTATAACCTGTACATATAAACTAGCAAATGCACATCGAATGCAAGTCTCCATCCCCTTTTCTCCTCTTCATTGATCATGTTAGGAGACACCCTAAGTGGCTGCAGCTCAGTGGTAGAGCTGCATGCAGAAGGCCCCAGATCTCTGGCATCTCTAGGTATGGCTGTGGGGGACTCAGAGCCACTGCCAATTGGAATAGAGAATGCTAAGATGGCAGCTCTAATATGCTTAATATTTCCTGATTTGGAGAGGCACCTCCTGTTTGCCTCTCAGGTGACTTTCAAATGTTTCTACAAGGGCCAGGGTGAAAGAAGAAGAAGAAGAAGAGTTTGGATTTGATATCCCGCTTTATCACTACCCGAAGAAGTCTCAAAGCGGCTGACATTCTCCTTTCCCTTCCTCCCCCACAACAAACACTCTGTGAGGTGAGTGGGGCTGAGAGACTTCAGAGAAGTGTGACTGGCCCAAGGTCACCCAGCAGCTGTATGTGGAGGAGCGGAGACGCAAACCCGGTTCACCAGATTACAAGTCTACTGCTCTTAACCACTACACCACACTGGCTCTCGTTTGAACTTTTGAATGTTTGAAAGTTTGAACTTTTGGCTTGAAAATACAAGAGCGGTTTGAGGAAGCAAGGAAGGGTGCCTAAAAATGGCAGGAAGTTTGGGGGAGGTATTTTAAAGATTTGAGGACTCACTCTGTAGGTGGGAGCAGCTGAAGCTTTTATTTTCTTTTAAACTTTAAAGGACCCATGGACAGTTAAGTCCAGTCAAAGGCGACTCTGGGGTTGCGGCGCTCATCTTGCTTCAGGACAAGGGAGCCGGCGTTTGTCCGCTTTTCCAGATCATGTGGCCAGCATGACTAAACCGCTTCTGACGCAAAGGGACAAGGGCCAGAGCACACAGAAATACAGTTTACCTTCCTGCCGCAGTGGTACCTATTTATCTACTTGCACTAATGTGCTTTTGAACTGCTAGCTTGGCAGGAGCTGGGACAGAGCAACAGGAGCTCACTCTGTCGTGCAGATTCAGTATTATTGTCACCATAGGTAGAATCTCTGTTATAAAATGTCAGGAGTTCAGCCTACACTCGAGTAGGACCCTGGTAGAGACACATGCCTGACTGGCATGTTCCCTCCCTCCTGGTCAATTGTTCGGGAGCTTCATAAGCTTTCTTCAGCCCAAAGATCACAGCAGCCGATGCCAACTGACACCGACACACTTAGGGATCCACAGAGTTTGCGCATCATGCGTGACAGACCTCAGCAACTCAGCATTTTGGCTAATCTACTTTATTTACATATAAACACACGCGGAGCACTGCAACATGGCTCCCCCCTTCTCTCTAGCATCAGACAGCAAAGAGAGAAAGAACAAAGGACAATAGTCCCACTTCACGGAACACAATAACACAAACATCCTGTCTCCGTCACTTCCCACTCTGTGGAGTCAAAACATATACCATCATGTGAAAAACAGCAATCCCGTGACTGCGATCATGGAGCAGGAATTCTAACACAAACCACATGCCCTCATGTACCGTGTTTTACAATGGGTCCAGGTTACATACTCAGTTGCCAGTCTTTAGGTGCATAGTAACACTGCATAGTAAAATTGAGTGATTTATGTGTATATGTGAACCAGGGAAATATATGGAGGGGAGGGGAACATGTTAAAGAAAATCACATCCAACCAACTTATTGAAACAGAGTGCCATGAGAGAAATTGCCAAGGGCCTTGCAATGCTCATGGCCCTGGTTGGAGATCTAGTAAAGAACCTCCGGGTATGACACCTGCAGGAAATAGTGAACTTGGAAGGCTTCTGAGCCCATAGAAGAAATGAAATCTTGAGACCTGAGAAGTGCATTTTTTGAGGATGCACTGCATTCTCTGACATCAGGGAAATAACATGAAATGTAAGCCGAGTATGATACGAGGCAGTTTAGGAATCAGATGTGAGCATGACTTAAAAAACAACTTGCCTTCTTTTCGGTTTCCTTTATGTGTGCTTGCATGAGAGAGGTAAGCTGACAAAGCAGAAGAATGGGTTGTCTTCACAGATCACTGAAGGAGCTCTGGTGCCACACTTGACATGTGAAACAGCAGACTTCCCAAGAACTTTGATGATATATGAGATAAGAATTCTGAGAAAGGAAAGGTGTGCCCCCCCCCCCTTAGTGGCCATGGAAAATCTTAACCATTCAATACTTGATCAATAAGGGAATTCTCTGTGAGAAACAGGTATCTGCTTCCAAAAATATTAACAAAGTTTAGATAAAGTATTAGTCCTTTGACATTGACAACATTATTTAAGTTCTGTCTAGAGCAATGTGGTCTTATTTTAAAAAGAGGGCAATAAAGGATTGTTTGTTTATTATGTTAGCAGACATGTCTTCTGGACAGAACACAGTTCCTAAAGAGGAACTGACAACATCGTATATCATCCAGAGACATTCTTTCTACATCCTTTTCCACGTGTACCTCAAATCCATTTCCTTTACCTTCCTCTTCCCTTACAGTGGTTCTCAACCTGTGGGTCCCCAGATGTTGTAGGACTACAACTCCCATCATCCCTGAGCCCTGACCTTGCTAGCTAGGGGTGATGGGAGTTGTAGTTCAACAACATCTGGGGACCCACAGGTTGAGAAAGGCTGCCTTAGAATAATGTCTGGTCTTCTTGCCAGTTTGCAGTCTGTTTATCATTCCAGACCCTCCAAATGTTGCTATTTTCCAGGGACAGTCCCAGTTTTACAGAAGCTGTCCCAGTTTCTTATTTAATCTTGCTTTTCCTTGGGTTGTCCCTATTTTCACTGGAGAAATGCTGGAGGATATGGAATAGGACATCCCTGTCTTCATTGGAGAAATGTTGGAGGGTATGGAAAAGGATGTCCTTATTTTCATCGGAGAAATGTTGGAGGGTATGCCATTGGCTTCTCCCTTATCCAGCTGCACCAGCTATATGAGAATGATGTACACTGGTGCCTCCTTACCCAGAGGGGACCTGTCCCAGGACCGATGGGATACGTCAAACTTTGTTAAGAAAAAGTTACATGCTGCATATTGTGCATTAGACAGAGACAGAGGGTGAACAAATACTGAGCTCTTAGAGCCAATCTATTACCCGGCAGCCATTATAATTTGTCATATATGCTTCACCTAGCATCAGCTGGAAGACAAAAAGCTTTCAGCTGAGTTTATCAGTCTACCTGGATGTGTCAGGTCAACTTCCATTTAACCCACTGTTCTGGTTCATGGATTTCTGGAAAAATATGGCATAGCCAATCAAATTGAACAGGTGTTTTTTTTAAAAAAAAACTCCTCGCAGTATAAAGCTGAAGTTCTCTTATATACAAAGATCTTCACCCTTCCCCAAACTATTGCTATCCAATTTATTCACAATCAATAGCTCTGTTTTGAGCCTATATTTAAGAAAAGGTGTGTGTGTGTAGATTAAAGAAATCTGTGCCTCGTTTAAATTTTAAATATATGCATTTCTTATTCTCAAACAAAGATCCAACCTGTATACCACTGCAAATATTAAAGACACATACAGATGTTTGTTATTTTCTTAGCCATCGACTTGCACCCAAGCTAAGGGGCTATGTAATTGAGAAAAACATTAAGTTAGCACTTACTTTAAGTGCACCCATAGAAGATTACATTTCCAGATTGAGGCGTGATTCATACTTCTATTCAGCATTTTTATGATGGTCTCTTATTTATGAAAACATATGGATGCAAACACAATAAGCATTTTCCAGTGCATATTGTTGACTTTGCTTATTCTCTTAGACAGAGAAATAGGGGATTTCTAAAAAAAAGCAAAACAAAAAAGCAATAACAGTATTTCTTGAAATGATAGCTTTTGAAATGACAGCCTAATGAATATGTGATCTTGGAGAGATGGCACTTTATCCGTCTCCCATCTTTTTTTCAAGTGCACTTTCTCCTCTCCCTCCCCTTATCAGCATTAAGCATGGCACAATTGTGGCTTACTTTTACACCTGCTCTAGTGGCACTGTGGGTTAAACCACAGAGCCTAGGGCTTGCCGATCAGAAGGTCGGTGGTTCGAATCCCTGCGACGGGGTGAGCTCCTGTTGCTCGGTCCCTGCTCCTGCCAACCTAGCAGTTCAGAAGCACGTCAAAGTGCAAGTAGATAAATAGGTACCACTCTGGCGGGAAGGTAAACAGTGTTTCCGTGCGCTGCTCTGGTTCACCAGAAGCAGCTTAGTCATGCTGGCCACATGACCCAGAAGCTGTACACCGGCTCCCTTGGCCAATAAAGTGAGATGAGCGCCACAACCCCAGAGTCATCCATGACTGGACCTAACGGTCAGGGGTTCCTTTACCTTTACCTAATGCTAATCATGGTAAGCATAATTTTTAGCCAGAATTTGCAAACCTGCTTCAAGTCCTGGCTTCATTTCCTTCCTGCTTAAGATGAGAGTCAGTATTCGTGTCAGTCAGAAGCCCATTTCATGTGTTAGTCATATGTACAGGGTACGTTGAATGCAGCATGGAATCCGCCCCCCTCCCAGTCATTCTGCTACTCCAGCCTCCACTGTTTCCATGGCCATGTTCCTCCACAGTGAGGAGCCTTCTTTTCACATGGATGTGCCCCAAGCAACATGGAACTTTTGCTGGTTATGGGTTGTAACTTGTGTGTCCATGAAGGCGCAGGTCAATTCTGTGTCCAGGGCAGTTGTTTACCAGCTCCATCTGGTATGCAGGCTGAGACCTATCTGCCTGCAGACTGTCTCGCCAGAGTGGTGCATACTCTAGTTATCTCTCGCTTGGACTACTGCAATGCACTCTATGTAGGGCTATCTTTGAAGGTGACCCATAAACTATAACTAATGCAGAATGCTGCAGTTAGACTGGTGACTGGGAGCGGCCGCTGAGACCACATAACACCGGTCTTGAAAGACCTACATTGGCTCCCAGTACATTTCTGGGCACAATTCAAAGTGTTGGTGATGACCTTTAAAGCCCTAAATGGCCTTGGTCCAGTATACCTGAAGGAGCCTCTCCACCGCCATCGTATAGGGAACATTCTTTAAATGTTTTATTATGTTTTTATATATGTTGGTAGCTGCCCAGAGTGGCTGGGGCAACCCAGCGAGAAGTGTGGAGTATAATTATAAGTATATAAGTGGATATAATATAATTATAAGTGGAGTATAAGTAAAATTATCATTATGGAATGGGATGTCCCTATTTTCATCAGAGAAGTGTTGGAGGATATGGGCTACTTCCAATGAGGAGGTGATCTGAACTCTACAGGTGAAAGAGGAGGCAAAATTAGATAGTTTACTTATTTCCAGTGCTTTTTTTCTGGGGGGACGCAGGGGTACGCATACCCCTAAACATTTTGTGAATCTACGTTTGGCCTCATTGAGGGGCAGTATTTCAATATGAGTAGGAAAATGAGAGTACCCCAAACATTTTTTGGGGGGGAAAGCACTGCTTATTTCTATAATGTGTGGTCTGTGACACACTAGATAAGCTTAGAACATGGGTAGGCCTGGGGGCCGGATCCGGCCCAATCACCTTCTAAATCCGGCCCGCAGATAGTCCAGGAATCAGCATGTTTTTACATGAGTAGAATGTGTTCTTTTATTTAAAATGCATCTCTGGGTTATTTGTGGGGCCTGCCTGGTGTTTTTACATGAGTAGAATGTGTCCTTTTATTTAAAAGGCATCTCTGGGTTATTTGTGGGGCATAGGAATTTGTTCATATTTTTTTCCAAAATATAGTCCAGCCCCCCACAAGGTCTGAGGGACAGTGGACCGGCCCCCTGCTGAAAAAGTTTGCTGACGCCTGGCTTAGAATTTATACAGGGTCTCTGTCCAAATTGTTTTGCGTATACTATCTTATTGTGATTCTTACAATCACCTTGATGACGCTTATATGGCACACTACGAGTAAGTGGCTTGTTTAAGGCAACCTCAGTGAGACTGAGGTCCTGATTTGTAGCTTAAGCCACTATGCTAGAAAATTCTGTTCTTCTCTCAGCAGATTTGCAAAAGTTGGCTCAGTTCTGTAAGTTGCAATACAGTGGTACCTCAGGTTACATATGCTTCAGTTACATACGCTTCAGGTCACAGACTCTGCTAACCCAGAAATTATTACCCCAGGTTAAGAACTTTGCTTCAGGATGAGAACAGAAATCGTGCTCTGGTTGTGCGGCAGCAGCAGGAAGCCCCATGAGCTAAAGTGGTGCTTCAGGTTAAGAACAGTTTCAGGTTAAGTACAGACCTCCAGAACGAATTAAGTACTTAACCTGAGGTACCGCTGTATACCTGTGATCACAGCAAACCTAAATTACTGACTCCTTTGGATGTTATTTCATCTTCCTGGATACAATCTCATGAATAGTAATGCCAGGACAAGCAAAGCTCACCCATCCTTTATCCACAAACTTTTATGAGAATTATCCTGAGATTCCAAAACTCAGGTGTCATGTGCCAGTCACCCTTATTTATTATGTATGTGATCTCCTTTCCCCTAAATGAAAGACTGAGCCACTGGCAGCTTTAAGGCCAATAGATCATGCCTCTACAGGCTTACAAACAGAGAGCCCTATATATCAAAAAATGGAAAGTAGAGAGGATAGAATTCTGAGTTTCCAAAGGAAGACGTGGCCCAAAATCTCCCGAGGTTATTCGCTTTAAATACTGCAAATGTGAAAGAGTGACGCAAGAATGATAGATAATGGACATCAAATTTCCTGTAAATCATTTTAATGGAAATCTGAACACACATAAATGCCACTTTTATACCTTCTGATAACATTACCCTCTCTAAAACGGTGCGTCTCTAGATACACAGGTGACTAGAATGCCTTTTAACAAAGCTGGGATCCTTTACACACTTACTTGAGAAGGTGAGGCTTACTGAATTCCCTGCGGGATAAAATCCTAAGGAAATCTTTTTAGGATTGTTGTATGACTGCGGTCGCTAATTCGTTTATGGAAGGTAATTTTGGGAATAAGTGGAGCACAGGAAATGATCTAATAAAGGACTGAATTAATATGAACGTATTTGTGTGCAATAACTACATTCAACTGATGTGTCGTTTGGTCTGATCACCCAGCACAACAGTTCCTGTAGTCTCATGCTCTTCTCTTCACAGCCGTGCCTCATTTATGAATCAGCATAACACATTATGGTAATGTTACTTATCATGATTCTTGCTACCCTTCTATAAACAACCTGTTTTCCAATGCAAATTGGGCTGTTAATAAGAAATTTGTTGCACGGATAATTGAAGGATATTCAATTTGTTTTATATATCAGAATCACCTGATGATCTCAAGAGGTCCTTTCACTTGGGGAACTGCTGAACGTATAAATAACTGCAGGCTTTCACAGTGGAAATGATTTAAACTGGTGCATGATCTATTGTGTCTATATATTCTTCTGAAACAGAATATTAAGTTAAATGAAGTAGCATGAAAGTATTGAAGTGTGGTAGAAGATGTATTGTTGTATGTGGCTTATTGGCTTTATTAGATTTATGCACAGCTTAAGGAAACAAACCAAACCTCACTTCCAATATGATAAATAGGAGAATGTTTAAAAGTAACCTGGAGCCAAGCAAGTCTGCCTCAGCTCTGTAAATGTACTGAGCTGAGTGTCATGAAAGTCTGAAGCAATTAGCTTAAGGACCTATCCCTGTTGGTTCCTAGAAGCTTCTCCGTCGATGGTATGAGCTGCTTTATCCAAGCTGTCCCTTCAGCTAAAGATTAATAAGCTTCTAAGGAGATGAGAAACAGTGAGATATAGCAGCTAGGATGTGAGGTTTGAATGCTGAAAATCCAGGTTCTACAAATCAGGGCTGAGTAGGGATGCCAACAAACTGCAGTGGAACGGTGAAGCATGAAGGAATATGTGTGACTAGCAACGTTTATCCAGGAGATTCCAGCCATTCCTGCCAGCCAGCTATAAAACTTATAAGATGCCCTGGGCAGCCTAGCTCGCTTTCTTAACATTTTGTTGTTGTTTAGTTGTTTAGTCGTGTCTGACTCTTCGTGACCCCATGGACCAGAGCACGCCAGGCACTCCTGTCTTCCACTGCCTCCTCCAGTTTGGTCAAACTCATGTTGGTAGCTTCGAGAACACTGCCCAACCATCTCGTCCTCTGTCGTCCCCTTCTTCTTGTGCCCTCAATCTTTTCCAGAATCCAGGGAGTCTTCTCTTCTCATGAGGTGGCCAAAGTATTGGAGCCTCAACTTCATGATCTGTCCTTCCAGTGAGCACTCAGGGCTGATTTCCTTCAGAATGGATACGTTTGATCTTCTTGCAGTCCATGGGACTCTCAAGAGTCACCTCCAGCACCATAATTCAAAAGCATCAATTCTTCGGCGATCAGCCTTCTTTATGGTCCAGCTCTCACTTCCATACATCACTACTGGGAAAACCATAGCTTTTACTATACGGACCTTTGTTGGCAAGGTGATGTCGCTATAGAAATATATAATGAAAACTTATGCTGGCCACTTTGAATGCCTTGGTGGAAAGCAGCACACAACTGACGGTGAACCCAAAGGAGAGGTGAACTTTAGAAGCCCCAAACATCTTCTCTGGCTTGGATTAAAATCTGAGCCAAAGAAGACATCCACAGCTTCCCTCCCACCCTCCTCACCAGCTGTTCCTGATCCCCCAAGCACTCCTGCCACTAGCTCCTCACTC
This sequence comes from Podarcis cretensis, assembly GCF_951804945.1. Taxonomy (NCBI): domain Eukaryota; kingdom Metazoa; phylum Chordata; class Lepidosauria; order Squamata; family Lacertidae; genus Podarcis; species Podarcis cretensis. Next base: position 11,966,572 of record NC_137176.1, on the reverse strand, counting down.
CTACAACACCTTCCCCTTTCCCCTTAAAGTCTTAGTTTCAGGCGGCAGGAGCAAGAGCAGTGCATGGAGATGGAGGAGGAGCGAGGGTGCCTTGCCTCGTGGACATCTTGTGCCACAGCTGCTTCCACCTCCCAGTAGGATAAGGATTTAAGGGGAGGCAAAGGGTGTTTGGGGAATTGTAGATTGGCTCAGAAGAGGAACTAAGTGGCTTCCTAGTTTTGGGGAAATAACTCGGCTCATTTCTGAATGAACCCAAGATGAGTTGGGACAAACTCACAGCTGCCTGCTCACAAGAAACAGTTATAACCTCTGAGGCTTTTCAGAACTGGATGTGGTGCCTCCAGTCACAAAAGAATTCATATTTGATACTACCTTTCGGAGTGAATCTGTTGGTACACGGTGAGAATATATATGTTGACTATTGACTGTTTATAATTCCGCTTAAATTTATTATAAAGATGATTATTCACCCATCAGTAAAATTGATTGCATGGCCAAAGTATTTAAAACGTGGCAAAAGAACAATTAAAAAAACCCCAGCATGTACCAGGTGTGTGTGTGTGTGTGTGTGTGTGTGTGTGTATACGCACACACACACATTTCCCATGATGCAGCAATCTTCCCTTGTACGTTTTGGAAGAGTGGGGGTGATGCTGGAATAGCGGCTTTTCTGCCTGACACATATTGTCTGTTTCTGGACCTGCCTTGTCAGACTGCATGCTTGCCAACACTGATATATCAAAGGGGTCAGGTCAATAATGCTTCAACATAAAGTGAGCAGGACAGGTTCAAATGGCTGTACAGAGAATTCTGCACTAAGAAGTACTGGGAAAATCCGAAGTAAATTCAATGGCAGACAAATTGATTTTCTGACTCTATCCTAGACAGCTGTTTGTTTATTTCTTGATTTGGAAGAAGCTTGTATCACAGTCAAGGCATAAGATGAATGGAAAGTAAATATGGGCACAATCCGACACAATGCTCTTCTGGGAAACTGCATTGGACTGAACAGATATCTTTGCAAAGCCCCCACATATTTGAATGGAGGTCAAATAACGCAAGAAAAGCCTGATGAATCCTGATGGAGTGATTTGCTCATCCCAAACAAAAGAGCTGGAACTAGATCAGTATCATCCTCACTGGAGCTGTAATGAAGGCATACTACAGGTGTCGGCAACTGGGGGTTCTTGCATCAACTCTTTCCCTTTGAGAGGTTCCAAGTTCCAACCTAAAGAGAGATAAGGCAGCAATGGAACTTGCCAGTAGATCACATCAAAGTATAGGGCTTGGAACCACCCACCCTCCTCACTCCATTTTTGAAGTGGTCCTTCAAGGCAACCATTATTTATCATTAATAATATTTACTTTATGGGGTGTATGCTAACACAGCAATTCATCTTCACTCCCAGAGGTGTATTCCATTGTGTCACGAGACAGACGGATGCCTATAACCTACAAAATGTACTTCATGTATATATTCAAATTGAACACATTCAAATTAGCCGTGTTTTCTTAAATTCAAATATTCCATAGAGGTCATTTAATCCAACCCAACTCAGTAGGTGAGCTACAGAGCATGATGCAACTACAGCAGGGGTAGGCAAACTAAGGCCCGGGGGCCGGATGTGGCCCAATCGCCTTCTCAATCCGGCCCGCAGATGGTCCGGGAATCAGAGAGTTTTTACATGAGCAGAATGTGTCCTTTTATTAAAAATGCCTCTCTGGGTTATTTGTGGGGCCTGCCTGCTGTTTTCACATGATTAGAATGTGTGCTTTTATTCAAAACGTATCTCTGGGTTATTTGTGGGGCATAGGAATTCGTTCATCTCCCCCCACCCCCACCCCCCAAAAAATAGTCCGGCCCACCACATGGTCTGAGGGATAGTGGACCGGTCCATGGCTGAAAAAGGTTGCTGACCCCTGAACTACAGCATTTCCGAAAGACGGCTGTCCAGGCTCTGCTCAAATATCTCCAGTAAAGAAAAGCCCTCAGCAGAGCATTCTGAACAGCTGTTACCATTAGGAAGCTTTCCTGATATTTAGCTGAAATCTGCCTCCTTGCAATTTCCACCCATTAGAGCACAAACATCAAGTCCAAGTTTGGGCATCCTCTGGCAGGGCTGGGAAAGACCTAGGCCTAAAAGCTCGGAAAGTCTAGATGAACAGAGCTAGATGAACCAATGGGCTGACTTAGGATAAAACTACTTCCTATGTTCCCATGTGCTGAGAAAGTCTGATTCTTGTAGCCAAAGAGGCTGCAGCCCTCTGAATGGCGTCTCATAAGCTGATCTAAGATGCTGATCTAACTATTTGCCGGCCAAGGGCATTATCATTACGGTCAGACATGAAAACAGAAATTTTATGAAATGGCCTAGGGGTACACTGGGAGAGGGTGCGATAAGTTAGCATGAAAGAGATAAAACCTAAAGCCAAAGTCACTTTATTGCTTTGAACTGCTTTTAAAGGTAAAGGTAAAGGTAAAGGGACCCCTGACCATTAGGTCCAGTCATGGCCGACTCTGGGGTTGCACGCTCATCTCGCTCTATAGGCCGAGGAAGCCGGCCTTTGTCCGCAGACAGCTTCTGGGTCATGTGGCCAGCATGACTAAGCCGCTTCTGGCGAACCAGAGCAGCACACGGAAATGCCATTTACCTTCCCACTGGAGTGGTGCCTATTTATCTACTTGCACTTTGACGTGCTTTCAAAGTGCTAGGTTGGCAGCAGCAGGGACCGAGCAACAAGAGCTCACCCCGTCGCGGGGATTCGAACCACTGACCTTCTGATCGGCAAGCCTTAGGCTCTGTGGTTTAACCCACAGCGCCACCAGCATCCCTTAATTGGCTTTTAGAAAGGGTTAAAACAAATTCAGCATCTTAAAAAGCAGAGACATCACCTTGCCAACCAAGGTCCATATAGTTAAAGCCATGGTTTTCCCAGTAGTGATGTATGGAAGTGAGAGCTGGACCATAAAGAAGGCTGATTGCCGAAGAATTGATGCTTTTGAATTATGGTGCTGGAGGAGACTATTGAGAGTCCCATGGACTGCAAGAAGATCAAACGTATCCATTCTGAAGGAAATCAGCCCTGAGTGCTCACGGGAAGGACAGATCGTGAAGTTGAGGCTCCAATACTTTGGCCACCTCATGAGAAGAGAAGACCCCCTGGAAAAGACCCTGATGTTGGGAAAGATGGAGGGCACAAGGAGAAGGGAACGACAGAGGACGAGATGGCTGTACAGTGTTCTCGAAGCTACAAACATGAGTTTGACCAAACTGCGGGAGGCAGTAGAAGACAGGAGTGCCTGGCGTGCTCTGGTCCATGGGGTCACGAAGAGTCGGACATGACTAAACGACTAAACAACAACAAAACAAATTCATGAAGGAAAAGGCTTCTGCAAACCTCTGAGGTGAAGGGGGGAACCTCAGTGTGTAAAGAAGCCTTAAACTAAGTGCAGGGAACAAATCCTAGGGGATTCTCATATGCTGCTCTGTAACTTCCAAGGGTATCTGACTGGCCACTGTTGGAAACAGAGGGTGATAGCCAAGTTCATGCCCTTTCTATTGTTCTGTCTGTGCAAGCATTGCAGCTTCCTAGGTAGAAATATCCATGCTCTCCTCAGCTGTACACTGTTTTGGGGTTCTCCTGACCACCACCAAACCCAAGATAGGAGAAGGGGGGAAAGCCCTTGGGACATCTTAGAGTAGACCTCCAAATGGATTTATTTCGAAATAAAGGAAATGAGAATGGCAAACATTCACTGCTCCCTATGTGCAATCCAGACAACAAACAGAGTGCCATTTGCCAAAAGCTATCGAGATCTGTGTGTTACTGGTTTACAAGGTTGTTATTATGCCCAAAGCTCCCACCCACTTGTCCTGCTCCCCCTACGCAATGATTATTTTCTTTGTTACAAGAACAATCGGCAATCGCTCCACCCGCCCCCCATGGCTTCCTGCTAAGGTCAGCTGTTTTTCCGAGCCCACTGGTTTTCCAGTGTCTGTGATATCTTTATCGAGCCCGAATAATATTGCTATCTCGGGTGAGTCTTACCACTCATCAAGAAGAAATTCAGAGCATTTAAATGGTGAAAGGTTGTAGCAAATCAGTCTGCAAGAACATCAAAGTTTACACACATGCACACACACACACAAAACACACACAGAGAGAGAGAGAAAGAGAGAGATTCTAAAGAATGTAAGCAAGACAAATAGTCTTGATACTTTGCTTCACTGTCAGTAGCACTCTGGGGTTATTAGAAGCACTTCTTTATGCGCCGTAAGCAGAACAATGGTGTAGAAGGGATGATTAAATACCAGCTCTCTGAGAAATAGACATCTCATTGTGGCAGACCCAGCCTCACCACTGGGTGGTTTTGATAAAGGCAATATGAGTTGATAACTGATACAGTTTGCCAGGGAAGTCACCTGGGGATACTGACAGCTACTATGGTTTAATAAAATCATTAGAATGTAAATGTTTTTATTGCAAAATAAAGAGCCTCCAGCAAAGTTGACACTATCGGAGCTCCCACCGCTGAATGAAAGCGCCGATTAGCATTCAAATGATATAATGATAGTCTGGTTATCTTTATTAAAATTTTTCAAATCGAGTCTTCATTTTGCATGATTGAGTTTTAAACAAATGCAATATCCAGTAGTATGGTAAGCTGGTTGGGACACTCTTGAAATAATTAAAGCATGTCTTTTATTTTATTTTATTTTTAAAAAAAACATTCATTTCATAAGCCGTGGATTGAATTTGCTGTTTTTAATATGACAATATCTTGTTAGCTTTGCATAAAAACAGAGATGTCAGACCATAATTATTGAAAGTTTACAAGTTTTAGACATATGTTTCGCAGTGCTGATTTCAATTTTCTGAAATGTGACGATATGCGTCAGTTGGTAAAATATAATCAAAGGATGTATTGATGGTCTCCCTTAATTTCACAGTTGACTCTAACCCTATAATTGATGATAAATAATATGTTTGATTCAAAGAAAAATGATGTTTCACTCCCCTAATGTTTCACCAGTACTCAGAAGTTCAAAATTGTTCATTGGTAACAAAGCAGAGAAACAAAGGGGGAAAGGAATCTCTTAGACACCCATTATTTTTGGCTACCTTTGTGGAAGTACCTTGCAGTTTGAGGCTGGGCTTACCTGGAAACATATGCACTCAGACCTCAGTGTCATCTTGAGATACCAGGAAGAATAAAAAAATTGTATGTGAGTGATAGACGATATGGAACTGCCTAAGCCCAGAATAAATTTCAAGGAAGCTGGTTTTGGGCCTTTTCCTGGTCAATAAAGTTGTATCTTCTGCTACCTCCAGCAGAATAAATCCGGGTTGAGAACTTTCCTTTCATTGTGGCTAATGCAGTATTTGTGAGAAGAACTGTGAGAAAGCTTAGACTTTAAAAATCCAGTAGATGAGAAATTATAAATTGATAGTGCAACAAAATGTTGTTGTAGGAAGCACTCCTGATCAAGGTATCAGCCAGCCAGGCATGTGCCATTTTCCAGGATACTCCATTCCATTTCCCTTACTTCCTGCCCCCAGTCTTCATTTGGCATTTGGACAACGTGCTATGGGATTAAATTGGCCACAACTTTATTAAATTTCAAATGTGGGTAGACCTTGGCTCAGGCATTGGGCCTTCTCCCTCCCTAGTCCCCAGCCGGGGACCTAGGGAGCATCAGGGTTATCCAGTGTGTGGGGGGGGGAATGGGCCGGCTCTGGAGAACATATGTTCAAGCAGAGATAGCCGCCCCCGTTACGCCGCTGCAGGGGAGAGCTATGACGACCTTTCAGTGTACGGCCAAAAGAGCAAAGACGACCTTTCGGCGTACGGCCAAAGCCTCCCTTCAAAAACCCCTTTAACGGGGAACCCTGGTATCGCCGCCGCAAAGAGGAAGATGGACTAAAGGATTCTGCCCAAGGCCTGATACCGCCAAAGTTGTGACGTTTTGCTACGGGAAAGGCAAAACCTGCCAATGCAGGGAAATTCCTTTCTGGCCCTTTAACAGCGACCTTATCGTAGCAGCGCCCGCATACCTGTGGAGAGGTTAACCTGCAAAACCTATGAAGAAAAGTTAACCTGCAAAAGAAGACATTAACTGAGGGTGGGTAGGGTGGGAGAAGCTCTGGAGCCAAGTGAGGATTAACAAGTAAGATCCACCCTCTATTGTGTGGGCAGGTAATCCCTCCCCTTACCTGGCCTGGTTTCCTTGGCAACGCTTCCCCCAGGTGGGATTGGACAACTCACTGGGGTAGGCGGGGACCTCCAGGTATCCCACCTGAGGGAAGGCAAAGCCTATGCTGATGGGGCCACTCCAGATCCAGGGCTGCACGCGTCCATGCAAAAGGCGCCCCCCGTTTTAAGTGGGGAGCGGTCATTCTGAGCCAGAAGCATCCTTGCTGCCATTGTGGCATACATAAATGCAGGTGAGACTACACTGAAGAAAGAGGGACCAGAACCATAACAACATAACAGCTTGCTGATCAGGTATAGGCATAGATAGCCTTATCTTCCATGAATTTGTCCAATCCTCAATGGCATTTGAAAGACAAAGCGGTAAAGTCGGTTATGATACATTGGGCCAAAGATTTTGGGTATAACATACAGTTAAAAGACTGGGAAAAACTGTGGAATGAAGGATTAAAATTTACAACATGCAATGCTTTGAAAGAAAATGTGATGAAAATGATGTATAGGTGGCATATCACCCCTGTGAAATTAGCTAAAATGTAAGTAGTAAATGTTGGAAATGTAAAGAAAAGGAAGGAACTTTCTATCACACATGGTGGGAATGTAAAAAAGTGAAAAACTTCTGGGAAATAATATATAATGAGATGAAAAAGATGTTGAAATATACATTCATTATGAAACCAGAAGCATTTTTACTTGGCATTGTAGGAGATGATATTAATAGACAGGATTGTAAGTTGTTTTTATATGCAATGACTGCAGCAAGAATATTATTGGCACAAAAATGGAAGCAAGAAGAATTATCGACGAAAGAAGAATGGCAGATGAAATTAATGGACTATGCAGAATTAGATAAATTAACAGGAAGGATTCGAAACCTGCGGGACCAGAGATTCTTAGAAGACTGGAGTAAATATATGAACTATTTGAAAAGCAATTGTAATGAACAGATTACGCTTTGTAGGACTGCAAGAAGTTCTGTAATGAGGACTATGTGAAATATTGCAAGAAAGACTATGAAAAGAATGATTTTGTTGTTGTTTAGTCGTTTAGTCGTGTCCGACTCTTCGTGACTCCATGGACCAGAGAACGCCAGGCACTCCTGTCCTCCACTGCCCCCCGCAGCTTGGTCAGACTCATGCTGGTAACCTCGAAAGCACTATCCAACCATCTCGTCCTCTGTCGCCCCCTTCTCCTTGTGCCCTCCATCTTTCCCAACATCAGGGTCTTCTCCAGGGAGTCTTCTCTTCTCATGAGGTGGCCAAAGTACTGGAGCCTCAGCTTCACAATCTGTCCTTCCAAGAATGATTAGTTAGAATGATTAGTTAATGATAATTAAGAGTAATAGAGAAATTAAGAAACGCAGAATAAGTGCTAAAGAATGGAAAATCATCAGAGGTTGTTGACGGAAGTCTAAAATATTGTATAAGATAAGAAGTTATGTTAAACGGTTGTTGGAAATGATATGTAAAAAAAACAATAAAAGTGTGTGTGTGTGTGTGTAATTTGTCCAATCCTCTTTTAAAGCCATTCAAGTTGGTGGCCATTGCGGCTTCTTGTGGGAGTGAGTTTCACACTTTAGCTATTTGCTGCATGAAGCAATACTTTCTTTCCTCCACCCTAATTCTCCCAACATACAGCTTCATTGGAGGTCCATGAGGTCTAGTGTTATGAGTGAGAGTGAAAAGCTTTTGCGTGTCGAGGTCCCCAAGCCACCCCTCAAAATAACTCACAACTCACACATAATTTTTGTTTAAGGTTTTTGGCATAATTTTGGCCACAACTTTATTAAAATACAATGTGAGTGGTTGTTTAGGCATTGGTTAAGACTATCTGTCCCCCCGCCTGGGGACAGAACTGACTTCCGAACTCCCTCGGAAGCCAGTGAAGGGAAAACAATATTGGGGAGCAATGGAGCTGAGTCACAGTCCCTCACCGCTCACCCACATGCTCCCCAGGGCTTGCCAGCCCTAGCCCCATTTCAGGGATTCGGACGAAATCATGGCAAGCCCCTGGATTCCTTTAACAGTATTCCCTTCCGCACCAGCATTGGAGGGGCAGGCCCAGCCAATCCTTACCCCTCCTCCAACCAATTTATAATCAATGCCTAACCACAACCTTACAAGTTGTGACGATTTGCTACGTAGTAGGCAAAAACCAAATGGCTCAGCCAATCAGTCATATGGACAAAATTCCTACCAGGCCCCTGCCCCAATGGCAGACGACCCCATGACAGGCATAGCAAGGTCAACCAAAACACCCAGAATTCAGGGCGGGCGGGCGGGTGATCCGATACACTCAGCGAAAGAGAAAGCTTAGTGCCCCAGTATTTAAAACCTTCGATCCCACCCACCACATTGCGACATGCAATTTGCCCCAGCAACCCCCCATCCAATCAATTGCCCCAGGTCAGCATATTCAACCCTGCCTGGCAACAGAGGGATGGCTCGGCGGACCCCACCGCAACACGTGCTCTCATTTCAGGGAGAACACGCTTTCTCTCTTTTTTTTTTAATTTCATATTTATTAAGATTTTTGAATACAAATGCATAAATAAAAATTACTTATATCATAACATAATTTCGTCTCTTCTTTGGACTCCCTCTCATCTCCCGCTCCCACTTACATCGTTGCAAAAGATTTTTTCCAAGCAAATTACCCACTTGTTTACAATATTTATCACCGCTCATTTAGGTAAAATCTAACAATTCTCCAAAATAAATTTATATTTTCCTTATTTCTCACTTATCATCAAAATCAAATCTAATTCAATGGTAGGCAATTATTTATGATCTAGCATCCTTCTTAGCATTCAACCAAATTGCAGTATTTCTGTAAATAAGTCTTAAATTTCCCCCAGTCCTCCTCAACCCTCTCTTCTCCCAGGTCTCGGATCCTGCCAGTCATCTCGGCCAGTTGCATATAGTCTATCAGCTGCATCTGCCACTCTTCCACACACTTCTCTTCTCTACACACTTTCTCAATGCCCTACATAATTGTGTAAACTTCTACATAGTGCCACTTCTGACTGTTTTGCTAAACTGAAAAGCCCCGAGTGCTGCAACCTTTACTTTGAAGGGGACAGCTCCAACCCCGATCATTTTTTGTTGTCTTTTTCTGAACCATAGCAGATAAAGCTTCTGGCTCCTACGTCTGAGTTGATTTCCTGCTGAAGCAACAGCTCCATTAGATTTATAGCCTCTGTGGACTTCCCGCATATACCTCCTCACTGCAACAGGTCCTGGCGGGCCTTCTCAGTGCACCCCTGCTGCTGTGTGGACCCTCAACAGGCACCCACCACACTGCTCCATGACACCAGCTGTGTTCAAGCCCTTCTGAATTCGGAAAATGGACAAAAAGATCAAAAACACTACTGGAATGCTGGGGTAAATGTACCTTAGCTTGATCTTGGCAAGGCAACTTTTAATGCTCCGGTAACAGAGATTATATGTACGGCAACAAAAATGAATACTTTCAATGTGCCAGATTTTTTCAGAGAGCAAATTGCACTGTGTTACCCTTATAATAAATATAGAGGGTTGGAGGGAAACCCCAAATCTCATTTATAACTTCTTCTGACAATCAAACCTTTCAAGATTTAATAATTGGAGCAAGGTTGGGCTGTTACAAAGTTTTAGCAGTTTATAAAGCAGAGCTTAAAATGGAAAAGTAATAAATGTTTACCAAATGGGTCGTTCTGCATTAGCGAGCATGTATCGTGGTAATTTGTAGTCGTTTGCGTTCCATAAGTTACATTAAAATACGTTTATACAGGATGGCATGAACTAGTAAAATGTATACACACACACACACACACACAGGCAGGAAAGGCATACATTCCAGTGCTTACATTGTAAAGCTATTTTACGGAATATACTGTGCTTTTATACGTGCTCTAGGAGAGGTCAGAAAGCAATATGAAAGAAAAGTTCCAGGGGGAAAAGATTTCTTTTTCTGAAAAAAGAAGTGAAAAAATTCCTTGGTTTACTCTCACTGGTGCATTTGTCTTTGTTAACAGCACAAGTTATGTTTTTTCTCTTTTACCTTTTATATCTGGGGTCCCCAATGTACTGCCCATGGGCGCCAACATGCCCCCAGATACCCTTCTTGGGATCTGCCAATGTCCCCTGCCACTCCTATGTTTAAAGAGTGTTTTTGGCTTTGGGGAAGGGGGTAGGTCAAGGTTTTGAAAATGGTATAGGTGAAATTTATTTAGAACAAAAAGCAAAATTAATTGTGAACAATGTAGTTACAGAAGAGTTTAAGATTGAGAAAGGAACACGACAAGGTTGCCCAATCTCTCCACTGCTTTTTATATTGGTCCTGGAGGTTTTGCTAAATATGATTAGTAAGGACCAACTGGTTAAAGGTATACAAGTGGGAGCTAAACAGTATAAACTGAAAGCATTTGCTGATGACCTAGTATTGACTTTACAGGAGCCAGAATCTAGTACTAAAAGGGTATTGGAACTGATTCAAGAATTTGGACAGGTAGCAGGTTTTAAGTTAAACAAAATGAAAACTAAGGTTTTAGAGAAAAATTTAACTGTGAATGAGAGAGAGAAGTTCCAGGAGGAGACAGGATTAACATTGGTTAAGAAAGTGAGATATTTAGGGGTTAACATGACTGCTAAGAATGTGAACTTGTTTAAGGATAACTATGAAAAATGTTGGATTGAAGTGAAAAAGGACTTAGAAATATGGTCAAATTTGAAGTTATCATTGCTAGGTCGAATTGCTGCGATAAAAATGAATGTATTGCCAAGGATGTTGTTTTTGTTTCAAACTTTGCAAATTTTGGATAAGACGGATTGTTTCAAGAAGTGGCAGAGAGATATTTCCAGATTTGTCTGGCAGGGCAAGAAGCCTCGAATAACATTTAAGATACTAACTGATGCTAAGGAAAGAGGTGGATTTGCCCTGCCAGACCTTAAACTTTACTATGAATCAGCTGCTTTTTGCTGGCTGAGAGAATGGCTGCTTCTTGAAAATACTGATGTGCTAGACTTAGAAGGTTTTAACAATGTATTTGGTTGGCATGCATATCTGTGATATGATAAGGTAAAAGCACATAAAGCGTTTAAAAACCATATTGTTAGAAAAGCATTGTTTAATGTTTGGATAAGATATAAGGATTTGTTAGAAAATAAAACCCCAAGATGGTTGTCACCAATGGAAGCGAAGGCACAGAAAAAATTCAACATGGAGGCCAAATGGCTGACATATTGGGAAATTTTGGAACAAGATGGAGACAGAGTAAAACTGCAGAGTTTTGAAAAATTAAAAAACAAAGTGCGAGATTGGCTCCATTATTACCAAATAATGGAGGCATATAACTTGGATAAAAAGGTTGGCTTCCAGGTGGAAAAATCAAAATTGGAAACAGAATTGTTAGATCCCAAAATTAAGAATCTGTCAAGAATGTATAACTTGCTGTTGAAATGGAATACTCAGGACGAAATGGTGAAATCTGCTATGATTAAATGGGCACAAGATGTTGGACATAACATTATGATGGCTGACTGGGAACAGTTATGGACCACAGGTATGAAATTTACGGCATGTAATGCCCTAAGAGAGAATTTAATGAAAATGATTTACAGGTGGTACATGACACCAGTCAAGCTTGCAAAAATTTACCATTTGCCCGAAAATAAATGTTGGAAATATAATGAGACTGAAGGTACATTCTTTCACCTTTGATAGACATGCCCAAGGATTAAGACATTCTGGGAGATGATTTATAATGAAATGAAAAAGGTATTTAAATATACCTTTCTGAAGAAACCAGAGGCCTTTCTCCTGGGCATGGTCAGCTAATTGGTGCCAAAGAAGGACAGAACTTTCTTTATGCATGCAACAACAGCAGCAAGAATACTCATTGCGAAGTATTGGAAGACACAAGATTTACCCACCTGGGAAGAATGGCAGATGAAGCTGATGGACTATATGGAATTGGCGGAAATGACTGGCAGAATCCGAGACCAGGGAGAAGAGTCGGTGGAAGAAGATTGGAAAAAAATTAAAGATTATTTACAGAAATATTGTAAAATTAATGAGCTTTAGAAAAATGGTGGAATTAAGTTATATGGCTTTGGCAGAAATGTTATAAGGAACTAGGTACAGATAGATTGTTAATGTATTAAAGGGGGAAAAAACAAGGTTAGAATATGTTAAGATAAATCACAGGACAGAAAACAGAGGAAGATGGAAAGGAATTGCTGAAACAGTTAATTGAAGTGGAATACAAAAAGGGAGGCATGAGGAAGTCAATGAAACAAGTGAATGAAAGCTAAGATTGAAAAGATTGGAAGTGTTTTTAATTGTTTTTGTTTTGTTTTGTTAATTCAATGTTCTACATAGTGTTTTTGTATTGTATTATATTGATTTGTTTAATTCCTTTTTTTGTAATCTGTAAACTCTTAATAAATACTATTATTTTTTAAAAAAGAATGTTTTTGGCTTTGTTGTTGTTATTTGGGAGATTTTCTTTTGCGGGGGGGGGGGTGTTCCTCCTTTTTGTCTATATAGTGGTACCTCTAGTTACGAACTTAATTCGTTCCAGAGGTCCGTTCTTAACCTGAAACTGTTCTTAACAAGAGGCGTGCTTTCGCTAATGGGGCCTCTTGCTGCCGCTGTGCCCTCGGCACATGATTTCCATTCTCATCCTGGGGCAAATTTCTCAACTTGAGGTAACTCTTCCAGGTTAGTGGAGTTTGTAACCTGAAACATTTGTAACCTGAGGCGTTTGTAACTCGAGGTACCACTGTATATTGTTTGCTTTTGGTGTGTGTACGTTTTTGCCACAGTTTGTTGGGTGAGTTTTAAGCATTGCCAGCTTTCCCTTTGTGAAATTGATATTTTGTGATGCCCATTACAGTTTCTTACCTTTCCAGATCTGCCCCCAGGCCTCGCAAAAATAAGGTTCCAGTAATAATGATAATGATAATGATAATGATAATGATAATGATAATGATAATGTACTCCGCCCATCTGGCTGGGTTTCCCCAGCCACTCTGGGCAGCTCCCAACAGAATATTAAAACATCAAACATTAAAAACTTCCCTAAACAGGGCTGCCTTCAGATGTCTTCTAAAAGTCAGATACTTGTTTACAGTGGTACCTCGGGTTACATACGCTTCAGGTTACAGACACTTCAGGTTACAGACTCCGCTAACCCAGAAATAGTACCTCGGGTTAAGAACTTTGCTTCAGGATGAGAACAGAAATCGTGCTCTGGCGGCGCGGCGGCAGCTGGAGGCCCCATTAGCTAGAGTGGTGCTTCAGGTTAAGAACAGTTTCAGGTTAAGAACGGACCTCCGGAATGAATTAAGTACTTAACCCGAGGTACCACTGTATGTCTTTGACATCTGATGGAAGGGCGTTCCACAGGGTGGGTGCCACAGCCAAGAAGGCCATCTGCCTGGTTCCCTGTAACCTCATTTCTCACAGTGAGGGAACCACCAGAAGGCCTTTGGCGCTGGACGTCAGTGTCCGGGTTGAACGATGGGAGTGGAGACGCTCCTTCAGGTATACTGGGCCGAGGTTGTTTAGGGCTTTAAAGGTCAGCACCAACACTTCAAATTGTGCCTGGAAACGTACTGGAAGCCAATGTAGGTCTTTCAGGACTGGTGTTATATGGTCTCTGTGTCCACTCCCAATCACCAGTCTAGCTGCCACATTCTGGATTAGTTGCAGTTTCCGGGTCACCTTCAAAGGTAGCCCTACATAGAGCACATTGCAGTAGTCCAAGCAGGAGATAACTAGAGCATGCACCACTCTGGTGAGACAGTCTTCAGGCAGGTAGGGTCTCAGCCTGCGTATCTGATGGAGCTGGTAGCCATGGACACAGAATTGACCTGCACCTCCATGGACAGCTGTGAGCCCAAAATGACTCCCAGGCTGCGCACCTGGTCCTTCAGGGGCACAGTTACCCCATTCAGGACACTATGATTTATGGATTTTCAGTCGACATTATTGCACATCCTACTGGACACACACACACACACACACACACACACACACACACACACACGGTGAAACATGTGGGCACTGAGGTTTGTGTCTACATATGCCAGAGCCACAGAAACCAGAGGCCTTTCTCTTGGGCATGGTCGGCCAATTGGTGCGAAAGGAGGACAGAACTTTTTTTATGTACGCCACAACAGCAGCAAGAATACTCATCGCAAAGTATTGGAAAACACAAGATCTACCCACCCGGGAAGAATGGCAGATGAAGGTGATGGAATACATGGAACTGGCTGAGATGACTGGCAGAATCTGGGACCAAGGAGAAGAGTCGGTGGAAGAAGATTGGAAAAAAATTAAAGCTTATCTTCAAAAATACTGTAAAATTAAGGATTGTTAGAAAGATGTTAGAAAAAGAAAACTATGTGGTTTTGGCTGAAATGACATAAAGGATTAAGTAAAAATGAATTGATGAAAGAGAGAACGTAAAATTACGGTATATTAAGACAAATTATTAAGATAAAAACAAGGTTGGAAGGATTTGCTAAAATAACAATTTGAATTAGAATACAAAAATGGGAGGTGTGAGGAGGTCAAGGAAATAAGTAAAGGAAAGAAAGTTATGTAAAGGTTTGATTTGTTCTTTTTTATTTTTAATTGATTGTATTTTTTTGTCTTTTGTCTTTTTCTTTTTTCTCTTTTTTCTTTTTAAAATTTTGAATAAATATTATTTATAAAAAAAAATACATATGCCAGAGCCACATGGTTTCCCCCCCCCCCCCCCCCAGTTAGTAACCTCTGCTTCTTCACACAGTGCAAAATGAAACTATGGAACCAGAGCAGGTGGAGTACTCTTGACCTCAAATGCTACTTGCTGGTTTCCCACAGTCACCTGGTTGGCCACTGTGGGAACAGGATGCTGGACCAGATCGGCCATTGGCCTGATCGGTCAGGCTCTTCTTATTTTCTTATATCAATCCTAAAGCCACAGTTCCATAATGCAACAGGTAATCCAGTGCTAAAGGGATGTTAGAAACTGGAAGCGCTCTCATTGTAACCTGGAAAACTAACACAACGTTGTCCATGTTGGACTGCAGCATAGGCAGAGTTCTGAGAAAGCAGTAAGGTTTAGACTGGCAGAGCCAAGAGAGGAAAACTGGAACATGCACTGCTTCAGAGGAAGGAACAAAATGCCGGAAGAAGGAGCTTGTGAGAATGAGAAAGGGTGTATGTGGCCAACAGCTGTCGATGTGAGAGCTTCATACCTTAATTTGATTAATCATCCAAATCTTTGGCTTCAAGCTGTTATTTTAAATCAATTTCTTTTTACCCTTTTAAAGAGATATGGCAAAGAGTTGCTCTCTGTCTTATATCTGGCCCACTCCTAAATATTAGAAAATGATTACAGTGGTACCTCGGGTTACATATGCTTCAGGTTACATACGCTTCAGGTTACAGACTCCGCTAACCCAGAAATAGTGCTTCAGGTTAAGAACTTTGCTTCAGGATGAGAACAGAAATCGTGCAGCAGCGGCGCGGCAGCAGCGGGAGGCCCCATTAGCTAAAATGGTGCTTCAGGTTAAGAACAGTTTCAGGTTAAGTACGGACCTCCGGAACGAATTAAGTACTTAACCTGAGGTACCACTGTAAATGGAATCCAAGCCCCTATTCACTTTCCTTTTCCAAAGCAAAACAAGCAAATCTTGTAGGTTACATTTGATTTCTTGCCTTCCAAGCTTTTAAGTACTCCGTAAGCAAGACCATAAATCTGAAAAAACAATTGCTATGAACTTTAATATATTTATTTATATTTATTTAATTTATTTATTTAATTTAATTTTATTATTTTATTTATTTATTATTATTTATTATTATTATTATTATTATTATTATTATTTATTATTTATTTATTATTTTATTTATTTATTTTATTTTATTTTATTTATTTTATTTATTTTATATTTATTTATTTAAATATATTTATTTATTTATTTAATATATTTATTTATTTATATATTTATTTAATATAGGGACGCAGGTGGCGCTGTGGGTTAAAGCCTCAGCGCCTAGGGCTTGCCGATCGAAAGGTCAGCGGTTCGAATCCCTGCGGCGGGGTGCGCTCCCGCTGCTCGGTCCCAGCGCCTGCCAACCTAGCAGTTCGAAAGCACCTCTGGGTGCAAGTAGATAAATAGGGACCGCTTACCAGCGGGAAGGTAAACGGCATTTCCGTGTGCAGCTCTGGCTCTGGCTCTGGCCAGAGCAGCGATGTCACGCTGGCCACGTGACCCGGAAGTGTCTCCAGACAGCGCCGGCCCCTGGCCTCTTAAGTGAGATGGGCGCACAACCCCAGAGTCTGTCAAGACTGGCCCGTACGGGCAAGGGTACCTTTACCTTTTTACCTTAATATAGTTATTTATTTATAAAAATATTTATATGCCGCTAATTTTTTTTTAACCCACAACAAAGCTGTTCTTATTTTGAAGAATTGTCTATAGTGCAACCAAATCTGATATCAGATCCTAAAACTATGGAACTCCTTTCCACTGGACTCATGCTTGCCCCTTAGATTCTGGAATTTAGGCATGCCCCAAAGGCCTCTTCCTTCATTACTGCCTTTTATCGGATACAACAAATGGCTTGTGTCTCCAGAGAAACATCTCATATTAATCTGCACATCTGTTCTGTCCATTGCACCTTTTCTGATAGACCCAACTCTTTGTGAGGATCACTTTTTGGCAATGACGTACCTCTGAAAAGTAGTTTCAAATAATAAATAGAGGGATAAAATGAAGAGGTGGGAGCGGAGATCTGGATTCATTTCCCCATGCCCAGAACAGATTGCAGAGTCTCTTTTGAGTTCCACGCTTGCAGCCCTGACACCTAGCTTTTCAGCTCGGAGGAAATGCACTGTTTTCAACTCCATGTCCAGTTCCTCCTGCATTTATGATTAGTGCGAGCAGGTACAGTGGTGCCCCGCAAGACGAACGCCTCGCAAGACGAAAAACCCGCTAGATGAAAGGGTTTTCCATTTTTCGAGGCGCTTCGCAAGACGAATTTCCCTATGGGCTTGCGATTTTTTTCACTCCCCCCCTTTTTGTAAGCCGCTAAGCCGCTAATAGCCGCTTTGCCGCTAAGCCACTAATAGCCACTAAGCCGCTAATAGCGCTAATCCGCTAAGCTGCTAATAGGGTTGCTTCGCAAGACAAAAAAAACCGCAAGACGAAGAGACTCGCAGAACGGATTCTTTTTGTCTTGCAAGGCACCACTATACAGTGTAGCACATGGGTAGGCAAACTAAGGCCCGGGGGCCGGATCCGGCCCAATCACCTTCTAAATCCAGCCCGCGGATGGTCTGGGAATCAGCGTGTTTTTACATGAGTAGAATGTGTCTTTTTATTTAAAATGCACCTCTGGGTTATTTGTGGGGCCTGCCTGGTTTTTTACATGAGTAGAATGTGTGTTTTTATTTAAAATGCATCTCTGGGTTATTTGTGGGGCATAGGAATTTGTTCTCTCCCCCCCTCCCCCCAAAAATAGTCTGGCCCCCCACAAGCTCTGAGGGACAGTGGACCGGCCCCCTTCTGAAAATGTTTGCTGACCCCTGATGTAGCACAAATTTAAGACCACTGCCTTCAGTAGATTTGGGTGCATCTGACACTGTGCTTGATTGCCTTCCTGGGTAAAAAGAATCGCCTAGCATTGGGATAAACAAATAGATCTCTCGGGAGCATTCTGGAAAGGCAGGAAATACTTCGCTCTTTGCATGAGTATAGGATGACCGCTCCCCGCCTAAAACGGGGGGCGCCCTTTGCGTGGACGCATGCAGCTCCTAGATCTGGAGTGGCTCCAACAGCATAGGCTTGGCTTTGCCTTCCCTCAGGTGGGATACCTGGAGGTCTCCGCCTACCTCAGTCAGTTGTCCAATCCCACTTGGGGGGAAGCGTTGCCAAGGAGACCAGGCCAGGTAGGGGAGGGATTACCTGCCCACACAATAGAGGGAGGATCTTACCTGGGAATCCTCACTTGGCTCCAGAGCTTCTCCCACCCTACCCACCCTCAGTTAATGTCTTATTTTGCAGGTCAACATTTCTTCACAGGTTTTGCAGGTTAACTTTTCTTCACAGGTATGCGGGCGCTGCTACGTTAAGGTCGCTGTTAAAGCGCCGGAAACGAATTTCCCTGCATTGGCAGGTTTTGCCTTTCCCGTAGCAAAACGTCACAACTTTGGCGGTATCAGGCCTTGGGCGGAATCCTTTAGTCCATCTTCCTCGTTGCGGCGACGATACCAGGGTTCCCCGTTAAAGGGGTTTCTGAAGGGAGGCTTTGGCCGTACGCCGAAAGGTCGTCATTGCTCTCCCCTGCGGTGGCGGCGTAACGGGGGCGGCTATCTCTGCTTGAACATATGTTCTCCAGAGCCGGCCCATCCCCCCCCACACACACACTGGATAACCTGATGCTCCCTAGGTCCCCGGCTGGGGACTGGGGAGGGAGAACGCCCAATGCCTGAGCCAAGGTCTACCCACATTTGAAATTTAATAAAGTTGTGGCCAATTTAATCCCATAGCACGTTGTCCTGAGTCGTTATTCCACATGACAGGGGGGACCGCGCGGGATCTGGGGACTCCGCCTGTCCACGCAAAGGCAATTGTCGTGTTCGCATGATGTCTTGTTAGAATATCTTACATCACCGGCGGAATTCCCTGATGACATGGGGTGGGAAAAGGGAGGGATATAGTTACCTCTCTAAGCAATGGCACCTCTTTTTTCAATAGCCACTTGGAAGGTAGGAGAGGACGAAACCGACTAGCTTCAAAACACAGCCATGTTCATAAAACATAAAAATGGGCATGAATTGCCAAGGGGGTGGGGGACACCACCTCAGAGCAGACCCATTTATATTGTGCTCAGGGGACTTTGAGGACCCGGCCAATCCATGCAAAAACTTGTGTGAGCTTGAAGGGGCCCTGCAAGATTAATCACCACTGTGATGCAGATCCGGTGCATTAGGTGAAAAGATAAATGTGTAAACCCCTGTGTCAAAACCCATGGTGTGGCCCACATGGTAATTCAGGGTCAGTAATTGAACTTCACTCTAATTATTCTGGAGAGATAATATTAACTTACAGTTGAGTGTGTGAGAGAAGAGTCCATAATTCATCACTCGATGGGGCTCCTCATCGCATTGTGTTATTGAAATATGATGGCTCCCCTTTTATCCTGTCATAATGACAACTGATGTGCTTATTTTCTTTCTCTGTGCCTCCAGGGGATGATGAAATAGTAAGCAAACATTTCTTTCTCAGGAAGGAACAGCACTTTATCACACTGGCTTCGACTCTGAAAAAGCGCTTGCAAAAAATCACAGTTACCAGAACCTAAATTTCTTTCTTCACCCCAGCCTTCTGTGATGGATTATTTATCGACAGTCGTATCAAAAATAGCAAGATATCTTCATCTAAGACAGCCAGGCTTCTTGGTATTTTTTGAAAAAGAGTGCTTTAACTTTTACTTAGTTCAGTCAATAGTTCACCCAGCTGTAGCTGGTTAATCGGTGGGTCTGAGCATTATACAAACATTTTCGATGCCAGTGTGTCACTGGAAACAGGAAACAGTAAATATAACCTTTCTTTCTGAGTAGTAGCTTTTGATTATTCAGTTGTATATAATCTCCTACTTCACTATCTCAAAAAGCCCTAGTATTTTTCTATTTTCTATCCTTATTCCATTTTTAACTGCTCAGTTGCCTTTTTTAGACTGCCAGTGTGCCCCACTGTCCTCAAAAAATCTGAAGGCCTCCATCGTATGTTACTACAGCAATACAACTACTTCTTTATGGCTTTTTCCACATTGTTATTCCAATATTATGGGCAGGGCCAATTACATGGCTCCTTCCTATTTGACCATTGACTGGACTGGAGGGAGGGTAACGATCTGATGAGAAGTTACCCTGAGATGAAGCCATTGAGAAGTGGTACAATATGGCGGGGTTGTAATGAAGCCATTTGTAACATCTAGGAGCTTAGGAGGCTGTACAAAGTGAAATAAATAGAATATAGCCAACTACTCAGGTGGGGGTTATTGCCACCAACCCCTGTTTTGCCATATTTCTCTGGCTGGGCCGAGAGCACCCTTAAACTTTATAAGTCTTCTCACTGTAGGCTGTGTTGAGGGTAAGGTGTTATGGGGCATGACAGCAGGGGATGGTTTCTGCAATAAGCATACACATCACAGCTTTGCTAAATTTCCCAAACAGAATTTGCTTGATTCTTCTTTTTAGGACTTAGAGCAGCAAGACGAAAAACTACCTTATGAAGTTAAGCAAGGTAAGTGCTGTCACTCACACCCCACCAAGCTCCCAAAATTTAGAGGGCTATTTCCCCCTCTTCCAAAAATTCCTTCCTGCCACTTTTGGAGTGGGTGGAGCAAACGGATCCCTGAATATATTTCTGTGTGCGTGGGTGTGATTTTTATTCCTTTGTTAATTTAATTTAACAAAATGTATCAAGCACTTGTTTGTAATAAAACCTCTAAGAGGCCCACCACGAATATAAATAGTGGCTCCAAGCTACTTCGGTCATGTTGTGTTGTGCTTCTCCACCCATCAGATGCAATGGGGGGCATTGAAGAAGCATAGCGTATCCACATCAGCAACACAATTAGCAGCCTTTTGCTGGATCAAGACAACTGACGTCTGGTTTGGAAATAGGAACTGTTATCATCCCCTCAAATGCAGTGCTTCCCAATGGAATCTGCCTGCCTATTCAACTGTCAGGCTGGATCTAGACATGTCAAAAAGCGTGTTCTCCTTCATGAAGAGCACGTGTTGCGGTGGGGGCCGCCAGGACACTCCAAAGTTGGGGGGCGGGCTAATTGATCGTTGGCCACTGATGTGATTGGGGCTTCCCTTGTTGTTGGGAAGAAGTTAATGTTGCCATTTATTGATTGACAGCCAGAAATAGTAAAACTCCTTGCACGAGGCTAGGGCTTCCTCTTTTCGCCCGTGCATTGGATTGCCCGTCCCTCCCTCCCTAGAATAAGATTGTTTGCTTTGACCTTGCTATGCCTGTCATGGGGTCGTCTGCTTTGGAGCGGGGGCCTGGTAGGAATTTTGTCCATCTGGCTGATTGGCTGGGGCCATTTGGTTTTTGCCTACTGCATAGCAAATCGTCACAACTTGTAAGGTTCGTGGTTAGGCATTGGTTTATGGTTTGGTTAGTTGAGGGGCATGGATTGGCTGTGCCTGCCCCTCTAATGCTGCTGCTGCAAGGGATTCCGTTAAAGGAATTGGGAGCTTGCGGAATGTCAGTCTGTCCCCCATGGTGGGGGCAGATAGTCGCAACCAATGCCTAAGCAACCACTCACAAATTTGTATTTTAATAAAGTTGTGGCCAAAATTATGCCAAAAATCTTAAACAAAATTTCTGTATGATGTGTGAGTTATTGGGGTGGACCTGGGGACCTCGACACGCAAAAGTGTTTCAGTTTAATGTGTTGTAAACTCATACAGGGAAATCCGGTAGGGAAAGACGGGACTCCACAGCGCCATTTGGTGTCACAGTGTTATATCACATTTGCAACGCATATAAAATGCTTTTTTCTTTACCAATCTAGTCAAGTCCCCAGTCATCACATGTACAGAGGTCAAGTGTGCACGCTTATAGTCGTCAAATGATCCAGAACATTTTAAACTCCATGAGGAACGATTGGCTCAGAAGTTTAGGGAACACAGGGAAAGGAGAGGGTGGGGAATCTAGCTTCATTAAAACATTTCTGTTTCCTAAATATTGGAGGGATCTGATCAAGTTCACTTAAATTTTGCCTGCAGCAAATGTGGAGGTTCCACATTAATACTTCTGAAGATTTTCAGAGGGAAGCCAAAAGACTACTGAATTTCCCCGAGGTGGTTGCTGCACATGCCTAGGTTAAGACGGCTCAAATCGCGGACTTGTTTAACAAAGGTGAGAGGTGAATAATTACTTTGGTTTCTTTACTGTCTTTCTTAATTATTGCATTTGACCCTGTTGTCCGTAGGAAGCATTATAAATTCTGATAAAGTTCCATGAATGGGACATTTTAATGAACTACTCACAGCAGTCACCTGTCAGCAGCAAATATAGTGGCGAGAGCGAGCGAAAATTTATCTCCCCGGCACAATACGTAGCACTGATTTTTCACAGGGACCCAGACTAATTTAACTCTGCTGTTTTCTGAATTAACAAGGCTTGTCCTCAAACCTTTTGACATAGGATCATTCTGTCCTGGTATTATTCTCTTGCTCACCTCCCCACCCCACCCCCCTCAGGACACACTTTATTTAATCCATCTGGAGCCTGGGTAACCAAGTTCTTTTGCTTTCCCTGACCTCTGTGATTTATGTTTCATATTTCATGTTGTGGTTGGTCTTTCCCCCTTAAAGCCCCCTTCTCTCTATTGTCAGGCCTTCCCCCTCCTTCTTTGGCCCCCCACTCCCCCCCCCCCCGCCTCAAGAACGAAGGATAAATACTTGACAAGTTGTTTGTTGTCATGCAAGCCCTGACACAGTTGGAGAGGAATATAATTCAATATGCCAGAACCTAAATGCTGATAGATCATTGGTTGCTGGTAGGCCAAAGGGTTGTGCCACTCATAATTTTTCCCCACTGTTACAACCTTTTGCGGAATTTGATGCATCTTTAGGTGGTCAATCATGCCTGGCACAATTTGTCTTTCACAAAATGCAAAAAGTGTAAGTGTACGTGAAGAAGAAAGTCAAATTCTGTGTTTTGTACCTGCCCACATGTGTTCCCCTTTATCGATCTGTTTGTACATGTATGTCTGAAAGAAAAAAAAATATGGAATTGGGTGCAGGTGGAGGAAAAGAAAATGGAACTGAAGGGGGGGGGAAATAATTTTTTTAAGACCATGTTGGAAATGCAATCTATCTTCTTTGACTCAATGTTTATATCCTTCTTATCAGATTCCTTGTTTAATGCCACACACCCCCATCCCATAAATCTGATGGAACACAATAGCATTGATAAAACGGAAGTAAATTCCTTCTATTAGTGACTGACAGCAATTGGAGCAAAATTAAGTTGCACTATGATATCGTTTTATACTACACACACACACACACACACACACACACACACACACTGCAAATAACCTAGTTTGAATAATCACAGCCCATGTCCTTTTTAAATGATTTTTTTCTCCCCCATTTAAAGGGAGGCCTTTGATGTGATAATATTAATTCCCTCTGTGCTGGGAGAAAGGTGGGGGAAACCTAGGAGAAACGGAAATTAAATGAGTAATGCACTGTCAGTCAATCTTTTAAACCGGCTCCTTATTAACAGCTAATCATTTTGTCATTTTGTCGCTCAAAGAAATGAATTTGATAGGAGGAGAAGGGAATGTTTTATGTTTATTTTCATTAAGCAGAAACAGTTGTGGAAATATTATATTATTATCGAGACACAGTGCATTTTAAGTGGTCTCTGTTCAGTGTGTCGCTATTTTTCTTCCCTGAATGGTATCTGATTGCTATAATTTTGAATAATCCCTGTATATTATATATTTATATAATTTGAAATGGATATGCATCTGGGGGTCTATTGTAGGATTCTAGCACTGGAGGATCATTAAGGTTTCGTTAGCCTGTTTCTTTTCAACATGTTTATTCAGAAGTAATCAGTGTAAGTTAGCTGGCCATGCAGTGAAAAAAGCAAAGGCTTTGTGCCTCAATTTTAGGAGTGGACAGACCTAAAGGTCGATGGACACATTTGGAATATTAAGAGAGTGCTGTGGGCATCTTCGCTTCAGTTACTTCTTTCCCCTTTCCCCTGGTATATTTGGGTTGGCCTCAAACATCCGACCATAAAGAAGGCTGATCGCCTGAGAATTTATGCTTTTGAATTCTGGTGCTGGAGGAGACACTTGAGAGTCCCATGGACTGCAAGAAGATCAAACCTATCCATTCTGAAGGAAATCAGCCCTGAGTGCTCCCTGGAAGGACAGATCCTGAAGCTGAGGCTCCAATACTTTGGCCACCTCATGAGAAGAGAAGACTCCCTGGAAAAGACCCTGATGCAGGGAAAGATGGAGGGCACAAGGAGAAGGGGACGACAGAGGATGAATCATAGAATCATAGAGTTGGAAGAGACCACAAGGGCCATCGAGTCCAACCCCCTGCCAAGCAGGAAACACCATCAGAGCACTCCTGACATATGGTTGTCAAGCCTCTGCTTAAAGACCTCCAAAGAAGGAGACTCCACCACACTCCTTGGAAGCAAATTCCACTGTTGAACAGCTCTTATTGTCAGGAAGTTCTTCCTAATGTTTAGGTGGAATCTTCTTTCTTGTAGTTTGGAACCACTGCTCCGTGTCCGCTTCTCTGGAGCAGCAGAAAACAACCTTTCTCCCTCCTCTATGTGACATCCTTTTATATATTTGAACATGGCTATCATATCACCCCTTAACCTCCTCTTCTCCAAGCTAAACATGCCCAGCTCCCTTAGCCGTTCCTCATAAGGCATCGTTTCAAGGCCTTGGACCATTTTGGTTGCCCTCCTCTGGACACGTTCCAGTTTGTCAGTGTCTTTCTTGAACTGTGGTGCTCAGAACTGGACACAGTACTCCAGGTGAGGTCTGACCAGAGCAGAATACAGTGGCATTATTACTTCCCTTGATCTAGATGCTATACTCCTATTGATGCAGCCCAGAATTGCATTGGCTTTTTTAGCTGCCGTGTCACACTGTTGGCTCATGAGATGGTTGGATAGTGTTCTTGAAGCTACCAGCATGAGTTTGACTAAACTGCGGGAGGCAGTGGAAGACAGAAGTGCCTGGCGTGCTCTGGTCCATGGGGTCACGAAGAGTCGGACACGACTAAATGACTAAACAACAGCAAAAAACAACAAACATCTGAAAGTGGTACACATGTGTGAGCAGCCATCTGTGTGTATAGACACCTCAAGGACTGATCACATCACCCAATGAAGTTGGTTGGCAATGGGTGCAGGACTAGGGCAAGAAAGTACTTCTTCACACAACATATAATTTCCTTAAGGATTTCATAAGATGTTGTGCGGACCCAACCTGGTACAGTGGTACCTCGGGTTACAGACACTTCAGGTTACAGATGCTTCAGTTACAAATGCCGCTAACTCAGAAATAGTACCTCAGGTTAAGAACTTTGCTTCAGGATGAGAACAGAAATTGTGCAGTGGCAGCGGGAGGCCCCATTAGCTAAAGTGGTGCTTCAGGTTAAGAACAGTTTCAGGTTGAGAACGGACCTCCAGAACGAATTAAGTTCTTAACCCAAGGTACCACTGTATACTCTGCATGAGTTTGGCCAAACTGCGGGAGGCAGTGGAAGACAGAAGTGCCTGGCATGCTCTGGTCCATGGGGTCACAAAGAGGCGGACATGACTAAACGACTAAACAACAGCAACACCACTGTATACACATTAGGGGTGGTAGGATCTGCCAATTTTGGTTCTCTCAGTTTCTCATTTCTCCAAGCTTAAATTCAGTTCTGCATATCTCTACAGCAAGTTGTGATAAGAAGGAGGAGGAGGAGGAGAAGGAGAAGAAGACACATTCTCTAGCATTTTAGCATCAGTTTTCCCCAAACAAACACATTTTTGTATACAGTTGTGACTACTGTACATATTTTTGCAAGCGATTTCTCCTAATATACAGGTGGCGACCATTTTACATTTCATTCCTGACCCCCGCACATGACAGCAAAACACACATAAGCCCACCCTGTCGCATTCCACCCCGTTTTCAGACCACTTGCAGGTCGGCAGCGATCATGCACCAATCAGACATACGTAAAATGGTCGCTGTCTGATAATGCATTTTTTGTATATTAGTTGCATTGATCCGTTCATTTTGGGAGAAATGGAAAGAGTGGCCTCATTGGCCCAGAGGCCCAGTTAACCCCATGAGCATGAGGTGGGCATCTTAGCAAGAGGCAGAAAAAGGCCCTGCAGAAAAGGGGGGGGGGGAGAGGAAAGTCTCACAAGGGGGGGGGGCACGGATTTTAAAAGTGCTCTCTATAGTATGGTTACCAGATTTTTTTCAATGAATCAGGGGACACTTTTTTGGGGTGGGGGGAAGCTGAATAGCAACAGGGAGTCAGTAGTGGGGATGGTGAGGCAAAAGACCCTGGGCCCAAGCACACATGCATATTGTATAAAGGTGCAAAGGCTTTCTTTCGCACCCTGTGAAACATAAATGCGCAGAGTTTTTTAAAAAACTGGGCAATGGCGCGCAGCTCACCCATGACTCCCAAGCCTCCCCCGATATCCTCCCCCTCCCCCCCTTGTTTTGACTGATTGGGGGAGGCTCGGGAGTTGCGGACGGGCAACCATTGCCCAGTTTTTAAAAAAACTCTGTGCATTTATGTTTCACAAGGTGCGCAAGAAGGGATTTGCACCTCGCCTGGCAGAGAAACTGTGTGCCTTGCGCCCCTCCTGGGCAACGGCCACCCACTCACGACTCCCGAGCCTCCCCCGATCTGTCAAAACAAAGGGGGAAGTGGGCAGGAGATCTGTACCTCTGGACATCCCCGGTTCCCCTTTGGCAGTGGCGGCGGCAGCGAGCCAACTGCGCTACCAGGCTGGTTCTGGGCTGCTGAGACTGCCGCTGCCACGTTTCCCGGGGACAGATTTGCAAATCTGGGGACATTCTGGGGACGGAATTTGTCCGGGGACAGATATGCAAATCCAGGGACTGTTCCCGGGAACCGGGGACGTCTGGTAACCCTACTCTATAGCCTAGAGTCCGTCCCAACACAAGTATCTCCTGAGTTACCCCCCCCCCCAAAAAAAAATTAGCAACCTACCTGTACTCAGCTGCCACTACTCTGTCTCTGCCGAGTGCTGTCCCTCCTTCACCTCTGTATTTTTCCATCTCAGAATGGAAAGGAGAGAGACTGTCATCCTAATCACAGAAGATTTTGGAAAGGGATGTGCTCAGTCTACAAACTCTGAAGCCTGGTGTCTGGCTGGGTTTTCAAATGTGGTTATTGGATCCCCTCAAAAGTGTTTATTTGTGACCCATTG
Source organism: Podarcis cretensis (assembly GCF_951804945.1). Taxonomy (NCBI): domain Eukaryota; kingdom Metazoa; phylum Chordata; class Lepidosauria; order Squamata; family Lacertidae; genus Podarcis; species Podarcis cretensis. The sequence goes on along the minus strand of NC_137176.1, from coordinate 11,939,341 downwards.
GGTCCTTTTTGTGGGCACCGGAGGGGGTATTTGCAGGTGCACTTGACACCCATGGGTGCTGCACTAGCAATCCCCACTATAGAGAGTGTGGTGAAGAAACTGCTTCTTGTTATAGCCGTGGAGTTGCAGGACGGTTGTGAATATTATGCACTCACCTGATCAAAGCCCTCTTGTGTTCCTTTGTCACATTCAGGACAGTTTTAACAGACTTCAACACTGTGAGCTGGTCCTAAAAGGAATAGCTGACACTTGCTTTGCTGTTTGATATGCTGCACTGGCTCACTAGCTTGGATGGCCCATTTTTACTCTCAAAGAAAATTCTTGCACCAGCTTTCCTTTGCTCTGCAGAAAATACTATTTGGAAGTTTGGGTTGTAGGGAAGCATTTTGCAGTTCATGCAAAAAGTTGAAAGCCTTTCCCAAACACAGGCAATACAGCAAAATGGGAATGCTTTGTCATAAATTTTCCCCTAAAGATTCTAAACGTGGTTGGGTGTTTCTTCTGTGGGTTTAAGGGAGGTCAAAAGAGATAGGATTTGTTAGTCACCTGACGCAGGAAAGTCTCTAGGAAACTTACAACCAAGTTAAAAACATACAAAAGCAATTAAAATATAGCAACCATCAATAATGAACAAGAAGTCTGGTCAAAAAATTCTCAATTGGTGACACACCGGCAACAGTGAATTTCGAAGCACATTTTGTGGTTCCTTGTCAAGTGAAATGTTTTAAGAATTCCAAGAGAAATCAAAAGAGTTTCAGAAAAAACTAGAACAACTCTTTGATGTCTGGATAATTTTAGCAGTCAAACACAACAATGCGTATTTATTTGTTAGTATATGCAGGGGTAGGACGCGGGTGGCGCTGTGGGTTAAAGCCTCAGCGCCTAGGACTTGCTGATCGAAAGGTCGGCGGTTCGAATCCCCGTGGCGGGGTGTGCTCCCATCGCTCGGTCCCAGCGCCTGCCAACCTAGCAGTTTGAAAGCACCCTCGGGTGCAAGTAGATAAATAGGGACCGCTTACTAGCGGGAAGGTAAACGGTATTCCGTGTGCTGTGCTGGCTCACCAGATGCAGCTTGTCACACTGGCCACGTGACCCGGAAGTGTCTGCGGATAGCGCTGGCTCCCGGCCTATAGAGTGAGATGAGCGCACAACCCTAGAGTCTGTCAAGACTGGCCCGTACGGGCAGGGGTACCTTTACCTTTATATGCCGGGGTTAAGGACCACAGAGTTCTAATTGCTAGAGTAGGCTCAGTGAAGTCACGTGTCTGTGTTGTGCATCCCTAATTTTTAAATCATAAGGGTTATTATATGTCCACAGCCCCAGCTTTTCTTCATGCTCTCTACTGGATTCAAGGCAAAGAATATGAGGTGCACCCAACTGGCAGTCACAAGTGATTACTCTGTATAGGAAGAACTACGTGGTTAACTTTTCAAGTAGGGCAGCTGGTTTCGGTACCCCAGTTGGCTGGCATCGATCTGTCTCAGGAGACAATGGAAGAGGGTGCCTTTAGGGGTGAAGTCAAACCATTGGAGATTTACAGTGCCTGCTGTGGCAGTAGAGACTGATACAGGAGAGACATATTTTGTTGCAGCTAGGGCAGATGAAGGTGTCTGGTTGTGCTACCGCGGATGCACCATGGTGTTTCTTCTTATTGCACTCCTCCCATCAGTCATTCTTTCTCTGGTCACTGTCTACTGGCCAGTAGCAAATATCTCCTTTTTGGGCGAGGTGCTTGAGAGGTTGGTGGTGGTACAGCTTTAGCCGTGCTTGGGAGATCATTCGCCACCTTGGTTGGTGATATTTGTTGGGAGTGAAATTGGGGAGGTGCAATCCTCTTTGTTCTCGTTGATTTCTTGGCAGCTTTTGTGACTTGTTGACCATGGTCCTTCTTCTTGAGGATCTCAGGGAGATGCTATGGGAGATGCTGAGTGATTCTGCTTGTACCTTCAGAAAGTAGTAATGGGAGGCTACTTTCAGTGCCATGAGAATTGTCTTGTAGGGTTCCACCCCCACTCTACCTGGTTATTTAACAGGGACATCAAGCTGCTGGGAGCTGCCCTTGGGAGATTTGGAGTGATGTGTCAATAATAATAATAATAATAATAATAATAATAATAATAATAATAATAATTTATTTATATCCCGCCCTCCCCAGCCGAAGCTGGGCTCAGGGCGGCTAACAACAATAAAATAAGACAACATTTTAAAATCATTTCATTAAAAAATTACTTCAGATCAAATTAATGGCAACCATTGGGTAGAGTTCTGTGAAGATTGCCAAAGGAGGGAGTCAGGCTGTGCCCTGGCCAAAGGCTTGGCAGAACAGCTCTGTCTTGCAGGCCCTGCGGAAAGATGTCAAGTCCTGCAGGGCCCTAATCTCTTGTGGCAGAGCGTTCCACCAGATCGGAGCCACAGCCGAAAAAGCCTTGGCTCTGGTTGAGGCCAGCCTAACCTCTCTGTGGCCTGGGACCTCCAAGAAGTTTTTGTTTGAAGACCGTAAGTTCCTCTGTGGGACATACCAGGAGAGGCGGTCCCGTAGGTACGAGGGTCCTAATATGTGGATGACACTCAGCTTTATCTCTCTGTTCCATCTGAATCAGGAGAGCACAGGCCAATTTTATGCCACCCTGGTGTATTTCCTCTTTTTTTGGGGGGGGGGGGTGAAGTCTAGGTGGCCACCTTACATCCATTTCAGTGGGGCATATGCAGGAGAACATCCCAGCAAGAGCTGCACAGGGATATTAACCACGTTTAGAAACTCACCAGATTGATGAAGGAGATTGCGTCTTGGACTTAACAAGCCTATTTCCTACTATCTTTGTTGTCCATGTTGCTGCAGTTCATCTTAAGAATTCGTCTGTGTTTATGAGGAGGGAGCATGTGAAGTTTCTTTTCATATTACCGGCTCATTTACATTAATCACCGGCCATGTTGTGTCTGTGTCATCTCTGTGCCACAGTACTTCATTAACTTCTAACTTCATTACAGACTAGGTTAAAAAGGAAAACGTGCCAGCCGCAGTAGCATCTTTATTCAAATGTGTGACCTTCATGCTTTATGATTTATTAGAGTAATATAGTCGGGGGCAATATCATCTAAACATAACATATTTATCAAGTGGATCTGCTCAGTAACTAGAGGTGATCATGAAGAAATTGAATCCCCATCGCTCATGTTTGGTTTGAAGGGGACTACCGCTTGTATGTTGCTGATGAAAATTTGGGTGGTGGGTTCATTTATTTATTTTGACAAATGGTTGGTTTCGTCTCAGATGCCAGTTGCTGGGTTGCAGGCCTGCTCTTGGTGAATGTTCAGATTAGCAGAAAAATGATACCACAACGAAATTAAATTTACCAAAAAGAGAAAAAAGACTGCTAACAGGGGACAAATATATAGAAAGTTTACAAGATGATGAGCAGTTTGGAAAGAGTGCATGGGACGATTCTGCCTGCTGTCATCATTCTGAAACTGTAGGCTACCCAGTGAAATTGGCCAACTGTAGGTTCAGGAGGGAGAAAGTACAGTCATACCTCATGTTACATCCGCTTCATGTTACGTTCTTTCAGGTTACATCCTGCGGTGACCCGGAAGTACCGGAAAGGGTTACTTCTGGGTTTCGCTGATCGCACATGCGCAGAAGCGCAAAATGACGTCACACGCATGTGCAGAAGTGGCAAATTGCAACTGGCATGTGCGCAGACGTGCCGCTGCGGGTTGCACTCTTTTCATGTTGCGAACGGGCCTCCGGAACGGATCCCGTTCACAACCAGAGGTACCACTGTAGTTCTTATTCACACAGTGCATATCTAAAAAATGGAAATCATCACTATAAGATGTGGCGGTGAGTACAGTGGTGCCCCGCAAGACGAACACCTCGCAAGACGGAAAACCCGCTAGACGAAAGGATTTTCCGTTTTGGACGTGCTTCGCAAAACGAATTTCCCTATGGGCTTGCTTCGCAAGACGAAAATGTCTTGCGAGTTCCTGTGGGGTTTTTTCCCTCCCCCCCTTTTCCTAAGCCTTAAGCCGCTTATCAGCTGATCTGCTAAAAGCCGCTAAACCGCTAATAGCGCTAATCCGCTAAGCTGTCAATGGGCTTGCTTCGCAAGATGAAAAAACCGCTGTACGAAGAGCCTCACGGAACGGATTAATTTCGTCTTGCGAGGCACCACTGTACTTTTCAAAAGAATTAAGCACATTCATGGCATTTAGCAGAGCAATCTGAACCCACTTTTTGCTGGGCTTGGGGGAAGGTTGGATTAGACAGAGGTATCTCTGAGGTATCCTGGCTGGATTCTTGCTACTGAACAAGTGATGTAAGTGACTATTCCTTTTGTATGCCCCCCAAACACCATAGCCTTCCTTGATCTGCCTGTCCCCATTCCACCATGGAAGTGGTGGCTCTGACCCTAAAGGAGTGAGTCAAGCTCATTTGGTGGCAGGTCCTCCTCTTCCAAGTATCACTGCAAAACCTTGACAATTTGATTCTGCGTAAGGCATAGCATGGGACGCAGGTGGCGCTGTGGGTTAAAGCCTCAGCGCCTAGGACTTGCCGATCGAAAGGTCGGCGGTTCGAATCCCTGCGGCGGGGTGCGCTCCCGCTGCTCGGTCCCAGCGCCTGCCAACCTAGCAGTTCGAAAGCACCTCCGGGTGCAAGTAGATAAATAGGGACCGCTTACCAGTGGGAAGGTAAACGGCGTTTCCGTGTGCGGCTCTGGCTCGCCAGAGCAGCGATGTCACGCTGGCCACGTGACCCGGAAGTGTCTCCGGACAGCGCTGGCCCCTGGCCTCTTAAGTGAGATGGGCGCACAACCCCAGAGTCTGTCAAGACTGGCCCGTACGGGCAGGGGTACCTTTACCTTTACCTTTAAGGCATAGCATGCTGGTGGATGAAGAATTGCCCTGATCCAGGGAATCTCATTGTTAAGGGCAGGGTACAGCTACCGAGGATGCTGAGAGGATTAGTGTGATTCCCTCTGTGCTCTGATCAGGTTTTGAGTGGTGGATAGTGAACCTGCATGGATAACTAGTGTATCCTGTGACCTGAGTGCCTGACCTGAGCCATCAGTCTTAGCTGCCACCATGAATTCTACCACCCAGAGGGCCCTGGAAAAAGTTAAGGAAAAGGCTGCCCTGAGCAGGCTTCAAAATTAGACCAGCACACCAGCTCCACTCATCCCAACAAGCAGGAGAGTATGATATTGTTGTTGTTTAGTCGTTTAGTCGTGTCCGACTCTTCGTGACCCCATGGACCAGAGAACGCCAGGCACTCCTGTCCTCCACTGCCCCCCGCAGCTTGGTCAGACTCATGCTGGTAACCTCGAAAACACTATCCAACCATCTCGTCCTCTGTCGCCCCCTTCTCCTTGTGCCCTCCATCTTTCCCAACATCAGGGTCTTCTCCAGGGAGTCTTCTCTTCTCATGAGGTGGCCAAAGTACTGGAGCCTCAGCTTCACAATCTGTCCTTCCAGTGAGCACTCAGGGCTGACTTCCTTCAGAATGGAGAGGTTTGATCTTCTTGCAGTCCATGGGACTCTCAAGAGTCTCCTCCAGCACCATAATTCAAAAGCATCAATTCTTCGGCGATCAGCCTTCTTTATGGTCCAGCTCTCACTTCCATACATCATGTATGGTATGGTATGGTATATGTACGCAATTTGATGGCGGTCATGGTGAGGCAGATCCTGGCCTCTCCATCTCTCTCCTGCCCCTGTGGGCCCGGTATGAATTGCATGGGTCTGCAAATCCTGGGCTTTACTGAAGAAAGATGTAGCCACTAGGTGTATACTGTATTGCAACAGAACTTGTTTCCAGACCCCGCCTCCTGGCTCAGGACAGGCAATGACAGGCTCCCAATGTTTTCCATGCCCCAGGAAAACACTGATTCCTGAAGAACTGAAAGAATGACTCTTCTGTGTGCATCTATGTGTGAAAAGTGGCTGGGGCAATTGAATTCCACACTCTCTTCAATATGTCATCGTCTCAAGTTCCCACAGGCCCTCTGGGAATGGTTCTGGGTCAGCGGCTGGTATTGGGGCCCAGGCATTAGGAGTTTTCTTGGTCAACCCCCCAAGAAGTGATACCTTCCAACTGGGCAGAGAAGGAGCCACAAAGGGGACTGCTACTCAACCCAGCTTGCATTCCTTGTCTTGGCTATAAGAGATAAACAACTACCTAACATTTAGAAGACATCTGAAGGCAGCCCTGTTCAGGGAAGTTTTTAATGTGTGACATTCTAATGTATTTTTGATCTTTGTTGGAAGCCGCCCAGCGTGGCTGGGGAAGCCCAGCGAGATGGGTGGGGTACAAATAATAAATTATTATTATTATTATTATTATTATTATTATTGGCTACTGCATCTTAAAAAGCAGAGACATCACCTTGCCAACAAAGGTCCGTATAGTTAAAGCTATGGTTTTCCCAGTAGTGATGTATGGAAGTGAGAGCTGGACCATAAAGAAGGCTGATCGCTGAAGAATTGATGCTTTTGAATTATGGTGCTGGAGGAGACTATTGAGAGTCCCATGGACTGCAAGAAGATCAAACCTGTCCATTCTGAAGGAAATCAGCCCTGAGTGCTCACTGGAAGGACAGATCGTGAAGCTGAGGCTCCAATACTTTGGCCACCTCATGAGGAGAGAAGACTCCTTGGAAAAGACCCTGGTGTTGGGAAAGATTGAGGGCACAAGGAGAAGGGGACAACAGAGGACAAGATGGTTGGACAGTGTTCTCGAAGCTACCAGCATGAGTTTGACCATACTGCGGGAGGCAGTGGAAGACTGGAGTGCCTGGTGTGCTCTGGTCCATGGGGTCACGAAGAGTCGGACACGACTAAATGACTAAACAACAACAACAAACAACAACGTTGGCTACTGCAATACCCAGCATGGCTAAAACAGGCTTTTGATTGGGGTGATCTCATGCAAGGATTGCCCGCTCCCTCCAGCCATGGCAGCCACTGCACTGCCCCACAAGTCAGTTGATGGTTTTAATAGGTTCGCTAGTCTGTGACTTATGAATGTGGATGTGATTAAAAAGATAACCTTCCCCCTTAAACAGGGGGAAGTAATGACTGTTTCTAGGACAGAGGATGCTTGGGAGAAGCTTCCCCCAGACAAAAATCTGAAGGTTTTCCAAACCCAGCCTATTACCCTCCCCATCCTCGCAGTTTTCTGACTACCTTTGCTACCCAGAAAATAACATAGTCAGAGTAAATGGTCAAATAAAGAGAAAGAAGGGTAGGACATTATTGCATTGTTTAAAACCTTCACAACACATGTCAAATAACATTAAAGCAAGTTTACCATGTTTTGAAGTTGCATTAAATACCATTAATGTTCTTCCTCCTTCAGTTCTGAGAACCTGCTTTATCTTAATTTGGTGTGGATTTCATATTCAGAAATTGCATGTGTATTGTTTCAACCTTTCTCTCTCCCTTTTGTTGTTGTTCCCCAAAGTAGTTTGCACCTTGCAGTACGTATCACAATTAGTAATTGCTTCTGAGGCCCCTGGCTGGAAACCTACACCCAGCTCCAACCCAGGCTTTTCCTATATTTATAAATGCTGTTTGGCATATTTCTGACATCAGTTTCTCATTTGCAGTGTAAACTAATAACGTAAGATGGAATGGGAAAGACACCGAGATAATCCTCAGTGACCTTTCAGGTCATTCTCTGCTGTGCTAAGAAGATGAAAAGGAATGAGCAGTTGCTCGGTCCTTTAAATTAACAGGGAAAGATATCAAATCCTTAAACCATTTAACAACTTAATTTAACATCCTTTTGTTTTCTTTTTTCTGGTGGGAGTAGGAAATAGGGAAGCTCAGTATGAGTGGGGGGGATCTGTTCTTTCCTATCCAATTACTCCTGGCCTTTGAACTAATATTTGCAAGTGTTGCTTTGGTGTTTAAACAGATTTATTGTACAGTGATGTGACCAGACATTTGATATATACACAAGGCACTTAAATCAGAGGTGGACAGAAGGTAGACAACAGTGACCAATTTCCCAGTGGACCACCTAGTACCTTCCAGTTGCTAGGCTTCTTGCAAATAATTCCCGACTGCATGATCCTTCGTGGGATCCATTAAGGAATTATTGCAACTTCAGTAAAAGGTGAGATTCTGGCTTACCAGCCATATAGGTTCATCATTCAGGAAGTCTGCAAGGGCTTATTAAACCCCTTTTAGCTACTCACCTGGGAATGCAAAAACACGAAGTCTATGGGTGGCGGGTTGCATATGGCCTCATCCACACTTCCAGTTATTTCATGCCTAGAAAGCATGAGTCCAGTAGGTTTCCCACTTGACCCACGCTTTCTAGGCATGGATCCAAGTGCCTTTGCCTTTGCCCCAACACTTTCCTCCATAGAACAAACAGCAATCCATAGAAAACCCAGTTGCCTGTTGTTCTGATTCAGTGCTAAAGATCGGGTTTTTCTAGGGGAAAGCAGTGGGGAAAATGGAGGTGTGGATAAGCCCTTTGGCTTGGTAGGGTAGACTTGCCACAACTTAATACAGTGGTGGCTAACTGGTTTTTCCTGTGGCCACCATGTACCTAAATCACGGTCAGGTGAATTGCTGTTGTTGTTGTTTAGTCGTTTAGTTGTGTCCGACTCTTCGTGACCCCATTGACCAGAGCATGCCAGGCATTCCTGTCTTCCACTGCCTCCCGCAGTTTGGTCAAATTCATGTTAGTAGCTTCAAGAACACTGTCCAACCATCTCGTCCTCTGTCATCCCCTTCTCCTTCTGCCCTCAATCTTTCCCAGCATCAGGGTCAGCTTCAGGAGCCCATCATTATTGCTCATTGTTCTAACGGATGAAGAATACCTGATGTGAACACAGTCAGTGGCATCCAAAGCTCAAGTGGATCTGGATGCTAACCTGTGCATCTAGTCTTCCATTAAAAAAGAAAAGCACAGGAGCTGTATCAATCCAGTTGTGCATCATCAGCTTCAGCATCCAGTCACCCTGTTGACACTGGTCCACTGACCTTGTTTGCAAACCTGCTGGCTTCTTATGACATTTACTTGCAGCAGTGCACAAGGGTTAGGTTCTGAGCTGGTACAACATACTATAATAATTCAAAGTGCAGGTGTGCAATCATCTTTTTCAAATACTCCCCCACCCCTATATATATATATATATATATATATATATATATATATATATATATATAATCTCCCTGCAAAGTTGAAAATGAGCATGGAGGGGGCTGCATTGGAATCTTTCTCCTCAATGTATTTTTTTTCTTGTAGGATTTTTTTTTAATTAAAGGCAACATTAAATTATTACTTTTTGTTTTTATTCACCCCACTTAGCCCTGAAGTGGCACAGCCCACTTCTGGATTCTACCACGTCATTCTGCTTCATGTGTAGGCCCGGGAAAAGTCACCTATATTTAGTTCTGACATTTTCCTGTTTATCAATACTATATCCATCTTTACTTTTCAGTACCTAACATGGATGTCATTATGTCTGGTATATGAACTATCTAGTGTAGTTTTAGAATAGCAGGCATGGTTGAATATCAGCCAGTTTAAGGGAAAGCGAACTGTTTCCTTGCCAAAGTGGGCGTTACTTTGAAGTCACCTACCAACATGAGGCAAATGCCGAACATTCCAGATGCAAAGTATTAAAAAAGAAGGAAATAACAAGTCCTCCCGAGATAATTGTAATGTGTGTGCATTTGATGAATTTGTGTGCATGCTTAGACACACAATATGCTGGTACAATGTCTGATCAAAAGGAATTCAAATGTTAAAAGAATTGATCAGTACTCATCCCCATTCAACCTTTTGCCTTCTGTTTTATCAATACATTGGAAACATAATTTGTATCAGCTGTTGTTCCTTTAATTAAGATCTCGCCCAAATCTTTCTCATTGATTCATGCCATTAACTTATTGACTCGCCTCTACTTTTGCTGAGACAGTGTTTTTCACTGAGGGGCTGTGTCTTCTGGTTCATTTTAAGACTGCAGCAAATGTATTACTCCTGCCTGGTAGTTGGTCGATTGTATGGTCACTCCCTCTCCCCATTGGAAAAGGTTGTTGTTGTTGTTTAGTTGTTTAGTCATGTCCGACTCTTCGTGACCCCATGGACCAGAGCACGCCAGGCACTCTTATCTTTGAGAGCCAGTGTGGTGTAGTGGTTAAGAGCGGTAGTCTCGTAATCTGGGGAACCGGGTTCGCGTCTCCGCTCCTCCACGTGCAGCTGCTGGGTGACCTTGGGCCAGTCACACTTCTCTGAAGTCTCTCAGCCTCACTCACCTCACAGAGTGTTTGTTGTGGGGGAGGAAGGGAAAGGAGAATTTTAGCCACTTTGAGACTCCTTAAAGGGAGTGAAAGGTGGGATATCAAATCCAAACTCCTCCTCCTCCTCCTCCTCCTCTTCTTCTTCTTCTTCTTCTTCTTCTTCTTCTTCTTCTTCTTCTTCTTCTTCTTCCACTGCCTCCCGCAGTTTGGTCAAACTCATGCTGGTAGCTTCGAGAACACTGTCCAACCATCTCGTCCTCTGTCGTCCCCTTCTCCTTGTGCCCTCCATCTTTCCCAACACCAGGGTCTTTTCCAGGGAGTCTTCTTTTCTCACGAGGTGGCCAAAGTTCCTTCCAGTGAGCATTGGAAAAGGTACAAGACATGAATACATTTTTTAAAAGTGCTTTTGGAAATGCACCTCAAATCATGCTAAGAGAAACAAAGAAAAGAGCAAACTCTGAATTCTGATGGATAAGACTAAAAATCTACCTAGGATAGCATCACGTTTCCAACAGTAGCCACCCAACTAACTTCTGGGCCATGAAGACATCCACCTGCCTTAGCTGTTTGCCCCATGTATCAGTGCACGGCCTCTGAGCATGGAGGTTCTGTGTAGCTACTATTTTTTTTTTAATCATTCAGTTATTGATTCTTCAACTTTTCTGTGTAAAACACCTGAAGCGACTAAAAAAGTGGAACAATGGAAACATCAAAAAGACATAAAGTAACAACATAGCACACTGAAAGTTGCAATCCACTAAAAACAGCATACTATTAAACCTTAAAATGTTTGTTGAAATAAAATGTTCTTTTGTTGATGCCTAAAAGTGAGAGACTGGTGTATCACCATGGAGAGAGAATCCATCTTGTAGAAGGCCAAAACATGAGACTAGATTGGGATAGTGCATCCCTGCTGCTTTTGGTGCATCTCTCGGCAGCTTTTGGTAATATCAATTATGATGTCCTCCTAAACTATATGGGTGAGAAGGGAATAGGTAGCTTCATGTGGTGCTAGCTTCAGTCCTCCATTGAAGGTAGCTTCAGAAAGTGGTGCTCTTGTTTGATTCCTTGGTCTGTAGGGTCCTACGAAGTTCCATCATCTTGTTCCCTGATGCTTTTTAGCATTGCAGATACATTTTCCACAAAAAGACAAATTTCTGAGGGAAAGATTTGTTTTCATGTATAAGGGAGTTTACACTACTGGATGTAGAGGGCTAACCATCTATAAAATGTCTTGACCTCTCTATACAAAAGATCAGCAGGTGGCTGCCTGAATGTTTAACTGTCACATTACACTTCTTCAAAACACAGGTAGCTCTGGGAGAGAGGTTCTGTCTTTTCAGTCAGGCACAGGTGTTGAACACTGGTGGAACTTGATGGCCAAATCAGTGGACATTCTGTTTCATCCTGTTGGGCCAGAGTACCAGAGTAGTGGTCGTACAAGGGGAGATAATTCCACCCAGATCTGAAGTGTTTGGCTAGGGAGGAACCAGCAGCAGACAACATGGTAGGGCTGAGCTGCTTATCTGGAACAGCAACCAGGTTAAATTCGGCATATAGTAACTGTACAAAGCTAAAATCACCATCTGTTTACATTACCAGTTATTTCAAATATAGTAAATATGGTTGTGATGTTAAAGTGATGTTACCTGTGCTGGGTTTCTTTCTTTCTTTCTTTCTTTCTTTCTTTCTTTCTTTCTTTCTTTCTTTCTTTCTTTCTTTCGCATGCTTATCCAAAGATGCTGGTGAATGAACTGGAGTAGATGATTTACTTGGTATTTAGATACATGTTGGCAACGGCAAAAGGATTGGGTGAATAAAAGGTTTTAGTCTAAAGTTGTTGTTGTTTAGTCGTTTAGTCGTGTCCGACTCTTCGTGACCCCATGGACCAGAGAACGCCAGACACTCCTGTCTTCCACTGCCTCCCGCAGTTTGGTCAGACTCATGTTTGTAGTTTCGAGAACTCTGTCCAACCATCTTATCCTCTGTCGTCCCTTCTCCTTGTGCCCTCCATCTTTCCCAACATCAGGGTCTTTTCCAGGGAGTCTGCTCTTCTCATGAGGTGGCCAAAGTATTGGAGCCTCAGCTTCAGGATCTGTCCTTCCAGTGAGCACTCAGGGCCGATTGCCTTAAGAATGGATCAGTTTGATCTTCTTGCAGTCCATGGGACTCTCAAGAGTCTCCTCCAGCACCATAATTCAAAAGCATCAATTCTTCAGCGATCAGCCTTCTTTATGGTCCAGCTCTCACTTCCATACATCACTACTGGGAAAACCATGGCTTTAACTATACGGACCTTTGTTGGCAAGGTGATATCTCTGCTTTTTAAGATGCTGTCTAGGTTTGCCATCACCTTTCTCCCAAGGAGCAAGCGTCTTTTAATTTCATGACTGCTGCCACCATCTGCAGTGATCATGGAGCCCAAGAAAGTAAAATCTCTCACTGCCTCCATTTCTTCCCCTTCTATTTGCCAGGAGGTGATGGGCCCAGTGGCCATGATCTTCGTTTTTTTGATGTTGAGCTTCAAACCATATTTTGTGCTCTCCTCTTTCACCCTCATTAAAAGGTTCTTTAATTCCTCTTCACTTTCTGCCATCAAGGTTGTGTCATCTGCATATCTGAGGTTGTTGATATTTCTTCCGGCAATCTTAATTCCGGTTTGGGATTCATCCAGCCCAGCCTAAAGTCTAAAGTAGGCAGGTCCAAAGTCCATTTTGGGGCCTAATCTGGCCTGCTAGTTGGTTTAATCCAGCTCCTGTGGCAGTTTATTTCCTGGGGTAAAATACTAAAAATAAAATCCCAACAACTCCAACCCTAAAAAAAAAAGCTCAAAAACTTCAATCCTATAAAAAGCTCAACAACTTTGGGGTAAAATCATAAAAAAGGTCAACAACTTCCATGTCAACAACTTTGGTCAGCCCTTTGGATAGCCTCCACGGCCCTTCACTTCATCAGATCTGGCCCTCTTTGAGAAAAGCTTGGACACCACTGGTCTAAAGTAAAGAAAACAAAGCTTTTACGGTGAAGTAATTGTGTTGGAAGTGATCTCATGACTACAGCCACCAGATGGATATCCAGGAACAAAGCAGAACCCCAACTGTGCACTTCATTCTTCCGAAGGTGTGCTACCCAATCCATAACAGGATTGATCAGGTCTCTTGCTGACACCCTATGCTGGTGTCACTGTGGTCTAAACCACTGAGCCTCTTGGGCTTGCCCATCAGAAGGTCAGCGGTTCGAATCCCTGTAACGGGGTAAGCTCCCGTTGCTCTGTTCCAGCTCCTTCCAAGCTATCAGTTTGAAAGCATGCCAGTGAAAACAGATAAATAGGTACCGCTGCGGCAGGAAGGTAAATGGCATTTCTGTGTGCTGCTCTGGTTCGCCAGAAGTGGTTTAGTCATGCTGGCCACATGACCCAGAAAGCTGTCTGTGGACAAATGCCTTCTCCCTCGGCCTGATAGCAAGATGAGTGCTGCAATCCTATAGTTGCCTTTGACTGGACTTAACCGTCCAGGGCTCCTTTACCTTTCACCTTTACCCGGCTGACCAAGCTTGAGTTTCATTTTTTACTAGCCTACATCCAATCTTCTTAGAATCTGGTGAAAAAAGAAAATAGAGAAGGATTTCATCCACATTCTGTTCAGTGTGCACACCCTACTCCAAATCTACAGATTAATCCCTCTAGCACACCCATCTCAGGACTTCAGAGCACCTTGAAAGACAGCTCAAATGAAGTTCTTTTACTATCTACTGCCTTGCTAATTTTATATCATTATCTTTTAAGATTCCAATTGGCTGTTTCCCCCCATAGTATTTTAATGCCTTGCATGTCATTTGGAGTTGAAAAATAAACAGCAGCAGCAGCCACTTAAATCTGGAACTTGGCTTAATAGCTCAAATGAAAACTTAATTCAAACATAGAGTTTGCTTTCAAACTTTTTGAAAGCATAAGGTATAGGAGGAAAGGTAGGGTGCTATTAATAGTTATGCAACTGATTTCTGACCCTCCCCCCAAACACACACCTGTCCCAAATTATGTTCCCACTAAAATAATGAATAAGAAGGTCATTGCAAAAAAAAATTAGAGGGTTGGGCCCCCTCTGCCCTGCCACATTTACCTTCAGGCCTTAAAACCTGAAATAATTTCACCCTGCACAATTTAGATAAAGAACAAGAGAAAGCTAGTTTTTAGGAACTAAATTTTCAGAACTGAAAACCTCCTGTAAATCCAGGGTGGGTGGCCTTTGATAGAGATTACATCCTTTAAAACTTTCTTAGAATGTTATTACCTCATTCTGTAGAAATCCTACCACTGTGGACCAGATTTATAGCACATCTATAGGAAACTTGATCTACAGTTAACTGTAAAAAAATAGGTTAAACTTTAGTCTCCCTCTCTATTTGTGTGAGTTTAGCATTTGATATAAGAGGATGTAAATGGGTAGCTAAATGGCATTAAACTTTCCTCCCAGGAATTTAACTCTGATACCTTCTTAGAGTACATATTGTTGTGGTTCTAAAGCTCCATCCGTTCGTGGGGGGAGGCATTCCTTCTCTAAAAAGTTGAAAAATGTGACCCAGTTTACTTTCAAACATGACACTGACCTGGCCAAGCTTAAAATGTGCAGAGAAGTCTATTTTCACAATCACCTGCCATATTTAATCTATAATGTGGATGATTCACAGCCAGGAATGCAATAATAATAATAATAATAATAATAATAATAATAATAATAATAATAATATCTTTGTTGTCATTGCCCCCTCTCGGGGACAACGAAAATTACTTGGCTGCTCCATCCACCCAGGTAGGGCACTCCACACAAAATCAGAACAACTATAAAAACACTAATTAAAACAATACAGTATAATACAGCAAGGGAGATTAGATGACTTTCAAAGTCCAGGTTTCCCATTCAGGGCTGAGATCGCTCTGGAGAAGAAGCTGTTCTTGAGACGGCTCGTTCTTGTCTTCATCGTCCTGTATCTCTGTCCCGACGGCAGGAGCTCGAAGAGACAGTGACCAGGATGCGATGGATCTTTTATTATGTCCAGTGCCTTCCTATGGCACCTTGTGGCATAAATCTGCTCTAAGGTGGAGAGTGGGCAGCCAACAATGCTCTCTGCTGCCTTAACAACTCTGCACAACCCCATCCTGTCCTGGGTAGTACAGCTTCCGTACCACACACATAAGCCATAAGTGATCACACTCTCAATGGCACAGTGATAGAAGGCAAGCAGCAGTTTCTGCGGAAGATGGTTTTTCCTTAGGATTCTCAAAAAGTACAGTCTCTGCTGCACCTTCTTCACAAGCCCCCTTGTGTTGACACTCCAGGACAAATCCTCTTGTAATTCAACACCCAAAATTCTGAACGTTGTTACCCTCTCCCACAGACCCCATCAATCAAAAGTGGCTGGACATTGCTCTTCTGTCTCCTGAAGTCCACCACAAGCTCCTTTGTATTCCTTGTATTTATGAGCAAGTTGTTAGCTCATATATAGTTTTGCAAGGCAATGTCATACATACAGTGTTCACATTCAAAAAGAGTGGAGGGGGGCAGAGTCTAGACTTAAATAAATTAGAATACAAACATTTGCTATTTCCCCAGCTGTGTGTCTGTAGAAGCCTCTGATTTAGGTGTGGCTGAAATGAAGCCTACTGCATAAGAGATTGCTGATAAGGGAATTTCACCCTTGGGCTGAAAACGGTTCCTAAAACCTGGAATGAATGATCCCATCATACCTGGCACCAACACAGGACAGAATTACCCCTTTCCCAAAGGAAGTTGATTGAAAGACACAAAAGCCAGAGCTGTGAATTATGCAGTGATGCAATGGATGATTTGGGCTCATGGGAGCCTTTAGTTCAGGCATCAGCAAACTCAGCCCTCCAGATGTTTTGAGACTACAATTCCCATCATCCCTGACCACTGGTCCTGTTAGCTAGGGATCATGGGTGTTGTAGGCCAAAAACATCTAGAGGGCCGAGTTTGCCTATGCCTGCTTTAGTTATTCAATTCATATCTTTCTTGTGGAACATTAGCATCCTTGGCTCTTGCGACATCTCTTTACCATAGGCCCTGCTGGTTACCCTTTGTTCTTTTTTAGTTGTTTAGTTGTGTCCAACTCTTTGTGACCCCATGGACCAGAGCACGCCAGGTACTCCTGTCTTGGGCTGCCTCCCGCAGCTTGGTCAAACTCATATTCATAGCTTTGAGAACACTGTCCAACCATCTCATCCTCTGTTGTCCTCTTCTCTTTGTGCCCTCAATCTTTCCCAACATCAGGGTCTTTTCCAGGGAGTCTTCTCTTCTCATGAGGTGGCCAAAGTATTAGAGCCTCAGCTTCAGAATCTGTCCTTCCAGGGAACACTCAGGGCTGATTTCCTTCAGAATGGAGAGGTTTGGTCTTCTTGCAGTCCATGGGACTCTCAAGAGTCTACTTCAGCACCATAATTCAAAAGCATCCATTCTTCGGCGATCAGCCTTCTTTATGGTCCAGCTCTCACTTCCATACATCACTACTGGGAAAACCATAGCTTTAACTATACAGACCTTTGTTGGCAAGGTGATGTCTCTGCTCTTTAAGATGCTATAAAGGTTTGTCATAGCTTTTCTCCCAAGGAGCAGGCGTCTTTTAATTTCATGACTGCGGTCACCATCTGCAGTGATCATGGAACCCAAGAAAATAAAATCTCTCCCTGCCTCCATTTCTTCCCCTTCTATTTGCCAGCAGGTGTGCTATCCAAGGTCCTGATAGATCCTTCTTGTCTGCCTGCCATTTCGCAGGCATCTTTTCTAAATAGGATTGCTGGTGCTCATGTGATGGCCTCATCACATGTGCACAGATTTTTCAACTACAGAAACGAGCCACTGCCAAGGAATTTTGCAATCTGGTGTTCAGTTTTCCCATCAAGAATTGTGTGGGTCCATGCATTTCACTGAAATGACTGAGGATGCTATCCAGTATACGTGTACTTGAATGAGTTCAACAGGGCTTACCTCTAAGCAGATGTGTATAGGATTACACTGTTAGTTTGTATAACATTTCCTTACATGTGCAGATCTGGCTCCCCAATTAACATGATATTCCCACACCACATTGATCAGCCAAAGTAATACATGCATCTCTTATTTTGCATGGGGAGAAAGTGCAAGCAGCCTCACCACACCTCAATAATAATAATAATAATAATAATAATAATAATAATAATAATAATAATTTATTTATACCCCGCCCATCTGGCTGAGTTTCCCCAGCCACTCTAGGCGGCTTCCAATGAAATGTTAAAAACAATACAGCATTAAATATTAAAAACTTCCCTGAACAGGGCTGCCTTCAGATGTCTTTTAAAAAGAAGATAGCTGCTTATTTCCTTCACATCTGAAGGGAGGGTGTTCCACAAGGTGGGAGCCACTACTGAGAAGGCCCTCTGTCTGGTTCCCTGTAACCTCACTTCTTGCAATGAGGGAACTAGCCCTCGGTCCTAGACCTCAATGTCCGGGCTGAACGATGGGGGTGGAGATGCTCTTTCAGGTATACAGGACTGAGGCCGTTTAGGGCTTTAAAGGTCAGCACCAACACTTTGAATTGTGTTCAGAAACATACTGGGAGCCAATGCAGATCTCTCAGGACTGGTGTTATATGGTCTCGGCGGCCACTCCCAATCACCAGTCTAGCTGCCGCATTCTGGATTAATTGCAGTTTCCGGGTCACCTTCAAAGGTAGCCCCATGTAGAGTGCATTGCAGTAGTCCAGTAGTCCATGTGTGATCCAGGCACGTGAAGAAACATTTCACATGTTTCCTCACTTTATTGGAGGAAAAGTGTTATATAAACCATCTCTCAATATGGCTGAATCACCAGTTATACTGCTAAGTTGGTGGATGCATGGGAGTGTTTATGTTTCTCTACAACACCCATGAGGGGCTGCTGAGCAACATAAATAGCAATAAAATTTTGTGCACAGGGGGTCAGAGGAGTGGGTCTTTCAGCAGTGTGAGCAGCGTCAACACAGTCGGGAACATCAACCATTGTTGGTGGACTCCTGACACCCATATCTCCTGGGCAATATGGCTAGAGCCTACCTTGGTCAGGCCAGAAAATATCGTTAAGATTTGGGACAAGGAGCATGAGTGGCTGGCATGTTGTTGTTTAGTCGTTTAGTCATGTCCGACTCTTCGTGACCCCATGGACCAGAGCACGCCAGGCACTTCTGTCTTCCACTGCCTCCCGCAGTTTGGTCAAACTCATGCTGGTAGCTTCAAGAACACTGTCCAACCATCTCGTCCTCTGTTGTCCCCTTCTCCTTGTGCCCTCCATCTTTCCCAACAGGGTCTTTTCCAGGGAGTCTTCTCTTCTCATGAGGTGGCCAAAATACTGGAACCTCAGCTTCAGGATCTGTCCTTCCAGTGAGTACTCAGGGCTGAT
The DNA here is from genome assembly GCF_951804945.1 of Podarcis cretensis. NCBI lineage: Eukaryota > Metazoa > Chordata > Lepidosauria > Squamata > Lacertidae > Podarcis > Podarcis cretensis. The sequence continues at coordinate 11,920,654 of NC_137176.1, read as the reverse complement.
TTCCTTCAGAATGGATAGGTTTGATCTTCTTGCAGTCCCTGGGACTCTCAAGAGTCTCCTCCAGCACCATAATTCAAAAGCATCAATTCTTCGGCGATCAGCCTTCTTTATGGTCCAGATCTCACTTCCATACATCACTACTGGGAAAACCAGTGGCTGGCATAGCGAGACAATAAAGGGTCATCCAGAGAAATGTTGGGAAGAACCATGGTTGGTTCTGCCTTAGCTGAAGGGTTAAGCTTGGTGAAGGAATTTAGTGCTTGCAGAACTCCTTCCTCACTGAGGTCCTTGCTGCTGGGTAGTTTATGGTCCCTGACGCATTCCTTTTAAAAAAAACTAAAAAATGTTATTTTCAATTTAACAATGGCAAGTTTTAGCTGCTTATTGTTTGTCAGAAATGAGGATGGGCTTTTGCATCAAGTGTTCCATTAAGGCTGTGTTCCCTTTTTTGCTTCTGTAGCACGACCGTCAACTTTGTTCCCATTTACACTACTTTGACAAGCCGGGCAGCTCTTCCATATAATTTTTGGAAAATAATATTTCTGACCTTCCTATAAATGGCATTCATCTCAGAGAAGCCTGAAAGCATTTTCAGAAGGGGCATGAAAATATGCAAAAAGGGGGTGGAAATGGCTTAACTGCCTGGAAAGAGAACTGTGACCAATTGGAAAAAAATCAGGCATGGAAGTTAAAGCTGACCTTGTGTGGCTTTAAATAACACAATTTGGCTTTAAATAACACAGTTCTCATTTGTACAGGACGTGGCTTCCCACCATTAATGTTCTCTTCCTTGAGAGGTCCCACTGCAGACATATTCAATTGTATGAATATTCATATATGTATTCTAAGTTCCAGTTATGAACATCAAATAAAAATAGGCATACGAGAGCATTGGAGCTCTGCTTTTCATTTTCAGTACCTTTTGATATGAAAGTATAGAGTCAAGCTGATAGAGGTGAAATAGGTTTCTGTAAATATTCAAAATGTATCTAATTTCCAATTTAATCATTAAGAATTTGAGAACAAACAAACAAACAAAAATCAATATGCATTTGAATATGGAATTTTGACCTAACAATTGGCATTCAAATGCTTTAGATTTGGGGGGGGGGGGGACAACTCTTGATTGTTTGGATTTTGGTAAGCTTTGAATACAAAATTACATAAACTGTCATCTGTCAAACACTAATTACCATTGCATGTTATCTATTGGCCATGATCCAATATGTATTAGTGTGCATTCTGATGTTAGCTTTTAGATGCCAGAGCGTAAACCAATGCATCCTGAATAAGGGTATTTGTGTTTGTGCATGAGAGAAAAAAAAGAGAAACACACAAATGCACACAAACTTACTTTCCACATTACTTTCTTTTTTAAAAAAAAATGTAATCTATTTATCATACCACATCATCTAGTTATAGCTTCCCTAGTATTAAATTAATGTTAATTTAATCAACTCATGAAAACACACAGCTGATAGCTTATCTTTTGTGCTGGTACAATCAATTGCCCCAGTTGCTAGGGGCAATGGGAACATGGAAGCATCCCTCTTTATTTAAGTTCCTAGCTGAATGGGGAATTCCATGTGCTGATGAGTGCTGCATACAAAAGGACCCAACAAGTGTGGTTACATGTACAGAAAAAGAAATAAAGCAAAGAAAGTTATAATCCTGCCAACCAGCTGTTTGGCAGGGAAAGGAGAGGGCTGTATTCAGCTCCTCCCTACTGCCACGCATCTGATTGGAGGGAAATCATTTCTTGTAAAGGGGTTACACACACAACACACACACACACACACACACACACACACACACACACACACACCTTCAGCTGCTCCAAGCATGTTCTGTTGGATCAGAGCCAAAGTATATCAGAGGACTAAATTCTTCCTTATCAAGGAATGACGCAATTTGCATTGGCTGCCCTGGGGAGCTCACTTCCTTGCTCCCCAATCATTGCAGTTGGTCCGTCGTATATATATTTTTCCACAATCTGGCCCACAGACACCATTCAAATGCCTGGAGATAGCAGATATAGTCAACAGAGATTTTCTTTATCTGCTGCTGCTGAAGATTCTACACAGGGCAAAGACGGCATGATTGAATACCAAGAGAAATGTTACCTTTTGATCCAAGCTCTGATGTTTTTAAAGGCCCCTTGAAATCCTTCTGCCCACTAGATACCCCCCTTGTGAGGTCTGAACTGCTAACTGCTAACCCCATCTCCTAGGAAGATGACTTTAAATGTCTAAAGGGGATCGACGTAGGTTGAGTGGTGAGGGAGATGGAATAGATAGAACAATATCTGTATCTCTGTATGTTTAAAATAAGTAAATGTTGAGAGGGATAAGAGTTGAGGGGAAACGGGGGGAGGCTGTAGATGGCTTAAATCTCCATAGGCCCCTGAATCCAGCCTGTTCTAGTTAGATTGTGGCCCTGCTTTTAAAAAATCCAATACAAGTTAATCTGATCATCTGCTCTCTAGTTTCCATGCTGTGTTTTCTTCAGAGTTCCTACTCCTGGTTCGAGCCTGTGACAGTGTGATAAGACACAAGAAATTTAGTCATCATTGCTGCTGTAAAGGAGCTCAGAGAAGGGATTATGATATTCCATAACCCTTACATTAGACACGGACAGGGGCAGCAACTGCCGTGATGACAGGTCTGAACGCCACTGTTACGTTCCCCCCTCCCCCCCTCCCTCCCTCCCATTCCTTTTTGCAATTTATTTTATTTTATTTTATTTGGACTTTCCCCCTCTCCCATCCCTCCATTGAAAGCTTTAAAAGATTAGCCTAGAAATAGTTCATCGGCACAATCGCCAGCCTCCATCTCATTGTGAGGAACTCAGAAGCTGTGCAGCTCTGAAGGCCATTCCGTGTCTAACCAACACACTCGCAAGATAACTCTCAAGTAACTTATCGAAAACATTCATCCGCTATTCAGTCCTTATTAGGAAATTCAAACAGTGTAAGCGGAACAAATCAACATGGAGTCTGGAGACGATGCTACAGGGAGACCTGATTTAGGGAGGGAAAATATCATTTGCTGGGGCTGCAGCAAGGGCCAGGGAAAGCTTCTGCTGCCTTCTCTCTTTTCCTCATGTGGCAAGATATTGACAAGAGAGCACTGCCTTATGCTTCTGGGCATTAGGTAAGGGCTTTAATACCATCCTTGAACTAAGCACGATAAAATATGGGAAATCGCAGTGCAATGTAGAATAGGGCTATTTATACTGCCTGTGGCTCCAGCCGTACATAAAGAGGCCACTCCTGTGTAGCAAAACTGCAAGGAATGAACACCATGTTGAAAATGATTTTTTGCTCGGAAACTCTGAACGTAGGATAATTTTTTAATATGTGCACAGGAGACGAACTAAAATAAATGTTTTCCCCTTCTTCAACATTTTGAATCGGGAGGCATGGAAAACTGCCATAATTTGTTGTTGTTGTTGTGGGGGGTTTGTTTTGTTTTTTGAGGTTTCAAAAAGTGGACAGTAAGTTGTTTTAGTATTGTGTTTTACTGTTGTAACCTACCCTGGGACCTTAGGATAATGGGTCAGTAATTATAGACAAACAAACAAACAATATACAGTATTTGAATATATTTGGTATATGCTCTTCCATGTGACTGAACAGATTGAACTCTCACCTGTGCTGCTGCATTTATCAGTAATAATGATAATGATATGACTGTTCACTTAGAACCAAAAGTCAAATTAGACATTGTTCCCTGATGGTCCTTTTATTAATGCATTGCAAGCCCTCGTGTGATAAAGGAGATGGGCACAAACATTGTAGCACAGCCTCCCCTAGTCAACATCCCTGTCACCTTCTTATTGATTTTGATTGAGTTAGCTTTTGTTCCAATTTTAGTATATGTGCTGATGGAGTTAACTTTCAACTAAGTATGCTTAAGAAGAGTGCGGCCATGTTTTATTTTAAGTTTCCAGCTATTCACTTATAAATTTCACGTGAAAAATGCCTTGCCTTCAGCTTACCACAGGAGTCCAACAAAGTGTGTGTGTGTGTGTGTTTGTTTGTGTGTGTGCATGTGTGCTAATTTGTGGTTTCTTCTTCCCTCCCTCCAGATTTGATCAGGTGACACAAGAAGCCAATAGGGTTTCAAAGCTCCATTAAAAACAATATTCGCCAGGATTCAGGAGGCTATGCTTAAAGTTCTCTTGAGATGGCATTTGACACACTCCAGCTTTCTAGAATTATATAGCTGTTTCCCCCTTTGCTGGTAGGGTTGTAGTCTTAGAGGCAACTTCATTCATATGTGGTGGGAATGTGGGAGAGATTCAGGGTTTCTAGTCTTGAGCCTTCCTCTTTAGCTTTGCTGTCTCCATAATTTGTTTGAAGTCAAACAAAAAATAGTATCATTGCTCTTGGCGGCCACCTGAATAGCAAAGGCTATACATTGGAAATCTGTTACTTTCCCTTTGCAAGCAGTCTGGTTTCAAGTGGTGTGGGATATAGTACTCTCAAAGCATCTCACCCACCATAAAGTCCTTTGGAGGGGCACTAAAATGATCATTTCTATTGAGTGAAGTATAAACTTAACAATTCATCATAACAAAATGGAGGAAGTGCTCCGCCCTCAAGCCACTCATATGTCAATGTGGTGAGGGTATCTTGGTACAGATTAAGTATATAAGAGAGAATATGCTCATCCTCTTTTTCTTATTTGTTTATGATGTATTTATACCAATATATCTGTTTTCTGCCACAAGCCTATTTCAGATCTGTAGGCTGCACTTCTTCTTGGAAAGTAGTTAATTCATTTTGGATTTTTGTCCATTTTGAGTTGTGTGTTTTGTTTTGTTTTGAATAATGTTGCTGGCTGTGTCTTCGCATCTCTCTAAACCTTTTGGTACTCAGGCCCAAACTAGGTCTGAATGAAAATGGTGCCTCCAAACTCCCCACACTATTTGTTGGTGATGAAATGTAGTGAGGGGCAGGGGTGCCAAATATTCTTGTGAGGAGATGAAAACATCCAACAGTTCCCTCTTCACCAGAAAATGCTCCTCTGAAATATTTTTCTCACTTAATGATGAACAAAATCTGAGTTGGTGAATGATGGAAGTGGTGAACTAAATTGGAAGGTCTATTCCAATACTTCCTTCATCAATATTCAAATAATATTAAAGCCAGAGCCACAGTTGAACTAAAATTCTTGAATGGTGACACTGAGAAATTTTACTGGAGGATTTTATAAGAACCTTATAAAAAATGTAAAAAAAAAAAAAATTATCTGGAAAATTTTAGCTCATCACTAGCCCAAACTGAGCTGCTCCACACTAGCCTGCCTGACCTCCTGTTTGCTTCTACATCACTAATTCTGTTATGTGCAGACAAAAATGAAGGGGGTGAGGAATTATTCAACATAGCAAATGGACAATGTCAATGGTTTTAAAATATGAATATATAAAATCACATATTTTTCCATTTTAAACCTTGATCTCCTAAAGAAGCTGTGTCAAAATGTGTCAGGATTTCCCTGTGTAATTTGCCTTTATCATCGTGTGTATCTTTTTTGAGTTGTTGTTGTTGTTGTTGTTGCTTGTTGGCATTTTCAAGCGCCACCCTTCTTTGTGAACACTATGCATACAAAAGCTGAAGGCAAAATATCCTCTGTGTCTCTGCTGTCTTGAAACGAATGTTAGTTTACACACTTTATATAAGATGTATCCAGTTTGCTTTCCTGCACTGCAGAGAAATTTCATACAAAGCAAAATATTCTAAAAATCCTTTGATATCTCAGGTCCTAATTTGGTGAATACTTTAAACTAATCAAATTGGGGACTCGTTCTGTCAAAGGTCAAGGCTGGAGTCCATTTTCTGTTTTTCTTAGCAGTAGGAGAAACATAAAAAAGCTCTCAAACTTTTGAGGCACCACCAAAGGGATTTCAAGAGGCGATTGAGGCTGGAACAAAAGCAAACCCTTTTGCTTCTGGGTATCAGGAAGGACTTTAATAGTATCATGACATTGATCTGTAAATTCAAGGTCACAGTCATGTCAATGTTAATGAATTCCAAGTAGATATATGATTGCATAGCCTATTAGTACACTGTAGGCAGGGAACAGTACATAAAATAAATGGTTTTTCAAAACATTATTTATTGCAAGCCACAGGAAAAGCTTTTGCTACCCAAGTGTACTAAGTTCAGGCAAGTAATTGTTAATTTCATGCAAGGTGCATTCACATGAACTAACAACAGATTTCCATTTCCGGTTTAAAATTCTTGACAGTCAGCATTGCACTTACAAACTTCTATAATTCAGAGTTCAAATTCTTGGAAACGAATGTCCTGCATTTTGGAAGATGTTAGATGTTTAGTCATCCAGGCTTAGTAAAATATTGATAAGGATGCAATTTGAAAATGATTTTCTGTCTTTGTTGGTTTTCTCAGTTTGGAGTCAGTTCATATTTCCCTGTGATTTGCACACATTCAAAGTCAAATGAAATTAGGCCAGAGCTGTCTCAGTGAAACCCACAGTGATGGAGATGTCCACAGTTACAAGAATTCGCCGTTACAAATCCCCCCCACCCCACCTTATCTGTCCACTATTAATATTGCATTAGGTTAACATAGGAGACAACAGCACTGTTTACAATTATAATGCTTCAGGTGGCCTTGTTTTCAGCTTATGAGAATAAACCAACTTGTTTTTGTTTCATACTTCATCCCCATCTTCCACCTTGAATCTCCTTTTATGTCGTAACCAATTTAGATGATAATTCAGATGAAGGTATGGGCATCTCAGCTTGGAAGCACATTTTTGAGATAGGTAAATCTGAAAATAAAGAGACACATGTTCCAAACATTCACTGCCAAACAAAAACAGAGCAGCATTTTATAAGAAAAATGCATGAAATTATTATGTATTTGGTGTATTTATGGTGTATTTATGATGTATTTACCAGGCGATGTGGTCTAAATCACAGAGCCTAGGGCTTGCCGATCAGAAGGTTGGCGGTTCAAATCCCCATGATGGGGTGAGCCCCCATTGTTCTGTCCCCGCTCCTGCCCACCTAGCAGTTCGAAAGCACATCAAAGTGCAAGTAAATAAATAGGTATCACTCCGGCGGGAAGGTAAACGGTGTTTCTGTGCGCTGCTGCTGGCCACATGACCCAGAAGCAGTTTGTGGACAAACACCGGCTCCCTCGGCCTATAGAGTGAGATTAGATCTGCAACCCCAGAGTCGTCCGCGACTGGACCTAATGGTCACGGGGTACCTTTACTTTTATGGTGTATTTGGAGAAAGAGTCTATATATTGGAGGAACTCCTGAGGGTGTGATGCATTTCTGTATAAGAAGCTACATCGTTTCCTTCTTGGAGGAGAACACGTCATGCTGTGTCAGAATTGACTGGCAAGTTTTCCCCTTCCCACAATATCAGGAGCAGTTGAACTTACAAACTTCTGCTCTTAGAAACCAGCATGGACTCAAAAATATCATGATAGGACATGGAACTGGACCTACCCCAGCGGACCCAAATGTCTGGGGTCATAGTTAATATTTGCCCCATGTCAACTCTAAGTCAGACTGCAACCCATGCAACAATGGCCAATCTGGTGGGCAACTGGGCTACCTTCCCGAAACTGGTGCTGCTGCCACTTACAAGGATGGGGTAGGATGAGGGTGAGGGCAGGGTTGTGTGGGTTCTCTGGTGGAGCCAGTCCAACAATTCTGCTGGTGTGCCCACACAGCTTCAACTTGGTCTCCCCCTTTTCCTGCCCCCTCCATCCTGGAAAGTGGCAGTGATGCCAGACTTGGAAGGCTGGGGCCACTCCACTCCTCTGCGTGCTTTAGGACTGAACTGTTTCCTACCTGATTAAGCCCATCCCTGGACTATTGATTTTGTTTTGTTTAGTGCCCCTTGGGTTGAGACCAACAATGTCTGGGACAGAGCCAGTGAGCATGGGACAATGTGATAGAATACTGAGAATCTGGAACTGTGGTACCTCAGGTTACAGATGCTTCAGATTACAGACTCTGCTAACCCAGAAATAGTACCTCGGCTTAAGATCTTTGCTTCAGGATGAGTACAGAAATCGTGCTCTGGCGGCAGCGGGAGGCCCCATTAGCTAAAGTGGTACCTCAGGTTAAGAACAGTTTCAGGTTAAGAACAGACCGCCAGAACAAATTAAGTTCTTAACTTGAGGTAGCACTGTATATATGTTTCTCTCTCTTGGTTCCACAGAGCTGCATGCAGAAATGGAAGATATTTCTACTCATGTAAGGGGCCTCTCCACTTTCCAATTATTGAGCCTGATTATTTCTCTTTTGACTTGGGCTGAGTTCACAAGGATCTGCTCTCACTTAGTGGCACAGATGCAATTTGGGAAATCACCTTAATTTGTGTGTAATTTTGAAAGCTAGGCCTGGACAATCCTTTGCAAATACTGAATACTGGTGAGGCATAGAATCCACATTCTATCTTCCTGTTGTCTTTATCACTGATATAGGTAACTGGAACCCACTTTCCCCCCCGAAAGCTTCTCTACATTTCCATAATAGCTGTTTTATGCCTGATAGTTACTTGCTTTGTTTTTCATTCCCATTTTATGGCAACATGTCTAAGCCCCATCAGTATTCAAGTTAGCACTCTAAAATAAAACTATAAATTTCAATTTAGAAGAAATAAGCCCTTATTCGGGCTCATAAGTTTTAAATAACACATTACCATGGGCTACATTAAGTTTGCATTTCTAATGTTATTTTATGCATTTGACAATAGATGTTCCACTCTGCACAGGAGTAGGGAGCAAATGCATGTGAAATGTAAGACTGCTTAAAATGTAGGAATTTATTAGAGCTGTCAGTCAGCAATGACAAGAGAGCTAAATTATTTCTCCGGATTTTTTTTTTAGTGGATTTTTTGCAGCCTTCCCTATCTTCTTGTTCCAAAGTTTCAGAGATGTGAATAAATTGGTTCTGTCTTCAAGATTTATTCCCATTTTGAGGAAACTCCAGCTTTCAAAAAATAGTAATAAAGAGATAATTTTTGAAAAGACACCATTATGGTGGTTACAGTTGACTTCATTGATTCCAGTAGTCCATTTCCCTATTGGTTGGTGGACAGGCACGAACCCACTTGTAGCAAGAGATGTGTAAATGGTTGACCTAGAATGTATGGCCTATGTGCTGTCAGTCTATGAAAGCAAGGTTAGCATTGTCACTAAATTTTACCTAACACAAAAGTTTGAGGTGTATTTGAAGTAGGGTTTAGAACTAGGCAAGAGATCCATCAAATATGGCCAACTGGCCCAGTCATTTGACCACCTTTTCTTTCGTTGTCATTATTATTATTATTATTATTATTAATAATAATAATAATAATTTTTTTTATTTATACCCCGCCCTCCCCAGCCAAGGCCAGGCTCAGGAAGGCTAACAAGCAATAATAAAAACAAGTTGAATGAAAACAACTTAAAAACAACATTAAAATACAACATTAAAATATTGAAACATTAAAATATTAAAATGTAGCCTCATCGCAGGAGGAGAAAGGAAAAGGGAAAAGAAAGAAAGAGGGAGGGAGGGAGGGAGGGAGGGAGGGAATCAAATTGGCTCCAAGCCAAAGGCCAGGCGGAACAACTCTGTCTTACAGGCCCTGCGGAAAGAAATCAGATCCTGCAGGGCCCTGGTCTCATGAGGCAGAGCGTTCCACCAGACCGGAGCCAGAGTTGAAAAGGCCCTGTTTCTGGTCGAAGCCAATCTAACTTCCTTAGGGCTAGAGACCACTAGGGTGTTGTTATTCATGGACCTTGAGGCTCTCCGTGGGGCATACCAGGAGAGGCGGTCTTGTAGGTACGAGGGTCCTAGGCCGTGAAGGGCTTTAAAGGTCAAAAGCAGCACCTTAAACCTGACCCTGTACTCCACCGGGAGCCAGTGCAGCTGGAAAAGCACTGGGTGTTTTTATATATGTTTTTTTTAAAAAAAAAATAATATTTATTAGCCGTTTAAAGATTATGAAAGAAAAGAAAAAGAATTAAACAAGACAATACAATACAATACAAAAACAAAACAAAAACACCCCACAACCCAAACCCTAAAACATTGAATCGACCAAACAAAACAAAAACAATTGAAAACACATCCAATAATTTCGATATCATAACTTTCATTCACTTGTTTCAGCGACCTCCTCACACCTCCCTTTTTGTATTCCACTTCAATTAACTGTTTCAGCAATTCTTTTCCATGTCCACCAAAGGTGAAAGAATGTACCTTCAATCTCATTACATTTCCAACATTTATTATTGGGCAAATGGTAAGTTTTTGCAAGCTTGACTGGTGTCATGTACCACCTATAAATCATTTTCATTAAGTTTTCTCTTAGGGCATTACATGCTGTAAATTTCATACCTGTGGTCCATAACTGTTCCCAGTCAGCCATCATAAAGTTATGTCCAACATCTTGTGCCCATTTAATCATAGCAGATTTCACCGTTTCATCATGAGTGTTCCATTTCAACAGCAAGTTATACATTCTTGACAAATTCTTAATTTTGGGATCTAACAATTCTGTTTCCAATTTTGATTTTGCCACCTGGAAGCCAACTTTTTTGTCCAAATTATATGCCTCCATTATTTGGTAATAATGGAGCCAATTTTGCACTTTGTTTTTTAATTTTTCAAAGCTCTGCAGTTTTACTCTGTCTCCATCTTGTTCCAAAATTTCCCAGTATTTCGGCCATTTGGAAGTATGTTGGAAGTTACCCAAAGAGGCTGGGGCAACCCAGTAAGATGTGTGGGGTATAATAGTATAAAAAATATCATTATAGAATGGGACATCCCTATTTTCACTGGACAGATGTTGGAGGATATGTAATCTGTTTCCAAATCTCAGAATTAGGAGGATGTTACCCCAAATCTCCTCATAGTTTGTCAGTAACTGAAGTGTACATCTTCAAATTAGAGATCAAAGAGCCCAAGTCTTGGAATATATGATTTCTTAAATTCCTATTAATTGAAGCTGGAAACCATCTCATGAAGTATATCTACAATCTACACATGCCACCTTTATTCAGTGTCAGATTTCAAACAAATCCTCTTCACAAACCTTTCTCCGTGCTTTACTTTGCTACTGTTTTGTCCTCTCTCATTTCTTCCCGTGATCTTGCTTACCCACTGTCTTCGTTCTGCTCAGTTCGCTCTGACTTTCTCCATCAATATTTCATTTTTGCCCCTTTTTTTCCTTGTAGGCCCTTATGCTTAGAAGTTGCTTCCTCTCACTGGCAGGGGGTTATCAATAGAACAGACTTAAATGGTTTAACAGCTATTCCCTCTCTACTGAAAACACTGAGAATGGTTGTTCTGCGAGGGGGCCTCCAAATCTCTAACAATTCCCAGGAATCTTTGCGGGAAGCCATGAAAGTGAAACAGAAATAAAAGTGACATGTGTAGATTGTAGATAGGGCCTTTTTTCTGCCTCACCTTCTATTTTCTCCTCTTCTTAAAAATGTATGGAGTGCTGTTTCCCCCCCTCACCTTTATTACCTGATTAACTCCCGTTTCCTTTCTCTTTAAAAATATTTTTTTAAACACCCACAAATCTATCGGCTGAAAAATTGTGTGAGGTGTATTGAATCCTTTAAAAAAGAAGGAAAGAAAATCTTATCATTGCATATTTTCTTCCCAATGGTTCCCCCACATACCCATTCTTCAACGTGTGGTGTAAATTCTTTATTTATTTTGGGAATCATCCAGGCAAAATGGAGCCCTACTTACCTGGGAGTATGCCCCATTGAATTCAGTAGCACTTGCTTCTGAGTAGACATGGTTAGAATTATGTTGTGACTCTCATTGACTGCAAAGTCAATTGTTTAACTTTCCACACATGTGCTGCTATACCCAGACATGTATATTATATAATGTATATAATCGTGTGCATGTATTTTTATTGATATGTGCTTTCAGTGCTTTTTTCCCCTTAAAAAATGTTTAGGGGTACTCTCATTTTGACTCGAGGAAATCACCATTCTGTAGTTCAGATCGGGGGAAATAAATACAGTAAATGGGCAAAAGTACAAAGATTCACTGCATGCTTTCATTTTAAATAAATGCATGCATAGATTAATAGACATTATAATACAGACAGTGAATGTCTGAACATTGATCACTATCAGCACGTCAGTATTAGTGATCCCTTTGCGAATGTCCCAAATCACAGATATACCAGCCAATGATGGCTGACACTTAAGTGAGATAGCTCTGGTCATGCTTTAAAAAGGGTTTTTACTTGTGGCATGTGCACCAACACAGGGATGTGCCTTTGAAAGGAGAGCCCATTGAAACCAATACATAATAGAAAGGTCATCTGCAATTAGCTGTACATTATGCACAAATGTGTGGGTTGGTTTTTTTTTAACACCTACAATTCCTGGTGCAGCAGGATTCAAGAAACAATCACTCTGTATTCTCAGTATTCATGTGAGAATGTTGCCATTCACCAAATGTTGGGCGTTCATGATCACATATGTATTTCTGCTGATAAGAACAATAAATAGTAATATTAATATGTCCTAAATACATTCCAGAAATATTACTGTCATTCTTATTTTATTGCATTGTCTGCTTTCATTCTCTTATGCTCCTCTACTTTATTAACAGCATCAAGATAGCGAAGGCAGATCTCCCTCTGGCCCCCACCCGCCTGAACAACATTTGGCATGGAAACTAATCTAAAAATAATCCCAAAGCATGCACATGAAATTCAATTATAGAACAAAAGGCATCCTGTATGAAATTATGCCGGCTTATATTCAGGGTTCTGGTGCTGTCAGATGTTACAGAGATTTTATTTTTTGTTTGCCAATACAATTTCAAAAATGCCGACGTAGCCAACAGCACCACTTACGGCCGGAATCTGAAACTTCTCCCTTCCATGTAAAATAAAATAAAATAAAACCCCGCAGAAAACAAGTTGCTTTCGTATACAGCAATTAGTTGTCAAGTACATTAAGACCGTCGCTGTTCAGCAGAAATCTATCATAGGGGAGGATTTGGGGCTGGGTTTGCGGAAAGAACCTAGCGGGAGCTTTTTGCCTCCCCTTGTCTGTATCAGCCACTAGGAAGCTGTTAACACAAACCGTATGCAGTCAAATGTGTTTGCATTACACAGGCGTCAAGTGCTCTCCCCCTTTTGTTTGTTTTAATGTTTGACCGTGCACATCTCGAAAGTTCCATCCCATTGGGCTTTGCCAAGAAGATACTATGCAAATCAGCTACCTCTTGACAAAGGAACACAGTAATTCACTTTTTTGTTAAGCAATGTGTGATTACCATTCCGTTCTTTTGAACTCCAGCCAGCTTGCGATTCCCTCTCAACTTCAAGCAGGTGTTTTGCTGTTGCTAGGCCAGGAACACAGCCCTGTGCTGGAGTCTTTCAAGTGCACTAGCTGTGCCGATGAATTTTGCCTCCAAACTCTCCTCAGGCAATGAACTGACTAGTCCAACATGCTCACAGCAATGCTAATCTTGCTCAGGGACATGTGCTGCACATGAAAGACTGCTTCTTTCCTTCATAATTTTTAATTGATATAGTTTGCCCACTGCAGAGTTTCTCTCTCTCTATCTCTCTCTTTTTCTTTTTTTCTTTCTTTCTTTCTCGCTTTCTCCGGACAAATGCAAAACACCTTTTTCAAAATGCCAAGGGTACAGCCAAATATTTTTTTTTTTTTTAGTTTTAAAAAAAGAAAAAGAAAACCTAACCTGCATGCAGGGGAAAGAATCGAGTTTGATTTGAAAGATTAGATAAGATGGAGATGTAATAATCAGTAAATGGAAAAATAGAGAATTGTTCTGTATGTGCCCTGTGACTAGCATAGTAAGATGTCGTTTTTTTATTATTATTATTATTATTACAAAGACATCCCATTTCATTTTTTATGATATAGAATTTGACTGCTCCTAGTAAGGGGTTCATGATGGACAAAATCTGGCAATGCATTTTCCTCGTGCAACCTTCACTAACAATTAGATAGCTCGCAGTGAGATATAGGGGAAAAAAATAAAAAAAATAAAAAATCAATCCCTGATGCCTTGGTGGCTTGGAGAGATAAAGACTGAAACTCGTTGCACAAGATCAATTAAAAGACAATCTTGTTAAATATGTGACCACATTTTACACTGCCCAGTTTCCATTTTGAGAATATGAAGGGAGGCTGTGTGTACACAGGATGGCAAAAACAACACACAAACCAAACACAACACAGCAAACAGTGTTTGGCTGCAATCCTGCTAACATCTTTGTTTGATTGTTTGTGTCGCTTTTTCCAACCCAAGGATCTATGTACTAATAATGTACTGGATTGACAACTTTATTAAATCTAAGCAATACATTTACAACATGAAATTAAAAGGAGCAAGGAAAAGACCATCATCAAGTCAGTACCTGGGACAGCAGTCAAATTCAGGAAATTCAAATACCTGGGAGAATTTTTTATTTTAATTTATTTTATTTATTTATTTTAGTATTAAGCTGGCAATGGAAAGCACAGAGGAAGGAGGCCAGACAAGACAGCCATGTTAATAAATTTCAAAGCATTAGTGCTACTGCTTATGTTCTTTCGGGGATGGAATATAAACGGGTGCCTCGCTCGCTGCCTTTAAGGCATGGGGAGCTATAGGAAAAGGTATTTTAAAAAATCCAGGAATTAATTTATTTATTTTACAATCATTTTTATTGGTTTTATAAATGCAAAATACAAATAAACACAGACTAGTAAAAACATATCTGTATAAAGAGATTCTCTGAATCTCGAGACTTCCCTCCATCCCATCCTTGAAGTCTTATTTTAAGCGTCTACAACTGCATATTCATCCGCACTCCAATGTTTATATCAAACCATATTATCCATATCCATTTCCCCCCGCTACAAGTGAATCAAAATCCTGCTCTTGTTTCCATCTGCTTACAGTGGTCTCCTAGGTAACTTATAAACTTTTCCCATTCTTTTATAAAGTTTTTATCCTCTTAGTTTCTGAGTTTTCCAGTCAGCTTTGCCATCTCAGCATAGCCCATCAGCTTGGTTGCCTTTCTTCTCTGGTAGGAATTTTGTCTTCTTTCTAACTCTGGGCTAATAGCATCCGGGCAGCTGTTGATCCATACATAAAGAGTATTTTGTGCCCCTTTGGAATATCGGTACCTGTAATTCCTAGTAAGAAAGCTTCTGGTTTCTTAACAAATGTCATTTTAAGCATTTTTAAAAATTTCATTATATATCATCTCCCAGAAAGCTTTTGTTACCTTACACATCCACCACATATGGTAAAAGGTGCCTTCTTTTTCTTTACATTTCCAGCAAATATTTGAACTTGTCCTACTAGACACCATCTTAAAAAGCATACACATCACCTTGCCGACAAAGGTCTGTATAGTTAAAACTATGGTTTTCCCAGTAGTGATGTATGGAAGTGAGAGCTGGACCATAAAGAAGGCTGGTTGCCGAAGAATTGATGCTTTTGAATTATGGTGCTAGAGGAGACTCTTGAGTGTCCCATGGACTGCAAGAAGATCAAATCTATTCATTCTGAAGGAAATCAGTCCTGAGTGCTCACTGGAAGGACGGATCCCGAAGCTGAGGCCCCAATACTTTGGCCACCTCATGAGAAAAGAAGACTCCCTGGAAAAGACCCTGATGCTGAGAAAGATGGAGGGCACAAGGAGAAGGGGATGATAGAGGACGAGATGGTTGGACAGTGTTCTCAAAGCTATGAAAATGAGTTTGACCAAACTGCGGGAGGCAGTGGAAGACAGGAGTGCCTGGCGTTCTCTGGTCCATGGGGTTACGAATAGTCGGACACGACTAAACGACTAAACAACAACAACAATTTATTATTTATACCCCACCCATCTGGCTGGGTTCCAAGAGAACACTAAAATATAATAACCTATTAAACATTAAAAGCTTCTTTAAACAGGGCTGCCTTCAGATGACTTCTAAAAGTCTGGAGGTGTGCTGCGTGACTCGCCATTTTGTTACCTGGACAGGTTAGGTCATGCCCACCTTCTATCACATGCAAAAGGAAGGATGCTGCAGCCAGGAGAAACAGGAAGTTTTGACTGGCTAGACCAAACATTCCCTCGCATGTCTTCTCTAGCATTACAAGGAATGCTGTACTTGACTGCCTCTCATGGATCATATCCCACAGGCACTGAGACTTATTGTAAGGGAGAGTGGAAGTGGTGGCTAGGTTGGTGTGGTGCAAACACACGCAGGAGCTCTGGATTGGCTCTGTCAGTGCCTCTGCACTTCAGCAATCTTCCCGCCACCTCCTGCTCCCACTTTCCTCCCCAGTAAAATCAGTAGCAACTCAGCTGTTGGGAGGTCAAGTGAATATGGCCGCCCCATTACTGGCCCATATATTAGCTAGATCTCAACATTCTGTCCAGTTCTCTCAACAAATTGTCTCCTTAAGCCTGTGTGGTGTCATGGTTAGAGTGTTGGACTAGGATCTGGGAGACCAGAATTCGAATCCCCACTCAGCCAGAAAGCTCACTGGGTAACCTTGGGCCACTCACCACCTCTCAGTGTAATCTACCTCAAAAGGTTGTTGTGGGGAATAAATGAGGAGAGAGAGAACCATGTGTGCCAAATTGAAGTACAGGGGTGGGATAAATGCAATACATGCAATAAATATAATAACAATATTTCTCTATCGTTGATAGATCCCATCAAGTTCTATGGGGCAAAGTGGATAAATTGCTAATCTGAATTTTTATGGAGTGGGAGCAAAACAGGCTTTTCATGCCAGACACATTTCACCAACTTCAACTCAGGGCTGGGCTAGGTGAAAATGTTTGCCCAGGCCCTGTGGCCCATGTTTTTCCTGAAGACACAGGGGAGTAAGAGGAAAGGGACAAGAAAACTCAATCTCTTCTCTTGCCAATCAGAAACGAAGGCTGTGAACTAGTTTAATGTAATTTGCAAAATTTTCTTGGGGAGGGGAGGGGCAAAAGGAAAATTCATCAGTGGGGTGAACCTGGATTCTATGTAAAATACAATGCAAGAAACTAATATTTAAATATTTCCCCATTAAATTGAACTTGAGCAACTATAGCTTGCTAGTTTATATTAATAGTCATTATTTATTAATGCCTGCTGTGTTGAGATATACATTTCAGTGCTGTGTTTTGTCATTAAGTGAATGGATTTAAGTAAAATTCACTTTGTGCACAATAGTGTCCACACAGATAAATTCCTGCCAACCGAAAACCTAATTTTACAATATAATTTCCCCTTAGATCTTGCTTTAAAATCTTAGCTTAAAGCTGATTGAGTCTAATGGAGTATTTGCCAGGGACTGCACAACATCAAATGATGTAAAAAGTTGAAAATTCATTCAGACAGTAAAATATAAACAGGGAATGTAACCAGTGCTGGGAAAGGAAGCTTTTCTTTATTATTCAGACCAATGTAGTCCTTTTCAGATTAACTGCAGTTCAATGGGGCTTAAAAAGGTAAAGGTAAAGGTACCCCTCCCTATACGGGCCAGTCGTGTCCGACTCTAGGGTTGTGCGCCCATCTCACTCTAGAGGCTGGGGGGCCAGCGCTGTCCGGAGACACTTCCGGGTCACGTGGCCAGCGTGACGAAGCTGCTCTGGCGAACCAGCACCAGCGCAGCACACGGAAACGCTGTTTACTTTCCCACTATAAAGCAGTACCTATTTATCTACTTGCACTTAGGGGTGCTTTCGAACTGCTAGGTGGGCAGGAGCTGGGACCGAACGACGGAAGCTCACCCCCGGCGGGGATTCAAACTGCTGACCATGCGATCGGCAAGCCCTAGGCACTGAGGTTTTACCCACAGCGCCACCCGCGTCCCACTTCAATGGGGCTTACTCCCAGGTAAATGAGCAGAGGATTTCAGCCTAATAAAATAATCCTATGCAAATTTACTCAGAAGTAAGTCTTACTGTATTCAGTGGGGCTTGCTCTCAGGTGAATACTGATAGGATTGCAGCCTTGCACATCTACCATGAAAGGAGAAATGCCCGTCATATTTCTGTTTCTCAATTCCTTCACAAAGCTCAAGGTGGTGTATCAGGTTCCTCTCATTTTATCCTCACAATAGACCTGTCAAGCAGAATAGGCAGAGATTGGACCAGAACCACCCAACGATCTTTCCCTTGCATGCAAGTTAAAATGTAGTAACAAGTTAATATTTATAATTGTTCTACTTTTTTATTATTAAATTATCATTCCTCTAAGCCGCACGGGGAAGCGCAGGGGAAATTCTTCCATTTTATCATTACAGTGATCCTGTCATGTAGGTTCAATTGGGAGCGAGCTTCATGACCAAGCAGGAATTTGAACCAAAATAGCTCCCAGTAGCCCTGCTAACAGTTCCTAAGTTACTGGGTGATGGACTTCCATGTGTGAATCGTGGAGGAACAAATATCCTATGCCCAATAATTATACATACAGGGTTGGCTCCCGACCAAGTTAGTCTTAACATAATTTCTATTTATACCGATGAGAACTTAGTGCAATTATTTTAGCTTAGACCCAGCTCAGTATTTACAGCCCAACTTTCTCTCATTAGAATGTTCATCCACAAGGCTTGGAGACATGTCCATCAACTCTGTGAGGCAAGTTTGCTGTTGTTGTTTAGTTGTTTAGTCGTGTCCGACTCTTCGTGACCCCATGGACCAGAGCATGCCAGGCACTCCTGTCTTCCACTGCCTCCCGCAGTTTGGTCAAACTAATGCTGGTAGCTTCGAAAACACTATCCAACCATCTCGTCCTCTGTCGTCCCCTTCTCCTTGTGCCCTCCATCTTTCCCAACATCAGGGTCTTTTCCAGGGAGTCTTCTCTTCTCATGAGGTGGCCAAAGTATTGGGGCCTCAGCTTCAGGATCTGTCCTTCCAGTGAGCACTCAGGCCTGATTTCCTTAAGAATGGAGTGAGGCAGGTTTAGAGATCATAAATGGTTCAAGGTTCCCCTGTGGCTTCATGGCTGAGCAGCGATCTGAACCTGTTTTTCCTCAGTGTGCCTCTAAGCCATTTCACCAGTAGGAGCTTTCTATTTTCATGAAATCTTTGCCACGCTGACTCACCTCCAGAGAAACTACAGTATTTTCACCATGGAAATCCAGCATACTGTAAGTGCACTGCTGGACCTGTTGTAACTCCATATCATTGCCACTTGATATATGAATGTGACCTATAATATAATACTCTTCTGCAGCAGATTGGTAACAGTGGGCAAGCTGTCTTTCAGGTTAGCTTTTCTGCCATTATTGACTTTGTTGAGGAACTCTTGATATGTTTCAAACCCATTGCCTACACCACTCTGCTATATGAAACTCACTTATCTGTTGGTAGAGCATGAGACTCTTAATCTCAAAGTTGTGGGTTTGAGCCCCATACTGGGCAAAAGATTCTCACATTGCAGAGAATCAGGCTAGATTATCCTTCCAGCTCTACAATTCTATGATTCTATAAGTCTTCCTAAGATGTCTTCCTGTGGCTGCAGTCAGACACCGCTTTTTGCCACTGAAATATACTCAGAGTTGCAAAGTGATTTCATGCTCTTTATTCAGCTCATGGTGGTGAGGAGGAATGAATGATAGTCCTCTCAAAGTATCTGCTTTATATACATTATTTACACAATGGGCTGCACATGATTGGCTAATTCCGGAATTCTACTGTAAGCCAATCAGGTTGTGGATTCACTTCAATCTGGAGCATGATTGGGTGGTTCCTGCCAACCAATCATACTGCTGCATTGTTCTAGGACCAATCAGACTGCTGCATTTTGAATCCTATTGTTCTAGGACCAATCAGACTGCTGCCTTTTGGATCCTATTGTTCTAGGACCAATCAGACTGCTGCAGTTTGGATCCTATTCGACTCAGTACATAACACTGATGTTTCCTTATTTGATAATGTTTGCATTATTCCACTTTTGCATTAATTGCTTCCAGAACAAAAATCATCTGCAATCTGGGAAACTGCAGTAATTTTGCACTGTAATTTCCCCCATGGTTTTGACAGATCACGCAACTGCCACTCACGTGACAAAATCAGGGTTGGTACTCTGGCATACAGTTCTTTCCTACTGCTTTCATGGGTGAATCATGCGGGGACAGAAGTGCACATGCGCATAAAGGGTGGTGACATGTCCGATGATGTCCACTATGGTGTTGCAGAAAACTCACTGATATGAATTAAATTTAGTGTGACGTGTTGGTATACCAATTGAAAAGCCACAGTTCCTGAATGCAGCAGGTAATGTACTACAAAAGCAATGTTAGAAACCAGGGGGAGAAGCCCTAGTATTATAACCAGGAAAACTGGCCACAATACAGTGGTACCTTGGTTTGCAACCATTTTGGATTAAAACCATTTTGGATTACAACCACGTCAAACCCTGAAGTGTATGTCCCTTTTTTTGGATTACAACCCAATTTTTTTGGATTACAGCCAATTTTTTTTGGAGGCCCCATTGGTGAAAGTGCGCCTTGGGTTACAACCTGTTTTGGTTTACAACCGGACTTCCAGAACGGATTATGGTTGTAAACCAAGGTATCACTGTAATCGCCTTGTCTGAATGCACCCCATGACAACACTTGTGCACGTTAGTAACATCTTATCTTTTTGTTACAGTGAAATAGTTCAGCTGAGCCAGTGAACTCTCTCTCTCTCTCTCTCTCTCTCTCTCTCTCTCTCTCTCTCTCTCTCTCTCTTTCTCTCTCTCTCTGCACGTAATATATGCAATTTTCTAAAAGTAGCAGTAAGGTCTTTTGAAGCTGGGATTGTACCATTTTCCCTCCTGCTGGACTTTTCAATTAAGCTTGCATGTTCTATGGTATCACTGGTGCAGAAATAATCACCATTTGGGAAAGAGTTGAGCAGTCAAAGCTTGGACATTTCGAAGATTCCCTTATTGACTGTTTAGTAAATAAATCTTTTGCTTGAATTGCCGTGTGTCAGGAAGATCTTTCTCGTTGAGCAAAAGGTGACGGGAGCTGAATGTGGGAGCACCACGGGACAGCTGTTTGGTCTGGCAAAGGCCTCCGTGCGCTTGTACTATATATCCAGAGCGACCTTTTGGATTCCATGTACATAGTAACAATTAAAAGTACACAATGACTGAACAATGTTCACTGTGACAGACTGCAGGTTGGCCGCTTCCCATAACAGCCTCCCAGGCAGATAGGAACAAAGAGCCGGGGCCCATCTGTACTCTGGCGCTGAATGCCTCATGTTCCAAAGAGCGCTCTTTGTTTCTCCAAACGCCCCAGGAAGCTCTTCAACAAACAAAACTCAGAGGTCCAGAGGAGCCCAGTCATGACATTAATATGATAATATATTCCGGATTGCTCTGACAGATTTGACAAAGAAATAGATTCTTTTTGATAATAAGTTGTTGGGTTGATTAGATGGAATTTGTTTGACTCCGGCATGATTATTGCGATTATTCAGCAGGCACAATGGTATCGGTTGTCTTATTGCTCCCTTGCCAACCAGCATTCTCAACATATCAAAGCTTTAATATTCCCTGTGCTTTGTGCACATAAGAAACCCAGTGTGGTGTAGCATGGGGTAAGCAGAAAGACAGACTGATGTTTACCACTGGCCAGTTTTTCCTAGAGCAAGGGGCACCTGTTGGTTTGTGGGATTCTGACAAAGAATACTGGGCTGTGTGGATTTTGGTCTGATCTATCAAGGGACATCTTCCATTATTAGGCAAGAGCGCATACTCAGGACACTTAAAACCTTAACTTGTAAGAAATCCTGAATATGCAGGTTTGCTTTGCAAATTTAAACTATATATTTTTTTATAAGAACATGGATTCTTATTAAAAAAATAAAGTACTGCTACATAAGACTGAAATCAGAACACTCCCAGTGTGTTAAACAAACACTCCTTTTGATCAAGGAGACTCGGATTAAAATCCTTGCTCAGTCGCAAATCCTTGCTCTTCAAACCGAAAGACACAGTTTCCAGGCCCCCTCTACATCCTCTGTAAATGTACCAGTTTTTCAATGCCCTTCTTAAAACGTGGCACCCAGGAGAGGACCCAGTACTTCTGATGTGGCCTGACCACGTTAAATAGAGTGGACCTATTACATCTAAGTACCTAGATGCTATGTTTCTGTTAATACTGTGCTATCTAAGATTGCATTCGCTTCTTCAGCAGCAATTTCACGTTGCTGGCTTGTTCAGCTTGTGATCAAGTAAAAGATGTATATCCTTTCCCCCATGCACTACTGCCAAAACATGTTTTCTTCATCTTATACTTGTGCCTTTATGTTTGTTTGTTTGCTTACTTGTTTGCTTGCTTGCTTGCTTGTTTTGATATGCAAATGCAGGACATTTGAAGTCCTCTTCTTGGGTTCCATGCAGTGTTTCAGGTGTCAACATTATTTGAATCTTTTGAACTCTGTGCTGAAGTTCAAGTCTCAAGTTCATCCCGCCCCCACCATGTATAACCCTAGTATAAATCAGAGATTGCACACTTACATAATTATATCAGTTCAATTCTGTCCACTATGAAACTGAAAAGGAGTGGATGGCTAGTACACATGGAGCCTTTGTGTGGGTCTCTTCTTTATATTAGAACTTCATACAACATACATATTAGACACAGTATAAACTGAGACAATGCTTCTATGGCATCTGTGGAGTAGTCCATATGTCAACATAGCACTCCGGGTGGCCTTAGGAATATAGTACAGTGGTAACTTGGGTTACAAACACCTCGGGTTACAAACACTGGGTTACAGACTCCACTAACCCGGAAGTAATATCTCAGGTTAAGAACTTTACCTCAGGATGAGAACAGAAATTGTGCAGTGGCGGTGCAGTGGCAGCGGGAGGCCCCATTAGCTAAAGTGGTACCTCAGGTTAAGAATGGTTTCAGGTTAAGAATGGACATCTGGAACGAATTAAGTTCGTAACCAAAGGTACCACTGTATGTGGAGGATACAACCTCTGGCTTTCCTGCTTCCCAGCACTAACTCTCATGAGTGGGGTGCCCATGTTAACTGCTACAGTGGGGATTGTATATCTGTTTGCAGATACAGGATGAAACAACCCTAGTGTCTTTATATCTGCTTTGTTATGTATGCACTAAAGTAGCTTTCTGACTACTTGACGAAAGATTGAATAAGATTGATCTTATTTCATCCTAAGTGGCAAGTGGTGTGTGTATCAGTAGAGTGGAACACAGCGGCCTTATATCAAAACAGGCCATTGGTCTATCTATTTTGATATTCATAGACAGGCAGCATCTCTTTAGGGTTCCAGACAGGAGACTTCCCAGTCCTGTCCAACTCTTAGATGCCAAGGAATGACCCTGAGCCTTCAGCCTGGAAAGCATTTGCTAGGCCACCAAGCTACTGAGTCTGACTTCATCTCAAGTAAAATTGGGTGGGCATTGGCCGCCTGTAGGTAATAGCTATTATACACACGTAATGGAATGTGCCCTGTGTCTTAGTAGTTGAAGGAAAAAAGCAAAGAGAAAACATTAGTCACTAAACACTCGGGAGTACCCAATTCCCCCCACAGTTTTTCCAGCTGCAATCCAAGTGTGATCTAATAAAAACATAGCACACTTAACAAGGAGTTTGATGGAGTGTTAACAATCCTCAACTTCACATTGAGCTGTTAACCAACAAAGTAGTTATTAAGTGTTGGTAATGACTGTGCTTCTAGAGATGATTGTTTAATTCTAAATGTACTAGAGTGGTCCCTGCCTTCTGGCTGGAAGACACATATTCTATTGCAGTGTTTCCATTTATTTCCATTTGCTTAGCTAATTTGCTTGGTGAAAGTTGTAGGCTTGGCCTACAGTGACTTCTAAACAGACCAGTCTCGTTTGAGGTTCCACTTCTCAGGGTAGGGTTAGTGGCTCAGTGGAAATTGCAATCCTATTATCTTGATCATCCACTAAAAAAATGTAGGTAACCATTATTATCTCCATGTTTCAGACTGGGTGTGTGTGTGCACAAGAGAGGCTTGTCTGAGGCCACCTAGTGAGATTTGCATTGGTTACTTCCTGGCTTACAGCTCATGATACCTTAGTCTTCAACTACCTTGAGTTTTAGGTTTCTTTGTTTAGGTGTCTGTCAGCATAAAGAGGTGGATTTTTCCACATTAACTAAAGAGCAACAAGTAACTTTCTGCAGGGGCAGCCCAATACATTTTGTCACCTGAAGCAAACCACAAAATGGTGTCTCCCTCCCCACCAAGGAAGAAGGGGTAAGTGAAAATCTACATTGGGAACAAGGGTGGGGGGAATAAGTTCACAATTTGCTGCCCCTATAAATCGTGCCATCTGAGGCAGTCAGCTCTCCTTACCTCATGGATGGGCAGGCCCTGACTTTGTGCTATAAATCTTCTTCCTTTCCATTCAGAAGCTCATACTGGAGTCCACGTTGTCTTGTTGGCAGCATTCAGGAGAAAGCCTCCAGCTATTCCCCAAGCTCTCATTTGTAGACATCATACTGGCAATGGAACAATGCTGCAGATCTTCATTCAAGGGATTATGAGGCTATATATAAAGAAAACATAAAAAGATTTACATATATCCCATGTAATTTCTCTCATTGTATTTTTTTCTAAGCACAGAAAAGACTGATTATTTTTTTCCTGTTACTTTAATTTGATACGAACTATGGTAAAAGGATTACACAATTTGCATCACATTTCTCCTCTCTCTTTCAAATGCACATCTCTACTCAGCACACAACTTAGAAAGAGTGCCAGCAAAGTTTGCAGCTCTCACATTTCTAACCAAATGGTGTTGTTTTCCTGGCCCACGTACCTATGGAACTCCTGTGGAAAAATTTAAGGAATCATGCTGATACCTGAAATGGGTCGTGGAAGAGTATTCCAACCCATAGTCCCGGGGCAATTCCCGTATGCACATTCAAACTGCACGGCAGCGAAGAGCCCTGTGAGCTAACACTCAAGTTGTGGATGGGTTGACGCCCATTTCAATTTATAGAGCTTACAAAAAATGAATTAATATCGGAGGGCAGGAGACAGAGGAGGTGCCTCGGCCAAGGAATCTGCTTGCTGCAGATTCTGAATTAATCAATCAATCAATCAATCAATCAATCAATCAGGCCATTGATCTAATTTGAGTCATGATCTGCCTAGATCAGATCAGGTGAGCCTTCTGTAGAATCCAAGAAGGGTGGATTCATCCCACATCCCTAGTGGAAAGCCTGTTGTTCTAGGTATAGTACTTAATCTGGGCACTATACTTCTGTTGATGCAGCCTAGAATCCTATCCAATGTGACAAAGCCCATAGGTTTGTCTAAAATGGCTCTTGCAAAGCCAGATGTACCCTTCACTCAAAAGTTGTTGTTTAGTCGTTTAGTTGTGTCCGACTGTTCATGACCCCATGAACCAGAGCACACCAGGCACTCCTGTCTTCCACTGCCTCCCGCAGTTTGGTCAAACTCATGCTGGTAGCTTTGAGAACACTGTCCAACCATCTCGTCCTCTGTGCGCCCTTCTCCTTGTGCCCTCCATCTTTCCCAACATCAGGGTCTTTTCCAGGGAGTCTTCTCTTCTCATGAGGTGGCCAAAGTATTGGAGCCTCAGCTTCAGGATCTGTCCTTCCAGTGAGCACTCAGGGCTGCTTTCCTTCAGAATGGATAGGTTTGATCTTCTTGCAGTCCATGGGACTCTCAAGAGTAGTGAAGGGGATTCAAAGCCCCTCCAGCCTCAACCCCATATGTACCTTTTTTGTAACTCCCCGTCCCTTCCCTCCCTTGCCTTTTCTCTGTTTTATTTCTCCTTGAATCCTCTCAGCCAGCCAGGTATTAAGTACTGGACAGGATGTGGTCACAATCATATGTACAGTATTTGCTTGGATGCAGCCAGTGCTTTTTTGGGGGGGATATGTTTAGGGGTACTCTCATTTTCCTACACATATTGAAATACTGCCTATCAATGAGGCCAAACTTAGATTCGCAAGATGCTTAGGGGTATGCGTCCCCCCAGAAAAAAAAGCACTGGGTTGAGTTCTGTGTTGGGTTGAGTAATGGAAAATGAAGACTCTTATTGCAGGGAGTGACATTTCCTGTATGTTGGTGAATCTAGCCTATCACAAATCACTCCCAATCTTTTCAAAGTGATCCTAAAAATTGCTGTCATGGATGCTTTAGTTGAGATTCCTGCATTGAAAGGGGTTGGACTAGATGCTTCTTGAAGTCCTTTCCAACTCTATGATTCTGAGAGCCAGTGTGGTGTAGTGGTTAAGAGCAGTAAACTCGTAATCTGGTGAACTGGGTTCGATTCCCCACTCCCCCACATGCAGCTGCTGGGTGATCTTGGGCCAGTCACACTTCTCTGAAGTCTCTCAGCCCCACTCACCTCACAGAGTGTTTGTTGTGGGGGAGGAAGGGAAAGGAGAATATTAACCGCTCTGAGACGCCTTCGGGTAATGATAAAGTGCGATATCAAATTAAAACTACTCTTCTTCTTCTTCTTCTTCTTCTTCTTCTTCTTCTTCTTCTTCTTCTTCTTCTTCTTCTTCTTCTATGGTTCTGTGGATTTAGTCTCACTCACACTCTCCATACATGTTTTCTTCCCACAAGCAGACACAAACAAGAATTCAGAATGTATTTTATAGTCTGAAACACATGCTCCATTCCATGACTCTCATTTGAGAAGAAAAGCTCTCCTCCAGCAATTATAATTATTTCTGAACTACTTCCTGGGTTCTTCTTTGGCAGCATTCAAAGAGAAAGAGGAGGGGGGAAGCTTTGATTGCCACCTTTGCATTCCAATCTCTAGCAAAGTTGTTCCCTCTGTTCCCCGCAGCAACACAATGTTGCTTAGTGCCTCATGACTCTGGCACAATGTGTTATGCATCAGTGTTTAAGAGGATATTGCTCCCCATTATTGCCCTCTCTCCAGAGGACGACAAACTGCATTAGTCTGAATTACCAAATTCAAACTTTATGGGCAGCCGTTCTCCCCACAAAGGCTTTAGCATTTTTATGTCATAATCCATCCATTATCTTCTTCCTCACATGCTTTATAACCATTAAGTTATTGAAAAAATTCTCAACAGATGTCATCTTAAGATGAATGTTACCGGGCCAATTGGTATCAAGCATGGTATCGGGATATTGCTCGACTTCACTAAAAATGTCAGGAAGAGAACAGTTGAGCTCTAAAAAGAAGTGGACATGGCTTGCAATGGCTATTTCCATGACAATTCCAGCCATCCTTTAATAAAGTATTCAGATTTCTAGTTTGCTGAAGAGGCAGTTTGGTTTCTTCCTGCTTGATAAAAAACAAACAAACAAACTGGGATTATATTAAATCATGTGAGACTTAAGCATGCAAACCTCAGCATATTTACTCAGAAGTAAGTCCCACTGATTTTAATTGAGGTTATTCCCAAAGAAGGTGCATAGAATCAAAGCCTAGATGGGGAATCTGTGGCCCTCTAGATGTTGGAATCCACTTTCCCCAGGGACAAAGGTCAGTGGTGGGTGGGAAAGTTATTTTTGAGAGCAGTTCTCTGGAAAACCAGTGGATTAGACAATTGATTTAGATTAGATCTGGGATCAGGGTACCTTAGCAATGACTTCTCCTATGAGTCCACATAAGAACTTCACTTAAAAACAGCAGACTGTTGCAGAAATGGGGCAAACTACTTCAACTAGAAAGATGACAAATGAAGAGATTTTGCCATTCCTCCAAATGTGCAGGATCTATTTTATCCCTGAGACCATTTAAACGTTTGATGATGCCCCCAACAGTCTAAAATAGTAGAGCCTAGGCCCCAGAAACAGATATACCACACAAGGTTTCAGTTCATCTGTATTAGAGCATATAAACGAAGAACCAAATTTGCTAGTAAACTTTCCCAATCAAGAACTCTGCGTATGCTTTGATGTGCACTTAAAGCTCATTTGCCCAAAAGGACTTCCCCGTTCACTTCAATGGGTACACAACTCTTTGAAGAGATTAGTAAGGTCAATCCATTTTCAGTATTCTTTGAATGGTACCTATTACTTCAGCATCATACCAGGATTTCCAAAGGTGCTTTTCAGCAGTTTTCTGTCTTTGCCCTTTTTTCTATGATAACACAAAACAATAAATGCTTTTACAAATCTTCTATTTCCTTACACTCTGTCTCCAATCTTGATAACTATTTTTAATGGGGCAATTTAACCTTTGGACCCCTGTCTCTATTGCAGACATTTTTGAAGAGCCCTTAATTGAAATATCCCATGCAACATGACATACAATGTTATTCTTTAGCTACTTTCATTATCCTTTTAGCTTTTATCTGCTTATTTATACAGACTCTGCTCAATCTTCTTCTTCTAGACTGTTTATGTATATTTAAAAAGACTTATTTGCTCATTTGATTCTTTGCAGACTACATAACCAATTGACCTCTTTGGCTTTTCTATTTGTTAAAAAAAAACCCTGAGATTAATTTCAGGGGCAGACTTTTAACTAGATCCCATATTGGGACAAGTACAGTGGTACCTCGGGTTAAGAACTTAATTTGTTCTGGAGGTCCATTCTTAACCTGAAACTGTTCTTAACCTGAGGCACCACTTTAGCTAATGGGGCCTCCCACTGCTGCCGCCGCACAATTTCTGTTCTTATCCTGAGGTAAAGTTCTTAACCTGAGGCACTATTTCTGGGTTAGCAGAGTCTGTAACCTGAAGCATCTGTAACCCGAGGTACCACTGTATGCTTTTCATATATACTATTTGGAAGTGGGTAATAGTGAAGCAAGAGCTGGACCATTAAGAAGGCTGATCGCCGACGAATGGATGCTTTTGAATTATAGTGCTGGAGGAGACTCTTGAGAGTCCCATGGACTGCAAGAAGATCAAATCTCTCCATTCTTAAGGCAATCGGCCCTGAGTGCTCACTGGAAGGACAGATCCTGAAGCTGAGGCTCCAATACTTTGGCCACCTCATGAGAAGAGAAGACTCCCTGGAAAAGACCCTGATGTTGGGAAAGATGGAGGGCACAAGAAGAAGGGGATGACAGAGGACGAGATGGTTGGACAGTGTTCTCGAAGCTACCAGCATGAGTTTGACCAAACTGTGGGAGGCAGTGGAAGAGAGGAGTGCCTGGTGTGCTCTGGTCCATGGGGTCACGAAGAGTCGGACATGACTAAACGACTAAACAACAACAACAATAGTGAATATATATATATATATATATATATATATATATATATATATATATATAATATCATGTTTTGAATGGTGTTTATGAACTGCCTGCAAACCTGTTCTGTTTTATACATGTATAAAACCTGTTTTATATATATATATACCCTCCAAATCTTGTTGGACTTGAAATCACATCATCTCCAACCAGTAAGGCCACATGGCCAATGATTCAGCATGACACAGAATCAAAGGATTTCAGAGATGGAAGGGACTCCAAGTGTCATCTACTGTTTCTGAATCCCTTGCAATACAGGAATATCAACTAAAGAATCAGTGACAGATGCCCACCCATCTTCTGCTTAAAAACCTCCAAGGAAGGACAGTCCACCATCTTCCAAGGGAGTTTTTTCCACTGTTGAACAGCTCTTGCCATCAAAAGGTTCTTCCTGGTGTTTAGTCGGAATCTCCTTTCCTGTAACTTATGACTTGATTCCATTGATTTATGTCCTATCTTCCAGGGCTCTCTTTTTGTGCTCGTAGGCTTTGGATTACGAGAAATTTGAAGATGAAGAAGAAGAAGACGAAGAAGAAGAAGAAGAAGAATTGAGAACTCCGTGTAATGTGTAGTAGTTTGAACTTTGGTTGTGCAGCAGTATAATTCCTTCTCACATCTGGCCGAGCAACCTCTAAGCAATGGCTTTAGAGAAAATGTACTCTGAAATATACTCTCTTTAATCCCAGGATACCGAAATAAAGTTGCAAAGCATACTTTGCCATGTATGCAGTCGAGGGCAACATTCTGCCTAACCTCTAATAAAATATTTTGCTTAATGCCTCTTCTAGGTACTACAATTTCAAGGGAAACCAAAAGAATTTAGCTAAGACTAGCAAATGCTTTCAAGGAAGAAAGGGAGTTCTGCACATTCCAGTGTTTTCCTGAGTTGGCCTGAAGTGAAATTCAAAGCAAATTTGGAGCCTACTCAAGCAAAGGAAGGGATTTTGATGGAAATCTTAGAGGGGGTGGGAAGACCTGTGGTCCTCCAGACTACAACTCCCACTATCCCTGATCATTGACCAGGCAACGCCACCTGAAGCTCCAACGGTTCCCTACCCCTGACCTCAAGTTTAGATGACACTACCAAAAGATTGTAGGGATGGTGGGTGAACTCAGATGATTTTGCAGGATCCTAATCCTCCTCTGGGGACGCAGGTGGCGCTGTGGGTTAGACCACAGAGCCTAGGACTTGCCGATAAGGAGTTTGGTGGTTCGAATCCCCGCGACGGGGTGAGCTCCCGTTGCTCAGTCCCTGCTCCTGCCAACCTAGCAGTTTGAAAGCACGTCAGGTAAACGGCGTTTCCGTGCGCTGCTCTGGTTCGCCAGAAGTGGCTTAGTCATGCTGGCCACATGACCCGGAAGCTGTACGCCGGCTCCCTCGGCCAATAAAGCGAGATGAGCGCCGCAACCCCAGAGTCGGTCACGACTGGACCTAATGGTCAGGGATCCCTTTACCTTTAATCCTCCTCTGATGGCTTCTCCTGTGCTAATTTCATCACGATTCACAGCACTGGAATACAAAACGGCAATATAATAGTCAGCCCGAATTCAAATAGTAATGGCAAATGATAATAATTTGGAGGTTGAAAACTCCCCCAAATGGGAATCTCTGAACCTATTATAAGCAGGGGGATAGGAAGGGAGGGTGTGGGGGTGTGTTGCCCCGGGTTCCATAATGGAGGGGGGTGTCAAAAAAGAACAATTACTGCTCTACTAGGGCGGTTCATAAACAACTTTTTTTAAAAAAAAAAAAAAAAGCCTGCTCCAAAGGTCTTATCTTACTACACTAGGGATTATATAGCTATATCTGAAATTTCATGCATTTCAGTTAATATCTTGACCCTCCTCCATGAAAATAACTGTTGACTTGGCCGTTTTCATATGTCGTGAAGGCTGAAATTTCAATTCGATTGTGCCAAAGCACAATCCATCCTGTAGATTTAAGTATCTGTCCACAGTCACCTTCTTGTTATCAGAGGCCCATGATCCACATTCCTTTGTAAGGAAATATGAAATAACGTATAACTATTTCTGCAGGCAAAAAGTAAAAATAAAAAATCAATGTGGGGGGTGACAAGAAATTTTCCTCACCGGAGCTGAATTAATTTTTAATTGGAATACAAAAAAGGGAGGTGCGAGGAAGTCAGAAAAATAAGTAAATGAAGATAAGATATCATAAAAGAGGCTTTTTTTTTTAGTTTTGTATTTGTATTTGTATTTTTTATTTTTTATGTTAAATTTTTGATTTTGTATGTTTGTACTTTTTTGTGTGTGTGTTATGATTTTGTAACTCTTTTTTGTTAAAAAATTTAATAAATATTAATTTAAAAAAAAAAATTTCCTCACCAGGTACCACCTGACCTTCCTCCGCCTCTGATTATAAGCTGCACCCAAACTCTAAATTTCCAAAGTTAAAATGCAGCTTCCATCTTTTCACTCCTTGCAGCTCCAGCCAACTCTTCCCATTCCCACTCAGAAATCAGCACTAGCAGTGGTAGCAGGGCCTTTGATACATCCTAACCTGTTTTTTTTGGGACGCAGGTGGCGCTGTGGGTTAAAGCCTCAGCGCCTAGGGCTTGCCGATCGAAAGGTCGGCGGTTCGAATCCCTGCGGCGGGGTGCGCTCCCGCTGCTCGGTCCCAGCGCCTGCCAACCTAGCAGTTCGAAAGCACCTCCGGGTGCAAGTAGATAAATAGGGACCGCTTACCAGCGGGATGGTAAACGGCGTTTCCGTGTGCGGCTCTGGCTCTGGCTCTGGCTCTGGCCAGAGCAGCGATGTCACGCTGGCCACGTGACCCGGAAGTGTCTCCGGACAGCGCTGGCCCCTGGCCTCTTAAGTGAGATGGGCGCACAACCCCAGAGTCTGTCAAGACTGGCCCGTACGGGCAGGGGTACCTTTACCTTTACCTTTAACCTGTTTTTACAGCAGCATCCAGAATGCTGGACCCCTATACAGTGGTGCCTCGCAAGACGAAAAGACTCTGTTCCGCGAGTCTCTTCGTCTAGCGGTTTTTTCGTCTTGCGAAGCAAGCCCATTGACGGATTAGCGGATTAGCGCTATTAGTGCTATTAGCGGCTTTTAGCGGCTTATTGGCTTATCGGATAAGCAGATAAGCGGCTTAGCAGCTTAGAAAAAGGGGGGGAAGGGGGAAAAAACCGCAGGAACTCGCAAGACATTTTCGTCTAGCGAAGCAAGCCCATAGTAAATTCATTTTGCGAAGCGCCTCCAAAACGGAAAACTCTTTCGTCTAGCGAGTTTTCCATCTTGCGAGGCATTCGTCTTGCGGGACACCACTGTACAAGATTGCCTTCAGACAGCTCAGGGGTCGGATAACTCTATACCCTCCAACCTTTCTCCAATGAAAATAGGGACCTCCTAAGGAAAAGCGGGACATTCCGGGATCAAATCAAAAACTGGGACGGCTTCTCTAAATCAGCAATGTCTCTGGAAAATAGGCACACTTGGAGGGTCTGTGGTCTCTGTAATGACAAAGGTGAGCTGCCACAATATATACTTGGTCTCAAGCATAAACCAAATTTGATTCGACTTTCTGTCCTGCACAGGCTAGGGCTGAATTGGCTGAGGAGATTCAGACTTCCACACTTAACACATATCTGTGGTAAGCTGATTGTAACCCCTGTTGCAATGGGCCTTCTTTGTCTCCAGAGGCATTCTATGCAGGCCACACTGGCAGTGGCGGACCTTCATGCTCCGGCACTGGGGGGCAGAGAGCAGGTGGGGGTGGGGATGGCACGTGTCTTGGGGGCGTGGCGTGCCATCTGCAGGGGCGTGATGCACATCCTGGGGGTGTGGCATGCCGTCTGTGGGGGCGTGGCAACTAGCACGGGCAGGAGGGCAGCTGCGATGCACCCCACTGGGATTGCCCTGCCAGGGACAGTACACTCCCCCCCACTCTTCCTCTGCCAGTACACACCGGGTATCTTTTTAATATATTGATTGACCTCTGAAATAAGTAAATAAAAAATGGATATTGACATGAAGAAGAAGAGTTTGGATTTGATATCCTGCTTTATCACTACCCTAGGGAGTCTCAAAGCGGCTAACATTCTCCTTTCCCTTCCTCCCCCACAACAAACACTCTGTGGGGTGAGTGGGGCTGAGAGACTTCAAAGAAGTGTGACTGGCCCAAGGTCACCCAGCAGCTGCATGTGGAGGAGCGGAGACGCGAACCCGGTTCCCCAGATCACGAGACTACCGCTCTTAACCACTGCACCACACTGGCTCTCACATATATCCTTTCCCACAGACTAGAGCCCAAACTCCAACTTGGTATATGAGCTGTGAACAAAGAAACTTCAAGGATGAAAATAGTGAGTATGGCGAAAAATTCAGGATGAACAAATTTTGGTTAGAGTTCATGTTAAGTCCACTCACTGGTGGTAATGAATTCTTACTTTTCAACATTTCTCCATAAGTGTCTTTTCTTATTTTAATGATTTATTCTGAATTGATTTTAGAATGTATTTCAATTAATTGACTGTGATTTTATGTAAACTGTGCTATTTTTACTGTTGTTAGCCGCTCTGAGCCCAGCTTTGGCTGGGGAGGGCGGGATATAAATAAAAAATTATTTTTGTTATTGTTATTGTTATTATTTTGTTTGAGTTTCTGTCACTGCACCTGTGAGGCAGATTTCTCTTCCTGGTGCCCCCACCATCTGAAGTGGTAATGGCGAAGAGTGTCTTTTTGGCTGTGGCACCCTGGTTCTGTAACTCCCTCTACAAGGAGTTTTATCTATGTTGAAGTCTTCTAGGTGCCATTTAAATACCTTTTTCTATTCCCAGGTTTATCTTCTGTTACATTTAGTTTCTGCTGTGATCATTTTTTTTAAATCATGACCTCTTACTGTTCTCAGCCTTTTTACTAACTATTGCTGTTTTACTGTAAACTGCGGTGAATTATCCTGGATTATTGTGGTTTTTAAAATTGAAGAGTAGGCTGTTCTTTAAAAACTGCAGTTCCATTCTTGCACTGGAGTCACCAATAAAGTTAGTGAGTTTAAAATGTGATTTGTAACTCGCTTTGTCGTGGTTACCAAAAGTTTGTTTATTCTATGTTTTCCAGCAGTGAGGAAAACAGAAAACGGAAGTATAAGAATGTGTGCTTTGATGTTTTCTAATTGAATTATAGAAAGAATAAAAAAGTGCTTGAATCCAATGCTTTGTTCATAGAAACAATCAATACTGCAAGCATTGTCTTAAATAAATAAATAAATTGGAAGGCACTTAAGATACTGCTTATCCTGATTAAGAGCAGGCTAAAATGCCAAGAACTGAAAATTGTCATAATATGAAAAGTATATTAAAAAGCAATTGGAATTAATGCAGCAATGGGGGGGGGGGAGAGAACTGGCAAAATTATTTCTCTAAACACTATTCAATAATGAAGGTAAACAATTTCTAGTTTGCTTCTCGATAACCTTTTAAATCTTTCCTTTTCTATAGAGCAATTTTTTCCGGGCAGGCCTAAATTACAATAAACTCAAAATCATTTCCCTGACCCCCAAATCTGATTTTCAATCTATATCTGCCATTTAAATAGGAAAACAGAAGGTTGGTCTAACGTAAGATAAAGCATGCTTCTCTGCTTCTCTGCTGGTTCCTGAAATAGAAAGGAGGCAACTCTGATTTTAGCCAAAGGCATATGAAATAGATAAAAGAAAGATAAAAGCTTTAAAAAAGGTGGACAATAACGAATATATGAAAGAGTGAAGAAAAGTGGGGGGTGGGTATTAAAAGAGCAAATTTTCTGAACAGACAACCAAAAAACTGACTCCACTTTTGTTTCCCCAAGAAAAAAAAAATCTCTCAACGCTTCTTCAGTCTTAATCAAGCATTTAAAAAGAGGAACTCTCTGACACTTAAAGGGAGTGTGGACTGGAATGTTTTACCTTTGACACAGAGTCCTACTGTAGTGGGTTTTTGTGCTTAATGAGATTCAGGGTCATTTCCCGTGGGCTATTTAGTGGACCTTTGTAGCTTCAAAATGTGATTCTTCCCTCAGAAGTGCCTAAAGCTGATTATTAACCATGATTCATAAATTCTTTAGAAGATGATCAAGTTAGGTTTATAAATTCTGTCTACAGCCTTCTCCTGAATCTGTGCCTTCCAAGAAGAGCTGGAAGCTAATAGAAGGGAAAACAGCTTTAAAATTTTCAGCTGTGTATTCCTGATATCTTTCCTTCCCCACCCACCCCAGTCAACAAAACAAATGTTCACCAAGAAATTTGTGGTGTTCGAGGAATAAAGGTGCGATGGATTAGATCGGAAAGTACAGGTTTTAAGATGAAATCTGAGATTTTGATGTCTATCATTTGTGTGTAGGTGGAAATATGGTAGGGGGGAATGGGGACTGCAAACATGATGGAAGGGTGGGGAGCATGTTCAGCATGTTTTACACTGAATTGTCTCCTGAGATTTAAGATTGACACAAACACTTTACATTGCTGTCTTGGTCCTGTTCCTGGAGTCATGCTAGCAGTTAACAGAACAAGGCCCATAGCTTAGAGTGGCATGCAAACCGTCTGGAAATGAAACTGGCAAGAAGACACATTCTTATTATACCACCCTTCATCTGAAGATTTCAGGGGCTTGTGGAATGAGTTACTGGGCTGGAGATACTACGGGATCTTGAAAAACCATTCAGGCTAGAGACCAGGGAGAATAACCTCAACAGTTCCCATGAAAGAAAGAGGAGGAGGAGCATGGAAAAGAATTGCAACCAAACTTCTCTATATCTGCCTTGTAGAAAAATATGAGGCAGCCTGCCCACCTCTTTCCCATGATCCTCAGTTCCCCAGGGACACCAAGCTGATAGTAATTAGGGCTACTATGAAAATTCTCTGTAGGGACATGGGTGGCACTGTGGTCTAAACCACAGAGCATAGGGCTTGCCGATCAGAAGGTTGGCGGTTCGAATCCCGGTGACGGGGTGAGCTCCCGTTGCTTGGTCCCTGCTCCTGCCAACCTAGCAGTTCGGAAGCACGTCAAGTGCAAGTAGATAAATAGGTACCGCTCCAGCAGGAAGGTAAACGGTGTTTCTG
Source organism: Podarcis cretensis (assembly GCF_951804945.1). Lineage (NCBI taxonomy): Eukaryota > Metazoa > Chordata > Lepidosauria > Squamata > Lacertidae > Podarcis > Podarcis cretensis. The sequence goes on along the minus strand of NC_137176.1, from coordinate 11,884,395 downwards.
TGTGCTGCTCTGGTTTGCCAGGAGTGGCTTAGTCATGCTGGCCACATGACCCGGAAGCTGTCTGCAGACAAACGCCGGCTCCCTCGGCCTATGGAGTGAGATGAGCGCTGCAACTATAGAGTCGTCCGTGACTGGACCTAACGGTCAGGGGTACCTTTACCTGTGAGCCAGTGTGGTGTGGTGGTTAAGAGCGGTAGACTCGTAATCTGGTGAACTGGGTTCGCGTCTCCGCTCCTCCACATGCAGCTGCTGGGTGACCTTGGGCCAGTCACACTTCTTTGAAGTCTCTCAGCTCCACTGACCTAACAGAATGTTTGTTGTGGGGGAGGAAGGGAAACGAGAATGTTAGCCGCTTTGAGACTCCTTCGGGTAGTGATAAAGCAGGATATCAAATCCAAACTCTTCTTCTTCTTCCTCTTCTTCTTTACTTTTACCTTTATGAACATTCTCTAATTCCAGCATTCACTTTCAAGTGCCCACAAATCAACATTTCTGTCCTTCAAGTGTTGTTTGTTGCTGCTTTCACTTGGTGCCCTTTTGCTCCTTTTGCTCAGCCTCATTTGACCACCCTACCATTAATTCAGCATGGCTGCAGCAAGCAACTCATGTGATTTATCCATATGTGCCCATGAGGTTGTCACATCAAAGATCTGATTGAGGTCAATGACAAAATCTCATCGGCCACCAAAGCCATCAGGGCAATTGATTCACAACCACCAGTCTTGTCATTTCTTTGCTGCACTAGCAGTTGGCTGATTAAGCAGACGGACACAAATCGGGGCCCACCCCCTACTGAAAACAGGCTAGCTTTTGGTCCAGCTTCTCCTAGACTGCCCTGGCTCTATACTGCTGCCGCTAGCAAGAACATCACATGTGATAGCATCTACTCCATCATTTCTCCAGCAGGCTCAGTAGAAGCATTCACGGGGTAAAGGTTGGGGGTTAGGACTGCTCAGTTATAAGCTACTGGGTACCAGGCAGGTACACTATACATTCCTCCCCTCATGCACACTGCACACCCTTCCCTAATCTGCTCTAGATAAAGGTAAAGGGACCTCTGATGATTAGGTCCAGTCGTGGCCGACTCTGGAGTTGCGGCACTCATCTCGCTTTATTGGCCGAGGCAGCCAGCGTGCAGCTTCTGGGTCATGTGGCCAGCATGACTAAGCCGCTTCTGGCAAACCAGAGCAGTGCACGGAAACGCCATTTACCTTCCCGCCAGAGCAGTACCTATTTATCTGCTTGCACTTTGACGTGCAGGAGCAGGGACTGAGCAATGGGAGCTCACCCTGTCGCGGGGATTCGAACCGCCGACCTTCTGATCGGCAAGTCCTAGGCTCTGTGGTTTAACCCACAGTGCCACTTGCATCCCTTAATCTGCTCTAGAGGGTTGTAGAAATCTCCCAGAGCAGATTTAGGGGATGAACAGGGGGAGGAGATAGAGAAGGTCTCTCTGTGCAAGTGGGAATCCTTGCACTGGCAGGACTACATTGGATACAAGCCACTGTATTCAGCCAGCTATAGCCTGGGTATTTACATGGGGGTGGGGAATCATGGTTTCCTCCGTACAATTCCCTCTGGGAGTAACAGGATATGATCAATCCCAGTAGGGCTTGCGATAGTCACATTCGAATAGCAAGGGGGCAAGGAACCCCACATGCTAACCGCATCAGGCAGCTGGACACATGGTGCAGAATACAACTAGAAAAAAACACCACCCGTGTGGGGAAGTCCAAGTTGAATGCTTAAAAATATCAAAGCAGAATGCACTGACAGCTGCATATTTTAATACTATTTTTGTTCTCCCCCCCCCCCCGACAGCCAGCAATTACAGAACAGCACTGGGGGGTGGGGAGGTAAATCTCATATGTAGAATTCAATGTGTCACCAGCTGCAAATATTGTATATGTTCTGCACATTTTAACTTTATTTCAGCTTGGATGTTTCCTTTCTCTCATTCTGCATCATCTAGGAACACTTTCTGCTCTGTTACGCTACCTCAACTCTTTCTGACCCCAATGGATTCGCATCAACCCTTTTTTTAGTGTAACTTTGTAAGTAGGAACAAATGGTCTCCCCTGTGAATCTGAAGCTGGGTTTCAAATATTACTAAATCAAAAATGTACTTAAAAGCCCTGGTGTCATCATGTCTACTTTATAGTGTCATAGAGAATTATTCATACTGTAACTTGTCTAGATGGGAAGGTATTGCTTAAAGAAAAATACTAATTTCACGCTTCATACAGTAATGAGAAAACACTTTCCTGTTTAAATGCTATTTCCCTCAGCCTAAATATGATGGATGCAATAATCTCAGAATATTTCCTTATAGTAGCTGGCATCCAGGCTGCTCCTTGTGAACAGTTGAGGTGTAAGTTTACTGTCAGATGTCATTCTTTTTTTCTGTTTGGATGCACTCGATCCAAATGTATTCTGCCTAATGGAAGAAGATTCTAGTGAGGCTTTTCAGTTGTTCCTTTTATGACCTGTCACCTTTTGGAGCTTGTGTGTGTGTGTGTGTGTGTGTGTGTGTACACACACACACACACACACACACACACACAATACCCAACCTCCAACTCTGAAATTTAGGGAGAAATTCTTTGCTCATTCATCCAGGGCAGGAAATATTTCCCCTGACAACAAAACAGTATCTCATGTCCAAATTTGATTGGTCCTATGGTACATTCAGGATGTCTAGCCTGGAGTGAGAACAACATCTTCTACTTTCACTCTGTTTTGACTTTATTAGTTTAGTCTGATTCCCTGTGTAATGAGCTGATGCCATCATGTTGCATTTGTGCTTCTTGATTGGCTAGAATTGCCTAAAGTCCTTTTTTAAAAAATGGTGCTAAAGCTGGAGATCAGAGGAAGAAGGAGGTGATAAGAAATGTTAGGCAATGCACAAAAAGGAAAAAACCAAAGAAATGGCATTTCATTGAAAAGAAATATTTTATTAAAATGAAATATCCCTCTTTTGCTTTGAAAATTTTAGTGGTGGAATTTAGTGCATTCCTGGCTTAAAGACATGCTTTAGTCTCCTCGTCAAAGATATGGGTCTTTAAGTTCCTTATCATTAGCTGAGCAAAGGGTGAGGTTTCTTTTTTGTTCCATCAAAATATGAATGGATTTAAGTAATATCAAAATTTTACATAGAATTAGAATCGTGGGATATGTTGCAAATGCATTTGTTTGGATCTAAACACCAGCTAAGCTTCTGGAAGATTATCCCACTTACCTATTTCTCCTTCCGAAAACTATTTTATTTATTTTTTTGCTGTAAAATGGACCTGCGATAGCATCTCTTCATCTTCATGCATTGCACAACTGATATGCAGCCCACAAGTCATCTGAATGATGAGGTGAGTATATATTCAGATATTAAAATAAATGCTAAGCCTCAGTGGATTTTTTCTGCATCTCCTGAAAAATCATGGAAAAGCTGCAGACCCCGGCAACAACTTTGGAATTTAAACACACAAATTGGAAATGTGACTGCGGGCAGCAGAAACACTGATCAGCAAATGCTTCATTTTGTTCTAAATAAGGAACAATGTTCGAATGAGAAATTAAATTATCATCATTCAAAATTTCACTTATTATCCAGTGGATTATTATGTGAGCAGAAAGTATGAAAAGCAAACTACTTTGGGAGGTAGCTGCTGCTTTCATTATTCTCAGCCCAAACCAAGGAACAGGTTAGGCTATGCAGACACAAACCACAATCTCCACCAGCTGGAGTGTGACCATCTAAAGAGGGGAATTTCTGTAATGAATGCTTCCCACACATTTGGGAAACCTGGCTTTCCGCATGTGTTTAGTTTTTTTTAAAAAAAAAACCAACACATTTTTTATTAGAGATTTATTGGCTTACAAAAGTATGTGCAATGTCTCTTTTTTCAAGTTACATTTTCTACAGATCAGTTTCATTTGTTGAGACCTTAGTGTTACAGTAGGAAGAAAAGCTCTCACTTCCATACATCACTACTGGGAAAACCATAGCTTTAACTATACAGACCTTTGTCGGCAAGGTAGTGATATATGGAAGTGAGAGCTGGACCATAATGAAGGCTGATCGCTGAAGAATTGATTCTTTTGAATTATGGTGCTGGAGGAGACTCTTGAGAGTCCCATGGACTGCAAGAAGATCCAACCTATCCATTCTTAAGGAAATCAGCCCTGAGTGTTCCCTGGAAGGACAGATCGTGAAGCTGAGGCTGCAATACTTTGGCCACCTCATGAGAAGAGAAGACTCCCTGGAAAAGACCCTGATGTTGGGAAAGATTGAGGGCACAAGGAGAAGGGGACGACAGAGGACGAGATGGTTGGACAGTGTTCTCGAAGCTACCAACATGAGTTTGACCAAACTGCGGGAGGCAGTGGAAGACAGGAGTGTCTGGCGTGCTTTGGTCCATGGCGTCATGAAGAGTCAGACATGACTAAACAACCAAATGACAACAAAGGAAGAAAAGGGGGAAAGAGGCGGAGGGGGGCATGGTCAGTGGGGTGGGGTCAGGTGGCAATGCTTCTATTCTACATGGTGTATGTGTGGGGTTTTGTGTCAGCATCACTTGTGTGGGTTCTCTTCACTATTTGCTTATTTTCCTTTGGTGGTGAGAAAGGTTGGGATTGGCGTAGGGTGTGGTTATTTGTTTGTGATTGGCTGTGGTGAACTTTGTTTTCATGTGTGAGTGGGGGGGGGGGTGTTTTTGGATCAGGTTAGCCAGATTGATTTGTGTGCTGTTAGCAGATTCTTGTTGTTGTCTTGTTGGGCTGTGTATGTGATTTATATGGCACTCATGTGTTTAGTTAACTCTGCATCTGCAAAGGCTTATGGCCTATCAAGTTGTGTTATTTGAAGCTGCACCTAAGAAAATTGGAGCCAAATCTTTAAGAGCGTGTCAGTGGGCTGCAAAGATGGTTCACTAGTCTAGGTAAGCTAAGTGAAGAATAGTTGACTGGAAGTTTTAAAATATAGATTTGTTTTAAAAGGTAAAGGTACCCCTGCCCGTACGGGCCAGTCTTGACAGACTCTGGGGTTGTGCGCCCATCTCACTTAAGAGGCCAGGGGCCAGCGCTGTCCGGAGACACTTCCGGGTCACGTGGCCAGCGTGACATCGCTGCTCTGGCGAGCCAGAGCCGCACACGGAAACGCCGTTTACCTTCCCGCTGGTAAGCGGTCCCTATTTATCTACTTGCACCCGGAGGTGCTTTCGAACTGCTAGGTTGGCAGGCGCTGGGACCGAGCAGCGGGAGCGCACCCCGCCGCAGGGATTCGAACCGCCGACCTTTCGATCGGCAAGTCCTAGGCGCTGAGGCTTTAACCCACAGCGCCACCTGCGTCCCAAGATTTGTTTTAGCCATGCCTTTATGTTAAATGAGAATTAGGAAGCTCAACTGCTCGTGTTTTATTTATATCCTTCAGACATTTTTACTTGTTTTGTGCTATCTGCAATGGTCTATGGCTTTAAGCAATAAATAGTTATTGACTGAGAAGTGAATGGTTGACATTTATGCCTACACATAGAGATAAAGTACTGCTCTTGGACATACTCTTTCAGTAGTGGCAAAACATGAGACGGACAAAACCCACCCTTCTCGGTTTGGATGGATATTTTGAGACCTTTTCTACATAATTATTGGGTAATGTTCAGTGTTCTGAATGCTAGATGGTACTCTTGTACACACACACCTCTCACAAATTCTCTCTGTCTATGCTCTACCCTAATCTCACTGGTCCTTGTAATATTCAGGAATTCTTACCAGGGACACTCCTCCATCTGTTAGAGTGATGGAGATTTTGCTATGTTTTGCTGAATCTTGATGAATTCCATAAAAGAGGCTGCAAATGGTCTCTTAAATGGTATTTCTGCTTTTATGTATTACAAAAGTAGAGACCCTCATGGCTTCCGGACTACAAAATAAATACCAGAGAGAGAGGCAGGATTCACCTCTGCTTTTATGTATTTTTCATAGCTTTGGCTAAAAGTAAAATTCTACAGATTGATAATGGCTAATGAGCAGGTACACTTTTAGAGATGTTCTCTACAAGCTAGTGTCTTGTGCAATGTATTATGCATAAAGATTGCATTAGTACATTAGAGAACAATTTAACCAATGCTCTGCTGATGAAGCTTTCTAAAGGATTAGAAAACTGAGCTGAATATGCCAAGTGGTCCCCACTGGGCATACCAAAAAATAATCACCTTTCCCCCTGTTAGAATATGACAAAAATTGATTTTGGCTACCCCCTTCCCCGTGGATTCACCCTGTGGATGGAATGGGACATAGTTGAATGGAATGAGATATTACTTACTCATCACTTATCATGTTGCACATACTGACCCTTCAAGCATTGTGTTCGAGGTTTATTCATCAAGTGATGAACATGGATGTGTGAAAGAACTAGCACAGAGGCAAAACATATAAAAAAGGTAAAAAGGTAAAAGACCCCTGGTGTCCAGTCAAAGGTGACTATGGGGTTGCGGCACTCATCTCGCTTTCAGGCCGAGGGAGCCAGCATTTGTCCATAGACAGTTTTCCGGGTTGTGCGGCCAGCAGGACTAAACTGCTACTAGTGCACGAAGGACTGTGATGAGTGCCAGAGCACATGGAAATGCCATTTATCTTCCTACCACAGCAATACCTATTTATCTACTTGCACTGGCATGCTTTCAAACTGCTAGGTTGGCAGGAACTGGGACGGAGCAATGGGAGCTCAGCCCGTTGCGGGGATTTGAACTGCCAACCTTCTGATCAGCAAGCCCAAGAGGCTCAGTGGTTTAGACCACAGTGCCACCCGTGTCCCTAGGCAAAACATATAGTCACCAAGTGGATATGTGGCAGACTTGGTCTGAAATATTAGGTGGGGAGGGGGACCTGGTAGAGCAAGGTTCACTTACCTAGGGGTGAGTTAATTTGCCAGTCCCCCCCCCCCTGAATTTTCCATTCTTAAATTCGGTACTTCCCATTTCTACAGCCATTTTGCAACTTTTTAAAGAAAAAAAAAACCTTCAGAAAAAAATTGTCCTCATTTTAGTGAGAGTTTTGCTTAAAAGCATATGTGTATATGTCGTTTTCACTAAAATACAGATTTTGCAAGCAGATTCCCCTGATGTGCATTTTTTTATTTGCATTTTGTATTCTATTTCACCTAATATATGCATTTTCTGCACACATATATTGGTTGGACAATAGCATTACAGAAATTAATGAAGTGCCAGTTTCAGAGGGTTGCTGTTTTCCGGTAGTGAATTATGTAGTATCTCATTAAAATGCAAAGAAAACCAATTTTCTGCTCCATCCCTACACTTGGCCTTGGGTGCCTTTCAATATGTTTGAATAGTTTTCACCCTGGTACCTCATTCAAGTAACAGCCACAACTTTGCCACTGATTATACACTGACAAGTAAGCTTTCCTGAACTGGTGAACACAAACAGAGCCAAACCTGACATGTAATACGAGCAGCCTGGTGTTCCCTCCAAAAAGCAATTGGGCCATTTTAGTGATTCTGTCAGTCTCAAATCGTCAAAGTGTGTGTGTGAGTGTGTGAGTGTGTGAAATGAATACTTGAAAAGCCCAGTTGATGCCAGCCTTTCACTGTCTGCTAGAACCAGCGGCGTAGCGTGGGTTGTCAGCACCCGGGGCAAGGCAAGTAATTTGCGCCCCCTAACCCGGGGCAAGGCAAGTAATTTGCGCCCCTAACCCCTAACCTGCCGCCGCTGCCAGCTTCTTCTTGCTGCTGCCTGGGCTGGTCGGGTGTGGTGCTCTCCCGCGCTCTCTCTCCGCTCCGCACCGCAACGCACGCCTGGCACCCTCCCCCTCCACAGTGGGCGGCGACCCGGCAGCTCGGATCGGATTCGCCCAGCCAGCACTGCAGTGAGAGAGAGTGAGTGAGCCAGGTAGGGGCAGAGAGCTGCAAGTGCGAGCGCGCCCCCCCAAATGTTGCGCCCGGTGCGGCTGGCCCCCCCTGCACCCCCCACGCTACGCCACTGGCTAGACCCCACCCCAAGGAGGGGAGGTAGGGCTGCAGACAGCAGAGGGCTCTAATGAAGGCTGGAAGAATCTCTCTTCCTTCAGGGAAGTGACATTAGCAGTGTCTTTTACCACTGGTGAAGGGACGCGGGTGGCGCTGTGGGTTAAACCACAGAGCCTAGGTTTTCCCGATCAGAAGGTCGGCGGTTCAAATCCCTGTGTCGGGATGAGCTCCCGTTGCTCGGTCCCTGCTCCTGTCAACCTAGCAGTTCGAAAGCACGTCAAAGTGCAAGTAGATAAATAGGCACCGCTCCGGCGGGAAGGTAAACGGCATTTCCGTGCGCTACTCTGGTTTGCCAGAAGCGGCTTAGTCATGCTGGCCACATGACCCGGAAGCTGTACGCCGGCTCCCTCGGCCAATAAAGCGAGATGAGCACCACAACCCTAGAGTCAGTCACAACTGGACCTAATGGTCAGGGGTCCCTTTACCTTTACCTTTACCTTTACCTTTACCTTTACCTTTACCTTTACCTTCACCTTCACCTTCACCTTCACCTTCACCTTCACCTTCACCTTCACCTTCACCACTGGCATTTATAGGGGTTTGAGATCCAGCACCAAAACAAAAGACACTTCCAGCAACATTGTCTCAGAGGCAGAGAGCCACTCAACTTCTCCCAGTGTCACCAGACTTCTACTGCAAAAGGAACACTGCTTCCTCCTTCCCCGAGATTTGGTCTTCAATTTTAAGGACTATCAAAAAGACTGGCAGAGGGGACATGAGAGAGACTTAAGAGCCTCGGATGTAAGATCTCCGGGCTAATGGTTTTTTTAAGCTGATGGACTTATGGTGGGGACTGAAACCGGGAAGGGGGTATGGGTGGAATGGAAATGGGAAACTCAAAGGGTATACAATATAATTTGCTTTTTTGTTTTTTTTATGAGAGTTGGGAAATTCGTGGAAGGGAATCTTTTTCGACCTTAGAGAAATGTCATAAGAATAAGTATTGATATATAGGTTTGAATGAGAGTTAAGATTGTATAAAGTAAAAGTGGTTTTTAAAATAAATTAAATTATTTAAATGAAAATAAGGTTGGAAGGATTTGCAAAAATAACGATTTGAACTAGAATGCAAAAATGGGAGGTGCGAGGAGGTCAATGAAATAAGTTAAGGGAGAAAGTTTTGCAAAGGTTTAATCTGGGTTTTTTTGGGTTTTTTTTAAGTGAGTGTATTTTCTTTTTTGATGTTGTTATTTTTTTTTGTATTTTGTATTTTTTCTTCTCTTCTCTTTGTAACTCTTAAACTTTGAATAAATAATATTTTTTTAAAAAGAAATGAAAAAAAAGGAACACTGCTTCCTCCAGTTCACTCACATGGTCTGCTTAGGAAGGGCCTGCTGGCTTTCCTCTTAAAGAGACAAGATTGAACAAGGATAACTTGCCTTCAGCAGAGGTCAGCATGGCTTGGGATTCATCGCACCCTTCTTTGCACAAAGGAAATAGAAAGGAGAATAGAAAATCAGGCACATAGGGGAATAAAAGCCACGTAACTACTTGATTTTTAAGAGATAGGATATGCCAACATCAAAGCTGATTTCTATCCTGCCTTTTCTGCTGAAGCATTGGCAAGAAGCTCACAAGACCATGAAACTCCATATATAGAACCACACTACCTCTGGAACACGAGTGGCTCAGCAAGCAAATTCTTCTGCCTCCTCAGGACCCCACTGAAAATGGCAGAGGCCAAAATTGAGAGAGAATTTTACATAAATACAGCACTGGGGTGGGCAGAGACCAGCACCCTGGTGGGAATGCAAATTGCCCCTTCCACATCTCAGATCTATTATCTGATAAGTTGAAAGGGGATGATAAGTTGTGCAGAAAAGCTGAGGAGGAGGCTTGAGCATCTCTGTGTGAGAGAGGCCACAAGCACACATACATTTTAACAGACATAGCAGACCCTCCAAGAGTCCCTATTTTCCAGGGACTTCTCTGATTTAGAGAAGCATTCCCGGTTTCTGATTTGATTCCGGAATGTCCCACTTTTCCTTAGGATGTCCCTATTTTCATTGGTAGAAACATTGGAGGGTATGGAGTTATCCAACCCTCTGAGCTGTCTGAAGGCAATCCCATATAGGAAAGTTTTTCTCCCCATGTTTAATGTTTTATTATGTTTTTCTATACGTTGGAAGCTACCCAGAGTGGCTGGGGCAACCCAGCAAGATGTGTGGGGTATAAAATTATCATTATGGCATGGGAAGTCCCTATTTTCAGTGCAGAAATGTTGGAGGGTATGCCATAGCTTCCCCAAAAGCATCCTGGGAACTGTAGTTTGTTAACAAGGATGAGAGTTAAATCACTCTGGGAATTGTAGTTCTGTGAGAATAGGTACCTCTCAACAACTCTCAGCTCCCTTGACAGACTACAGATTACCAGGTTCTCTGAGAAGAAGACACGCGTAAGAGTGCTTTCAATATATGGTGCACATGTGGCCAGAGTTTTGGGTCTCCACTCCCACTGTTGCCATGTGGCCCATCAGAGGTTTGGCCAAGAGTCAATGTGGCCCTTAGGCCAAAAAGTGCTAGCTGCCCCTTCCCCTATAACTGTTTCATATAGGAATATGGTGCATGGTAGGATAAGTATTGGTGCTGGAGGAGACTCTTGAGAGTCCCATGGACTGCAAGAAGATCAAACCTATCCATTCTTAAGGAAATCAGCCCTGAGTGCTCACTAGAAGGACAGATCCTGAAGCTGAGGCTCCAATACTTTGGCCACCTCATGAGAAGAGAAGACTCCCTGGAAAAGACCCTGATGTTGGGAAAGATGGAGGGCACAAGGAGAAGGGGATGACAGAGGACGAGATGGTGGGACAGTGTTTTCAAAGCTACCAACATGAGTTTGACCGAACTGCGGGAGGCCGTGGAAGACAGGAGTACCTGGCATGCTCTGGTCCTTGGGGTCACGAAGAGTCGGACACGACTAAACGACTAGTCAACAACAACAAAGGATAAGTATTGCTGTTAAAGTGCAGTAAAAATAATTTCATTTTATTAGAAAATAATTATCTTGCATTTTCAAGGCTATGTGCCTCAACTGTGTGTCTGATCCATGCAAATAATCTCCGTAAACCTGCAAAGAAAGACATTGCAGGTTCCCGGCTTATTCCGAGTCTTTCCAACTGCCCATTGGCTGTTATTTTTTTCTGTTTCTTGTTAGCTCCTTTTGCCGTTCTGTTTTGATGTGAACTGACTTTGGAGGGTCAGGCGGGTTAAATGCTGTTTGATTAAAATCAGAACACTCAACAACTACTGTTTCATAGTTTGACTTCGCTGGCCTCTTCATTGGGGAATTTAGGAAGACACCTTTAGCTTCAAGAAAAAAGGGGGGCGAAGGCAGCATTTTCTTTGCTCCGGCTTAGAAAGAAACAAAGAGGGGGACGGGGAGGAGAGCTGTATTGTCTCTGTTTTTCTGGCAATAGGTCTGCCACTGTTTATCAAGCCAAGGCAAATCCAATTAGCCTGTGGCCTGCCTCCCAACCTTATTAACCTGCTCAGCTGTGAGAAACTCAACAGCCCCTGCCAATATCTCATTTCTCCCGCGGCTGATAAGATCAGCTCAAGATATTCAATGGGGTTTTCCTTTTCACTCCAGCTTCATCATAGTCACCCTGGCATCTTAACCACAGTGGCTGGAGCTTCTTATTTTCCTCTCATTTACTACATGAAATAGGACAGCCGACTCCAAGGCCTATGTTCGCGTGTTGCGGGAACAAACGCCGATCGGGGTCTTCACACCATTTGACAGGATGGGCTGATTTTCCTTATCATGGCCAGCCCACAAAGGCCCAGGCCAGGTCTGGATTATTAGCATTCCTCGGTGCAAGCGCGTCAAGCCCTATTTCTGTCAGACAGACAGATTGAGCCTTTCACTCAGGCTCGCGAATGAGTGACACATGGCCTGGCTGGGAGGACAACATTGTTATTTGAGTTAAGAAATCAATTTGTATCAAATGTACACTGTAATTTATTTGTTGGCTTTGAAGGGAACCTGGCTGAGATAAATGGGAATGGGCTTCTTGCCCCCCTCTTGCAAGCCCCCACTCCTCTACTGAGCTGATAAAGTTCTTGTGAAGCTCTAGATAGTTCCAGTCAGAGTCAAAGTGACAAACACGTTTAAAGTTGCACAGTGATCTTTAAATCTCAAAAAGAACACCTTGTTGGACATGATAGAACATTTTTCTACCTTTCCCCTCTATCTGTCAGAAAACTGCTGTGACACATAGCTTTGGTATTTTTGCTGACATTTTCTTTATCAAGCCCATCTGTTTGTGGTCAAAAGATGCTTATTCCTATATTCTTCAATCTGCAGCAGCTTCGGAACTGCCAAAATAGGAAGCAAGGAAATAAGTTGTTCTTTCTTGGAACAAGACTGGTGTGCTCCCTGAAATATATATATATCTATTTAAAAATTGTGGCATGCTCAATTGTGCTCCCACTATGCAATTTGTACTAATGTCTGGAAAAAGCGTTTTAACCATATAATAAATTATATATATATATATATATGGTATATTTGGGTTGTAGTTTTTTGAGGCGGCAACATGCATAACTGATTATTTCTTTTGAGAAAGTATGTCAAGAACTTATACTAGACATAAGAATGGCAAAGTATTTTAGAGTACATTTACAGTGGATTGCTTCATTGAATTCATTGGAAGGGGTCCTGAGGATCATTTAGTCCAACCCCTGGCAATGTGGATTGCCTCTGGGTTTCTAGGTTACTAGACCATAGTGTTCTTTAATTCCTCCTCACTTTCTGCCATCAAGGTTGTGTCATCTGCATATCTGAGGTTGTTGATATTTCTTCCGGCAATCTTAATTCCGGCTAGGGATTCATCCAGCCCAGCCTTTCGCATGATGAATTCTGCATATAAGTTAAATAAGCAGGGAGACAAAATGCAGCCTTGTCGTACTCCTTTCCCAATTTTGAACCAATCAGTTGTTCCATATCCAGTTCTAACTGTAGCTTCTTGTCCCACATAGAGATTTCTCAGGAGACAGATGAGGTGATCAGGCACTCCCATTTCTTTAAGAACTTGCCATAGTTTGCCATGGTCGACACAGTCAAAGGCTTTTGCATAGTCAATGAAGCAGAAGTAAATGTCTTTCTGGAACTCTCTAGCTTTCTCCATAATCCAGCGCATGTTTGCAATTTGGTCTCTGGTTCCTCTGCCTCTTCTAAATCCAGCTTGAACTTCTGGGAGTTCTCGGTCCACATACTGCTTGAGCCTGCCTTGTAGAATTTTAAGCATAACCTTGCTAGCGTGAGAAATTAGTGCAATTGTGCGATAGTTGGAGCATTCTTTGGCACTGCCCTTCTTTGGGATTGGGATGTAAACTGATCTCCAATCTTCTGGCCACTGCTGAGTTTTCCAAACTTGCTGGCATATTGAGTGTAGCACCTTAACAGCATCATCTTTTAAAATTTTAAATAGTTCAGCTGGAATACCATCACTTCCACTGGCCTTGTTATTTGCAGTGCTTTCTAAGGCCCATTTGACTTCACTCTCCAGGATGTCTGGCTCAAGGTCAGCAACCACACTACCTGGGGTATATGAGACATCCATTTCTTTCTGGTATAATTCCTCTGTGTATTCTTGCCACCTCTTCTTGATGTCTTCTGCTTCTGTTAGGTCCTTTCCACTTTTGTCCTTTATTATGGAAATCTTTGTACGAAATGTTCCTTTCATATCTCCAATTTTCTTGAACAGATCTCTGGTTCTTCCCATTCTATTGCTTTCCTCTATTTCTTTGCATTGCTTGTTTAAGAAGGTGTTCTTGTCTCTCCTTGCTATTCTTTGGAAATCTGCATTCAATTTCCTGTATCTTTCACGATCTCCCTTGCATTTTGCTTGCCTTCTCTCCCCCGCTATTTGTAAGGCCTCATTGGACAGCCACTTTGCTTTCTTGCATTTCCTTTTCATTGGGATGGTTTTTGTTGCTGCCTCCTGTATAATGTTACGAGCCTCCATCCATAGTTCTTCAGGCACTCTGTCCACCAAATCTAAATCCTTAAACCTGTTCCTCACTTCCACTGTGTATTCATAAGGGATTTGACTTAGATTGTATCTTACCGGCCCAGTGGTTTTTCCTACTTTCTTCAGTTTAAGCTTGAATTTTGCTATAAGAAGCTGATGATCTGAGCCACAGTCAGCTCCAGGTCTTGTTTTTGCTGACTGTATAGAGCTTCTCCATCTTTGGCTGCAGAGAATATAATCAATCTGATTTCGATGCTGCCCATCTGGTGATGTCCATGTGTAGAGTCGTCTCTTGTGTTGTTGGAAAAGTGTGTTTGTGATGACCAGCTTGTTCTCTTGACAGAACTCTATTAGCCTTTGCCCTGCTTCGTTTTGATCTCCAAGGCCAAACTTGCCAGTTGTTCCTTTTATCTCTTGACTCCCTACTTTAGCATTCCAATCCCCTATAATGAGAAGAACATCCTTCTTTGGTGTCACTTCTATAAGGTGTTGTAAGTCTTCATAGAACTGGTCAATTTCAGTTTCTTCAGCACCAGTAGTTGGTGCATAAACTTGGATTACTGTGATGTTAAAAGGTCTGCCTTGGATTCGTATCGAGATCATTCTATCATTTTTGAGATTGCATCCCAGTACAGCTTTTGCCACTCTTTTGTTGACTATGAGGGCCACTCCATTTCTTTTACGGGTTTCTTGCCCACAGTAGTAGATATGATGGTCATCCGAACTGAATTCACCCATTCCCGTCCATTTTAGTTCACTGATGCCCAGGATGTCAATATTTATTCTTGCCATCTCATTTTTGACCACCTCCAACTTACCCATGTTCATGGTTCTTACATTCCAGGTTCCTATGCAATATTTTTCTTTACAGCATTGGACTTTCCTTTCGCTTCCTTTCGCTTCCTTTCGCTTTTATTGAGGGTGAAAGAGGAGAGTGCAAAATATGGTCTGAAGCTCAACATCAAAAAAACGAAGATCATGGCTACTGGTCCCATCACCTCCTGGCAAATAGAAGGGGAAGAAATGGAGGCAGTGAGAGATTTTACTTTCTTGGGCTCCATGATCACTGCAGATGGTGAGAGCAGCCACGAAATTAAAAGACGCCTGCTTCCTGGGAGAAGGGCAATGACAGGCCTAGACAGCATCTTGAGAAGTAGAGACATCACCTTGCCAACAAAGGTCCGTATAGTTAAAGCTATGGTTTTCCTAGTAGTGATGTATGGAAGTGAGAGCTGGACCATAAAGAAGGCTGATCGCCGAAGAATTGATGCTTTTGAATTATGGTGCTGGAGGAGACTCTTGAGAGTCCCATGGAATGCAAGAAGATCAAACCTTTCCATTCTGAAGGAAATCAGCCCTGAGTGCTCACTGGAAGGACAGATTGTGAAGCTGAGGCTCCTGTACTTTGGCCACCTCATGAGAAGAGAAGACTCCCTGGAGAAGACCCTGATGTTGGGAAAGATGGAGGGCACAAGGAGAAGGGGGCGACAGAGGACGAGATGGTTGGATAGTGTTTTCGAGGTTACCAGCATGAGTCTGACCAAGCTGCGGGAGGCAGTGGAAGACAGGAGTGCCTGGCGTTCTCTGGTCCATGGGGTCACGAAGAGTCGGACACGACTAAACGACTAAACAACAACAACAACAGACCATAGTGTGTAATTATTGTACACATTGTCTTTTTGGTTTGCCTGTCTAAAAGGTTTCCTTCCCACCCTCTGCCCAGTGGGTCTGTGCAGAGACAACGCTATCAAAATGCTATGAAAAAGCAAAACTAAAAAACAACTATTCCCAATCTGTTACTGTAGCTTTTTGAAAATAATGTTATTGTTTACATTTTTTATTATGATTTCAGAGCCGTCTGAAAACCCAGTGAGCTAGTAATTGCCCATTGAAGTATGCTTCTTGCCTCAGGGTTACAGTCTGTCTGTTCAAGTAAGGATGAGGAGATGATGGGCCCCTTCCCCCAGTAACTGTCATTTCTTTTCTAATAATGTTATTGCAAACAAGGTAAGTATCAGACTCACATTTTAGCACTCACAAAAAGCAAGGAGTTACATTCTTGGCTGAGTTAATAAATACCACCGAGTCACATTAAGATGTAAGACAATGGCTGAGCTTTCTGTGTGAGTTTGGCTTAGTCACCAGGGGGTAAAAAATGTGAGAGAAAGGTCAATAATGAAACAATGAATGTTAATCGTGGTTAATGGCTAACATAACCACCTCAACAGTGAATCAGTGAGACAAAAGTTAATGTGAATACACATTTCAGAAGCACTAGGTTAGCTAACAGTTAAGATCAAACATTGATGTTGGTGGTAGCTGACTGAACTGTATTATAAAAAATGTGTAATAATAATAATAATAATAATAAGAAGAAGAAGAAGAAGAAGAAGAAGAAGAAAAGAAAAGAAAAGAAAAGAAAAGAAAAGAAAAGAAAAGAAAAGAAAAGAAAAGAAAAGAAAAAAGTCTGCAGAAATTTGCTGCAAGCAAACAGCAGACAAGCTGGCTATGGGTCAGTTCAGGGCTTGGTCCTCTTGTAGCAAATTCCACCAGCATCCCTACTCTGCAATGAAGCTTTAGCCAAGGGCAAAGCCCCTTGTTGACATTTGGGTGCAGGAATCCTGCTTTTTCATCTCTCCCCCTCCCTTTTCACAAGCAATAAAAACGTAACATGACATGTAAATGACTGAATAGCATTTATTGCTAATACAGTGGTACCTCGGGTTACATACGCTTCAGGTTACAGACGCTTCAGGTTACAGACTCCGCTAACCCAGAAATAGTACCTTGGGTTAAGAACTTTGCTTCAGGATGAGAACAGAAATTGTGCTCCAGCAGCGCAGTGGCAGCGGGAGGCCCCATTAGCTAAAGTGGTGCTTCAGGTTAAGAACAGTTTCAGGTTAAGAACGGACCTCCGGAACGAGTTAAGTTCTTAACCTGAGGTACCACTGTAGGTACCACTGTTATGTTCTTGTTTACCGCTTTGGCTCACCAAGGGAACTCTGATCTGTACAGAACACGAAAGTGACAACGCTTGCAGCCCCTGACAGACCGAGAGTGTAAATGAATGCCAATGATTGCTTTAACACTATCTTCTACCACACATTTGAATCTGATAAGCAGCAATTATTGCCATCTGTCAGGTTAATAACGGAATAGGAATGTGCAAGGCGGAGAATCATTTCATGTCTTGTGTTTTGTTTGGTTACTTTTGGTTTTCTTCAGTACACACTTCATCTTCAGGTGTGTTTTTTCTTTTCTTTTTAAAATATGATTTTGCCTGTGGTGGTGACAAGATTAGAACAGCTATAACTTGCATCCGCCATTTTGTTTCCCCCCAGAATGCCTTGATACAGTGCAATTCTGGGGTTTTTGAGAGGGGTGAAATGGTTCAGACCCTAAAGAATGGTAGTTGTCACCACCACCCCAAATGTCCTGGAACATCACTGTGTTGGGGGATTCTGAGGGAAACAAAATGGTTAATGCTAACTGTGACTGCCAATATTTGTTCCTGTTACTTCCAACCGAGCCCCTTCCTTTGCTAGAGATATGTAAGCCCTTCCTGAATGCCCCGAATATAATAAATGGGATTGACTGAGATTCCTGAACAGGACTCTCCCCGCCCCCCATGCATTCATTTTGGGATGAATAAAATTAGGCCAAATAGTCCCCAGTCAGTCCAATTTTCCATTTCTCCACAGACTAGCAAGCTACTCCTGGATCTCACCTCGGGGGATTTTGTGCATTGTGAGGAAGGCTCAAAAGAAGATGTATTCCTCACATGCTTTCCCTCTTTTCCAAGAACTAACTTTCATTTCTTCTTCTTTTTACTTGTACGCTAAAGTGCACAAGGAACCCTCAAGCATCTCCCATGTGAACCATATGCATCTCTCCATAGGGAAAATATGGAACGACAAGGTCTAGAACTGAAAATGGCAACTTTACTATGAGCTAGTGGGACGTTAGGTTTCAGAGAAAGATCTGGCAAGGGGAAGCAAAGATAGGTCAGAACAGTGTTTATTAGAGAAGCTGATCTTGAGGAGGCATGTTCAGTAGGTTAGGGAACTGACACTGATAGCTTTTGGCTCTGTTTCACTGGTGATGTAGTTCACAGATGCGGAGATAGCAAAGTGTGTGTGTACGAACACGAACAAGCTTGTCTTCCACTTTCCCCACAGATGAATACTGAAAGAAAATCCATAATTTCAGCCACGGGCGTATGCTTGTAGTATTAACTAGCAAAGGATGTACTGTTCTCAACATTGGATTAAACTCAAGACCGTTGAAACTACAGGATAACGGCAGGCCATCCAATCTTCCCCTGATTAACGGTGTGTTACATTGTGGGGCTGCAAAACTTAGCATTACCAATCTGTTAGGCAAGCAATAAAGGTTTTGACTGCACTAACATAAATGTAGTCTGATGCCTGAGTCACAACATCAAAGGAAGATGTGAAGAGGGGATAAGCCATCAGGGCCTATACGATTGTCCTTTTGGGGTTGGTCATTAGCCTTGAGATGTTGAACTGCATATGATTCCCCTTTGGGAATATTTATACCATGTTGGTTGCTCAGGTTGTCTAATGCTTCACCTTCACGTAAATGAGACAAACTACTAACAACAAACAGGTAGTTAATTGTTTTAGCTTAGCAATCTGAAGAACATGATCAAACTATAACACACGTTACTGTAAGAGTCCACAATATGCGGGCGAGTTTTCAAGAATGAAGTTGACATGCCCACTCTATGAGCCTCTGTAAATGTTATTGTTGTTGTTGTTTAGTCATTTAAATGTGTCTGACTCTTCGTGACCCCATGGACCAGAGCACGCCAGGCACTCCTGTCTTCCAATGCCTCCCGCAGTTCCGTCAAACTCATGTTAGCAGCTTCGAGAGCACTGTCCAACCATCTCGTCCTCTGCCGTCCCCTTCTCCTTGTGCCCTCCATCTTTCCCAGCATCAGGGTCTTTTCCAGGGAGTCTTCTCTTCTCATGAGGTGGCCAAAGTATTGGAGCCTCAGCTTCACGATCTGTCCTTCCAGTGAGCTCTCAGGGCTGATTTCCTTAAGAATGGATACGTTTGATCTTCTTGCAGTCCATGGGACTCTCAAGAGTCTCCTCCAGCACCATAATTCAAAAGCATCAATTCTTCGGCATTCAGCCTTCTTTATGGTCCAGCTCTCACTTACATACATCACTGCTGGGGAAACCATTAGCTTTAACTATGGTTAAACCATAGCTTTAACTTCTTAAAATACTTGAGAACAATTACATTGGGCTGAAACAGTTCGTGATCTCCCTTTAAACAGGACAGAGAAGAAAAAGGAAACCCACCTGTAATAAAAAGTTTGAAAAATAAATGATTAGTTATAGAATGTTTTAAAAATAGATAAATAATAATAATAATAATGATGATGATGATGATGATGATGATGATGATAAAACTATCAGCTCCCTTTCCAAGCACTGAAATACTGGGGGGGGGGGGGAATCACTTCTAAAACCTAATCCAACATGCACAATATTATTTTGCCAGTCACTGCTGCCACAACTGTAATGGAGCAGGTTAACCTTAGTAACTTTTGAAGCACCACTCAGAATATCACCAGGCCAGCGAAAGTGTATCGTCCTCAACAAATCAGCGTAAAGTGCCCCACAAGTTTCCACCAAAATCAGAACGATATATACAATATGTCTTTTTTTTTGGGGGGGGAGGGATGCGGGTGGCACTGTGGGTTAAACCACAGAGCCTAGGACTTGCCAATCAGAAGGTCGGCGGTTCGAATCCCCGAGACGGGGTGAGCTCCCGTTGCTCGGTCCCTGCTCCTGCAAACCTAGCAGTTTGAAAGCACGTCAAGTGCAAGTAGATAAATAGGCACCGCTCCGGCGGGAAGGTAAACGGTGTTTCCGTGTGCTGCTCTGGTTCACCAGAAGCGACTAAGTCATGCTGGCCACATGACCCGGAAGCTGTATGCCGGCACCCTCGGCCAATAAAGCGAGATGAGCGCCACAACCCCAGAGTCATCTGCGACTGGACCTAATGGTCAGGGGTCCCTTTACCTTTACCTTTATGGGGGGGAATGCAATAAAAAGGGGTCAATGTGTTAAATTCCAGCACTTTTAAAACTTGCTGTACCTGCAACAGTTTTAATTGTATTGATTTAAAATGTGGAATATTCACAGGCCTCATCAGGTACATCATCTATGCTAAGAAAACTATTAGCTCAACAGGTAGTTTTTATAAGTGGTAGAATTTTGGGGCTTATAATGGTGGAACTCCCCCCCCCCCCTTTTGCTAAGTGGGAATGTTATTTTAATTCTGCTGTGAAGCCCATGTAAGTTATTTCACCTTCTACCTTATAATGATTTGCTTCAAAATAGAGCATGTCAGAGTGATTTGATAGGGGAAGCTGCTCAGTATTTTCTAACTGTTTCAGAAAAGGGGGGGGGGGAGCAGAACAAGCAGCACTCGTTACTAATGGACTGTGCTGTAATGTGATAGGCTTCAACATAGCAGCAGGACTGAATCTGCAAACACAAATAAAAGAGCAAAATAACTTTGAAATTGTGTACTGATTAATATGCTCAAGTAGTTTCCAGCACTTGTTACAAAAAAGTTAATTAAAGAGTTTACATTTTATCATGCACAGTAAAGAACTCCTGACAGGCATAGTTATAATATGAAATGCTTCAGTTTCCAGTAGAGTTTAATTTAGAGCAACAACAAAGGGAAAAGACGGGAAATAAAACAATTGAAAACGTTGCAAGCAGACTGGCTTAAACTCAAGGGAGGCCTTTCAGAGAACTATTCAGTGGAAGCAAAGCAACCTGCCTTGCTACCCTGGGAATAATATTTTTTTCCTGAATAATTCCCCCACACCCGCCCCAGGTTGAAGTATTTATAGGACACAGTTTATGTCCTATGTAAGTAATTGGCTAGCATATTGGAGAGCTCATTATGCAAATGAAAGAATTTCCAGATATGTTTGTACAATCTGGTGACCTATGTACTGGGGACAAAAATCAACATATGAGTAAGTTGTTGCCAACCATATTTTTTTATGGTCCTTGGTCCTGATCCAGCAGGTGATGCTTGCAGCAGACACTGGGAAATGTTTATTATATATTTTAAAAAGTATTGTAAACATCTTAATACATTAGCGGGATTTTTTAAAAAAACAAAACACTAGTAATATTAGAAATGGTACAGGAAACTTGAGGTTAAAATATAAATTTGGAGTAGATATTATATGTAGTTTAAAAAGAATTTTAAGGAACCAGGGGAGCGGGAAGAGGGAAGTCGTGAGGTTTGGATAATCCCATTTAACAGATATGTTACTGTTTTGATGTAAATTGTTGTTGTTGTACTTGTTAGTGTTTGTTTTTGTTTTTGTTGTTGTTTTGTGATTTTTGTTAGAAAACCCCAAAAAATACTATATATATATATATATATATATATATATATATATATATATATATAGACTATAATTTGGACTTGACAAATGTTTTGCAGAAAACCCAATATATATATGCTCACTGGAAGGACAGATTGTGAAGCTGAGGCTCCAGTACTTTGGCCACCTCATGAGAAGAGAAGACTCCCTGGAGAAGACCCTGATGCTGGGAAAGATGGAGGGCACAAGGAGAAGGGGGCGACAGAGGACGAGATGGTTGGATAGTGTTTTCGAGGTTACCAGCATGAGTCTGACCAAGCTGCGGGGGGCAGTGGAGGACAGGAGTGCCTGGCGTTCTCTGGTCCATGGGGTCACGAAGAGTCGGACACGACTAAACGACTAAACAACAACATATATATATATATATATATATATATATATATATATATATGACTGTAATTTGGACTTGCCACACATTATACAAATCACAGGACTTTACAATACACACAGTGGACAGTGGGAGGGTGTATATACCTTTGCACAGTACACTGGGACCATTTTCACATGTGCAACAAAGCACTTTTTGAGTGGTGCGGGGACCAATTGGGATATGAACTCTGCCAATTTTGAATGCTTCACACTAAAGTACAGTGAGCCCAGATCCCTCCCCCCTATCTCTTTCTCTCTCTCTCTCACCCACACCCACCCACACACACAGAGAGAGTCATCACCCTCTGCCCCCGTCACCCTAAAGGTAAAGGGACCCCTGATCATTAGGTCTAGTTGCGAACGACTCTGGGGTTGTGGTGCTCATCTCGCTTTATTGGCCGAGGGAGCTGGTGGACAGCTTCTGGGTCATGTGGCCAGCATGACTAAGCCGCTTCTGGTGAACCAGAGCAGTGCACGGAAACGCCGTTTACCTTCCCACCAGAGTGGTACCTATTTATCTACCCTACGCTTATTTCCTTATTGTCTTGTCAGGGCAGGGACACCAGGATCACTCGGAGTGGGATTCACCTCATGAACCCCATGAGTGGAAGCCCTGTGGAATGCCTTCCACATGCACAAATGAGCTTTCCCCCACTCCTACCCGATGTGTCCCCTGAAATTGGCTCAGGGTTTCAGGAGAACCCTGAGACAGCACATGAGAGGAAGGGGAAAATATTTCCATCTGGCAAGTTGCAATGTTTTTGCAGATGGAAAATGCTTATAAGGCAGCGTTGAATTCCACCCTGTGTCTCTGCCCTCCTGCTGTTGATGTATCCAGAAAAAATGCCAGAGACAAGGAGCCTTGGGAAATGCCATTCTCCAGGGTCACTTAATCCTCCATTTCTTACATTTCTTAGGGTTACTTACTCCGTGGATGCAGCAGCATTCATTTGTCACATAAACAGATAGGTTTGGGAGGGGAAAAAAGGGAATATCCTGGAATAGGGATGGAGGAGATAATTGGAAGCCCTATTTCCCTCAGAACTGAAAACATGGCTGGGTTTACATATTTGGAATTGGCATCAGGGGAGAAAAATGAGTATGGATGTATACCCATTCCTACTTTTGGATATCTCTCTCTTGCTGTTTGAATGGTGTGCATGTATGAAAGACAGAAATGCAGCTCAAAATGCTCTTGTGTCAGGTATTGTAAATAATTGATTTTTGAATGGGTGGTCATGCAGGAAGACAAATTTACAATTGCATTTGAACCTTCCTGTGATTCTAATGTCATCGCTGGGAACAGAATTGGAAACATTTTTAGTTCTCCACCTACCACTTTCCAAATAAAGTTGTGAGCAATTATGAACATTTTATCTCTTTATTCTCTATTGATTAGAAGTGCCATGGTCAGATCACTTCCTGGTGCAACTGGACTTCTCCGCGACCCTTCCCCTCTGCAGGGAGGTGGGACCGATTTGGATGGTCCGCCCCCGCCACTTAATGGATCCAATTGGCTTCCAGAGAATGGTAGGGGATGTTTTATCCCAAGTTGATGGCCTTTCAGCTGATTCCCTGGTGGCCCGCTGGAATGCGGAGTTAACCAGGGCTATTGACTGTCTGGCTCCGAAGCGCCCTCTCCGATTGCATGGAGCCCGGACAGCCCCGTGGTTTTCCCCGGAGCTGAGGGTGATGAAACAATCGTTGAGACGGCTAGAGCACCGGTGACGGAAAACTCATTCTGAATCAGACCAGACACGGGCTAGAGCTCAACGTCAAGCCTACCAAGTGGCAATGGCGACGGTGAAGAGGGCCTTCTTCGCCGCCTCCATTGCATCTGCAGAAAACAGCAGCAGGAGACTTTTTCAGGTGGTTCGCAATCTATCGGAACCATCTGCACCACCGGGGCCTGGTAGGGACCCCAAGATCTCCTGCAATGCTTTTGCAAAGTTTTTTGCAGATTCAGAAGGAGGTAGACTCCACCGTGGGAGCAGGGCCAGGGTGGGAGAGTGCTAGAGTTCTGTCTAGTCCTGTTACATGGGATCAATTCCAATCTGTTACCTCCGAGGATGTGGACAGGCTGCTTGGACAAGTGAAACCAACCACCTGTCTCCTTGATCCTTGCCCATCCTGGCTGATAAAAGCGAGCCAGGAAGGGCTGGGCGATGGGCTCTGCGGGGTGGTGAACGCTTCCCTCTGTGAGGGAGCCTTCCCAGACCTGCTGAAAGAGGCGGTCATTAAACCGCTTCTTAAAAAAAAACATCTTTAGACCCAGCCAATTTGGCCAACTATCGCCCAGTCTCAAATTTACCATTCTTGGGCAAGGTGATTGAGCGGGTGGTTGCCAAACAACTCCAAGCACGCCTGGAGGATGCGGACCATGTGGATCCCTTCCAATCGGGATTCAGGCCTCACCATGGGACTGAAACTGCCTTGGTTGCGGTGGTTGATGATCTCCGGCGGACTAGAGACAAGGGTGAGAGCTGTTTCCTAGTTCTGCTGGATCTCTCAGTGGCCTTTGACACCATCGACCATAACATCCTTCTGGACCGTCTAGAGGGGCTGGGAGCTGGGGGCACTGTTATACGGTGGTTCCGCTCCTTTCTCCTGGGCCGTGTCCAAAAAGTGGTGGTGGGGGATGAGTGTTCAGACCCCTGGGCTCTCACTTGTGGGGTGCCTCAGGGTTCCGTCCTCTCCCCCATGCTTTTTAATATCTATATGAAGCCACTGGGAGAGATCATCAGGGGGGTTGGGCTGGGTGTTCATCAGTATGCAGATGACACCCAGCTCTACCACTCCTTTAAATCAGAACCAGTGAAGGCGGTGAAGGTCCTGTGTGAGTGCCTGGAGGCTGTTGGAGGATGGATGGCGGCTAACAGATTGAGGTTGAATCCTGACAAGACAGAAGTACTGTTTTTGGGGGACCGGGGGCGGGCGGGTGTGGGGGATTCCCTGGTCCTGAATGGGGTAACTGTGCCCCTGAAGGACCAGGTGCGCAGCCTGGGAGTTATTTTGGACTCACAGCTGTCCATGGAGGCACAGGTTAATTCTGTGTCCAGGGCAGCTGTCTACCAGCTCCACCTGGTACGCAGGCTAAGACCCTCCCTGCCCGCGGACTGTCTTGCCAGAGTGGTGCATGCTCTGGTTATCTCCCACTTGGACTACTGCAACGTGCTCTACGTGGGGCTACCTTTGAAGGTGACCCAGAAACTGCAATTAATCCAGAATGCGGCCGCCGGGACCACATAACACCAGTTCTGAGAGATCTGCATTGGCTCCCAGTATGTTTCCGAGCACAATTCAAAGTGTTGGTGCTGACCTTTGAAGCCCTAAACGGCCTAAACGGATCTGTATTTGACTTGAATTTTTTTTTTTGTGTGTGTGTGTCATTTTATTTTATTTATTTTATTTCTGTAACCTCTTATATAAATGGGTTTCATATATGTTTCTGTCATAGTGTGAAACTGCTTTGAGGTATTTCATGGGAAGCAATTCATGAAATAAATAAATATACAAATAAATAATCTCTGGCTTGCAGAACTCTGGGTGTTTCTGGTTTTCACTGAGCCTTCATCAACCACACCCAACACACTGAAGAGAAACAGAAAAAAGACTGAAACGAGACCCTCGTGGCTCCATGCAAGAACTAACACTGAAAAGTGAGGAAGAGGGAAGAAGAAACGATTCAGTATATATGTATGTAATGACTAGATTAGAATGAAGATATGGTTTTATTTGTAGATGTGTGTGTGTGGCTTTTCCCTTTTTGTGTTTTGTTTTTCTTTCTTATTTGTATAGTTATATTTTGGATTCAATGTTTGTAATTTTTGTTGTAATTTTGCACTGAAAATAAAATTTTAAAAGAAAATAAAAGATTCAGCGCAATCCCACGCCTTTTTTACCCATAAGTAAACCCAGGGCAGGCACAAGGCACTCTCTCCATTGGTTCAACTCAATAACTTTTTCCTCGACAGCACTGGTCTAGGAAATCCCTGGTAAGTCACTGATCTTTGAATCTGAGACTAAAATGACCGCTCTTGTATAATTTGTCAAGATGTACACCTGTGTACATGCAGGTGGCGCTGTGGGTTAAACCAAAGAGCCTAGGGCATGCCAATCAGAAGGTCAGCAGTTCAAATCCTTGTGACGGGGTGAGCTCCCATTGCTTGGTCCCTGCTCCTGCCAACCTAGCAGTTCAAAAGCACGCCAAAATGCAAGTCGATAAATAGGTACCACTCTGGCGGGAAGGTAAACGGCATTTCCGTGCGCTGCTCTGGTTCACCAGAAGCGGCTTAGTCATGCTGGCCACATGACTGGACGCTATACGCCGGCTCCCTCGGCCAATAAAGCGAGATGAGTGCCACAATTCCAGAGTCGTCCACGACTGGACCTAATGGTCAGGGGTCCCTTTACCTTTACTACACCTGTGTCATCATTTCACCTTTTTAATATCTCACAAAGGCAACATCATGAGTGAGCTCTCCCTCCCCTTTAGATTCTCAGGAACCACTTTCCACTTCATGATCAATGTGAGAGAAGACAACTCGAAAACACTACTTGCCGAGCGGCCTTGGACCTGTTAACATTTTCGCCCTCCTTTGCAGAACTATTGGCAAGAATAAAGTGGGTCAACTCTTTGTATGCTGCATTGAGCCCTTTAGAGAGAAAGCAAGATTCAAATGAGTCACTAAAGCAACCCCCAGTTTATAACAACGTTTAATTGATCAACGGGCTGAGAGACAGCTTGTAATGAGTGACAGTTATTTACTTTTCACTCCTTAGCACTTTTGTAAAGAAGACATCATTCTGGATACCCGCCAAGGCATTTTCTCTCTACACCAGGATGGAATGTATTGTTTAATTTAATTTCCCCCCAGAGTTTTTTGTTTTTGTTTTTTTGGAAAGAAAGAGTTTGTCATTGCCATCCTTCCTTCATATAGCAGTCTCTGTTTGATTACAATTTGCCCTCCAACCAATATTCATTCTGCCTTTGTTCTGATTTTTTTTTCATTTCAAGAAACATTCCTACAATCTTTGCTCCTGACCTATTCAGTCATATGGTCTGGGGCATATTGTCAATCATTAGACGGAGAGGGGAAAATATATATAACCTGAAATACATATTTCCCAGTTATTTTGAAGCTTCAGTATTTGTCACTGGCTCATAAGATAGACATCTAATGATTTACTGGGGGCTTTGTTTACAGACACTCACCTAGACCACTGTTAGGGCTTTTAAAGCAAACTCCCCAATTCTTAAAATTAAAGGAGGAAATACTTTAAGGAACTTAGTATCTCAAGGCAGATAGTTTGTTTCCTCTACCCCACAGGCAGTGCTCTGGCAACTTTCACATGGATGCACATGACTGAGCTGTCCATGGGCATTGCTTCCATAATTCAATATGCTTAAAATGCCATGCTAACAAACCCTTTTTAAAGAAAACAGTGAGAAATAGACTGCAGAAGCATAGTAGGCCCCAAAGGAGAAAGTTGCTCTAAGCAGAAACTTAAAACAGCATCAGGAAACGTATGTGATGCAAAACCAAAACAAAATATTAAGGAACATGGGGGTTGTCATAACTCAAGAGACTGTTAACAAATACAAAACTTAAGTCTTTGGGAAAATGTGAGTTTATAAATATGCTGCTGGGACTAACTGCCTCATCATACAAATCTCTGTTTTCTGCAGTGGGTGAAAACATTGACCTGGAATTAAAGATAAGAAGTTGTATCCAACTAAGTCATTGATTTCAGTTTGCCTACTCTGATGACGTCTGATTTGGAGAACAACAACCTTTATACTGCAGCTTTTCAGTCTTCTAGCAAAGGGCTTTGCATATGCTAACTGTGTAGACTGCCTTGTCCATGTATATTGCAGATGGAAGACTGAGTATGAAAGAGAACAGCATGCCTAAAAAATTGTGAGCGGCATACGATCCAGACCTTGCTATTGAGCTGCAGGACTCCCCCAGACCACACCGCTTCTTCCAGCCCCCTCCCCTCATCCATGGCCTCCTTGAGTACCATTCCCTTGCTGAAAAGGTGATGATTCCTTTTTTTACCTGGGCTGGATCTACACTGACCTGTTTAGCATTATTAGAATGATATTAGATATTGTCTCGGACGCAGGTGGCACTGTGGGTTAAAGCCTCAGCGCCTAGGGCTTGCCGATCGAAAGGTCGGCGGTTCGAATCCCTGCGGCGGGGTGCGCTCCCGCTGCTCGGTCCCAGCGCCTGCCCACCTAGCAGTTCGAAAGCACCTCCGGGTGCAAGTAGATAAATAGGGACCGCTTACCAGCGGGAAGGTAAACGGCGTTTCCGTGTGCGGCTCTGGCTCTGGCTCTGGCTCTGGCCAGAGCAGCGATGTCACGCTGGCCACGTGACCCGGAAGTGTCTCCGGACAGCGCTGGCCGCTGGCCTCTTAAGTGAGATGGGCGCACAACCCCAGAGTCTGTCAAGACTGGCCCGTACGGGCAGGGGTACCTTTACCTTTACCTTTAGATATTGTCTCAGGGCATACTTGTAAAAAAAAGCATTTCTTACCTCCGTCAGAAATCTGTTTCCCTACTGCTGGTTGATCTCTGGTTTCACATTTTAATAACGCATTATGAACGTTAAAATAGAACGGCATTTGACTGTGTGGTTATCAAAACCATTCCTTAACCTTTCCTTAACATTAAAAACCATGAGCGTAGATCCATCTCTGGTTGGAGAGACATGTATATCAAAAGCTCTGGCTCTTCCTTGGTTGGAATGTAGTCCACTGTACGAAGAGTTATATCTATTGTGCCACTCTGGCCCTGTCCATCACTGCCACATGATGCAATGTGGACCTTGGGCTGAAGACATTTGCCCACCCCTGCATCATATCATTATATTTTTTCATTATTATTTAAAGACAAAACCTTATTTTGAATTGCCAGTCGGGTGTTTTATGGAAGTGGGGCAAAATACTGCCAAAATGCTGTTCAGATTCTGTTCCAGTTCTTGAGGGGTGGGAAGTAAAAGAAAAATACAGTGGTACCTCGGGTTACATACGCGTCAGGTTACATACGCTTCAGGTTACAGACTACGCTAACCCAGAAATACTACCTTGGGTTAAGAACTTCGCTTCAGGATGAGAACAGAAATCGTGCTCCGGCGGTGCGGCGGCAGCAGGAGGCCCCATTAGCTAAAGTGGTGCTTCAGGTTAAGAACAGTTTCAGGTTAAGAACGGACCTCCGGAACGAATTAAGTACTTAACCCGAGGTACCACTGTGCATTCCTTTCAGAAGCTATGTACTTGTTTTTGATTGTTGATGATGATGACATGTAGGCTGGTGTTAACCAATATTTTGGTCCAGCCATGCATTCAGTGGAGCTTCTTCCCAAGCAGGTATACATAGGCTTGCCGCCTTGATTGTATAATGCTAACTGTAAGATATATTTTTTGTAATTGATGCAAAGGGATCGATTCTCTGCAATTTTTTCTTTTCTAATGCTATGGTATAATTTACTTCTGCCTTACATAATCGACAAAGATCAGCCTGTAGCACAGAACATCAAAGATGACGGCAAAGGCTTTTAGGGGAGGAGAGGAAGTAACTACAACTGATCATTTATAGAGAGTCTTCTTGGGGGCATGGGAATTTGCAGGTCTCCAAGTCTATGTTTATTATGAATCAAGGGTTGGTTAATATGATGTGGAAAAGGGAAATTGCATTATATTTATTTATCCACGTTTTATTTCTGGAAGAGTTAATCCTGGTCCACATCAAATTCCAAAATGCCTTTAGCATTTTTCCCACTAGATCTATGGGCAACTCCTCAGATGCCTTTCGGTGAGTACCGAAAACCAAAAAAACCAACAACCACCACTGCGGTCAAAATCGGACTGTACAGATCTCACAATATATTAATTAGGAAATCAGCCATGAAATTAGAAGCCATTTCTAATGCTGCTCTAGATTGGCAATACTAGAAGAACCATTCGCTGTGTAGATTCAGGGCTTTATATGTTTTTGCCAGCGTTAAAGCTGATATACTTTCTCATGCTTCAGAGATGCGTGAGTCAGCATGTTGTGTAATTTCTGAAAGGAATCCCTGTGGAAACATGGCAAACTTTTTCTGTGCTGCAAACTGTACCAGTTCACAGTGCATTACATGCCACAAAGCAGATTAAGGAAACTGAGCGGGCTGATCATCTTGAAGGAGTTTTGTGGTGGTATTCCTCTACATAGAGAAGATTTCCCCACCTCCCTAGACCAGTATGTCAGTTAGGTGGAGTGCCTCTAAACATGTGCAAAGTTAAAGGTAAAGGTAAAGGGACCCCTGACCATTAGGTCCAGTCGTGGCTGACTCTGGGGTTGCGGTGCTCATCTTGCTTTATTGGCCGAGGGAGCCGGCGTACAGCTTCCAGGTCATGGGGCCAGCATGACTAAGCCGCTTCTGGCAAACCAGAGCAGTGCACGGAAACGCCATTTACCTTCCCACCAGAGTGGTACCTATTTATCTACTTGCACTTTGACGTGCTTTTGAACTGCTAGGTTGGCAGGACCAGGGACTGAGCAACGGGAGCTCACCCCGTCGTGGGGATTCGAACCACCAACCTTCTGATCGGCAAGTCCTAGGCTCTGTGGTTTAACCCACAGTGCCACCTGTGTCCAAAGTCCGTTTGCAAAGTTACTCCCACACAAAAGTTTCTTTAAAGTTCTGAAGGGAGGGGAGGAAACTCCCGATCATGTGCATAGCATGTTTCCTTTACTGAGGGATTTTTCACATTTCCCTCTCTTCAGAATTTTTCTTTCATGAAAGGTAGATGGGTGACTCTATTAGAGTAACAACAGAAAACAAAACAACTGAATGAACTAGAGAAAGCACACAGAGTGAGAAATGGGAAAGAGGCCACAGAAGCTGAGGGAAGTGTGTGGTTCACACTTCTGCTATGATGTTCCCTTTGATTATTTTTTTAAAACCATACCCAGCTACAAAGCCTGAACAAAATCTGTGCATCACTCGAGCCTTTCATAGCTTCTCCCTGCTTAGTGCCACTGCTGGTGACATTTGCATTCTTATAAGGAGCAAATCCCCCTTTCCCCAGTGAATGCCATGCTTGTGGAAATGAAACCTAGGGAATGTTTGTCCAGAAAAGATATACTCAGAATAGATTATTCCCTCTTCATCTGTTCATCTGTGCCAGAATAAATTGTTCCCAGAAAGCCACTGTTTATGAAATTGGGATCAGGAGAGCAACGCCTCAGATGGTTTCAATGAACCTATCACCCTATTCCCCCCGCCTTGGAAATGATTCAGCCAAGCAAGGTGCCATCTGCATGATACATTTAAAACAGTATCGTACCACTTTAAAAGAGTCATGGTTTCCCCCAATGCAGTGCTATTTTTTTCTAGAAAAAGAAGTGCTGGAGCTCACCATGAACACCTCCCTCATTCTCTTAGAATGGGAACAGCGCCCACCTGAGAGGTGCTGGAACTGAGTTCCAGTGAGTTCCAGCTGAAAAAAGCCCTGCCCCAAGGGATCCTGGGAACTGTAGGTTGTTAAGGGTACTGAGAGTTGTTAGGAAACCCCCAATTCCACTCACATCTACAAGTCTTAATTCCACTTTTCAGGGAATTCTGTTTGCTGTTAAACTACTGTTAAAACTGTTAAACTGAGAGCTGGAGCTCTGTGAGGAGAACTGGGTCATGAATTGGGTCGTATGGTTGACATGTGTTGGAGTCCAGCAACATCTATTGGATCGAAAGTTAGCCACTCCTGCTCTAAACACTATACAGTGGTACCTCGGGTTAAGAACTTAATTCATTCTGGAGGTCCGTTCTTAACCTGAAATTGTTCTTAACCTGAAGCACCACTTTAGCTAATGGGGCCTCCTGCTGCCACTGTGCCACTACCGCACAATTTCTGTTCTTATCCTGAAGTAAAGTTCTTAACCTGAAGTACAATTTCTGGGTTAGTGGGGTCTGTAACCTGAAGCATCTGTAACCTGAAGCATCTGTAACCTGAGGTACCACAGCACTCTTCTGAACGCTTCTGGCACAAACTCAATTTGAAAAACCCCCCAAGAAAAATGGAATGAAAATTAAAGGTGGTCTTGTTTGTTGGTTACCAGAAAGCTTTGGGACAGGTACACCAGCTAGTCCACAACTCCTCTCAGTGTCCTCCTCTGGAAATTTGCAGAAGAGTAACATTTCCATTATTTGGCTCCAATACTTTGGCCACCTCATGAGAAGAGAAGACTCCCTGGAAAAGACCCTGATGTTGGGAAAGATGGAGGGCACAAGGAGAAGGGGACGACAGAGGACGAGATGGTTGGACAGTGTTCTCGAAGCTACCAGCATGAGTTTGACCAAACTATGGGAGGCAGTGGAAGACAGAAGTGCCTGCAATGTTCTGGTCCATGGGGTCATGAAAAGTCGGACACGACTAAATGACTAAACAACAACAACATTTCCATGTCATCTTGATTTTTCTTCCCTAACCCCAAATAAAGAAAGTCTGCAGCTTTTGTGGGACATGGTAGAGTGAGAAAAAGCTTGTGGGTCAGGATGCTACCCCAACTAAGAGGCAAGGCCTGTTAACTGTGATCCAACTTGGGCAAAAACAAAAAACAAAAAAAACCCCACCAGGAAGCAGCATCCTAATCTGACTTATGCCTCAGATTTCATACAGAACTGGAGCACACCTCAACTTGATACCATCTTTCAATTGCCATGCATTCTCCCAAGGGATTCTGGGAATTGTAGTTTGGTTGAAGGTGCTGCTAATTCATTTTTCAGAGAGCCCTCAACTACTCACAGAAATTACCCTTTCACTTTAATTAGTATTATTAAATGACTGTAAAGGAATGTAGGCCTTAGCTATGCTCCCAGTATCTAAGAGTGCAATAAACTGCAAAGTTCCAATCATTGATAGGGTCACGCTTAACAATATATTGCATATTTCCTGTCCTCATAATATTAGCTTTACCTGACTAGCCGAAATCTTCTGCAGTTGCAATGAAACATTAAATGAAATGTCTTTCTGGGGCACGGGGGCTCTTTAGACATGAGCAAAGAAGGGAACATTAAGAGAGAGAGGAAATGAAGAATGAAGCAACCATACGCAATGTACATCTAACCAGTGAGGAGCCTGACAAGTAAAAAGCTTTATAGCTCCAAGCTTTCCCTGGGTGGGCAGGCCAGAAGTGGATTTCAGAGCAGGACAGAGTCTTCTGGGGAAAGGAGGGCTGACATTTTCATTTTATAATTAGGGCTTAACTCATAAGTATTGCATTGTTTTGAGTTCGTTTTCATCAGTGTCAAAAAGCACCTTCATGTTTTCAGCAATTTTTGACATCCTGAATAGATCTGTATCATTTTGATGCTGTTTCCCATCTTCCTGGCCCTTAACAGTCCAGGCAACAGCACTCCTCTGCTGATGTTCAGCTGCATATTGCCTCCAGACAGGGAAGTTCTTTCACATTGTACATGGTTTTACTGCAAGGGCACTGAAATGAGAAGAAACTGTTTTAGTGGAGCGCTGTGGGTTAAACCACAAAGCCTAGGACTTGCCGATCAGAAGGTTGGCGGTTCGAATCCCCGCAACAGGGTGAGCTCCCGTTGCTCGGTCCCTGCTCCTGCCCACCTAGCAGTTCGAAAGCACGTCAAAGTGCAAGTAGATAAATAGGTACCACTCCAGCGGGAAGGTAAAAAGCGTTTCTGTGCGCTGCTCTGGTTTGCAAGAAGCGGCTTAGTCATGCTGGCCACATGACCCAGAAGCTGTACGCTGGCTCCCTCGGCCAATAAAGCGAGATGAGCACCGCAACCCCAGAGTCGGCCATGACTGGACCTAGTGGTCAGGGGTCCCTTTACCTTTTTAACCGTATTGAGCCAAAAGCTGAAGCCTGGACAGGACTGTCTTAAAGTGTGTGGTTCTTCTGCATGTTTACATTCCTGAAAACAGCTTTCTCCTCTCTTTTCCTTTTGCTTGACTCCTGTGTATTTGCCATTGGGATTTTTTTTAAAAAAAAATTTTCTGCATTTGCTTGCTGCACATTCAACTTAACAGTGTTCTCAGGGCAGTGTAAAATCAGAGGATGCATAATAAACATTGGTAGCAACAATAATTGCTAACATGTCGGAGATTTTTTTAAAAAAACTTGAAAGCATAGCAAAAGAAAACTTATCTGCGTTGCCAGATAAGGAGAGCATCCTAGAAGGGGCCACCACAAAAAGTGCCTCTTTGCAGCTGCCACCTGCCTTACCTCAGAAGATGGAACACCTGGCATTTTAGATAATGAGTACAGGCAATGGCTGCTTTTGAATTATGGTGTTGGAGGAGACTCTTGAGAGTCCCATGGACTGCAAGAAGATCAAACCTCTCCATTCTGAAGGAAATCAGCCCTGAGTGCTCACTGGAAATCAGCCCTGAGTGCTCACTGGAAGGACAGATCCTGAAGCTGAGGCTCCAATACTTTGGCCACCTCATGAGAAGAGAAGACTCCCTGGAAAAGACCCTGATGCTGGGAAAGACGGAGGGCACAAGGAGAAGGGGATGACAGAGGACGAGATGGTTGGACAGTCTTCTCGAAGCTACCTGCATGAGTTTGACCAAACTGCGGGAGGCAGTGGAAGACAGGAGTGCCTGGCGTGCTCTGGTCCATGAGGTCACAAAGAGTCAGACACGACTAAACAACTAAACAACAACAACAACAGGCAATGGCAAAAGGGGCTGGTGCTATGAAAAAGGAAGAATGACCTTGCTAGCAAAAGCAGGCCTTCAGATTGCTCCATTGGGCAGCCCTCCACAGGCTTTCAGCCTGGACTTGTGAGGGCAAAGGGATGTAGAGAGAAAAGGTCACATGACAGCCCTGCCCCCAGTGCCCCTGGGCATGCCAGATGTAGGTGCTCCACTCCACCCAAAGTGGAGACAAGGGTCTGGAAAGGACTTTCAAGTGTATTTGACTGAACCTGTTTACAAGCTTCCTTGAAATTGGGAACCTGTGTATAGCACATCAGGATTCTTGATTGTGAGGAGGCTTGTCTACAGGTTCAAGTAAATATGTTTACAAGAAGACCTTCTTGCTAACACGGCAGAGGCCAGTAGTAGATGGGGGTCAGGAGACAGTTCTGTACATGCTCTCCATCCCTCTACACACCTTTGCTCTCATGTGTCCAGGCTGAACTCCCGAGGAGGACTTGCCTCTCCTGTTAAAGTGGAGGCTTGCCTGCTGTGACACAAGCTGCTGGCACAGTTCTGATATTAGTCTACTTACGGAAAGGATACAGGTGAGAGCCTTTATGGTGAAATAATTTTTTCTGGAGCAAACTAGCAGTTAAATCAAAGACACTTCTGTGATGTCTGAGTCCACTGTATTTGAACTGTATGTACTCTGTCAGATGAAATAAATCCTACTTGAATCTAAGCAGCAGTGGGACTTCCTTTAAACTTCTGAGGAGGTGGAAAGAAAATCCATGAGAAGCAAAAAGGCTTCAACAGGAGAGAGAGAGAAAAAAACTCACCAAACGAATCCATTTCACATTTTTGTAGCCTGTAGTTTAGTATTCCGTTCAAGCACAAAAGTGTCCTATTTTGATCATACGTTCTTGACACTTTTCATTTCATTGCTACAAGTACGTGATTTTCCTGTGACCTACATCAAATTCTAATGAGCCAATAATCTCGAATCTCAATATACTTAAGAATCTAATTCTCAAGGTACTTGAGAATCACCTGGATATGAGCCCAAAGGGAAGGTTATGCAGAAGAAGAGGTCTGGCTAAGCACATAGGATATGGACTGTTCTGAACAGTCTCCACTGAATTATATGGGACGTGAATGAGAAGCGGGCCAGAAGCAGGGGACAGATCCTGACTGCAAATGTTAACTTTTCCGTTAACAGAGAATGGCTCTCATTCACTCCTATGGGGTAAACCCAGTGCCGGATTTACATATAAGCTAAACAAGCTATAGCTTAGGGCCCCACTCTCTTGGGGGCCCCCAAAAAAATTAAAGGGGAAGAAACTGGATGTACATTTCCAAAATATAAGATAACAAACAAATAAAATAAAACCTACATTCAGCAACAGTGTTTTGTGTTGTGTAGGCTCCTATGATGTAAGCAATGGGCCCCGCCTGCTAGCCTGCTCCCTAAAATATCACTGGTTTGCTCATTTCTATATATATATTGCTCATTTCTATATATAATAGCAGGGGAGAGAAGGCAAGCAAAATGCGAGGGAGATAGTGAAAGATACAGGAAATTGAATGCAGATTTCCAAAAAATAGCAAGGAGAGACAAGAAGGCCTTCTTAAACGAGCAATGTAAAGAAATAGAGGAAAACAACAGAATGGGAAGAACCAGAGATCTGTTCAAGAAAATTGGAGATATGAAAGGAACATTTTGTACAAAGGTTACCATAATAAAGGACAAAAGTGGTAAGGACCTAACAGAAGCAGAAGACATCAAGAAGAGGTGGCAAGAATACACAGAGGAATTATACCAGAAAGATATGGATGGCTCGTACACCCCAGGTAGTGTGGTTGCTGACCTTGAGCCAGACATCCTGGAGAGTGAAGTCAAATGGGCCTTAGAAAGCACTGCAAATAACAAGGCCAGTGGAAGTGATGGTATTCCAGCTGAACTATTTAAAATTTTAAAAGATGATGCTGTTAAGGTGCTACACTCAATATGCCAGCAAGTTTGGAAAACTCAGCAGTGGCCAGAGGATTGGAGAAGATCAGTCTACATCCCAGTCCCAAAGAAGGGCAGTGCCAAAGAATGCTCCAACTACCGCACAATTGCACTCATTTCACACGCTAGCAAGGTTATGCTTAAAATTCTACAAGGCAGGCTTAAGCAGTATGTGGACCGAGAACTCCCAGAAGTGCAAGCTGGATTTCGAAGTGGCAGAGGAACCAGAGACCAAATTGCAAACATGCGCTGGATTATGGAGAAAGCTAGAGAGTTCCAGAAAGACATCTACTTCTGCTTCATTGACTATGCAAAAGCCTTTGACTGTGTCGACCACAGCAAACTATGGCAAGTTCTTAAAGAAATGGGAGTGCCTGATCACCTCATCTGTCTCCTGAGAAATCTCTATGTGGGACAAGAAGCTACAGTTAGAACTGGATATGGAACAACTGATTGGTTCAAAATTGGGAAAGGAGTACGGCAAGGCAGCATATTGTCTCCCTGCTTGTTTAACTTATATGCAGAATTCATCATGCAAAAGGCTGGGCTGGATGAATCCCAAGCCGGAATTAAGATTGCCGGAAGAAATATCAACAACCTCAGATATGCAGATGACACAACCTTGATGGCAGAAAGTGAGGAGGAATTAAAGAACCTTTTAATGAGGGTGAAAGAGGAGAGCACAAAATATGGTCTGAAGCTCAACATCAAAAAAACGAAGATCATGGCCACTGGTCCCATCACCTCCTGGCAAATAGAAGGGGAAGAAATGGAGGCAGTGAGAGATTTTACTTTCTTGGGCTCCATGATCACTGCAGATGGTGACAGCAGTCATGAAATTAAAAGACGCCTGCTCCTTGGGAGAAAGGCAATGGCAAACCTAGACAGCATCTTAAAAAGCAGAGACATCACCTTGCCAACAAAGGTCCATATAGTTAAAGCCATGGTTTTCCCAGTAGTGATGTATGGAAGTGAGAGCTGGACCATCAAGAAGGCTGATCGCCGAAGAATTGATGCTTTTGAATTATGGTGCTGGAGGAGACTCTTGAGAGTCCCATGGAGTGCAAGAAGATCAAACGTATCCATTCTGAAGGAAATCAGCCCTGAGTGCTCACTGGAAGGACAGATCGTGAAGCTGAGGCTCCAATACTTTGGCCACCTCATGAGAAGAGAAGACTCCCTGGAAAAGACCCTGATGTTGGGAAAGATGGAGGGCACAAGGAGAAGGGGCCGACAGAGGAAGAGATGGTTGGACAGAGTTCTCGAAACTACAAACATGAGTCTGACCAAACTGCGGGAGGCAGTGGAAGACAGGAGTGCCTGGCGTGCTCTGGTCCATGGGGTCACGAAGAGTCGGACATGACTAAACGACTAAACAACAACAACATATATATGGTGCCTACATTCTGCATGGACTGGTTGAATGGCAACATGTGTAAATGGCCTGAGATACCTATTAGGTCCATCCATTACCATATAGCATATATTCAACACAAAAAACAGCAACAATTTGTTGTTGACAAAGGACAGCTGGAGATATAAAGAGCCCCATTACCTTCAGTAGCTTAGGGCCTCATCAAACCTAAATCCGGCCCTGGGTAAACCCAGCACTGCACATACTGTATGACAACACTGTCATTGTTCAAATGGGTAGTATTCAGTAGTAGTTACCCTTCTGAGATGGGAAGGGTCAATATAAACCTGTGAACAGTGTGGACAACAGCACATCATATTCTCCAACTGGATTTAAACAGCCCGTGCTCAAGTTTGCAGCTGGAGTGGGATGCTAACAGTATTGTAGTATGTCAGAAGAAAGGGTATGAAAACCATGCCACTTCCACTTTGGAGCTAATTTAGGTTTCTCTGCTGCCACTGCAAAGCTCCATAATGATTCTTCTGCTCTGTCTGATGCTCTGGAAGTGATTTCCTGAGTTGCAAGCCCTCCTGGCTCCTCACCCCCGGTTTGCTTTTCTGTTCACAGCGACATGTGTTTGCTTGAATACCGTCAGCGGATCTGTGGACTTTAGCTGTAGCATTCACCTTGCAAAAGCAACCACAGCATTTCAGGTAATCATTTTCTCTTCGGCTCCCTGCTGTGCAGCTAAAAGCTTCCAAATTCAGACTCTCATGTGTACAGTTTTTCTCAAAGGGAAGCCAAGTATAAGGTCGTTTGAAGACAAGCCACTGGACATCTGCAGTTCTGTAGAGGACAGCTGATCTGAAGTGTCATACTTTATCCAATTAACGTTAAAACAGCATTTCCCCTTAATTGCACAACACATCTAACAAGCACCAAGCCTAGAGACAAACCCCACACACCTCATGTTTAAGTATTCTTCCCTCCTTACAGATGAAGACCTCACCCCACACTTTTAAAATTTGCATGAAAGAAAAGGAATTAGCTCTTTTTTCCAAAGAGGAGTAAGTTTTAAGGGAATGCTGGTATTAAAAGGGGGGGGGGGACACACAAATTCTAAAGCATGGTGGCTAAACCAGATTAAGTAAAACACATCCTGGTTTGAAGCTCAGACAGAATATAAAACATCTTAATCCCTTTCCAGTTGGATACCACAGGCAGCTTTTGAGCAGGAGAAACCAGGATATGGTTAGCAACCGAGTATTTCATCATCATGCCCGGTCATTTTTGTTCTATTAGCCTAAACCTCTGCACCGCTCCTTTGATAGATGCTGGAAAAACAACCAGGCAAAGCCTGAAGCGCTACAGTGTCTGTTAAAGTGTTATTTATACAGTCCAGAGAAGCTGAGAAATAGCCTACTGAAAGATGGTCTTTGTCAACCCATTTAGATGGAAATTCAATGTATCTGCAAGCAAGAACATGAGAGATCTGTGTGCTTTCCCGAGTAGCATGCACTTAAATAGATTCTCGCCGGATGATGTAGCCACTAGGCCTTTGTGAGCTCAAGGAACCTGGCCAATCGCCCTGTCTGTGAATCAGCAGAATTAGCTAATTCTCCCATTGGCAAGCTACAGGGCCAGCTAAAGTCTGCTGTTCCGATCCCTTGGGCATGTCATTTACATATACCACCCAGCTCCTACTTTAAGTGTGCTCTTGTTTTGGTTTAGTGTTTCCTTTAATTTGAAATGGCCGTGTTTCCCCCCCTCTTGCTGTACAGTTGAAAGAAAGTGTTTGGCTGATGTTAGGACAAAAAAGACTTGGTATTATAGAAGATGAATGAAACCCAAAGAAGGAGGAAGAGAAAAGGCAGGGATTGAGCCTCAGATATAGCCACAAAGCCGGCCACTCAGTACATGCTAATTCAGTAAAAGCTAAAGGAACAGTTGCTCAAAGAATTTTGGCCACAAGGGTTCATGGCCACTTTGGCCCATTAATGTCCCGCTCACCCTTGGTTTAAGAGTCTCAGTGGAGATTATTGGGTCACTGGTTGACATGTTCAGAGAGGATTCCCCCTCTCTGGTTAGTGGGTTTTCTGCCTTTCCCTCAGTGAAGTGCTTCGTTGTACAGTGGTACCTCGGGTTAAGTACTTAATTCGTTCCAGAGGTCTGTTCTTAACCTGAAACTGTTCTTAACCTGAAGCACCACTTTAGCTAATGGGGCTTCCTGCTGCCACCGCACAGCCGGAGCACAATTTCTGTTCTCATCCTGAAGCAAAGTTCTTAACCTGAAGCACTATTTCTGAGTTAGTGGAGTCTGTAACCTGAAATGTATGTAACCCGAGGTACCACTGTACTGAGAGATTGGAAATGGCATTGGGCAGGATCAGCAGGGCTGTCTTAAGCATATCCGGTGCCGTGGTTCAAAGCTCCTTCCGGTGCCCCCCTCCCGTTTCCCAGAGTTGTTTAGCCAGGATGGCGCTGCTGGTGGGGCTGGAGGGCGGCTCCTCCGGCGGGGAAGAGGCAGAGGCTGGACGCGGCATCTCCTGGCTCAGCTGGCAGCTTCATGCTGCGGTGGCCACGGCAGACCATTACAGATGGGGATAATGTGTCATTTTTGGTTTCTCTCCATTCCTAAATTGTCCCATTTCCACATCAGTTTGCATTTAGAGGGACGCAGGTGGCGCTGTGGGTTAAAGCCTCAGCGCCTAGGGCTTGCCGATCGAAAGGTCGGCGGTTCGAATCCCTGCGGCGGGGTTCGCTCCCGCTGCTCGGTCCCAGCGCCTGCCAACCTAGCAGTTCGAAAGCACTTCCGGGTGCAAGTAGATAAATAGGGACCGCTTACCAGCGGGAAGGTAAACGGCGTTTCCGTGTGCGGCTCTGGCCAGAGCAGCGATGTCACGCTGGCCACGTGACCCGGAAGTGTCTCCGGACAGCGCTGGCCCCTGGCCTCTTAAGTGAGATGGGCGCACAACCCCAGAGTCTGTCAAGACTGGCCCGCACGGGCAGGGGTACCTTTACCTTTACCTTTACCTTGCATTTAGAAAAGACGTCTGTACAACCATGTGCATGCGTTTCTGCTGCTGTTCTCATGATATGATAATTTTTGCATGCAATTTTGCCTTACACACACTCTTACAATAAATTACTTATAACATGATGGATCCCCCCCATGCTATTTTCACATTTTTATGCACACCTTCCCTAATTAATTGTTGCATGCTACCCCAGTCTCTGAGCGATGTGAGGTTCCAGCGGTTCCAAGTGCGCACCCAGGGTTCGTGTTACATTTGGAATGGGGCGGAGCAGGGACTGTGGTGTCTTTATGATATATGGTTTATTTTCACATACATACAACCTGAGCCTACTATGGAGGGGTTCACAGCATTAACACCCCAATAGCCACAACCTTGGATTCAGAGATCAGGCATGGCTGTGTGTGTGTGTGTGTGTGTGTGTGTGTGGCTTACCTAGGGTTGCCATTTGTTTGGAATTTCCCAGACATAACCAGGATTTGGCCATAGGAAAATGTGTCCAGGTTGAAATTGTTGAAATGCCCAGGAAAATCTGTCTATATGGCAACCCACGGTTGGTAATGTTGACTATAGTGAATTTCCTTAAAAACAGCTCAAAAATAGCTATTTTTTTTTTAGGTTTAGCAAAGAAAGCTAAACAACTCTGCCAACCTCTTTTGTGTCCAGATTTTCACCTTTTGAAATATGGTAACCCTAAGCTTGCCACCCTGCAGCTCTGCTTCCAGCTTCTAGCTCACATAACTCTCCTCTCAACTCTGTCTTTCTAACTACCAGTGAGTTAAGGGAGAGGGTATCACCTATTTACCGTAACTTCTGGCACAGAGCCACTTCCTTTAGCTCACCAGGAAACTAGCCTGGCTATTCCAGGAATTTACTTACATTTTAACACTGGATCCAGGAATTAGAAGGGTCTCAGCATATACCACCACCCTGAAACTCATGGCAATGTGCTTCTTTGTAAGTAATGGCTGCAGCGAGTACATTGCAACATCCAGAGAAGTGCAAATTTCAAAGAATAGCTGTGTTTTGGTTTGTGCATTGGTTCAGAAAGTGCAAATAGATAGGTTTGCATTAAAATTAAAAGCCAAACAAATTTCTTCCCAGTCCCTAGTTACTATATGCCTTAAAAAAAATATGTTTTTGAGCTGCTTTGGAATTGCTGTTGTTACACTATGTGTTGCTTTGTGCTGTACTCTCTGTTTTATTGGGTTTGTACGTAGCCATTTTAAAATGAAGAAGAAGAAGAAGAAGAAGAAGAAGAAGAGGAAGAAGAAGAAGAAGAAGAAGAAGAAGAAGAAGAAGAAGAAGAAGAAGAAGAAGAAGAAGAAGAAGAAGAAGAAGAAGAAGAAGAAATGTTTGGGTCATTGTAAACACAGTTGGCATGTGTGTGATACTTGCAAGTGTTCAAAGTACTTTGCGTGTTCAGACCCAGAGACCTCCCCACTAAATAAAGACACATTTGACTCAAATTTTAGTTTGGTTTTTGGCAGTATTTAGGCCACAACTTTATTGATTACAGAAA
This sequence comes from Podarcis cretensis, assembly GCF_951804945.1. NCBI lineage: Eukaryota > Metazoa > Chordata > Lepidosauria > Squamata > Lacertidae > Podarcis > Podarcis cretensis. The sequence goes on along the minus strand of NC_137176.1, from coordinate 11,841,981 downwards.
GGGATTGGTTACATAAGCTCTGGTTTGACTAGCTCCATACACCCTTGCAGGCAGCACTGACCCAGAGCTCTATCATAGGTCAGCCAAGGGTGAACACCTGCGTAAGCGAAAAGCCGGGAACAGGCTATCTCCGCCACCCAAATGTCCCCCTGGACTCAGGCACTGGCACAACCCCCTCGGGGGTAGACCAATCCAGTTGAGTCCCTGGATTCCTTTAATGGAATACCCTTCACATAGGGATGGCAAGACCATTCTCCCATCCCTATCACCTGAACCAGTGCCTATCCACAACCTTACAAGTTGTGACGATTTGCTACACGGTAGGCAAAACCCAAATAACAACAGCCAATCAGCCAAGTGGGGAAATTCCTGCCACGCCCCTGTCCCAAATACAGACAACACACGACGGCATAGCAAGGTCAATCGCAAAATGCCCTAAAAATAGGGAGAGGTGGGCAGGTGTTCTGAATGCACAAGCCAAAAGAGGAAGCTCTGGGACACGTGACTGGGTTTATATAGGTCCCTCGATCCATTTGGACTGCGCCCCATTGGCCAGATTGAACCCAACAACGAGGGACCTACCAATTAGGTGTTGTGGCTGTCCAAGCTCACCCACCCACAACACAGGAGGTCAGTCTCCAGGTCTCACCGCAACATGTGCCCTCTTTTAGGGAGGACACGATTCGTGCATATTATCTCAGCAATCTGCAAAGCAGCCCTGTAAGGTAGGTCAGCAGGGCCGGATTTAGGTTTGATGAGGCCCTAAGCTCCTGAAGGTAATGGGGCCCTTTATATGTCCAGCTGTCCTTTGTCAACAACAAATTGTCACTGGTTTTTGTGTTGAATATATGCTATATGGTAATTTATGGACCTAATAGGTATCTAAAGCCATTTGCACGTAACAAAATATGTGTTTTATCGAAGTAATTGTTGAAGTGAAATACAATTAAGAAGTATATTAATAGTGAAACATAATTAAGAAGTATATTATTAGTGAAATAATTATTAAGCTCTAACTGTATGTAGGTTTCATTTTATTTGTTTTTTATCTTATATTTGGAAATGTAAAAAGGTAAAGGGACCCCTGACCATTAGGTCCAGTCGCGGATGACTCTGGGGTTGTGGCGCTCATCTCGCTTTATTGGCCGAGGGGTCCGGGTCATGTGGCCAGCATGACTAAGTCGCTTCTGGCAAACCAGAGCAGCACACAGAAACGCCATTTACCTTCCCGCCAGAGTGGTACCTATTTATCTACTTGCTCTTTGACCTGCTTTCAAACTGTTTGGTTGGCAGGAGCAGGGACCGAGCAACAGGAGCTCACCCCATTGCGGGGATTCGAACCGCCGACCTTCTGATCGGCAAACCCTAGGCTCTGTGGTTTAATCCACAGCGCCACCCATTTGGAAATGTACATCCACTTTTTTCCCTTTAATTTTTTTTGGGGCCCCCAAGAGAGTGGGGCCCTAAGCTATAGCTTGTTTAGCTTATACCTAAATCCGGCACTGTAGGTAAGTATTTTATTCTCTCTCTTGCGGATTGGCGAGAGAGCGGAAACTGTGATAACAGAGGCTTGCCTAGGGCCACTTAGTAAGCTTTAAGGTGCTACTGGAAGGAATTTTTTTTATTTTGTTTTGACTATGGCAGACCAACACGGCTACCTATCTGTAAATGACCGCTCCCCACTTAAAACGGGGGGCGCCCTTTGCGGGGACGCGTGCAGCCCTGGATCTGGAGTGGCCCCATCAGCATAGGCTTTGCCTTCCCTCAGGTGGGATACCTGGAGGTCCCCGCCTACCCCAGTGAGTTGTCCAATCCCACCTGGGGGAAGCGTTGCCAGGGAAACCAGGACAGGTAGGGGGAGGGATTACCTGCCCACACAATAGAGGGTGGATCTTAATTGTTAATCCTCACTTGGCTCCAGAGCTTCTCCCACCCTACCCACCCTCAGTTAATGCCTTCTTTTGCAGGTTATCTTTTCTTCATAGGTTTTGCAGGTTAACCTGTCTCCACAGGTATGTGGGCGCTGCTACGATAAGGTCGCTGTTAAAGGGCCGGAAAGGAATTTCCCTGCATTGGCAGGTTTTGCCTTTCCCGTAGCAAAACGTCACAACTTTGGCGGTATCAGGCCTTGGGCGGAATCCTTTAGTCCATCTTCCTCTTTGCGGCGGCGATACCAGGGTTCCCCGTTAAAGGGGTTTTTGAAGGGAGGCTTTGGCCGTACGCCGAAAGGTCGTCATTGCTCTCCCCTGCGGCGGCGTAACGGGGGCGGCTATCTCTGCTTGAACATATGTTCTCCAGAGCCGGCCCATCCCCCCCACACACACTGGATAACCCTGATGCTCCCTAGGTCCCCGGCTGGGGACTAGGGAGGGAGAACGCCCAATGCCTGAGCCAAGGTCTACCCACATTTGAAATTTAATAAAGTTGTGGCCAATTTAATCCCATAGCGCGTTGTCTAGAGTCGTTATTCCACATGACGGGGGGGACCACTCGGGATCTGGGGACTCCGCCTGTCCACGCAATGGTTCACTGTGAGCTTCCTGGTTCACTGTGAGCTTCCTGGTCCACTGTGTCACTACACTGCACTGGCTCTCATTAGTATACAGGGCACAGATGTGCCTCTTCCTTCAAATGGTATTGAAGCTGTGCATACAGTAGGATGCTTGTTTCCTCAAAACATAACTGCGATTTCAATTTACCAGCTCTTTATTATTTAAAGTGGGTCCCCCCCCCACCCAAACGTTTGCTAGGCAGAGCTTCTTGTCTCTATTAGCAAGGCGTAGGCTGGTTCCCTTTGTGAGAAGCTGCAGGAGACAGAAATTGTTGGCATCCTATTGCACTTTGCTGAGGAGAATGCTCAACATCTTAACACAAAAGACAAAGCAAAAGCTTTTCACCATAGCGCCTACCACAATATCTGTTTGCAACCCACAAAGAATTGAGAGCATTACAACACAGATAACAAAATGCCGCTGAATATTTTGATTTAGGGGATTTCTGTGGGAATTAGCGATTTCTGTTTAAGAATATAATGCTGCCTCTTTAACATAATTAATGCCCCTTGGATATCCTTCTGTTTGCTATACAAAATCGTGTGTGTACAAAACGTCTTAGATTTCCAGCACTGAAAAATAATCTTTTGTATGCTGTAGGGGAAATGATGTACAGGCCAGCAACTGAAAATCCCAGGAAGCTTTTCAAGTTGTAGCTTTCATGTAACTTTCTCCAAAGTAAGCCAACTAATTCAATGACATGCCCCTGGTACAATTTTGCCAGAGAATGGTTGCAGTAAGGGGGTTGGTGACAAAGCAGCTCTGTGATGCTTTGCTGAGACAGAAATGTCACATGTGGAGGGGAAAGGCAAGGATACAGTTTTGTTTTGTTTTGTAAAGGCTTTTCTGCACTTATCATTTATAGAGGTATAGTTGTTGGATTTTTTTAAAAAAAATGATTTACAGCGGTACCTTGGTTCTCAAACTTAATCCGTCCCAGAAGTCCATTCCAAATCCAAAGTGTTCTAAAACCAAAGCATGCTTTCCCATAGAGAGTAATGCAAAATGGATTAATCCGTTCTAGACTTTTAAAAACAACCCCTAAAACAGCAATTTAACATGAATTTTACTCTCTAATGAGACCATCAATCCATAAAATGAAAGCAATAATCAATGTGCTGTACTATAAAATAAATAGGACAGTATTGTAGAAGATAAAAATTAAAATTTTTTAAAAATCTTACCTGCACTGATGATAGTCATTGTTTGGATGGGGTTTTTTTATCCATTTCCACAGTCACATAATCAATCAATCAGTAGCTGAACTGGGTTCCACACAGCCACAAAAACAAATTAACTGAAAAAGCCTCAGAAACAAAAATGCAAAATAAATAGCAAAAACAAAAGTGCCAAACTTAATCCGTTCCAGAAGTCCGTTTGACTTCCAAAATGTTCAAAAACCAAGGCACAGCTTCTGATGGGTGCAGGCACCCCGGAAACAATAGCCAACAACCGCATCGGATGTTCGTCTTCCAAAAAACATTCAAAAACCGGAACTATTACTTTTGGGTTTTCAGTGTTTGGGAACCAAGACCTTTGAGTACCAAGGTGTGTTTATTTTTTTGCATACCGCTGCATGACATTGCCATTATTCAGCTAGTGTGTTCCACTAAAAATGCTTTCAAAAGCCCACTTTTTCTTCTATCACAAAAACCCCAGCTTTTGTGAAAGATACAAAATGGATCCTCAATACAGGGCAATTCATAATGAAGTATACAGTTTCCATTCACTATATATGTATTTTCATTTGTGTGACATGCGTACAACCACCATGCCTGTCTGCGTGGGGTTGGTGGGCATGGTTTAGACCATGTCTATTTCGCTCTGCCCTCTGATCATCACAAGCTGCCTGTTTGCAAGCTCAGTTAAAAGGAGAGATGTGGCAGAGCACAGGTGCCAGGTTCTGCCTAACTTTTGGGGAGCCTGGCACACATGTGTGACGCCACACAATTGGAGGAGGCCCAACAGGATCTGCCATGGCCACAGGGAGGCCTGATGGGGCCCGAGACAGACAATCAGAACTTCTGTCAGAAAGTCTTCTGACAGACTTCTGGCAGAAAGTCATCTTTAGGCTGGAGGTACTGGGATTCAAATTCCTGCCTAATTCCAAAGCTCACTGGCTATAACATTTCTCAGCCTAAAACTTACCTTGCAGGATTGAGAGGATAAAATGCAGGGGATCATGTATGCATCATGGGAAAAGGTGGAGCAGAAATGTAAATAAGCATGACACAATTCCTCAGGAGGATCACACATGTCCTTATGTTGTCATGAAGTTGAGTTGACTTGTTTCATTTTTTTTTAAATGATATTTATTAGAGTTTCAACAAGAAAAAAGTTACAAAAATAGTAAAAAGAAAATACAAAAAATACAAAAACCAGAAAAAAATAAAAACAATTAAAAATAAATAAATCCCTCTTTCTGTTATCTTACCATTCATTTACTTATTTTCATGACTTCCTCACACCTCCCTTTTTTGTATTCCAGTTAATAGTTAGTTCAGCAAATCCATACCCTCTTTGTTTTCTCTTAGTTCTTTATCTTCACATATTATAACTTTGAATTTTCATCTAATATCAATCCATTTTTACATATTCCTATTTAACCTTATTGCTAAAACCGCTTCATTTCATTCCAACATCATTTTAACATTCAATAATTTTACAGTGTTTCTGTAAATAGTCTTTAAATTTCTTCTAATCTTCTTCCACCAACTCTTCTCCCTGGTCTCGGATTCTGCCAGTCATTTCCGGAGCTGACTTGTTTCAATCAAAAATTCAAGAATAATTTCAAAGGAAGCAGAATGGATTTTGATAAGATTAGTACATTTTCTCAAAGGGTTTTCCCTGCTTAGGAAACAAAGCTGATTGTTTGTTTTTCCTCTGGACACAATAAAGGTAGCACAAATTAAGTCATCTGATGCCTAATTGGCCCCTTAGCTGTGCAAAGCGATGCCGAAGGTTGTGAGGTTAAATTACATAAGAGCTTAAAAACACTGAGGGTAATATTCTGAATGCTTTGGTCACCATAACAGAATATTAATTGTCCAGTTATTTTTGATCATGGGATTTCTACACATCAAGAGCAGAAAAAGCAGGTTTGAAATTATTTTGGAAGTTGTTAGTTGCCGAAATCGGATCAAACTCATACACTGCATAGCTATCCCTTGATTGTGACACAATGGGATTGTTTAAGGGCAGATCTACATCTTATATTAAACCTGTTCTTCTTGTTTTTCAATTGTAGTAATACACCTGTATCATTCTGAGATCAGGTTAGTCAAAAATATATGCCCATAATGACAACTTAAGTTCAGCAAACAGATTTACAATAATTATAACAAAAAGTGTAGCATTTTGATACATATCAAACTGGGGAAGTCTTCTTGGAGGAATATCCTTACGAACAGAGATGGGAATCCCTTGGCCCTCCAGATGTTGTGAGCTTCAACTTCCAACTGCTCCAACCAAGGGATGATGGGAGTTGTAGTCCAACATCATCTGGAAGGTCACAGGTTCACCATCACAAGGCACAAAATTATACTTGTCACTAAAATGACAATCCTGTCTACTGCGGGTGTAGACAACACAACTCCTGGTTGTGCTTCTGACTTTTAAGGCCAACAACACCTGGAGAATGACCCAGATTTTGCAGATAGAATGTTTCTCATAAAGCTAATTCTCTCTTTGGAGTAGGTTATTTGAAATCTACAGGACAGGGAGAAATCATTCCAGCTAGATGCTCTGTGTCACATTTAGGAGAGATCTTCCACCAAGAATGAATCTAATTCTCAAATTATATATACAAGAAACACAAATACTTCCAAAATCATTTAAAGACAGGCACAATCCAATTATCAAATATATATTGTACTGCAGAGTATCACTTTCACCCTTAGATGTTTTTCATTCATATAGCCCACTGTGTAATCTCACATGAACATCTGCTTCGAAGAGTTCTTTACAGAACTCTGACAATCCTCAAGCATTTGTGAACTAAAAAAACGAGATTTGATTTCCATTAAGAGAGAGAGAGAGAGTTCCTCATTTAGTAAAGCTTCCATTTTGTTCAATTATCTAGAATGCAAAGTTTGCGACATTTTCCTTCAGCAGAGTACAACATCTTGCATTTAAACTTCACAAGGGTTTACTGTTTATTTTGTTTCATGATTACTTTTTGTTGTTAAGTTCATTCTAGACTGGTAGCGGATTTATCTCTTTAGATGGGGTACAGAAGCTTTGAAGGAGAAGGTAGTTCACAAAAGAATGGTTGGTTCCCCCCTCCCCTGCTCTGTACACAATCCAATTCTCTGTTAGTGTAAATCTGTAGAGTTCAAATATTGTATTAGCAGCAGAGTATTGTAGGGATAGGGGATAATCCCTAGAGAATTTTCTGAGTCAAGAAATTCACTTTGGCAGTTTGTAACAGTTATTAGAAAAGAAGAAGACTTCTAAAAAAAATCAAGCTATCTGACTGAGTCCTGGAGTTTACAATTGAATAAGATGAGATTTTCTTTTTCAGCATCTAGGACCACATAGATACATCAAGATCATAATTAAAAGGTTTAGATGCTTGAAACAGTGCAGATTATCAATTGGGCTTCCCTGAAATATTCTTCAGGAATATTATTTCTTTTTAAACTTTGCATCATAATTAGAGTACTTATGTCTGCTATCTAAGTCAAACAAGAAAGCAAGAAGCTACTTGTAGATAATTTTGACACTTGTGAGCATTCCCAGAGTGAAAGAAAAGTAAAATATTTAAAGGTAACATTTTCCATCTACTTTCTATTTGTATGAATCCAGGAAAGATTTGAACAGTCCTCTAATATGAAGCTGTCTATCCTTGGAAATCAACTCTCTTTTGTGTCCCCTTACTATCCCCAGACAGGTGTGGCTGGAGATAGACTTCTCTGAATTTACAGAAAATAATTCTGAGCCAGAGAATGCTTCAAGACCAGCAAGCCTTGGGGTGTAGTAGAGATGATTGAGCCATTTGAAACTCTTACTGCCTAGTCTGGAAGGATAAGCTGAGTGGCACTGCTGCATAACAAGCTGAAACCATAAGTTGGGGGCCACTACTAAGATGGCTCTAAGATGGCTTTCATGACTCTGAAAATGGAGGTAACCTTAGTAGGGATTTCTGGGGGCATATATAGGAGAAAGTCCTGTGTATAGAATTTAAAAATGACTTGGTTCATGCACCTAGAATTTACCAACAGAGAGGTTCACCTTATTTGTTCTTGTTTAACAGTGTGTGGGTATTACAGTTCGAATGCACGAGCAGAGTTCTCCCACCTTCAATGACTTTCCTGTTTACTTAAAATTTGCTGCACATGTGTGTGGGGCCGGGAGGGGAGGCTGGAGGCCTGTTGGGGAGACCCCACAGCCTACCTCTGGTCTGCAGGCCAGCCATTCCCCACCCAGCAGTGGAACGGATTCCCTTGGGAGGTGGTGGACTCTCCCTCCTTGGAGGTTTTTAAGCAGAGGTTGGATGGCCATCTGTTAGGGATGCTTTAGCTGAGATTCCTGCATTGCAGGGGGATCGGTCTAGAAAGATGACTCTATGAAGGTAGCAGACCCAGACGTGTTACTGGATTGTCCCAGGATTGTCTTCCTGGTAATAGCTGGTATCCCAAGCCATGATGATTCTGGACTTCTCAAGAGTGACATCACAACATGAACTGTCTGTATTTCCCAGGCTTCCTGAAATTCAGCCCTCCAGGTGTTTTGAGACTACAGTTCCCATCATCCCTGACCACTGGTCCTGCTAGCTAAGGATCATGGGAGTTGTAGGCCAAAAAAACATCTGGAGGGCCAAGTTTGAGGAAGCCTGGCTTTCCCATTGTGGTCAGATGGCCTGCTAGGGGCTTCCAACCCAGGTTCAGAGGTACCTGACACAAACAACACAACACAAAGAAATAAGTGATACACAGAGGTACCATCCCATGGAAAGGATTGGGAAAGCCAGTATTTTCCTAAATGTTTCTGGGATACTCATGAGAAAGTTGCAGGGAGAAGTTGCCATGTTCCAAATCTTCTAATGGAAATCCATTCTGGCAGTTTCAACCCACCCTTATCCCCCCCCCTGAATTTTAAAAGACAAAGTAATCTTCATCAAAAGTCCACAGTGAAAGCAAAAATACATATATGTGGGCTTCCCCCTTCTTGGAGCTCATATTGGCATTTCTGTTTGGTTTTGCACTTCACCTTCTAGTGAGCAGAAAAGCAGATTAAATAGAGAAAGATATAAACAAAATCATTTTGAAAGCATACTTGAGGACTTGTGGTACTGTACTTGACTTGTAGTGATTGGCAGCACATTAAATAGAGCTTTGTGTCAGCGGCGGAGGGGATTCAGCAAAAGCAGGATGTTAAGTTACGAACTGCAGACTTTGTGACTCCAACTTAACTCCTTGTTTCGTTTTGCAATATTAATTGGAAGAAAGTTTATATCTACAGCACTGGTGAGATTAAACACACACACACACACACACACACACACACACACACAGTCATATTGGCCAAGTAAAATTTGGGACAAAAATATAAATATGAAGGAAACAAAAACCAAAAAAGAAAGAAAAAACCGGAAATAAAACAATCCTGGCATTTCATATGGAGGTTATTTCAACAAGAACCAGGGAGGTTAAAAAGGCTCTTGAGTAAACTCTAGTTTTGTAGAAATAATAAGACTAACTACTTAAAACTAATTCCCCCTGTTTGGCAAATGGTAATTTGATTTATTTCCTCATTAGTTCTGGTATATAACTGACAGTATGCATCAACAGACATATATACATGAATCCCATATTTATTTGCCGCTGAAGCCTAAGAAGAAAGGCTTGAAATGAGAGCTTCATTAAAGCAAAAGCCACTGCTTTACTGTTTAGGCTGCTGGTCCAACCCCCTCACTGGGAATTCCATGGGGTTTCTTCACAGGTGCACATTCTTCACTTATTGCCTGCAGCATTCATCATATGATGGTGCCCATGATGAATGAGCAAACCCAGATCGAAGCCAACTGTTAAGTTGTGGGTGAACATATCAGACGACACAGCGATTCTTCAAACAGCTCTTGTTTATTCAGAGGCCAGAACAGAACTGAACTGAAGGGCTCAGTCAGCCTGCTTATATAGAGCTCCAGTACAATGTTACTGTAGCAACTTTCTAAAACTATCCAATCACTGAACGTCACTTTCGATCCTTCATTTGCATAAAAACTATCCAATCACTGAACGTCACTTTCGATCCTTCACTTGCATAACTATCTACAGTATCCCCCTGCTGGCCCAGGGTGAGAACTTCAGTACATAACACCAACATACATAATTTTCGTATCATCTGAGTTTCACTGCTTTTCAGTTAAGTTTGTTCACCTCAGGATCCAGCTCAATCCCTGGCAGCTTTTCAGTCACACAAGACCAGAATATGCAGCGAACATCACACCTAGTTTGGCCCCAGGAAAAGTGGGTTAGGAAAGGACAAGATTTAGGCACTGCAGCAAACTGGAGAATATCTTTGCTTAGTCACTGTGCAAATCCAAAACATCTTGATGCCTGAACTGGCACCATATGGGACTCGCTCTGCCCACCTCCCACCCCACACTTTCAACAAGCATGGCTGCATCACTCAGATCCAACTTCCTGCCTTCATCTATTCCTCCTCCCTCAATTCATCACGCTACCCATAGCAGGTTGCTTCACCTTCCAAGTCCAATCCTGGCTATTCAAACAGGAAGCTGTAGGCACCACCCAATATATTCTGCCATGCAAATGTTCATGCCCCCAGTTCTGGAAAGGCTTGTAGGCATGAATCAGACCTGGCTGGCCGTGCACCAGAAGTCTGATGGAGTGGTTGCTTCAGCAATGGCCTGGCTTAGACTGACAGATTATGCAGGAACTGGAGGTTCTGCCCCTTCCTAATTCTCAAGGCAGTCAAGGCCTTGACACTGGCAGACACCTACAGAAGTTTCCTCCTCCTGGTGAAGAGTAGCCTTGTGAGGCTAACCAAGCACTTCACCAGCAGCTCAGAAGTTCTTGCTTGGTTCTGGGGATGGCAAGAGAGGTCCAAGAGCTGGCCAGAAGCCAACTGGTGTGGTGACTTCTGGTCCTGGTTCTGGAGCACCAGCATGCAGAAGCTATGCAGGAATGGTGGATCCTTCAGGGTTGCTGAATTTGCTGGGATTTGCTTGTGGGGTGGGTCCTGTTCCATCTGCTTCTGTTCCTCAACCAAGAAGACCCCTAGTTGCAGGTTTGAGCAGGACTCATGTGGGAAATCCAGTGGTATTTCACACATCCCAAAATTGATCTGAGACACAAACTGCTACTGGGATGTTTTCCTAAGCAAGCGCCATCAAAAGGAAAATAATTTTGGTCCTCCTAAACAGCTCTCATCCAATTCAATAAAGCTTGTGAAGGAGAACGTTTTCATCAGGTTCCTTCCACCCACCTCCTGATTCAGAACTGTTCCTCTGATGTCCTTATTGATCCTTTCAGATCTACTGCCATGCATTTCCTTTGATAGGACTGCCTATGAGAAAACACTTGCCTTAAATCTCAGCACAGATTCTGTATCTTCTTTCTGCATCCTTGGGGAAGGGTGTGTGTGTGTGTGTGTGTGTGTGTGTGTGTTCTGTCTCCAGCAAAACATGCAACTGATATGCATACCACTTACCCATCTCTGTGGAGTTTGGAACTATAGGAGCTTACTCACACACTGACAGTATGTGTGTACAGAAGAAGCAAAAAGGCCAGGCAGATTGTCAGTCAAAGGATTTGGCCCCTAGGAAGCAGATGCTGAGATGCTTGGATTAAATTTCTGTAATGCTCCAAATCTCCAGTGCCCCTTCAGAAAGTAAGTGCCTAAAGATTATTTTTAACCTTAGCTTCTAGGGAATAATAGTGCTTAGAGTGTTTAGGAGCTGTCATCTTTCTCCTGGTGTTTCTAGTTTGTCATGCCACTGTTTGTGTATGTGCATTTAACAAGCTGAGGAGGTCTCTGTTTAATATTATATATAACTGGAAGAAGGCTCAGGATTCCTCCAGACAAACTGTTTATTCAGCATCCACCCTGATTTGCTTGCACAATTCTTCCAGGGCAGTTAGACAGTGCCCAGCCTTTACTGAGCATTTGTTGTTGATGTTTAGTTGTTTAGATGTGTCCGGCTCTTCGTGACCCCATGGACCAGAGCACGCCAGGCACTCCTGTCTTCCACTGCCTCCCGCAGTTTGGTCAAACTGATACTGGTAGCTTCGAGAACACTTTCTAACCATCTCGTCCTCTGCCGTCCCCTTCTCCTTGTGCCCTCCGTCTTTCCCAATATCAGGGTCTTTTCCAGGGAGTCTTCTCTTCTCATGAGGTGGCCAAAGTATTGGAGCCTCAGCTTCAGGATCTGTCCTTCCAGTGAGCACTGATTTCCTTAAGAATGGATAGGTTTGATCTTCTTGCAGTCCATGGGACTCTCAAGCATTTAGTCTCATTCATATACACATCTTCCCCCTAATCCTCCCACACATTTCAGTGCATTTCTCCATAGCTTTCCTAACCACAAAAAAACGCCCTTTAAAAGAAAAGAGAAGGGCTTCAATTCACTTTGATATCACAAAGCTAAACTTGTGGTAGGTGCTTCAATTCTTCCTGCAAAATATTAACAGGCTAGAGTCACCCTCAGTATTAGATATCAGAACTGTTGGGCAGTTGGTAGCATATAGCTGTTGTAACTAATGGCATTATCCATGATAACTTTATGTAATGACTGTTTACAGTCATGTTTAAAGATGTACTGGACCGGCGCCTGCCTTGTTCTCTTGCCAGATCCAATCTATTTCCTTACATGCCTTTTGAGATTATTTCTATCCAAGCAAGCAAGGATGTTCAGAAGAAGAAGGTGCACGTATGTGTTCACTTGTAGACATCTGAAACAGTATTTTAGAGATGGTACAAAAAATAGAGGAAGCAAAAAAACGAGATAACATTTAGCCTTTTACTTTAATGAAACCAACAAGCTGTTACTTCATAGCAAATCCTGAGAACATGGAGTGGTGCAGAGGAAAACGGGCCTATGGTGAGTTATTTTGCTGTGATTTAAAATCAATATTAACTATATAAAATATGGGTGGATACAATGCTTGGGATAAAAATAGATGCTTGCTTGGTGTGTTCCTTTCATTCAGTGAAGGTCATAAGAAGAAGAGTGAACAGAGAAGAAAAATGGATGGAAGACAGGCTAAACTAAAGTGCTATAGATGCTTCATATATAGATTGTGATGAAGAATTCCCTCCAGAAATCTTGCAAAAGGACTGACCTCTGCTGTAAATTTGTTTGAGAACTAGAACAGAAAGTTAAAATGGGATTTTTAGTGATTTCTGGCCGCTCTGAGCTCCAAAAATGACAATTATTCAATTTAAGAGTCTTTCTGCCCCCAGAAAAGTGGGGAAAGAGTATGGTTTGATGGCTTGACAGGCTAACTGCTATAGTCTGTTGATTTCCTTCCTTCTGCGAACATCCATTTTAAACACTGCTAATCATGTCAACACATTTGTTCCTTGTGTCAACTAATGGAAGGATTCGGGAATTGATCTTGATTCAAGCTGAAAGAGAAAAGGTGGAAGAAATGTTGATAACATTCTCAGAGGATATTTTTTTTCCCAGGTAGCTGTTAGCAAGTAATTTAACTGAGTAAAATTCCCAGAGTTGCTTTAAAAATGCCTTAATGTTTCCCTTAGTTTTGCTTTTCTCCCTTAATGATTCCTGGTAGACATCCTTTGAAATAAATTCTGACATACTCAATGGTCACCTGGAAGTAGAGCTCTTCACATTGTATGGGGGAAGCTGATTAAATTATGAGCTCAAGGCTGTACTCCCAAGTACGGTGCAATTTACAGAGCACTGTAAATTGTACTCTAAGGAAGCAGCAAAAAATAATTCTTGATTGCTTCTTAGACAGGTTTCATTTAATCAAATGATATCTTAATGCCAGCTTGTGCCATTCCTTGACACTCATTAATCACGTTAATCTCAATTCAGGGTGAATTTCTGGCATGTTTTACCTCGGATTCGTGCAGAAGACACAGCCACAGAATGCTTAAACCCATCCAAATGGAGGGCCAGTAGAGGATTTGTATCAGTGCTGTGGGACTATGGGAAAACTGTACATCAGTAAGGAGAAGATTCCTCTCTTGGCTTCCTCCCCACCTTCTGGAAGGATGACTGGAGTTTAGGGGGAAATCAGTAAATGACAGGACCTCAGACAATGGAATAGGGCATGGGTGACCATCCCCTGAACTTTTATTTGCAACGCTGACAATAAGAGCACTTCAAAAGCAATGGCTTATGGATTACAGTTTAACTGCTTTTAGTTTTGTGTGACAGGATTCCTAACTGTTGTTTGTGCCTTTGAAATTCCCCACAAAGAGCTCTCCACACACTCCCTGGCCAGTCCCAAAAATCTTATTAACACGCTTAAGACATTTTAATCTCCTAGCCTCAAACAGTTTCGAAATCAAATCAATAGCAGGATGTCTTCCGTGTGTTTAATCAATACGCACAACAGTTTCTACAGTGCTGTTTACACATTTCAGGCCTGAGGAAAGTTTGTTCTGGAAGTTTACTTTAAGCAACCCTTACAGCCGTTTATCAAAAGAGACAAACTCAAGCTTGAAAATGACTTTACGTTCCATCTGTTCAAGGAGGTTGCAGCAATTTCAGACTGCATTTGGCATTGAACACTGCAAACATTTATTCCACAATGCCCTTTTTGCAACATAAATGTGCTAGCAATCCAATAATGAAGTGCCACATAGCATCTGTTGGTACCTGCCTACAGTCTTGAGGACAGGCTTACAAAGGAAGATATTCAACATCTGGTTGAAATGAGCTGTGTCATTTGTAGGGTTTCAAACATAACATTTACTTTGCCAGTGTAAGCTTTTCCTTTTTCTTTTTCTATTTAATGGGAGTATATATATAAAAAAATGTTTTTGAAACTTTCACTCATAAAATGATCACTGTAGGTGTGTTTATCTTTAAAATATGTAGGTCTAGACTGCTACTATCATAGGCCAGTGAGACCACAAGCTTCAAAACCTACAGCACCAAAACTTTAAAGGAATGCTACTTATCCCATTAAAAAAAATATTAGAAAATTAACAGATTGCAAAGGTGCAAGTAGCCTGACATGTGATCTCATATAGTCCAAAAAAGTGTTCCTACTACAGAAGATTTAACTCAAAGATGCAAATCCTTCAGGATAAATAAAAAAATCATCTATATTAAATAATCCAAATAAAAAATCATCTATATTAAATAGCCCAATATATTTTTCCTTTCTCCTCCTGTGATGAGGCTGCATTTTAATATTTTAATGTTTCAATATTTTAATGTTGTATTTTAATCATGTTTTTAAGTTGTATTCATTCAACTTGTTTTTATTATTTCTTGTTAGCCACCCTGAGCCCAGCCTTGGCTGGGGAGGGTGGGGTATAAATAAAAATTAAATAAAAAAATAAAAATTTATTATTGTTATTAAACATGCATGGGATCAAAGGAACAGAGGTCGTAAAGCTCTCAGCCTTTTGTTGCTTTCTGCCCATTTTTTAAAAATGTGTTCATTAGAAAGTTAACTCTGAATGCCTTGTCCATTTCACCTCCCAAACTCATGGGATGGGGCAAGCAGAGTTAACCCAGCAATCATTGCCAGGCAGAACTAAAACAAAGAGCATTCAACCTAAATAAGGAATGTAAAAACCAGAATCCAGAAAAAAAGAGTTTGCATCACGGTTTGATTGGAAGGTCCTGGCCAGCAGATCATTCTTCATTTGCCGAGATGAATAATAATACTCTCCCCATTCAAGTAGCTGAAGCCGGATAATATGTGTTGTCCTGAAACTAGTTACGATGTCTGAGTAATATGCTTTTTCTTGGACAGCTGGTGGCAGCATTTGCTTCTTTCTTTTTGCATTTCGTAGATTCCCAGCCTCAAAATCTGAGGAGGAAGGAACCCCAGGCTTAACTTCAGGCTAACTGCTTAGGACTTGCACTGCTGCAGAGTCCAATCTTTTCTGCACTCTTTGGGTCATGTGAGGAGGTCTAGATCATGGAGGAAGAACCTCATCTGTGCTTCCTTCTCACCTCGGCATCCACACTGTAGAAACTGGATTGACACAGGACGAAACTGCCCTGTGGGCTCCTCTTCCTATGTTATTTTAATAACTAACTGGTGGATTGATTTCATTACTTTATACACCTTTGACGTTTATTACACTTACACTTCTCCAAGGAACTTAAGGTGGCATTTATGGTTCTCCTCCCTGCCCCCCATTTTATCCTCACAATCACAACATGAGGTAGGTTAGGCTGAAAGATGGTGACTGGTCCATATATAGGTTCTCTTGCAGCAAAGCAGCTCAACTGTTTATACTCGAAGGGCTTTGGTAGCTACCTGAGTATGTGACCAAAGTTGCACATGCTCATTACTACGAGCAATATTCCTAAGCATCAATTTTCAGGAGTGTGGGCTGCATGCAAGCAGCTCCACCGGGTGCTGGATCCGATCTGAAACCTGCATGCACCCTGAATACTGCATGCACCCTTCACCTGCATGTGTGCAAAACCTATTTGCTTCTAGGTACATGTGCACTCCACCTAGTGGAAGTGTTTGTCTAGGAACCAGAGTAGGAGATGGTGGCACTGAGAAGGGAAGACTACGTGTGTAGATTCCCCTGCTCAGCGCCTGAGGGCCCCAGTCCTGCCACTCATCTCTTGGCCCAGGGCGGGGCCTAATGGGCTCTATAAAGGACCGCTGCCTAATGAATATTAGGGAAAATGTTGGAATGAAACTGTCTGGCTTTAGTAGAAATGATATAAGGAGTTATGTACAAATAAGCATTAAGTTTCAAGGTGTTTTACGGCAAGATAAGGTTAAACAAAGTAACGCAATTTTTTAGCAGTAATGTTATAGAATAAGGTAAAATTGGATTATGAATAGGTGAGAATGTAAAGTTACAATATATTAAGATAAATTATTAAGATAAAAGCAAAAATGGAAAGGATTTGCTGAAACTGCTAATTGAATTAGAATACACAAAAAGGGAGGTGTGAGGAGGTCAGGGAAACAAGTAAATGAAAGACAAGACATGGAAAGATTGAAATGTTTTTAACTGTTTTTATTTTTCTGTATTTTGTATTTTTCTTATTTTCTTTTTCTTTTTCATTTTTGTAACATTTTCGAAACTTTAATAAATATTATTAAATATATATATATATATAAAGGACCGCTGCCACCGCCGCTGCTTGGCAGAGAGGGCTCAGTTTTGTTTTGTTTTTGTTTAAATTGCTGTTATTTTTTACCTATGTTACTTTAAATTGTGATATTATTTCTGTATTCTTAGTTTTAGATTTTGATTTATGTGGAAATTGTTTTCCATTTGATTTATTTATTTTTTGATGTGGCTTATTATTGTTTATGACTTTTGTAATTGTGCAAATCTTGTCATGTTGTAAGCCGCCTTGAGCATTGTTTTTAACTGTGGAAAGGCGGAGTACAAATAAAAAATGATGATGATGATGGGCTTGCAGATAGTAGAGAGATGTCCATCCATGAAGTTCCTATTGGCGGGTGGTGAGCCACCCAGCGTTTTGTTCCCCATTCCAACACTGTTTGCAGCTGGAGCATTTAACATTTATCCTTAGGAGCAAATTCAATTACAGAATATAAAAATCAAAGGATGCTCTCAGGGACGAGATCCCACCCCCACCCCACCTTGGCCCTAGTGACCTAACTTGTTAGAGCAGAGAGGACATTTTTGTGAGATTTGCAGCCCAAATCACAAATGCATTTTTGCAAGACATGCTCAGAGCTAGTACACAGAGAGTTCTTTGACTTCCTAGAGAGGACTCAGTGTGTGGTAACTTCCTTTGTCTCCTCTGGGTGGGAACTATATAACAAAGGAGATGATCCTTTGTATTTCCTTCTGCATGCGAGGATACTTTCTCTCTCCACCAAGTCTCCAAGCTGACCAGACATGCATGACTAAAGCTTTCAGCCATGTTAGCTAAAACTACCAACTTTTATTTTACTGTAATGTGGAAGTATTTTTCTACACACTAATTTGCTGTATTTGCTGGCTGCGTTGAAATGTAAGTAAACCCATTTTTCGTTTATCTTACAAAAACGTGTGGTTCATTCTTTGCAACGGGGGTGAAAGGGTCAGCAGACCACAAATGAAAGTGATAGAAAGGTTTAACTACCTAATTCCTAAGTTTTAATGAGCTGCAAAACTTATAAGTGTTTTGCTCTGTTAAAAAGTCTTCACAGTTAGATCACAATTATTTCTCCCACACATGTGGGATAGGAGATTTACCTCTAAATCTATGGATTTAACCCTCAATCCATTTTCCACATCTTTTTTTTTTGCATATAAATTTTTATTAATTAACATCAAAAAACAAAACAAAACAAAATATATTAATTTCACATCGTTTTTCACAACTTATTTCTTTTTTTGGACTTCCCTCAGCTGTTCCGTAAATCATCCATAGTTATAATTTTAATTACGCATTTCTCAGATTTATATTGACATTATTTATCTCTTTTTTCCTATTCCCTTTAGACAATACTTCTTACTTTTTCACAGTGCTTCTTTAAATCCCTTTAGCGTCATCTGTCCCTCACTTATATGTTCCAGATATTCCACAAATTTCCCCCAGTCCTCGATGAACTTTTGGTCTCTTAAATATCTAATCTTCCCTGTCAGTTTATCTAGCTCTGCGTAGTCTAACAGTTTCATTCTCCAATCTTCCACAGTCGGTATTTCTTGTTGTTTCCATTTCTGGGCCAGTAACACTCTTGCTGCTGTTACTGCATATTGAAAAAATTTACAGTCTTTTCTTTTTATCTCATTTCCTACTATTCCTAACAGAAAGACTTCTGGTTTCTTTATGAATGTATATTTTAAGATCTTCTTCAGTTGATTGTATATCTTTTCCCAGAAGTCTTTCACTTTCTTACATTCCCACCACATGTGATGAAAAGTACCTTCTTTATCTTTACATTTCCAACACTTATTGCAAATCCATTTTCCACATCTGCATAGCTCTGTCTCAGGTCCTGTTTCTTTCACATGTGAGGCTAGAAAGCATGGGAGACACACGGTGCATGATATTTGAATAATGTTTCTGTATGGCAGGGCCAAACACACAGGTCTTTTCTATGAAACTGGTGCACTCTCTCCTGGTGGGGTATGAGTCCCAAGGCAAGACCCTGTTATGCTCTCTCTCTTGCATGTGCTATCTAGTTGACACTGCACCACACTGTAGAAGCTCCCCACCAGAGTAAGCATGTAAAGACACACCCCAGAAACAAACATGAAAAAGTTGGTTCACTTTCAAAAGGGACTCCTTATTCATTTGTGACTCTGGTTGTGCTGTGGGTTAAACCACAGAGCCAAGGGCTTGCTGATCAGAAGGTTGGCGGTTCGAATCCCCGCGACGGGGTGAGCTCCTGTTGCTCAGTCCCTGTTCCTACCAACCTAGCAGTTCGAAAGCACATCAAAAGTGCAAGTAGATAAATAGGCGGGAAGGTAAAAGGTGTTTCCGTGCACTGCTCTGGTTCACCAGGAGTGTCTTAGTCATGCTGGCCACATGACCCAGAAGCTGTACGCTGGTTCCCTTGGCCAGTAAAGCGAGATGAGCGCTGCAGCCCCAGAGTCATCCGCGACTGGACCTAATGGTCAGAGGTCCCTTTACCTTTATGATGGTGGTACACCTGCCCACATTACATAAATGCAGTGATTTTTTTTTTTGTGGGGGGACACAGGGGTACACATACCCCTAAACATTTTGTGAATCTTAAGTTTGGCCTCATTGAGGGGCAGTGTTTCAATATGATTAGGAAAATGAGAGTATCCCTGAACAAGAAAAAGAAAGCACTGCATAAATGATATTTTTCTGCTCTTAAAAATGTGACATCCAGCCACCATTTCTGGTCTGTGAGATGCCACACCACCAGTAAAGGCAAAAGGTAAAGGACCCCTGGACGGTTAAGTCCATTCAAAGGCAACTATGGGGTTGTGGCGCTCATCTTGCTTTCAGACCGAGGGAGCGTTTCTCCACAGACACCTTTCTGGGTCATGTGGCCAGCATGACTAAACCGCTTCTGGCGCAACGGAACACAATGATGGAAACCAGAGCGCACGGAAACGCCATCTACCTTCCCGCCACAGCGGTACCTATTTATCTACTTGCACTGGCATGCTTTCAAACTGCTAGGCTGGCTGGCATGCTTTCAAACTGCTAGGCTGGCAGGAGCTGGGACAGAGCCATGGGAGCTTACACTGTCACGGGGATTCGAACCGTTGACCTTCCGATCGGCAAGCCCAAGAGGCTCAGTGGGAGTACCTAGATGCTATGCTCTCCGCTGCAAAACTTGTGATCTCAGTCTTCAACCCATATCTTTTCAAAGTTGCACTCGCTACAGCACTTGGATTAAACAAACACATTTTAAGGTACCGTCATTCCAATAAAAATCTGGATGTTTCGTGCATTAGATATGACATTAGCCATGTTCACAATTGAAAGAAAGAAAGCCAGGGGGAACCAAGAACCTTTTTTTTAGTGTCACTTGTGAAAGCAGCCTCAAGCTCTGTTTAGACAATAATTTTGGTAAAGCAAATCAGTTTCCTATTAGCTTGAACTATAAATTGGTTGAGGACAATTTTATTCAGCAAGGGTAGATTTTAATTGCCTGAACTGTGAACACATTATCTCGTTGTTTTTGCAGCTAATTTTGCTCTGGTATACAACTGTACTATGGGATGGAAAAGAAATATTAACGATTATCTTTCCTTCTAAAAGTGAGTTGTAGCTGTTGCTCAGCAAATTGTAAGTTATCTTATACTTCCTTCAATAACATATAAAACATGCATACTGTTTGTGTACACGCTATTTTTTGTTTTCAGACTTGAATAAAAATAATCTGTGACTGTTTATTCTACAATGCTTCCTAAGAAGAAAAGGGGACATACTTGTCAACACCCATTTTTATTTTTGTACCAAGGCCCCAGATCTCCATCCTAATACATTACTGCATATTGCTGAATGCTTTTTGCAGCCAACTAGACATTTAAAATAAATAAATACCCAGCTAGAGTAGATCCATTGAAGTTAACGGACCTGAGTCATGTCCAGTAATTTAAGAGATTCTACTCTGAGTAGGGCTAACACTGATTACAGCTGCTTTTAATTAGCTTTGTTGAAGGTGCATGTTAGGAAGTACAGTTTAACACAAGGCAAAACAATGCACCAAATAAACTCTGAAGTCAAGAAAAACATCAACAACATGCTAATCTAACTGGCAACATACACAAATGTGTAACAGATTAATTATACATTAATTTCTGTCAGTCAACACCCACTGCCCCCCTAGCCTCTGGGGTTTATGAACCAAGTTGCACAAACTTTACCACTAATTAAGGTTTGTTGTTGTTGTGTTGTTTAGTCGTTTAGTCGTGTCCGACTCTTCGTGACCCCCTGGACCAGAGAACGCCAGGCACTCCTGTCCTCCACTGCCCCCCGCAGCTTGGTCAGACTCATGCTGGTAACCTCGAAAACACTATCCAACCATCTCGTCCTCTGTCGCCCCCTTCTCCTTGTGCCCTCCATCTTTCCCAACATCAGGGTCTTCTCCAGGGTTTATGTATATTGTATTCTTATACATTAAAAAAACAAACTTCCCATGTGTCTCTGTATGTGGAACTATGTATTGTAAAGGAATATATAACCCAATATTAGTGGCATCCCTAATCTGCTACATCAGTGACAAACCATTACCTCTCACAAATTTGCCACCCAGTTCTTAAACCTGGAAAAGATACAAACATCTGCTTACCCAAATGCCAACAATTTTGGGTGCCAGGAACATACAGAACAGTAAATTTGAAAACTTTTCTATTCCACCAGGATTATGCAGGCAATTAAAAATATATATTTCCATAATATTGAGTTAGTGGTCTCTGGTTTAATTTTTAATGTATGTTATTATGATATTATTATAAACTGCTTTGATATTTTAATGAAATAGCAGCATATGAACATTTTAATTAATAAATAGATTTCTACACAAGTACAGAAGATAGCCCCTGTAAATTCTTTACAAAAACACAAAGTCTATGGTCTTTATCAATTATATGCTTTTCAAAAACTCTTTGCAACTTCCTACCACCAGGACCCACAATTCTGGGGACCTTGGGCACTACCACCACATTTGGGAGAATTGTGCCCACTTGTCCACACTGTTCCCAACATTTTGGACTGCTTTCAACTGCAGTGCCTACTCATTACCCTATTAGCATATTGGTGCATGTGGTTAATTTAAATGCTGTGACACAAATTTTCCCCCTTTGCTCAATTTCAATTTTCTCTTCCAGGTCAGATTCCTGGACAAGAGCATATAGAGATGCATTAGGTGAAAAACTAAAAACATAAACTGTTGTTTTTGTTTGTTTGTCTTTTGGAGAGGAAACATTTTGATACATTGGGTAAAAGAATTGGGTAAAAGTGCCTGAGTGGTATAGGATTCCAGGCAACTTGGATTTTGATGGGGAGCGTTGTTATCAGAAAGGGCTTTGATTGGAAATATTGATAAACTTCTTTTTTTTAATGAACTGAAGTATTTGCCATATTTACCAAATTTCTCCTGCAAACTTCAGATTCCCAAAGATTGTTATGGTGCTTCAGAATTCAGTGCAGCTGGGAAGGAATTAAACTGTTTTGACTATTTTGTGTTCTGCTTGGGGGCAAGAAATCCATACCCGAAATAGAAATTCATACCCAACATAGATCAATGTTGGGCTATCTTCTCTTCTTCTTCTTCTTCTTCTTCTTCTTCTTCTTCTTCTTCTTCTTCTTCAGCGATCACTTGTAGACAAGTAAGATTGTCTTCCATAAACACGATTTTAACAATGAGTCCATAAGAGACTACTGTATATGTCTGGCTATAAAGCAAATATGGAAGAACAGACCCAAAACACATTCAAAATACTGCACAAACCAACACCATAGTGAACTAACCAGAGGGACACCAGCACTGACAAGGCTGAAATCACCATGCTATCCAGCTGTCTTTTTCTATCTCTTTTCCCCAGAAGAAAAGTGAAGCACTTGCAAAGGTTGTGATTGTAGAGAGAACACCATTGGAAAAGTTGAAAGAAACCAAACATACATGACCTTATGGACATCCACCCTAATGCAATGCAGCTGTCATGAACAATAGCTAGTTCTGCACTCTCACTGCCACCACCGCCACTGAATCTTAACACATATTTCAGCTGTAATAAAAAACCAGGCACCATTTGAATCTATATTGCTGCAGTGGGGATGAAAGGTCTGGATCCACACTGCATCCACGGACCTTTTCTTTGGTGACTCCCTGTTTGTGTAATGCTCTCCCCAGAGAGGCTCGCCTGGCACCGCCATTACAACTTATAGAATCATAGAGTTGGAGGGGACCCGAAGAGTTATCTAGTCCTATTCCCTGCAGGAATCTCAGCTAAAGCATCCATGGCAGATGGCCATCTGCTTAAAAACATCAAAGGAAGGGCAATCCACAAGCTCCCAGGCAGAAACATTCCTATTTACCCAGGCCTTTGGCCAGGGCCATCTTTAGCATATACTCCGCTGGGGTGCAAAGATCCACCCAGCACCCCCATTTTACCGTATTTTTCGCTCTATAAGATGCACCAGACCATAAGACGCACCTAGTTTTTGGAGGAGGAAAACAAGAAAAAAAATATTCTGAATCCCAGAAGCCGGAACAGCTCCAGCGAAAGCAACGCAAAGGCTCTTAAGCGCAGTGGGAGGAACACTCCCTCTGCACTGAAAAGGCTCCGAGCGGCTATCCCTGGAGCCAGAACAGCAAGAGGAATTGCTGCGCAGCAATCCCTCTTGCTGTTCTGCCTCCAGGGATAGCCGCGCAGCCTGCATTCGCTCCATAAGACGCACACACATTTCTCCTTACTTTTCAGGAGGGAAAAAGTGTATCTGTCAGAGCTGCCTCTAGGTCCCAGCTCACAGAGGACCAACGCTAGGCTGTCGTAATGTACAAAAGTCTTTATTGAAGTTCAATTTCCATTTCAAAGCCGCAGCGCGCAGCTCTACGTCTTAAACCCTAGATCGGCGAAGTCCCGTCTGAGTCTCCTCCCCTCTGACACCAGTTTAAGATCCTAGCCCTGCTCCACCTTTTCCGCTGCTCTCTCCTCTTCTGGGTCCTCCTGCCCGCTGGGGCATTGCCCTTTCTGGACTCTTCCGACGCTGAGTCGCTTAGCTCCTCCCCCTGCCTCCTGCGGGCTTTAGGACCCGGTTCCCAATCCTCATTCTCTGCTGTCCCGCGCTCCTGTACATTTGAACTTGCCTCTCGCGCCAACCCAGTGACCTTTCTCCTAACCGTTACACTACTTCGGTCACTGCTTCCCTCTTCCGGGATCCTGGCCGGATCTGACCTCCCCTCCGTTGTCCGACTTTCTGATGGAGGCGTGGTCAGCCCTGCCTCCTCTTCTCTCCCTGGTGGGGAATGCACTGGCCCCGATACTTGGGACTCTTCCCCCCCCCCCACTCTGCTCTGGTGGGGAAGCTGGTCCTGATTTCCAACTACTGCTCTGGGAGTCCCTGCTGCCCCCTTGCTCCTGGGGCGTTCCCCTTGGGAACCCCCTACCCCTGGCCACTGGCGCCCCCTTCTGTGAATCTTCCGATTCGCTGGAGAGGCTCATGGAATCCCTCGGTCCACTGTCCTCTTCTCCTACGCTCCCCTCGGATTCTTCCCCTTCGCTCTCCATCTCCTCTCTTCCCTGTGCCTCTGCTCCTGAGCCCCTGACTGTATCTTATAGAGCGAAAAATACGGTAGTTAATTTCGCGCACACGGCACCATTGAGAATGACAAGCGCCATCGTTGAGTCTGACAAGCGCAGCCGTTGTGAATGAATATTACCAAAATGTTTACCTACTGTTTCGCTAAAGGACTTTCAACTTTGTGAGCTCATTTACCAAAGCCGTGCCGCGCCAGTTGGCGATGCTTGTGGTTCGAGGACCCGACCCCCGCAATGTGAAATGAATACACAAGGACACGTGATATAAGGTTAATGGGCAAGGAAAGGCCACAACTTTATTGATTACAGCAGTGAAAAGGTATTGGCTTAGGCATTGGATCTCTAAAACAAGTGGGTTTATTCATCAGTAGGTGGAGCCTGTTGATGCTAATCCAACTATAGGCTCTCCCCTGATGTCACCGAGGGTCGTGCCATGGCCTCCCGCCAAGCAGGCATCGGACAGGATACACGACCGCCAGATTCCTTTAACGGAATACCCAAAAATTGAAGGCATAGGCGATGGCCACACCTAGCACTTCGACACACCACAACACATTATTCCAATCCCTAACCTACCCACCAATACCACAAAAGTTGTGACGATTGCTACGAGGTAGGCGAAAAAACCAAAAAGCCTAATGCCAAATGGAAAAACTCCTACCAGGCCCCCTGGGCAACCAGGGCAACCAACCTAAGGTCCATAGCAAGGCCAATGACCTACCCTAACTCAAAGGGAGTGGAGGGTGGGTGACTCGCGACAAGACGACGGCAAAGAATGAGGCCGGGGAGAGGCTGGCGCTGCAGCAAAAGGCTGCCGAACACGCCCCCTCCGTGGCACCTGCTGGGATGCCCACAGAGGGGCGTGGGTGCCAGCGAGGTGAGGTGGAGGCAGGGGGCTAATGCCCCCTGCTAGGGGTGGTGCTCGGGCTCCCGCCCACAACCACTCCCCTCTCTTCCAGGGAGGAGAGTCCTTGTCATTATACCTAGGTATATATGCAAGGGACATGGGTGGCACTGTGGGTTAAACCACAGAGCCTAGACTTGCCGATCAGAAGGTCGGTGGTTCGAATCCCTGTGACGGGGTGAGCTCCCATTGCTCGGTCCCTGCTCCTGCCAGCCTAGCAGTTTGAAAGCACGTCAAAGTGCAAGTAGATAAATAGGTACTGCTCCGTCGGGAAAGTAAACATCGTTTCCGTGCACTGCTCTGGTTCGCTAGAAGTGGCTTAGTCATGCTGGCCACATGACCCGGAAGCTGTATGCCGGCTCCCTCGGCCAATAAAGCGAGATGAGCACCACAACCCCAGAGTCGGTCACGACTGGACCTAGTGGTCAGGGGTCCCTTTACCTTTAGGTATATATGCATTTTGTTTTTCTAGCTTGATCAAAATTATTTATTATTTCATAACAGGTAGATAGTTCTGAGCTTAGATGACTTCAGCGGTGGGCGCCAGGTGCCCCCCAGAAGTCAGCACCCGGGTGCTCCACACCCCTTGCACCTCCAGGTAAAGACGGCCCTTCCTTTGGCCATTAAACCATCTATGGCCTTTTAAAAGGGGGATATTGTCGTTACTTTCCCTCCATGATTGTTTTATTGTTTGTTATTATTATGCTATATAAATTATGTTTGTAATGTTGTACACCACCCTGGGATTTTGGGATAAAGGGTGGAATATACAGTGGTACCTCAGGTTACAGACACTTCAGGTTACAGACTCTGCTAACCCAGAAATAGTACCTTGGGTTAAGAACTTTGCTTCAGGATGAGAACAGAAATTGTGCTCCAGCAGCGCGGCGGCAGCGGGAGGCCCCATTAGCTAAAGTGGTACTTCAGGTTAAGGACAGTTTCAGGTTAAGAACAGACCTCCAGAACGAATTAAGTTCTTAACCTGAGGTACCACTGTAAATTGTTATAACAGCAATAACAATTTGCAGCAGTAATCCAGTGTGTTTATTTGTCCACTCTATTGGACTGATGTCTGTCTCTCTTGCATCTTGCTTTTTGGGCCTTGAACGTCTGCTACCCACCAACTGCACCTTTAGTTTGGTGGGCCCTGCCCTGTGTAACTCCCTGACAGCAGAAACTATCCCTCCCTCCTTTCGGACATCTTTTGCAAGCAGTATTGTTTAGGCAGGTCTTTGCAGTTTGAACTTTCTCTTTTCAGCCAGTCTGAATTTACTGGTGTTTTTTTTCATCGTGTTTCAAGCTGATTTCATTCTTAGACATTGTACACTGCCTTGATATATTTTTAAATGAATGTGTGGATTATAAATACACAAGTAAATAATTAGTTAAATTTCTCCAGAGACTTCCTGTACAGATGCTATCCTCCTCTTCTGGCATAAGAACATAGTAAGCTGTCTTATACAGGATCAGGCCACTGGTCCATCCAACTCAGTAACCTGGAACCTTCTGCATGCAAAATTGATGTTCTGCCACTGAGCTATAACTTCCCTCTAGGTTTGGAACAGTCCATTCCAGCTCCTTATGTAGTTGGCAGCCTTCTTTCCAAAGTGTTTATTTGCCAGGTGTTTCAGTCTTCTAAAACTAGCAATTTAAATAGGAAACCCTGAGCACGCCTTAGATCAGCCTCCCAGAGAGAGTCAGTAATTGGGCGAAACATTGCCCTCTACCTTAAAGTCTCTGCAGAGAGTTCCTGGAAAATTAGAATTTTTGAGCCTTGATATCCCATATGCCAGCTATTTCGTGTATGTGTGTGTATGTTTGTAATCCTTGATCTTAGAGGGAAAATAATTTCTTGCAATGATGTATTTTAGTTTTCCCAGTCTGTTAATAGCAGGCAGCAATCACTAATGGGTCTGGATCAATGTCAGGATTTTTTTTCAATAGCCATTCGGGGGGGGGGGGGGAGAGAGATCCACCGGTTTCAACAACAACAACAGCCACTGAAATAGCCAGTATTTCCTGTTCAATGAATTCTGCAGATCAATGATTTTATTCTGGAATTCTTTGAATGTTCTACAGCCATTTCTGCTTTGAGGAACGAGAAGGTTTTCATCTGCTGGTGGAAAGACAACAAGGCGGGAGCCAGTCTAACTCCTCTAGGAAGGGAGTTCCAAAGTTGTCTGGGAGCAGCCACTACCAAGAAGGCCCTGTCCTGTGTCCCCACCAAGCATGCCTGTGAGGCTGGCAGGACAGAGAGAAGGGAGATCCTGAAGATCTCAAAACGCGTGCTGGTTTCCATGAGGGTATACACTCTTTCAGATAGCTTGGACCCAAGGCGTGTAGAGCTTCATAGATCATATCAGCACTTTGAATTGTGCGCAGAAACAGACCAGTAGCCAAAGGAGCTATTGCAACAAGGAGCTATGTGCTCCCCATAACCAGCCCTAGTCAGCAATCTGGCTGTAGCTCTTTGGGCCAGTTGGATTATCTGAGCACTTTTCAAAGGCAGCCGCACATGGAGCACATTACAGGTGTGTGTCACCTGTTCCTTATCAGTGTTTATTTTGCTTATATTATTTTTGATATTCCTTATTTATTGTAATGCATTTCTCTTTCTCTTTCATCTTTTTTTATTCAGTTTTACACTACATATTTAAATTCAAGCATTAAACATAATGATTAACATTTAGGATTTGCTGAATCCTTAGACTTCTCTTCACCCATGGTTTCCATTTTCAATCTTTTTCAACTGCATCATATATTTCCTCTGTTTTTCTTAAAATAAGCCATTTTTATCTTAGTTTAATGTACATTACAAGCCTTACTCAAAGCCTGCCAAAGTTTTTAGTTGTTTACAGTGTTCTCTTAGGTAATTTGTAAATTTCTCCTATTCCTTATTCAAGTTCCTCTCTTCCAGTTTTTTGGATTTCCTGGTCATTTTCACCATTTTGGCATAGTCCATCATCTTCATCAGCCATTCATCTCTGGCCAGGACTTTATCTTCTTTCCACCTCTATTGTAATGCATTTCTATCCTGCCTTTCTTCCATCATGGAACCCAAGACTGCATGGTTCACTCATTGAGGTATGACCAGACCCTGCCTTGATGAGCTTCAGTAAGGAGATGGCCTCAGAGATGGCCTCTTGGACCTCCCCCCTGGGACTAGGAAACATTTGCATGTTCAGACCCAGAAACCTCCCCCCTAAATAAATTCACACTTGACTCAAATTTTGGTTTGGTTTTTGGCAGAATTTAGGCCACAACTTTATTGATTACAGAAAGTGATTGGTTGCATAGGCTCTGGTTCAACCAGCTCCCTGCCATGCAGGTAGTGCTGGGTTCCAGCATAGGTCAGCCAAGGGTGAACACCTGGATAAGCAGAAAGCTGGGAACAGGTTATCTCCACCACCCAAATGTCCCCCTGGACTCAGGCATGGGCACAACTCCATCTCAGGGGTTGACCAAACCATCGAGTCCCTGGATTCCTTTAACGGAATACCCTTCACAGTGGGGATGGTGAGAGCATTCTCCTATCCCTATCACCTTAACCACAGCCTATCCGCAACGTTACAAGTTGTGACGATTTGCTACGCAGCAGGCGAAACCCAAATGGTACCAGCCAATCAGCCAAGTGGGCAAAATTCCTGCTGTGCCCCTGTCTCAACAACACACAATGGCATAGCAAGGTCAAGCGCAAAACCCTAAAAGTAGGGAGAGGTGAGCGGGTGTTCCGAATGCACGCGCCAAAAAAGGAAGCTCTGGGTCACGTGCATGGGCATAAATAGATCCCTCGAACCATTTGGACTGCGTCCCATTGGCCAGATTGTACCCAGCTTCAAGGGAGCTACCAGTCAGGTGTTGTGGCTGACCAATCATACCCATCCACAACACAGGGTCTCACAGCACTACGTACCCTCTTTAAGGGAGGACTCGATTTCTCCAGAGCTCTGCAGCCTCCTCAGCTGCCTGTGTTTCCTGGTCCGAAAAAAGCCCTGTGGGAGGAGTTACAGCCCCACATAGAGCGTAATCCAGGCTTCCTCAAACTTGGCCCTCCAGATGTTTTTGGCCTACAACTCCCATGATCCCTAGCTAGCAGGACCAGTGGTCAGGGATGATGGGAATTGTAGTCTCAAAAACATCTGGAGGGCCGAGGTTGAGGAAGCCTGGCGTAATTCATGCAGGATGTTACTAAAGCATGTGCCACTGTGGCCAAATCAGAAATCTCAAAATGTGCTCAGTTTTTACTGGATTTATCCTTTATATAAGCAGTGCTTTTTTCTAAAATAATGTTTGGGATACTCTCATTTTCCTACTCATATGGAAATACTGCCGCTCAATGAGGCCAAACTTAGATTCACAAAATGTTTAGGGGTATGCGTACCCCTGCGTCCCCCCAGAAAAAAAGCACTGGATATAAGCATGCAATTTATTAAACATCTAAAAGTAGACTAGGCACACTGCAAAAAATAAGAATGGGCTGTCCCTACCCAAAGGTTTTAATCTTCAAAATTCTAGGAAAGGGCCAGTGCTTTTTTCCTTTAAAAAATGCTTAGGGGTACTCTCACTTTCCTACTCATATTGAAACACTGCCCTTCAATGAGGCCAAACTTAGATTCACAAAATGTTTAGGGGTATGTGTATCCCTGCGTCCCGCCAGACAAAAAGGACTGGAAAGGGCCATGCTATGGAAGGGCTAAAGTGAAGAAATAAGATTGCAATCGAATTTGTCAGTTAATCAGTTTAAAGGCAGGTGGTTAATCAACTAGAAACTCCTTAATTAGCTGACAGTCCTAATTATTATTATTTGTGGGGTGCACACATATTCTGAGGAACACTGCTGTGTGATAAATGCCAACAAATTGGTAGCTACTGTGGTGATGAAAATTAATATATGCAAACTGTTCATTATTAGGTTGCATGACAATGAGCAGTTGATTTAACTACTGGTGTTAAAGAGATGTGTAGCAATGCTTGCGATGACAGTTTTTGAAGGGTTTTAAATTTTTGGTCCAACTTGTTTATAAGGATGATTGTCTATGTGCTGTGTTTTTCATGTTGGGATCTGCATTACTGAGCTAATTCACGAACTGCAGTCTTTAAAGATTTTTGCCAAACCACTCATGGATATTTCCATTCATGAAAAGAGAATCCAATAAAGTTGTAAAGTGCAATGCATAATTAAAAGAAATACTAGATCACAGCTCTGTTAAGCCAAAGTACTTAACACCAGTGGAACTGAATGTGTCTAAATCTAACAAATCCAGTTTAACTGGGTTATGGGATAAGAAATGAGCAATCTTTCTTTTTTTTCATTTTTGGTAGCCCATTGTTCTCATTGTATTGTTCCTATTAGCATGCAATATTTAACAATTTCAAAGAAGCCAGGCATAGCTAAAAAGAAATGGAAGTACAAATTCCTTCCATATGTGAATACATTTCTCAAAGATGGTCATCACCTGGCATTACAAATAAAAAACAAAAATGCACTAGAGCAGTAGTATTAAACTGATGGATCATTTACATCAATTAAACCTATTTCGACCAATTTCAAAAGTGACATGCCCCCAATTAATCAGACAGCAGATTTCCTTTTCCAAAAGTATTATTTTTAATAATAACTTCTGATGGCCTGTATCATCTTAAAAGAATCAGCCCGCCTCTTCTCCCACACAGGATGGAAGGCCTCTTTTATTATGATGCCTGCTGCTGCCCATTTGTGTATCTTCTACTTTTTCATCTTCTGGATCATTGGCTTATTCATATGCAAATGCATGCTTTCAAACAACATGAAACAGCAGTTGTGGCTGGTCATTTCATTTTAGTGTTTATTTTTCCCTATTTTTGTATCATTAAAGAAATTCGTGCCAGTTTTGTTCTCCTAGTAGCTGGAAATCTTTTTGTTAAAGTTTCAAATATTATACAATCTATGGCCTATGAGAGAGGGGTATTTCTTATTACAGTATTATGTTATGCATTTTTGTGTTTTTATACTGTAAACTGCCCTGCGTCCTATAAATGCCTGTGGAAGTTACTTCCAAGTTAGTGCTTATAGAGGGTTAACAATGTAGCACTAGTTTTTTCAAAATGCAAGATGTACGAATCCTCTAGGAATAATCCTAGCGAATTGTCTAGGACTTTGGGTGCTCATGTTGCAGTGTGATCTTCAGATATTGAATAATAAAATGAGAGTGCAGATGAGTCGTTACTGGAAGACAGCATGAAGGCATCACCTGAAACAAAATGCTTATAAGAGAATCATTTTGACAATGGGCAGAGCATACTTCAGTGGAATAGCACATTCTATGCAGGCAGGAAGCCCGAGACTCAAACCCTCGAACAAATAAATGATCTCTAGAAGCCAGTCTGAGAGTAACTACCTGTTCAAGTAGACCGTTCTAGGTTTGGTTCAGCATGAACCAAATCAATAAGCTCATATTCATCTGCCAGTCTTCTGAAAGGCAGAGAGATCAGGCAATATGAATGCATGTATGAACCAGGTCAAAGTTTTGAGTAACCAACCAATCAGATCACATGATGAGTCTGTTATACAGTGGTGCCTCGCAAGACGAAATTAATCCGTTCCGCGATTCTTTTCGTCTAGCGTTTTTTTCGTCTTGCGAAGCAAGCCCATTGACGGCTTAGCGGATTAGCGCTATTAGCGGTTTAGCGGCTTTTAGCGGCTTTTAGCGGCTTATCGGCTTAGCGGATAAGCGGCTTAGCGGCTTAGAAAAAGGGGGGAAAGGGGACAAAAACCGCAGGAACTCGCAAGACATTTTCGTCTTGCGAAGCAAGCCCATAGGAAATTCATTTTGCGAAGCACCTCCAAAACGGAAAACTCTTTCATCTAGCGAGTTTTCCGTCTTGCGAGGCATTCGTCTTGCGGGGCACCACTGTATGTGATTTAGCCTTTAATTGTGACATAATAATAGGGATCATTGAACATTAGTGGGGCTGATTTTGTGATAAAAATTATCTAAGGGCTTACGGAACCTATCTTAATGGTAAATGGTAAAAACATCTGGAGAAAATGAATATTCTTCCCAAGCAGAATAAATTGTCTTTGGCTTTTTGGAGGTAAAAAAAAATCAAGTAATTTCAACATCCATCTATTACAACATGGATCTTTGCTTCTACTACTGTATTTAAAAGCACATCTTGTTGAGTGCCACACGGCCATTAAGGAATAAACTTTTCAATGATACACTTGCATGCTTTGTTTTGGTTGATAGCAAGATGATGTCAACTAGAAATGGCCATAATTCTCCTCAGGGAAGGCACCTTTTTATCAGGCGTCCATCTAACAAATTCTTCATTGGAAAGTTTCCTTATCAAGATGGCATGCAAGAGGCAGAACTGCTTTGAAAGTCAATGGTTCCTTTCAAAAAATATATATGAGAGAAGCTCCATTTGCTTTGTGTGTGTGTGTGTGTGTGTGTGTGTTTTTAAGATGCAGGCTTCAGAACTGTCAGAGTTTTGCTATTATTGATAAAGCCACCTTGAGACTGATGCCCAGAGGGAGGCCTGAGTTGAAATTATGATAGAGAACTTGAATTTAATTCTCTTGGTAGCAGGGAGGAACGCAGCACAAAACAGAACGGCTGATTATTGAACAGGGGGGTTGTTCATCGTGCCTTACATTGCTAATCTGAAAGACACTTCCATATATGTATATTCATATTCAACTTCAAGATCATAGCTTTCCAGTTCCTTTGCATTGCACACTTTTCTGAAAAAAGAGGAAGCATACATTATTGTACATAATCCCCACAAAAGTTAAATGCCTTCCAGTACTGTAAGCATGAATATCTTCAAAGGTAAGTCTCTCCAAAATGATACACATTATTTTACAGATTTGAACAAATCTTCCTTAAATCACTCATGCTACTGAAATGGGGCAGATGGGCAGGGGCACGGAGGGACAAAGAGCAATACGTATATTGAATGCCTCACCTGCAAAAGGTTGCACCCAGCTTTGCAAAGCAACATAGATGACTAGATGACTACAGAAGCTGAGATGAACACAGATGACTACAGAAGCTGAGATGAACACAGAAGAGGCAGCATTCTGGGCCACAGGACCTTTAAAAGGAGAGGTGTGTCTTCTCCATCAGCTGATCTTTCGAACTAGGGGTGTCCCAACTCCCTCCCCTCCACTAGACATTTTGTTGGTCTTCTCAAAACTCTTCTGGCTCCCTGAAAACTCCTCTAGATGCTTTGCTTGAGGAGCCATCCCTTGAGTTGCTTGAATTTTGCTTGGACAATTTCAGATAGTGGATTTGACAGCAGAGGAGGTAACTTTCACCAATTTAAGTTCTCCACTGCGCCCCTCTCCTGCTGTCCCCCATCTGGAAATGTGGGACTTGAAGGACTCTTTGTAACAGTGTGGGACATGTCTTGAAGCACCACAAGAAGAGGAAATTTGCAAAAATTGTCCCTTCCATGGAACCTCTACAAGGGCAGTATTCAAACAAAATGTTATTCCATTTTCCCAAGGTTTCCTTACCTCATTAACTCTGTGTTTTATGTGATCTTTCATGGGACATAAAAGCCACTTCTGGAACTGAAGTTTAGCACTCATTTCCTTATTAACTGCTTGCAGGGGAGGGGGGGAGTTTGTAACCCTGTTAACCCAGAAAAGTGTGGGAGTTTTGTACTGTAGTTGTCCCATTGCTTTCGTGGATTACAGCATTTAACAAAATCTGGGGTGGTATTCTGTCATAATGTTCCTTACTGCCATTTTCATGGCCGAATCATAAGGGAACAAAGCACACATGGACATCTAAGTTTGCAACATGTCCAAAATTGTATCACACCACCAGAGCCATAGCTAAGTGCTCTTGCACCCCTGGCAGAACCATCCAAATTGCGCCCCCTAGCTACGAACAAATTAGCTCTTCTTTCCGTCTCTCCTGCAACCCCCCCCCCGCACCCATTCAATTCCTCACACACTTCAACTTGTTATGAATTCTTTTTTGTAATGAATTCTGATTGAAGGAGGACACCGAGATGGGGAAGGGTGACCTAGGTGATGGTATATAGGCGTCTCCCCACTTATGCGCTAGTAACTTTCCAGGCCCCTGCATGGATAAGCGAAGTCGCATAAAATGGAGAGCACCCCACTTTAATAGGGAGAAGGGCATGGGAGCCAACTCCTTGGGGCCAAGCAGTTCCTTCACCTCCCTAAAATATTTAAGGATCCCCCCCTGTTAATGGTCAATGCCATTCAAATAGTGTGCGTGCGCTCTGTTTTGTGGTCAATTATACAGGGCAGTGCTTACTTGCCCCCCCCCCAATATATTTTATTCAAGTTGGCACCCTTGGGGGAGAGTGTGCAAAAGGAGAGAGAGAGAGAGAGAGAGAGAGAGAAGTGACTTCAGAGTAGGCAGGCTTTGAAGTTGGCAAGCCAGTGTGGTGAAGTGGTTAAGAGTGGTGGACTCGTAATCTGGTGAACCGGGTTCGCGTCTCCGCTCCTCCACCTGCAGCTGCTGGGTGACCTTGGGCCAGTCACACTTCTTTGAAGTCTCTCAGCCCCACTCACCTCAGAGTGTTTGTTGTGGGGGAGGACGGGAAAGGAAAATGTTAGCCGCTTTGAATGTTAGCCACTCCTTAGCGTGGTGATAAAGCAGGATATCAAATCCAAACTACTACTACTACTACTACTACTACTACTACTACTACTACTACTATTCTTCTTCTTCTTCTTCTTCTTCTTCTTCTTCTTCTTCTTCTTCTTCTTCTTCTTCTTCTTCTTCTTCTTCTCCAGTGCCTGGAGTGGCAGGGGCATGGGCAGTGAGGTGGGTGGGGCAGTGTCAGGGGCCAGGGCTGGGGACCTTCCCAGCCCTGACCCTGAGCAAGGTTTGGGAGAGGCAGAGCCAGCACCTCATGGCCAAACGGGATGGGGTGCTCAGGAGGCCCAAGGGGCGAGGGGGGCAGCTGAGAGCAGGTGCCACCCAGCATGCCCTCTTCCCCGCCCTGCCTGGGCTGTGGGTAGGGAGTGCTGGCTGGACAGGGCACCTGGCGGAGGGTCTCAGCAGCTGATTTAACACTCCCCACTTCGTCTGCACCCCTGGTGGGAGCCCACCTCACCACCCCCTAGCGATGGCCCTGCACACCACGCCCACTGGTATGAATTATATTTAGCAGAATATGGCAATATATCAATCAAAAAGCCACAGTTCCATAATGTAACAGGTAATGCAGTGTATAAGGAACATTAGAAGGCAGGAAATCTAATAGAATAATCAGCACATCTGAATGCACAATAGATTGAAGGCCTTTCCATGAATTGAGGGATTCCTTCTACCTATGGAAAAGGACCTTAGAAGGAAATCTATGGATTCCACCATTGTGCATTCATCATAGTAGCTGGAAGTTCAACATGTGGGTCTAGCATTTTAGATCCTGGTAAAATCTGCAAAACTTAAATTTAGAATTGAATAAGCTAAATTAGTTTGAGGTATATCATCTGCTACCCTTTCATTTACAAGGGAACAACAATAGCTTGCAGATGCTAGTGCAAAGCTCTGTACAGGATGTGTATTCTTTTTGAAGCAAAAGTAATTACCCACACATAATTTTCTTATTAAGCGTGCACTAATTTTCTGACATTTCTAGGAGCTGAAGAGCCTGCCACCATATTCTGTTGGGCTGAAATCAAAAGTAAGCACCATTTACAAATCTGGAGTCTGTTTAATATATGTCAAATTGCACAATTTAACTGCAATAAAAAGTCTTACCCTCGCTTCCCAGTAATTGCAATAATTTAAAAGTCTGAAAGCGTTCAAACAGAAAACAGTTGGCTTGTGGGAGGAAAGGGTTGTTGTCTTGTCTTTGGTTGTTTGTTTTGCATATTTGTTTGTAGACTAAAAAGAGCTGCAAAGACATTAAAAAATTAGCAATAGGAGGAAAAAACTTTCTGTCTCTTTAGGGGCGGGGATGTTGGTTAGAGCATCCTAACTGGATTTTCCATTGTTATTTTGTTTTCCATTACTGTACAACAGTCTCCCCCAACCAGGTGCCCTCCACATGGTTTGAGCTACAACTTATATCATCCTCAACCATTGGCCATGCTGGCTGGGACTTATGTACTTTGTAGTCCAAAACATTTACCCCATTTGGTGCAGGGTAACAGCTGTGCCAATGATATGAGCAATCAGATGGGGACAATGGGAGATGAGCTCATTGCAGACGCAATGCAGGTGGTTGGGGCATCTCTGTGAAAAAGGAAATGGAAGCAGGACCAAGGACAGCTCCAGGTTTGAAGGGGTTGTGGGCAAAGAGTCCTCTGGGGACCCCCTCCTTTACCATGCTTACCCAGCTGTGGTAATAATAATAATAATAATAATAATAATAATAATAATAATAATTTATTATTTATATCCCGCCCATCTGGCTGGGCTTCCCCAGCCATTCTGGGCGGCTTCCAACAGAATATTAAAATACAATAACCTATTAAACATTAAAAACTTCCCTAAACAGAGCTGCCTTCAGATGTCTTCTAAAAGTCTGGTAGTTGTTCTTCTCTTTGACATCTGGTGCGAGGGCATTCTACAGGGCGGGTGGCACCACCGAGAAGGTCCTCTGCCTGGTTCCCTGTAACTTGGCTTCTCGCAGCGAGGGAACCACCAGAAAGCCCTCGGCGCTGGACCTCAGTGTCTGGGCAGAACAATGGGGGTGGAGACGCTCCCTCAGGTATACTGGACCGAGGCCTTTTAGGGCAAGATCCCAAGCAGAGCTGGACAGCTGAGTCTAGTTGCTCTTTCAGTTTCTCACAGTGCCTCATGGAGCCCTTATCAGGGGCATTGTGAGAAACTAAAAGCACGACTAGATCCAGCTGCCTGGGGCTGCCTGATGGGCAGAGTCTAAAGGGGCTAGGGCGGGCATCAACAATGGGCCTGGGCAGCTGCCTAAGGATGCCAAGCTCAGATGCCAGCCCTGACCAAGTTGGTATACCTGAAGGAGCGTCTCCACCCCCATTGTTCAGCCCGGACACTGAGATCCAGCGCCGAGGGCCTTCTGGTGGTTCCCTCATTGCGAGAAGTAAGGTTACAGGGAACCAGGCAGAGGGCCTTCTCGGTAGTGGCGCCTGCCCTGTGGAACGCTCTCCCAGCAGATGTCAAGGCAATAAACAACTATTTTACTTTTAAAAGACAACTGAAGGCAGCCCTCTTTAGGGAAGTTTTTAATGTCTAATGCTGTATTGTTTTTAATATTCATTTGGAAGCCGCCCAGAGTGCTGGGGAAACCCAGCCAGATGGGCGGGGTATAAATAATAAATTATTATTATTATTATTATTATTATTATTATTATTAGTGGGCAAGGAGAGACAGGAAGTGGGTGTGGCTTGTGGACCACTGACCACTAATAAAAAACAGAGGAAGGGAGAGGTCAAGGAAGAACCCACTGTAGTTCTGCCTTGAACTAAAAGGCAAGTCAAAGGACAAAGGGTGTTCAGTGGATTTCTTTCCTGCATTTGGGGTTGCAAAGATGTGTTGTGAAAACCAGAGACACAGACAATAGCTGTCCCAATAGCTATCAACATATTTAATATTAATGGTTTCCATCAATTGCTTGGCAGTTTTTCCACATAAGATGCATGCAAAGTGGTAATGATGATGACGATTTAGAGTTTACCTAAACTGTAGGAGGGTTACTCGGCAGGGGTACAGGGAGGACCTCAAAATCTCATATTTGGGCAGAATTCAACTTCCTGAGAATGTCATCCTCCCTTTTGTTTTTAAAAGGGAAGATTCTAGACCTCCTGGCAGGATTTATATACACTTAATCACCAATACCTCTAGGCAGTTTACATAAAACAATACACATTATGAATAACAATATAATCAGTTTTTAAAAACTTGCAAGTGTGAGGGCAATGCCTACTGAAATCTTAGAAGCCAGGGGTGTTAATTTAGTAAGATTTCCAATAGGAAACGAAACTGGAATAAATCAAGGGATGGCAATTGTGTAATTAAGATACTGTAGATTACGGAATTCATATTTTCATATTTTCTTGGTTCATAATTTGGTTTGTCTGGACGTGAGATTTTGGTTTTTAAAAAGAAATGAGTGCACATAATCCTGGGAATCAATAACTAGCACAGAGTTAAGTAACCTAATCTAAGCTAAAATATGCAAATGACAAACAAGCTTTTAGTTAACAAGAAAATCCTGCTTGCAGCACATTGACACTGCATTCTTCCCTCTGTAACACATCTGCATTAATCTTTGGGCAAGTAATA
This sequence comes from Podarcis cretensis, assembly GCF_951804945.1. Lineage (NCBI taxonomy): Eukaryota > Metazoa > Chordata > Lepidosauria > Squamata > Lacertidae > Podarcis > Podarcis cretensis. Next base: position 11,803,425 of record NC_137176.1, on the reverse strand, counting down.
AATATGTTGTATACCAACAATATAAAATAATGCAATTGTGCCATTAATCTTCTAAATGAGGTGCTTGTGTGACACAGCTCCCACCATATTAGCGTATCAAAGTTTCAAAATAGGGGCACAGTTTCAAAATAGGGGCAAAGTTTCAAAATAGGGGCACAAGCCATTTTCAAGTTCACTGCTTTGCCCCATGGAATTTAGTGGAAACTGTTTAGAAATAATGCTGTTAATCTGGGCCAGTTGCCAGAATATTGCGTGTAAAAACCATTAATTCTGCCAAGCGCTGCAGATTCTGTTTCTTATAGAGAGGTGGGGCATGGGGGATAAGGATAATAATAAATGGTTGAAATTAAATATGAATAATCTTCAAGTGGGACGCAGGTGGCGCTGTGGGTAAAACCTCAGTGCCTAGGACTTGCCGATCGTATGGTCGGCGGTTCGAATCCCCACGGCGGGGTGAGCTCCCGTCTTTCGGTCCCAGCTCCTGCCCACCTAGCAGTTCGAAAGCACCCCTAAGTGCAAGTAGATAAATAGGTACCGCTTTATAGCGGGAAGGTAAACGGCATTTCCGTGTGCTGCGCTGGTGCTGGCTCACCAGAGCAACTTTGTCACGCTGGCCATGTGACCGAAAGTGTCTCCGGACAGCGCTGGCCCCCGGCCTCTTAAGCGAGATGGGCGCACAACCCTAGAGTCGGACACGACTGGCCCGTACGGGCAGGGGTACCTTTACCTTTAATCTTCAAGTACTTATATTATTAATTCACTTTTTTTGAGATGTAACAGTCCAATCAAATAACTTGTATACCAAATCATCTAGTTCATAACAAATTCTGTCCTTCTCTTTCCCAACTCACCCAACCCTTTCTTAACAAACTGTGGTCCCAGTGTTTTGAGTTTGCTTCAATAAAATAAATAATAATAAGAAGAAGAAGAATGATAATGATAATGTTGTCACTTATACCCCACCCATCTGGCTGGGTTTCCCCAGCCACTCTGGACAGCTTGCAGCATATATAAAAACATAATAAAAAAACCTTTGGTTCCTCCATGCATATTCATCATTTGATGTTTGCAGAATCAGCACATGCATGTGCTCACTTCATTTTTCTTTGCCTGATCACTTGCTTCTAAGTAAACTATGCAAACTGACTCCATTGGAAAGCATTGCATTTGACATGTTGTGAAGTTTTCTCTCTAATGTGGCTGATCTCCAGCTCATTCACACGTGCCCATCAGTTGCCACAGGGAACAGGCGTGCACTCACACAGCCAAACAGAGCAGGACTTAACCCCCACTCATTGGCTGTTGGTTGGGGGTTAGGTCCTGCTTGCTTTGGCTGCAAGTGCCTCTCCCCAACAGGAAACAGGTGCACACAGCCAAACTGAGCAGGATTTAACCACTCCTTTTCAGCTGTTGAATCAGGAATTAAACGCCAATGCTTTGGCTGTAGCCAATGTAAATTGAAGCCTTTCCCCCTGCCCATTAGCTGGTGTTGCAAGGGACATCAGCTGATTGACTGGTGGGTGTGGTGAGAGGAAAATGGCCTCATGGGATAAATTGTAGCTCTTGGAGAGCCAAGTCTGGTCTGTAAGCCAGAGATTCTCCAACCCTGATATCAAGGATGAGTGTTCAACATAGACTTCTTCCTGGCATACTACTTATCTACATGCAGAAGGTTTTCACCACCTGTGTGAGAGCGTTAAATGACCTTTCACATGTAGTTTGATGTGGTAAGGTAAAGGGACCCCTGACCATTAGGTCCCGACTCTGGGGTTACGGCGCTCATCTCGCTTTATTGGCCGAGGGAGCCAGCGTACAGCTTCCGGGTCATGTGGCCAGCATGACTAAGCCGCTTCTGGCAAACCAGAGCAGCACACAGAAACACCGTTTACCTTCCCGCCGGAGCTGTACCTATTTATCTACTTGCACTTTGACGTGCTTTCGAACTGCTAGGTTGGCAGGAGCAGGGACTGAACAATGGGCGCTCACCCCATTGCAGGGATTCGAACCGCCGACCTTCTGATCGGCAAGCCCTAGGCTCTGTGGTTTAACCCACAGCGCCACCCGCGTCCCAGATGTACACTGCAGAAAAACCTTTGCCACTTGATTCATCTGCATGCGTTAACTGGCCCGGAGAGACAAAACTTGAAGTGTTCATGTGGTTCTGAAAAGAGCCTGTGTACTTTGGCTTCTGACCAAACCATCATAATCAGCTGTATTATACACACACACCCCATTTCCTACTCTAATGTTACATACTGTCATGTTTGCTATCCCATTGTGATAAGAGCTTTATTGTTGTACATATAATCAGTCTTTTGTTTGTGTTAGGATTTGGAAAGTTCCCATTTAAGTGAAAAGCGTTGATGAAGGTTAGCATTTAAAAACTGTATTGCTCCTTCTTCAAACAGCAGCAACCAGCGCATTGATTTAGCCAGAGAAACAGAATGCTTCTCCTGAACAAATATTGTGCCTCATTTGACCTTGGCAGCGGAGACTAACCTAGAGTGGAAAATGTGAGATTTAAGACAATAAATATTTACTGTAGCTCCTTTAAATCTTTTGGTAAACCATCAACACTGACAACAACTTCAGTCTGACGTTTAAACTTGTCGCATCTGTAAATTAGGGCTTATATAATCGTACTGTAAATGGAAAGTTTTGTTATTATACAAAGCAAGCCTGCAAGTAATTGTCTCCTTGCTGTATCTTCTCATGCCCTTTTCTTTTTAATTAAAATGTCATTCGTCAGGACTTGATCAGGCGCCAGGGCTCAGCATTAGGGCTGTCACCTCCAGCCACTGGCATTTCTTCTTCATTCCTTGTGACCCCACAATATTTGCTTCTGATCATGAGTTCATTGCTGGATTAAGGAGTGCTCTGGGGAACACCCCATATAATGTTGTAACTATCACAGGCCCCATCTGTGGAATAGCTCAGAAGCTTATTGCTAGCATGAGATTAATTGTCCCACTGCATATTTCCAGACCATAACACATAAGGAATTTTATTCTCCTAATCCAGCGATCTATTCCAGGTGTGTGAGAGAGAGTTCTCTGAGAACAACGCCACAGTTCATGGGAAGGCCCAGATTTCTGTGTCTCAGAAGCCAAAATCTCCAGAGGAAGGGCAGGAAGCAAGAGGGCAGGACCATCCTTTGACTTTTGAATCATCTTTCCCCTAAACAATGAGCCAAGGGTTGCACAAAGTTGTACTGAAAGTGCCAAAAATTGCATTTTCATAGAGATACAAATAAACTAGAGAATCCCTGTTTGAACACCCTGAATCTCACCATCAAGGGTTAATATCTCAGTATGACCACTTGCTAAACCACTCCATTATTATTCAGTACTCTTCCCTGCCTTTTGCTTGCCTACAACACTGACTTGACAATAACTGTCCTGAACTCATTTAGAAACTCGTTTATTTATGATATGTGAGGAAAAGTGTAAGTCTGTCCATCATGCGTTATCAACAGCACAAAAGGCACACACTCAGATTCAGTGTACAAAACTGGTTACTTGGTGTTCCGATATGTGCGTTGACATGAGGTGAGTTTGAAAGCTAGAGGTTTCCATGGGCACAGTCCGCTTTACGTTATGTGACCCAATAGAAGGTGGTGAAACCGGAAGAATGGAAAATCAATCAACTCACATGAAACTTCTCCTAAATCTCTTCCAAAAGATGAATTAAAGGCTGTGTCCACACATGGGTTGCTGTTTCCATGTGCACATTTGTGTGCTTTCATCAGCATATAAGGTGCTTTCAGTATTACGCCTCCAAAAACCACACTGATGTTTCCGATTCAAAAAAAGTGGGCAATACAGTGGTACCTCGGGTTAAGTACTTAATTCGTACTGGAGGTCCGTTCTTAATCTGAAACTGTCCTTAACCTGAAGCACCACTTTAGCTAATGGGGCCTCCCGCTGCTGCCGCCGCACAATTACTGTTGTCACCCTAAAGCAAAGTTCTTAACCCGAGGTACTATTTCTGGGTTAGCGGAGTCTGTAACCTGAAGCGTATGTAACCTGAAGCGTATGTAACCCAAGGTACCACTGTATGGTGTATTGTTCTTCCCTCTCCTTAGTTAGTATGTCCTCATCCACCATGTTCTGGAATCCTGAGGTCCAGTTGTGGTCATGCATGCAGACATTTTTTTACATGTGCAGCACCTTTTTTTAAAAAATGAAATACAAGTTATCTGATATACCAGATTTGCACAAAAGTACAGTAAAAAGACAAAACCAAAAAGTGTTTTGTTCCAAGACAGGCAAAGATTTGTAGTTGCTGATGCTTCCTTTCCTCCCCTTTTCCTTTCCCATTTCCTATACCTGCAGTGCAGGGGCAATTTTTATCTGTATAACACACACCCGACCATAACACGCACATAGTTTTTAGAGGAGGAAAACAAGAAAAAAAATATTCTAAATGAAACAGCGGATGTATGATTTTTGTGGTTCATGCTGTGGCCACAGACATGTGATCTGATGGTGAGTTTGGGGTAGCCCAATGCAAAAATCCTGAGGATCCATGTGGATCCATGCTTTGTAACCACGTTTTTGCACCACTGCGGCCCCAGGCAACAGTGGGTGTATGATTTTTTGGGAGCAATCTGTAGCCATGGACATGCTATGTGATCTGATGGTGAATTTGGGGTGACCCAGTGCAAAAATCCTGAGGATCCATGTGGATCCGTGCTTTGTAACCATGTTTTAAGTGGGGAGGGAAGGAAAAGCACTCAAGGGACAGGGAACACATGTGGGGTGGGTGGAGAAGGATGCTGTTAATAATGCAGAAGAGGGGTATAAGAGGAGAAGGCTCCTCTCCTCTCCCGCTTTGCTCCTTTAAAGAAAACAGGCTCTCTGTCCCTCTCTCCTCCCCACTCAGTGGCTCTTCTCCCGCTTTGCTGTTTCAAAGTAAGCCACGGAGAAGGGAAGGAAGGGGAACCATGGATCCTCTGCTCATGAGTGCAGCAGATCCCCCTGCCATCCGTAGGTGTTCGTTCCATAACACGCACAGACATTTCCCCTGACTTTCTAGGAGGAAAAAAGTGAGTGTTATGGTGCAAAAAATACGGTACTTTTTAATACAGCTGACTGGTGCAAATAGCACAAACACCCCCTCATCAGCAACCAGTGGCAAAGGGCAGGCGACATCCTAACAAAAACAGTCACACCTATTGAGTAGGTATTTAAATGTGAATCTACCAAACTCACACTTTCTGAAACCATAGGAGAACCAAAACACAGCTGTCCTTCAAAATTCGCAGTTACCCGAATTTTACCCGGAATCTTCTAATCTGAAGAAGTGTGCATGCACATGAAAGCTTATAGCCAGAACAAACTTAGTTGATCTCTAAGGTGCTACTGGACCATTTTTTATTTTTTATTTTGTTTATTTTGACTGTGTCAGACCAACACGGCTACCTACCTGAACCTGAATTTTATGATGCATTTCGCCAAACAATGTTTACAAAAATGCATACCTAAAGGAAAATGCATTTTTAAAATGAATATATTTCTGAACATAACATAAAGCTGCATTATATTAGGATGAAATTGTTTGCAAAGTATGTGTCTTAATCAAAACTGCATAAAAAATGTGTTTATTAGGAGAAAACCACAATAAATTGCTGGCGAATTTTCATGAGGTTTTTTTTAATAATAATAATAATAATAATAATAATAATAATAATAATAATTGCAGCAGAAATGCAGAGAACTGAATTTAAGAGAAATGAGAAATTTAGAAATTGGAAATTGACCAATCCTTCCATTCCTACACACAAGCAGGTTCAAATCCACTTAAACTCCAGTGTGGATGATCCCAAAGACACTGATTCAACAGTTATGGGGATGTCTCCAGTACAGAAGGACAATTGGAGCATGTAGAATTGGAATTGTATGTGGATTCAAACTTTGCTTAACGTTCTGCTCTTGACTCCACTGCCTTGCCAATCATATCAATACCCGAGTCATCACATGCTGTCAACCTATTCGTTGATCTACTAGGCTTTCACCCCCATCCCTATCAGGCATCACACACCCCTTGTCCCACCTCCTTAAGATCAAGAGGTGTGGCACAGAGGCAGAGCTAGCTGCTCCGGCACCCAGAGCACCACACATGCTGTGCACCCAGGGGAGGGGCTAGCTGCCCGCGGGGGTGGGGCAAGAGAGGAGGAGACAACCCCCTCTCAGGGATGATACCCAGGGTGGACTGCACCCACCGCACCCCCCTTCCTCCGCCAGTGGTGTGGCAACCCTAAGATGGAGCAACAACATGATTGCACTACAAGCCAAAATTTAAAAATTCTTCTGAAAATGGGTTTCACATCTTCTTTGAACTGGAGAAAATTTCACTGAGTACTTCATTGTGATGCATACTAGCTTTCATTCTGCTTTATTTGTGGCCTAACAAAGTAACTTTCTAATAATAGTTATGGTCCTCTTTGCATTCATATAAGTTAAACTGCCAACCTAGCAGTTTGAAAGCACACCAGTGCAAGTAGATAAATAGATACCGCTCCGGCGGAAAGGTAAACAGCATTTCTGGTTCACCAGAAGCGGCTTAGTCATGCTGGCCACATGACCCGGAAGCTGTACGCTGGCTCCCTCAGGCAATAAAGCGAGATGAGCGCCACAACCCCAGAGTCGGCCACGACTGGACCTAATGGTCAGGGGTCCCTTTACCTTTACCTAATTTAAACTGATGACAAGTGCAAAAAAGGGGGAAAGGATGATGTTCCAACAGCAGATGCAAGAAATACAGTACAGTGGTACCTCGGGTTACAGATGCTTCAGGTTACAGACGCTTCAGGTTACAGACTCCACTTGCCCAGAAATAGTACCTCGAGTTAAGAACTTTGCTTCAGGATGAGAACAGAAATTGGGTGGCAGCGGTGCGATGGCAGTGGGAGGCCCCATTAGCTAAAGTGGTACCTCAAGTTAAGAACAGTTTCAGGTTAAGAACGGACCTCCAGAACGAATTAAGTTCTTAACCTGATGTACCACTGTATCTATAAATCTCCAGACATGCATGAACATGAACACACACACACACACACAAATAGCTCCCAACTATGGTGGCTGCCTGCCATCTTTACCCAAAATGTGATGCCCCACTTGGACATAACTGTTTGGGTAGCTTAAGATGGTGTACACAGGCACTGTGAATAGGAGCTGAGCTTGGCTGTCATTCAAAGGTGGACGCACTATCAAAAGCAGTGAAGGGCTGGACTGAGGATATCATCCAGTAGCTGTGCTGGCAGACTACAGTTGCTTGGGGAAAGATGTTTTTGCCCTCCCACAACCAGACATTACTTTCAATCCCAAAACCAACACAGGCAAACATTCTCTGCATGTTTGGTAATAGCAGGTGAAGTTCAGAGACACTCTCTTGACGGACGGCACTTTGAGCATCAGTTAGGTCTCCCTTACCTGCTTGGTGTCATTCAATTTCTGGAATCCAATATGGGGGGAAAGCTCTCCCTGTGCCCAAGAGCTGCAGTTAAAGCTCCAGCGTGGTGGGGGACCTTCTCCAGAAGAGAGATAAGAACAATTATTTTCCCCTTTGAATGTTTGAAAGATCTGCAGGAATGACACACGCCAGGCCTATAATCGACTCAAATGCTGGTCAATTATGTGCATTTGGTATGCTTTAGGCTCCGTTGCTTTATTCTCTGTCTACATTCCAGCAGAGTTATTAGTCAAAGTAATTGTTTATTTTTGCCCCCAGAAAAACAAACTGTAAAGCACTCAACGCTGGAGCTTGCTAAACCATCCCTTTGTTTTGTTTGACTTGCAAAGTACTTTATGCTATGAAAAATTGTTCTATAATGGATGAGGAATCTGCTAAAAAATTGTGCCCCACACAACTTTAATTTGTTGGCACGATGAGAACTACCACGGAACAAGACCACCAAGAGAGCTCTAAAGGGTTCGGGAAATAAAGGCATCTTACCCACAATGTCGGTTGTGGCATTTGTGTTGTGCTCTGAATACCTTTTTGCCTGGTCTAGCTCTGTGAAGGAAAGACCTGAACCATTTCAGGCGGAGCCAGCTAGCAAGTTACTGATCCAAGAAGTAAAACTGAGTTCTGTACTGGAGTCTGGAAAATGGGTGTGCCTTGGATTCTGCCAGGTTATTCCTTTGACCAAGCTGGATTGTGATCCTGGAAAGGATCAGCTGTCTGAACAGTAAGCTCTCCGTCTTGCTCCTTCCCCATGTTTTCTGTCTCCCCACCACCTCCTTCCCACCATTTTATATTTAGTATTCTGTGGCGCTGTGGGTTAAACCACAGAGCCTAGGGCTTGCCGATCAGAAGGTCGGCAGTTCGACTCCCCGTGATGGGGGAAGCTCCCGTTGCTCGGTCCCAGCTCCTGCCAACCCAGCAGTTCGAAAGCACATCAAAGTGCAAGTAGATAAATAGGTACCACTCCGGCGGGAAGGTAAACAGTGTTTCCATGCGCTGCTCTGGTTCACCAGAAGCAGCTTAGTCATGCTGGCCACATGACCCGGAAGCTGTCTGTGGACAAACGCCAGCTCCCTCGGCCTATAGAGCGAGATGAGTGCGCAACCCGAGTCATCCGCGACTGGACCTAACGGTCAGGGATCCCTTTACCTTTACCTTTATGCATTGAGAATTCTCAATGGGCTGTTTTGGGGGTTCTCCTGACCTCAGAAGTTTGGTTGATTAAATTTTCTTGTAGCTCTGAAAACCCTGGGGCTCTCCCCAGCCCGCTGGTACCTTCCTGATCTGCATGGGTAGTAAAGGGAAAGAAAGAAAGGGAAAGAAAGAAAGGGAAAGAAAGAAAGAAAGAAAGAAAGAAAGAAAGAAAGAAAGAGGAAGGAAGGAAGGAAGGAAGGAAGGAAGGAAGGAAGGAAGGAAGGAAGGAAGGAAGGAAGGGGACCCCTGGATGGTTAAGTCCAGTCAAAGGCACTACATAGGGATCAGTAGGCAGAGAATGAGTCCTTTATTGATATATAGGATGTTTCAGTAATCACTGAGATGTATGGTAGATTAATATTATCATTCCTATCTGGGCTTTATTTCAGCCAAAACTCACCAGAACTCAGTTCTGGCACCTCTCAGGTGGGTTCCATTGCCATTACAAGAGAGTAAGGGAAGTGTTCATGGTGAGTTCCAGCACCTCTTTTTCTAGAAAAGTAGAACTGATTTGCATACTGCAATTTGCTGAGGAGGTTTGATGGCTCACTAGAAGTCGCCTTAAGGTACAATTTCAAGCAGCGCCCTTCTGGTTTACTTTCCTAACCATTCTCCTGCACCTGCACTCCCAGTGAATTGTGCCGTAAAACTGGTGCCGCTAATCTTCCTGGTGGCTCACAACCCCAAATTAGGGCATGGTGTAAAGTGCAGGGCAATGTGGGGGCAACCCTATGGCAAGATCCGCCAGGGTCAGCAGTTTAGGATCCAGTGGATCTCTTGCTCAGCCAGCTGATTTCCAGCTATGCTGCGTCAATCTCCATCTCAAACCTTTACAATGGTACCTCAGGTTAAGAACTTAATTCGTTCTGGAGGTCCATTCTTAACCTGAAGCACCACTTTGGCTAATGGGGCCTCCTGCTGCTGCCGTGCCACCGGAGCACAATTTCTGTTCTCATCCTGAAGCAAAGTTCTTAACCTGAAGCACTATTTCTGGGTTAGCGGAGTCTGTAACCTGAAGCGTCTTTAACCTGAAGCATCTGTGACCCGAGGTACCACTGTATTGGCAGATAGACAAGATTCTAAAAGGTTCAGCGCAATAATTTTTTTTGGCAAAATCTGCATCTAACAATAAAAATACTGTTGTATGACATTCACAAATCCTCATTGCATGTTACAGAAACCTGGCTACCATCTCCATCTTAGTTTTAATTGTTGTTAGCCGCCCTGAGCCCGGCTTCGGCTGGGGAGGGTGGGATATAAATAAAATTTATTATTATTATTATTATTATTAGTGTTAAGTCTCCAACCTCTGCTCAGCAAAAGGTCTGCAACTTGCTTGTCCTGTCTCAGCTCAGGCCCAGGCAGCTGAGGCAAAGCTGGTGTAAAACCCCAAAAGTGGGTGTGGCAGAGATGGCAGCAGGGAAGGGATGGATCCTAAGCCCATTCAGCTCAGTCATGTGACCTGGCAATCTGGCATAAAACACTATTTTAAAGGCTTGCTTTCCCTTTGGCAGACTTAGACAGATCACTAATAGCAGCCCTGCTGCTGAGCAGGGTTTGGATCTGGTCAGGGGCACCAACTACAGTCGTTCCTTGGAATCTGTTCCAGAAGTTCCAGAAGTCCTTTCAACTTCCAAAACATTTGAAAACCAAAGTGCGGCTTCTGACTGGCCGCAGAAGCCCCGTCAGATGTTCGGCTTCCAAAAGAACGTTCAATACCGGAACATTTACTTCCGGGTTTCGATCGTTCGGGAGCCGATTTGTTCGGGAGCCAGGGCATTCGAGATCCAAGGTACGGTACCTTCTTTATCTCCTCGACATCTGATAATAACAATAATTTATTATTTATACCCCATCCATCTGGCTGGGTTTCCCCAGCCACTCTGGGCCGTTTACAGTATATATAAAAACATAGTAGAACGTCAAGCTTTAAAAACTTCCTGATACAGAGCCACCTTCAAATGTCTTCTAAACATTATGTAGTTCTTTATCTCATTGACATCTGATAACAATAATAATTGATAGGGGTGTAAGGGGCTTCAGCCCCCTCAAAATTTGTGTGTAGGCAGCTGAGACCCCCCCCAAGAATATTGAGGGGGCCGCTATCCCCCACAACCCCCCATAGCTGGGGAATGCTTGCCCTCCAGGCAGGTATGGGATACACAGAGAGGTGCATGACATTGTATGTATGATGCCGCACAATGCTGGGGGCCCCCAATGTAGGGAGCAAGTCGACACCCCTGGATCTGGTGTAACTTTAAAGGTAAAGGGACCCCTGACCATTAGGTCCAGTTGTGACCAACTCTGGGGTTGCGGTGCTCATCTCGCTTTATTGGCCGAGGGAGCCGGCATACAGCTTCCAGGTCATGTGCCAACATGACCAAGCAGCTTCTGGCAAACCAAAGCAGCACGTGGAAACGCCGTTTACCTTCCCGACGGAGTGGTACCTATTTATCTACTTGCACTTTGACGTGCTTTCAAACTGCTAGGTTGGCAGGAGCAGGGACCAAGCAATGGGAGCTCACCCCATTGCGAGGTTTCGAACCGCAAACCTTCTGATCGGCAAGTCCTATGCTCTGTGGTTTAACCCACAGCGCCACCTGCGTCCACAGTGCCACCCGCGTCTGGTGTAACTTTACAGCTGCTTGAATTACACCGGCTGGCTTTACAGCAGCTCCTTCTGCATAGGAAGGAGAATACAGTGGTGCCCCGCAAGACGAATGCCTCTCAAGATGGAAAACCCGCTAGACGAAAGGGTTTTCCGTTTTGGAGGCGCTTCGCAAAACGAATTTCCTATGGGCTTGCTTCGCAAGACGAAAATGTCTTGCGAGTTCCTGCGGGTTTTTTTTCCTCCCCCCCCCTTTTTTCTAAGCCGCTAAACCGCTTATCTGCTTATCTGCTTATCTGCTAAGCCGCTAAAAGCCGCTAATAGCACTAATAGCGCTAATCCGCTAATCCGTCAATGGGCTTGCTTTGCAAGACGAAAAAACCGCTAGACGAAGAGACTCGCGGAACGGATTCTTTTCGTCTTGCGAGGCACCACTGTAAAATATTATGTTAGCTACAGGATAGCACGAGGGTTGTTCGTTTATTTCAATTGACTGGTTCTAATTATCTCTCTTGTTGCTGGTATTTGTACAATGTACCTGAACTTGTTACTAATTTGTAACTGCTCTGGCGGGTAAGAAATATTTTTAATAAATAGATAAATAATTCTGACTTCTCCTTTACATGCAAAACCCTAGGTTCAGTCTGCAGTTAAAATGTTCTCACACTAGCCAGACTTGGACAGCCCTGGGCATGGGACCCCAGAGATCTGCCAAGATTGGTTTGGATGGACCAGTGATACGATAAGGTGACTTCCTGGGTTCTTGAGAATCTCAGCTTTATTTTTTAGAACAAGTTGTTTGACCCTTTAATGTCAAAGATAGCCTTGAAAAGAAGTGTTTGGGGAAAACCCTGTTGAAACATCAGATGCCAGAGAGGGACGGAAGGGTCATATTTCCAGTGGATTTCAGGCAAAAGCAGAGTTAATTATGCAAAATAGTTTTTTTTTAAAATGTGGAAGAATGATTTGCTGAATTCAGAATTATGCAACTTTGCTCCATTTTTCATAATTAATAGATAGCTCACTTTATTTTAGTGCAGAAGTCCGATTACCTGGGTGCATAATTTGAATATGATTAGCAATGTCATAACACCACCCCATCACTGCTGAATTAAACTACTATAGAAAGGCAGAGCAAAATTAGGGTTTTTGCCACAATCCTCCCAGAAGTGTGAAGCAATCTAATACTTCCCTCTGCTTAGTTAAAATTCTGCTCAGTCACTGTCCTTTCAACCCCTCGGCTCAACTGTTTGAGCATGCTTGGCAGGTACTATGACAAAGAAAACCCTGACAAAATTTCAATAAAAAATGACTGAATTATAAAGAAGATAAAGGAATAAAGTTGTACCTTGTGATATATATATTTGAATGGAGACGGAACAGGTTTCCCATTTGTATCGCTCAAATTGCTTTGAGATATATCCAGAAGAGAAGATCATCTATCTGTGGGGTTTTTTTTATTTTATTTGGAAAAATAGAGAAAGCAGACTATATTTGAAACCTTTGCTTCAAGATTTGTCAAACACAGCATCGTAATCTGTAATATTTAGAAAGAAACGATGAAGGGCATTTTGTGAAAGACCAGAATAGTGTAATGAGAGATTCTCTCCCAGAGCAAGTAATGTCCATAATGGGCCCCAGACCAGTTCAGAATTGCAGCAGGGGCAAAGGGTTAAAGTCCCCTCTTCCATACCCTGGCCCCAATACAAAAAGGGTACATCTGCAGCTATTATTTACGAACAACAACAACAACTACGACATTACTATTATTGGATCTAAGGCAGTACACAAATATTAAAATCCAAGTAAACTTCACAATCATTGACAACCAAACTAAAACCACAGTATCCAGTCCCAAAACTCAAAACATAACAATCTGTATTATAAAATACAGTACATATCTGAATTTATAATCTTGCCCTAAATGAAATGCCCCATGTGGAAAAAACAAACATCTTCAATTAATGTATTAGTGAGGAAGACAAACCAAATCTCCAATGGGAGAGAGTTCCACAGCTGGGGAACCACCACAGAAAAACCCCACGTCACCACATGGCAGACAATATGCAATGGTGGAAATGTGTGGTTTTTTAACCATCACACAATTAATAATTTTGGGAATAACGTCACATTCAGGTTCACCCGAAGAGAATGAGATGGGAAGTTCTCATTGATTCACTTATTTTTAAATATATCATGAATATAATTGGACTAATAAGGTCAGGTGCCACCCAAAAACAAACAAACCGATAGCAATATCCCAAAGTTGCATGCATCTGACTGCATATGGACTAGAAGATTTGCCAAGCAATGCTCTCTCTCTCTAGTTAGAACAAGATGATACTGAAGTGAATGACTGCATGGCAAACGGTAGCCCCATAAATTGTGTTTATGTGTCACTCTTTCTTCATTAATCTGCAGTGTGTGTGGGGGGGGTGCACATATACACATACAAATGAGATAGTTATATTGGATAACAAGTATTAGCATAATAAGAAAAAGCAGATCTCAAGACAGGAACTGGTCTTTTGAACCAGTGTATGTGAGAGAGTTTAATCAATCCCATCTGACTTGAATCCTGAACATCTGTAATGAAGAATACTTTTATGTCTGGCTACTATTGATCAAAAAAAAAAATCAAGAATAAGATTTATGTTTTGAGAACAGAGTGGGACGAGGGAATGGTTGACACAGAAAAAAAGCGACCCTCTTATTTCCATTAGCAGAAATATATTTACACTGGGAGTGCTTCTTTTCTCGGCGCTCATTAAAGATATCAGAAACCAGCCAGAGTCACACAGTATTTCTGCCCAGGTTTTGCAGATGTCAGAGTCGCTTCTGTGTATGCATATTTGGATCCTGTAATGCACAAAATGGCAGTGGTGGGATGGGAGCCTCTGGGGGAGAGTAACTAAGCCATGTCATAAAGTAGAAAGGTGGGCAGGTGGGTTGCCATTGCCTGAGCTGCTCTGAACCTGGAGAGGAACAGGGCAGAGCAAAGCAGTCTGAGACCCTGGCAAGGAGGAGGCAGGACTCTGAGAAAGCAGAAGGCCAAGAGATGTTTGGGTTCCTGGGAAAGAAGATTTGTAAGGAGTGATGCCCTGGAGGAATGGGGAGAAAGGAGATGTCGGGATGTGCTTCTAAAAGCCCTGGAGATGAAATTGAGGTCAAAATGCACCAAATAGGAGGAGTGTAATGGCCAAGAAAGTCCATTCATTCAACCTTTTGTTGTTGTTTAGTCATTTAGTCGTGTCCGTCTCTTCGTGACCCCATGGACCAGAGCACGCCAGGCACTTCTGTCCTCCACTGCCTCCCGCAGTTTGATCAAACTCATGCTGGTAGCTTCAAGAACACCATCCAACCATCTCATCCTCTGTCGTCCCCTTCTCCTTGTGCCCTCCATCTTTCCCAACATCAGGGTCTTTTCCAGGGAGTCTTCTCCTCTCATGAGGTGGCCAAAGTATTGGAGCCTCAGCTTCACGATCTGTCCTTCCAGTGAGCATTCAGGGCTGATTTCCTTAAGAATGAATAGGTTTGATCTTCTTGCAGTCCATGGGACTCTCAGGAGTCTCCTCCAGCACCATTATTCAAAAGCATCAATTCATTCAACCTAGGTGGCCTTTAACAAGCTGCTATTGCCTCAAACTCACTTCCCTATCTGCAGTGTGGGAGAAGGTGATAATAGTGCTCTACCTCTCAAGGAGGGATGCGGGTGGCGCTATGGTCTAAACCACAGAGCCTAGGTCTTGCCGATCAGAAGGTCGGCGGTTTGAATCCCTGCGATGGGGTGAGCTCCCATTGCTCGGTCTCTGCTCCTGCCAACCTAGCAGTTCAAAAGCACGAAGTGCAAGTAGATAAATAGGTACCGCTCTGGCGGAAAGGTAAACGGCGTTTTCATGCGCTGCTCTGGTTTCGCCAGAAGCAACTTAGTCATGCTGGCCACATGACCCGGAAGCTGTCTGTGGACAAAAGCCGGTTCCCTCGGCCTATAGAGCGAGATGAGCACGCAACCCCAGAGTCATCCGCGACTGGACCTAATGGTCAGGGGTACCTTTACCTTTACCTCTCAATGATCCACTGAAACAGTTACTCATATAACATCAGGATGTGCTTTGAATACGCCACAGATGTACAGTGGTACTGCGGGTTAAGAAGAAGAAGAAGAGTTTGGATTTGATATCCCGCCTTTCACTCCCCTTCAGGAGTCTCAAAGCGGCTAACATTCTCCTTTCCCTTCCTCCCCCACAACAAACACTCTGTGAGGTAAGTGGGGCTGAGAGACTTCAGAGAAGTGTGACTAGCCCAAGGTCACCCAGCAGCTGCATGTGGAGGAGCGGAGACTCGAACCCGGTTCCCCAGATTACAAGACTACCGCTCTTAACCACTACACCACACTGAACTTAATTTGTTCTGGAGGTCCATTCTTAACCTGAAACTGTTCTTAACCTGAGGTACCACTTTAGTTAATGGGGCCTCCTGCTGCCACCACCACACAATTACTGTTGTCATCCTGAAGCAAAGTTCTTAACCCGAGGTACTATTTCTGGGTTAGCGGAGTCTGTAACCTGAAGCTTCTGTAATCTGAAGCATCTGTAACCTGAAGCGTCAGTAACCCAATGTACCACTGTATTCAGATTGGACCCTAGGCAATATAGCCACTGGTTGGAAATGATGGGAGGTGAGGAATACCTAGAGATGGCCATTTGGTTTAAAGGTGGAATACCAGTTTACATTTTTAAAAGGAAAGATGTTGCTCTCTCACAGTTGGTTTTTAAAAGAGGTCTATGAAGCTCATGTTCCTAGCAACTTGAAGGCCCACATACAGTAGCAAGTATGGGGACAGGGATGGATTTTGGTTTTTCAAATTTTAGCGGCGCCCTGTGGGAGGCCCAGTGCGGTGGGGCCGGTCATGCTGCCCTAAATCTGCCTCTGAATCGAGGTATGCATGAAACCCTCTGAGAATTTTTGCTATCCTCAAAATCCTTTTGGCTTCCACTAAAACTGCTCAGACACACACAGGGAAATATTTCTCAGTGAGAAGTTTACACATGACCCTTCTCTTGCACATGTGAGTTTCCCACATGCATGGAGCATGTGAGTATTTATTGGAGACACATTGAAATGTTTCTTTGCTTCATTCTCCCGTCTCTACCCCACCTGAAGCCTGATGAGGTATCTCCAAGAAGCGCTTCATCGCTGTTTAAATTTGTGCTCTGATATTATGCCTATGGAGGAATCTCCAAATTCGCTTGAGCCAACATTTTAGTGATGTAGACTTGCACACCTGAAAAGGCATGAGGGAATCAGTCCCAAGTCATGGTGATACAAGTTTTTCAATGCAGCTGAACATGCTGGATGTACTTCTGGCACAACAGAAACATAAGACAGCACTTGGCGAGGTAAAATTTACAATAGTCAGGGGTAAAGTATGCTTAAAGGTAAAGGGACCCCTGACCATTAGGTCCAGTCGTGACCGACTCTGGGGTTGTGGCGCTCATCTCGCTTTATTGGCCAAGGGAGCCAGCATACAGCTTCCGGGTCATGTGGTCAGCATGACTAAGCCGCTTCTGGCGAACCAGAGCAGCGCACGGAAACGCCGTTTACCTTTCTCCTGGAGTGGTACCTATTTATCTACTTGCACTTTGAGGTGCTTTCAAACTGCTAGGTTGGCAGGAGCAGGGACCGAGCAACGAGCGCTCACCTCGTCGCGGGGATTCGAACCGCCAACCGTCTGATCGGCAAGTCCTAGGCTCTGTGGTTTAACCAACAGAACCACCTGTGTCCCTAAAGTATGCTTAGGTAAAGGGGACCCCTGACCATTAGGTCCAGTCGCAGATGACTCTGGGGTTGCGGTGCTCATCTTGCTTTATTGGCTGAGGGAGCTGGCATACAGCTTCCGGGTCATGTGGACAGCATGACTAAGCCGCTTCTGGTGAACCAGAGCAGCGCACGGAAACACCGTCTACCTTCCCGCCAGAGTGGTACCTATTTATCTACTTGCACTTTGAGGTGCTTTCAAACTGCTAGGTTGACAGGAGCAGGGACCGAGCAACGAGAGCTCACCCCATTGCGGGGATTTGAACCGCCAACTGTCTGATCGGCAAGTCCTAGGCTCTGTGGTTTAACCCACAGCGCCACCCACGTCCCCTAAAGTATGCTTATGTATGCTTAATTTAAGGGATAGCCAACGCAGTGCACTCCAGAAGTTGTATCCATCTAAGTCCTACTTAGATCCACTGAAATTAATGGACATGACTACGTTAGAATGACAAATTTCAGTGGGTCTGCTCTGAGTAGCATTTCATTGAATACAACCTCAGGTATTTCAGACTACAACCCCAACCATTGGCAATGCTGGCTGGGGCTGATGGAAGTTGTAGTCCAAGATATCTGGGAGACACCATGTTGGCTTTAATTTATGTGTCAGTATATCATCAGAAGTCTTCAAAGTGTAGATTAATTACGAAATAATAAAGCATAGCATCGTGCCAAATAAACATTAATTAATTGATAGGTTGGGTTTCTGGAAGACTCCTGTGCGTGAATTTGTTTTATGTGTGTAGATCAGTGCACGCTGACCAATGCACAGTCTTCGCAGTTGGGCTCTGTTCCGATGGCATGAAGTAGTCACAACAAACCGGTGGATTCCTATCTGCTGCAGCCTTCATCCACCTTCACAGCCGTCGTAACATACCATTTGTTATCATCCACCTGTTCTGCAGTTGAGGACTTCTTGGCTCATTCTTTGCCTGGCTCCTTCCCTTTGACCTTACCGTCTTGGGTGACCCTGCTGGGAGTGTGAGATTACCAATGGCTTTGCTCACAAGAGTCATAGGAACATGCAAGCCCACTCACCATGACAAGCAAACTAATATCAGTGTACTGGAAGAAGTAAAGATCACCAGTGTTGAAGCAATGATTCTTCAACATCAACTTCGTTGGACTGGTCATGTTGTGCGGATGCCTGATGATCGTCTTCCAAAGCAACTACTCTATTCCGAACGTAAAAATGGAAAGTGTAAGGCTGGTGGTCAACAAAAAAGGTTTAAAGACTCTCTCAAGGCAAATCTTAAAAAAACTGTAGTATAAACACCAACAATTGGGAAACACTGGCCTGCGAGTGCTCCAGTTGGAGAACAGCCTTTACCAAAGGTGTCATGGGCTTTAAAGACACTCGAACTCAGGATGCAAGGGAGAAACATGCTAAGAGGAAGGCACACTTGGCAAATCCACACCGTGATCAGCTCCCACCCAGAAACCAATGTCCTCACTGTGGAATGATGTGTGGATCCAGAATTGGCCTCCACAGTCACTTACAGACTCGTTGTTAAAACTGTGTTTATGGAAGACAATCTTACTCGGCTACAAGTGATCGCCAAATAATTAATTGATAATTACAAATTATCGAAACCAAAAAACAAAAAGAATCAGATGATAATAATAATAATAATAATAATAATAATAATAATAATAATAGAATGTTGCATATTAGCAGCTGTTCGGTTCTGGTAATCTACTACATCTCAAAAGCCTCTATGCAAAGAAAAGAGTGTTCTTATCTCTACAGCTTCCATTGAATTATTAGATTTGTATTTGCACCCTAAGTTTTAATAAAAATGTACAGTAATGTTGCTTTCTGGTAACAACTGTATTCATATCACAGGAATTAAATGGGTTACATTTAAAATATACATGCCTAGAATTTGTCTCTGTAACGTTACAATAAACACTCTTTACCTTGTGCAACACTTTGCCTGTAAAATACTCAGGCTGACACTGCAAATTAGATTTCTTTCATTACTTGTTTCTTCTTCCTTCTGAGAAAGGAATAGGGGAGAGAAGAAAATTGTCTTTCTGTATTAAATAAAAAAATAGCTACTACCTGTTACCACATTTTACAAATGAAGCCAAGGTAAGGATGATCAGTCTTCTAACTTTGACAGAGGGTGTTTTATTAACATCTGGTATGCAAATGTTATATATATATATATTCATCCATTTTTTTTATTTTTACGAGAAATGCAAGAAGTGAAGAATGAGCAAAGCAATCATTTCCTTTGTCTGTCAACCCAGAGAGCACAAGCTTTATGGCAATTAGAGAAATCCGTCCAAAGGAAAACATCTCTACCCTCCCAGCTTATCTTCACAGAGTAACAAAGCCAGAGAAAAGCAATTCAATTAAAAGAATGTGCATTAAAAATACAATAACTGATTTGCATCATATAAATGATGCGGGATTGATGTCTTGTGCCTTTAAATAACACAGCTCGATTATCCAACCCTCCTTGAGGCTTTCGCCCATTGCCCAAGCAAGCTTTTTCAGATGCAAATATTGGTCACTTATTGGGGTTTTATTAGCGGCAATGAAAAGGGATGACAACATGCAATGACATCCGATCAATGTGCACTTTGTGCTACAAGATCTGTATTCAAACCGCCCAATGGTTCATTTTAGGAATGATATCAAAGACTAACATGAGATACATGAGCTCATTCTGGGGTGGGCAGTCCATATAGTTTTGAAGGGTCTGCAACTATTTCGTCTCACTTCTAAGCCAGACAAGGTGTCTGCCTCCAGGTTCGAACCCTGTGGCATGATTGCAATAGGACCAAAATACTTCATTATAAGCGACAGAAACATGGATGGATTTGGGATATTAGGGGAAAGAGGTGGAGGGGGGGAGCCTCAGCTACATCTAAGATTTCAGGAACCAGCAGACCTTACAGCAACTGCATTTCATCCCATCACATGTCAAGGAAATAAGCAACTATCCTACTTTTAGAAGACCTCGGAAGGCAGTCCTGTTTAGCGAAGTTTTTAATGTCTGAAGTTTTATCACTTTTTGTTATTATTATTATTATCATTAATTATGTTGGGAGCCCCCCAGAGTGGCTGCGGAAACCCAGCCAGATGGGCAGGGTATAAAATAATAATAATAATAATAATAATAATAATAATAATAATAATAATAATAATATTGCTCAAGGTTCTAGCCTGGGAGGCTGTGTGGTCTTTAATACTCCAAGGCATTTCAGAGATTCCAAAGTTTTGAGTGCAGAACAACTAGGAGGAAACTATGTCTCACCAATGCAACTGAATTTTCCTACTAGCTAATCATTCTACCCTGAAAGGGTAGAGGAATGTAGACTTATAGAATCATAGAATCATAGAGTTGGAAGAGACCACAAGGGCCATCGAGTCCAACCCCCTGCCAAGCAGGAAACACCATCAGAGCACTGCTGACATATGGTTGTGAAGCCTCCGCTTAAAGACCTCCAAAGAAGGAGACTCCACCACACTCCTTGGCAACAAATTCCACTGTTGAACAGCTCTTACTGTTCTTCCTAATGTTTAGGTGGAATCTTCGTTCTTGTAGTTTGGAACCATTGCTCCGTGTCCGCTTCTCTGGAGCAGCAGAAAACAACCTTTCTCCCTCCTCTATGTGACATCCTTTTATATATTTGAACATGGCTATCATATCACCCCTTAACCTCCTCTTCTCCAGGCTAAACATGCCCAGCTCCCTTAGCCGTTCCTCATAAGGCATCGTTTCCAGGCCTTTGACCATTTTGGTTGCCCTCCTCTGGACACGTTCCAGTTTGTCAGTGTCCTTCTTGAACTGTGGTGCCCAGAATTGGACACAGTACTCCAGGTGAGGTCTGACCAGAGCAGAATACAGTGGCACTATTACTTCCCTTGATCTAGATGCAATACTCCTATTGATGCAGCCCAGAATTGCATTGGCTTTTTTAGCTGCTGCGTCACACTGTTGGCTCATGTCAAGTTTGTGGTCAACCAAGACTCCTAGATCCTTTTCACATGTACTGCTCCCAAGCCAGGTGTCACCCATCTTGTAGTCCCATCAATGTATGTTTAACCCGTTGCCTCAGTGGTTCCCAGAGATGTGTTGGCTGGCTCTCTTACTTAAACTTATCTTGGTTTTTTTTAACTGAATCATTTCCCCAAACACATCTGATGCAGTTTGGCAGCTGTGGTTGTTACCGCCTTGCTCTCTCTCATTAAACACTGCCTAACAGGCAGCAGTGTCACAGATAAAGCTTGCCATCTTTGCATCTCGATGCTAGGAAAAGCTTCTCCTGTCGAAGTTTCAAAATGTTTTACAGGAGGTATCAAGAAGTTTTCTCCTGACTGTTCATGTGGAGGGGGAAAAGACTTGCCTTTTCAGTAATACCAGAAGCTACATTTAAATATATTGGGTATGGGGTGGGTGGGTGGGTGGGGGTGTTTTAATGTTTAGAAACAACATATGGAGGTTTTTCTGTATGTGAGGCAGAACTCACTGCTTGTGGATCTACACTGCATTTTCACTCTCCCTTCAAATGTTTCCTTTCCCAGTGCCCCTCCTGTCACCTGGTCAACGCTACAGAAAATTTCGTTCTGAAGAATTTGCTGACTATGGTGCTAACATATTCTGAAGATTTGGGTCAGACAAACCATTCTATCCCAGGGTCATCTTCTGAATTGAAATGTAACCTTACTGCTCAGGAATACTAAATTGCAAATGCGGATGATAATCAGCAGAGTTTGAGAGGAGACGAATACAAATGAATGTGCATTTTTTAAAGTATTGGAATTGATTGGGGATTACGATTCTTAGTGGATCAAAGAGAGTTTGAATTCTTTGAACTTGCTTGCCTGGTGGAAGGTGATCATGTGGACTGCCCCAAATACGCTGCGAAGATACAGAAACCGTTCTTCGGTGCAATCTTAGGTTGCAATCCTGCAGCTAGTTCTATGTATCCATTTATGTTCATGGCCCAAATATGGATACCAGGGTAGAGAAGATGGAGGAAGGCAACTGGGGTGGGAAGGAAAGGAAATCTGGAACCTATGGAGGGAAGAAGCATATAATGTGACAACTAAATGTCTCTATCAGTTAACAGCAGGAAACACACCTTTAATTTATGAGACATCCTTTTCATTCCTCGTCTTGTGAAAAGGCTCAAAGGAGCAGTAGTTTTTGCAATGCGTATGCTAAGAATGGTTTCTGCTTTGTCGTGAAACACTTCTTGTTCCTGAAGTCTCTTTATTTGCTTGCACTGACTTTCCCTTTGCATGAAGCGAGATCCCATAATCCTGGAGATCAAAGCACTGTGAGTTTATTGACTGATTTCCTGGTGTCATAGGTTAGAATGTACTGTCAAACAAGGGGGATATTAAGAAATTGAAAGGGTTACAAATATGAGAACAGGGGGATAAAGGGCACACACTCAAGGAGCCATTTAACTCTGCTGTAAGTCAAAGTGAGTTTGATATATAACTACTGTAGGCCGCTAAGAACTTGAACAAGAAAAGAAAATCATATGTCATCATGGAAATGTCTGCTGTCAAGGACGGTTCGCTAATGTGTTGTGCAATTAGATTTTATAAACAGTAAGGGTTCCCCCTCCCCCGTAAAGGGGTTTAATGAAATAACTGGAACTATTTAAACTGTAAGTTTAAATATATACTTATACACCACATTCCGAGGGCTTGAGTAGGCAAGCTATGCTAAAACCAAAATGCATTAAATAAAACCAATGTATAAAATATTGGTGTTAACCCATTAAAACCCCAGAATGCAATTAGAATTTAAAATAACCTTATGCTTGCTTAAGCACAGAAACGAAAAAACAAAAACTACTTTGCCATATCAGATCAAGATCCATTTAGTTCCACATTCTGGCTCCAATCCAGAGAAAATTAATTGTGCTTAATAACACAGTCTTATGTGTGTTTAGAAGGTGTGTTTAGGATTGCAGCCTAAGTCCCACTGAATTCAACTGGAGATGTTAGAAAGGACTACCTTCAAGCTGCAGTTCTATACTCACTTACCTGGGAGTAAGCCCGATTGAACATACTGTAATTAGACTTACTTCTGAGTAGACATGTAGAGGGTTACACTGGCAAGCTCAGACTGTGTACACACTATATCTCTCAAGCACATTCAAAGCACAGTTTGCTTCTCAAAGAATTCGGTAAACTATGGTGCTTTAAATGTGTAGCAGCCTCATTAGTTTCAATGGGACTGAATTTACTACTACTCCAAATTTTGCAGCACCATTCTAGAGCTATGCTTCTTGTAATGGTTCTAGGGGTTGCAAAAAAATAAAATGATCGCAAAAAAATAAACAAGCCCCAAGCTTGAAACTATGTGGACAATTTCTGATAAAATCTCAGAGCTCCGAAGAGTATCTGAACCCAATGGTCAGTGCCTGGGTTTTAATGAACCACATAGCTCTGCTTCCCTCCCTAGGATAAACTATATAAATAGGAGAAACCATGCATAGGTTTCAGAATCCATCTATTCTTACCATCAAATTTAGGTTACTTTGGCTCGAAACCTTAATCATTGTTTAGCTCATATTACAAAGAGACCTTTCGCATGTGTATGTTCTATAGTGACTTCATAAATATTTACAATTAAAAATATTCAGCGTGCACTTCAGAGTTCAGTGCAACACTTTGAGGTGAAGAAGAGGTTAATAATTGGAAATTGGAAATCTAGAAATGCCAGAAGGACTTTATTTATTTATTTTATATATATATATATTTATTAAAATTTTTAAACATAAATGCAGAAATAAAAACAATGAAACATATATCATAACATATTTTCTTAACTTCATTGGACTCCCTCACGTCTCCCGCTCCCACTTGCATCATTGTCAATTCTTACCCGCAATTTATCATCTTGTTTACATTCTTATATCCCATTCATTTAAAATATAATCTAATAATCCTCCCAAAGGTTTATGTTTTTTCCTCAATCTCACTTGTCATCCTAATTCCATCTAGTTTAGTGGTGCTCAATTATTTATGATCTAGCATCCTTCTTAACATTCAACCAAATTACAATGCTTTTTAAAATAAATCTTAAATTTCTTCCAGTCTTCTTCAACCTTCTCTTCTCCCAGGTCTCGGATTCTGCCGGTCATCTCGGCTAGTTCCATATAGTCTATCAGCTGCATCTGCCACTCTTCCAGTGTGGGTAGATCTTGGGTTTTCCAGTGCTTAGCGATAAGTATCCTTGCTGCTGTTGTTGCATACATAAAAAATGTTCGGTCCTTCCTTAACACCTTCTGGCCGACAATACCCAAAAGGAAGGCCTCTGGTTTCTTAGTGAAGGTATACTTAAATACCTTTTTCAGCTCATTATATATCATTTCCCAGAAAGCCTTCACTCTAGGGCAAGTCCACCAGAGGTGAAAGAATGTTCCTTCATTTTCTTTACATTTCCAACATTTATTATCAGACAAATGGTATATTTTGGCAAGTTTAACTGGGGTCATGTACCATCTATATATCATTTTCATTACATTTTCCTTCAAAGCATTACATGCAGTGAAGTTCAACCCAATGGTCCACAACCTTTCCCAGTCCTCAAACATAATGTTGTGCCCAATGTCCTGTGCCCACTTTATCATAGCCGATTTAACCATTTCATCTTGTGTATTCCATTTTAACAGCAAGCTATACATTCTTGAAAGTACCTTAGTCTTAGGCTCTAACAGTTCTGTTTCCAACTTCGATTTCTCCACCTGGAACCCTAGCTTTTTGTCATTTTTAAAAACTTCTTTAATCTGAGCGTAGTGTAGCCAGTCTCGCACTTTATCCTTCATTTTCTCCAAACTCTGCAATTTCCAATTGTCTCCATCTTTTTCTAGTATTTCCCAATATTTTGGCCATTTGGCCTCCATATTGGGTCTTTTTCGGGCCTTAGCTTCCAGCGGTGAAAGCCACCTTGGAGTTTTATTTTCCAATAAGTCTTTATATTTTGTCCAGACATTAAACACTGCTTTTCTGACAATATGATTCTTAAAGGCCTTATTGATCTTAACCTTGTCATACCATAAGTATGCATGCCAACCAAAAGCATTGTTAAAACCTTCCAGATCCAGAACGTCAGTGTCCTCGAGAAGTAGCCAGTCTTTTAGCCAGCAGAAAGCTGCAGCCTCATAGTACAACTTTAGGTCTGGCAGGGCAAAGCCCCCTCTTTCTTTCGCATCAGTTAATATCTTAAACTTAATTCTGGGCTTTTTGCCCTGCCAGACAAACTTAGAGATGTCTCTCTGCCACTTCCGGAAGCACTCCGTCTTGTCCACAATCTGTAGTGTTTGAAACAAAAACAACATTTTTGGCAATACATTCATCTTAATAGCAGCAATTCGGCTTAACAAAGAAAGTTTCAATTTTGTCCAACTGTCTAAGTCTCTTTTAATTTCAGACCAACATTTTTCATAGTTATCCTTAAAAAGACTCAGATTTTTTGCTGTTATGTTTACCCCTAGGTACTTTACTTTTTTAACCACAGTTAGTTCTGTCTCTCTCTGAAACCGTTCTGACTCTGTATCTGTCAAATTTTTTCCCAGCGCCTTAGTTTTCTGTTTGTTTAATTTGAATCCCGCCACCCGACCAAAGTCTTGAATCAATTGTAACACTCTTTTCGTACTAGATTCTGGCTCCTGCAGGGTCAAAACTAGGTCATCTGCAAAAACTTTAAGTTTGTATTGTTTCGCTCCGACCTGGATTCCTTCCACCAACCGGTCCCCTCTGATCATGTTCAAGAGCACCTCCAGAACCGAAATAAATAGCAGAGGGGAAATGGGGCAGCCTTATCGTGTTCCTTTTTCAATTTTAAACTCTTCTGTAACCACATTGTTAACTATTAATTTAGCTTTTTGTTCTGAATATATTGCATCAATCCCATTCTCAAAACCCCGTCCCACTCCCATTTCTTTTAAATTTCCCTTCATAAATTTCCAAGAGATATTGTCAAAGGCCTTCTCCGCATCTATAAAAATTAACACTGCTTTTGTATTTATGTCTGTTTGCAAAAGTTCCAAGATGTCAATGATATTCCTTGTGTTAGCAAACAAGTGTCTACCTGGGAGAAAGCCTGCCTGGTCTTTATGAATTACTTCATTTAATACTTTTTTGAGTCTACTTGCCAAAACGTCTGCAAATATTTTGTAATCCACATTTAAAAGGGAGATGGGACGATAGTTCTTAAGTTGTGTCTTTTCAGCTTCCGATTTTGGTATCAATGTGATAAAAGCTTCTTTCCACGATTCCGGCGCCTTCTTCCCCTCCATAATTTCATTGCTGACCTCCATCAGTGGTTGTATCAGATAGTCTTTTAATGTCTTGTAGTACTTGGAGGTCAGCCCATCTGGCCCTGGGGATTTGCCCAATTGCATGTTCTGAATGGCTTGTTCAATCTCTTGTCGTGTTATTTTGCAATTCAGGATTGATCTATTTTCTTGTGACAATTTTGTTAGTCCATTTTTTTCCAAAAATTGTTTAATCTCAACCTCATCTTGCGGCCCTTGAGTATATAATGTTTTGAAATATCTCTGGAAGCACTTTCTGATCTCCACAGGGTTCTGAATATTTCTTCCTTCAATTTCTAAATTTGTAACTGTATTTAGTTTTTGTCTCCTCTTCAACTGCCAAGCTAGCAGTTTCCCACATTTATTTGCCGATTCAAAAGTTTTTTGTTTCATTAATTTAATCTTCCACTCTATTTCCTGGTTTATCAATTTAGAATATTGTGCTTGATGAAGTTTGATTTCTCTCAGGGTCGGCTGTGACTTCGGATTTAATCTTAACTTCTTCTCCAATTATTTGATTTTCTCCAATATCTTGTCTTTCCTCTCATTTTGTGTCCTTTTCTTTACAGCATTCTGTTGTATCAAAAACCCCCTCATCACAGCCTTGCTTGCGTCCCAGATAATTCTTTTTTCCACCGTAGTGTTCATGTTTATCTCAAAATAGTCCTTCAAGGCTTTTTGGGCCTTCTCAACAATCTCCTGATCTCTAAACAAATTGTCATTCATCTTCCATCTAAAGGAGCCGGTTGGTAGTAGTGTCATGTCCATCTTCGTTGCATTATGGTCGGAGCAGGTCTTTGGGCAGATTTCCACCTTTCTGACCTTGGGTGCCAGACCTCTAGTTATCCATATTTGGTCGATTCTTGTCCAAGTCAGCTGGGCTTCAGAGAAAAATGTTCCCTCTCTTCCCAAGGGGTTCTTCGTTCTCCAAATGTCAATTAAGTCCATATTGTCTGTCATTTCAAAAAAAGTCTTTGGTAGTCTGCCGTCCTTTGTAACATTTTGGCTTTGTGACTTATCCATGTTAGTTGATACGACCCCGTTCATATCTCCCATCATAATGATGTTGTCATAGTCCAGATAATCCAGCATTGTCTGGACTTTAATGCTTCTCACGTTGATCGGTCTAGGCTTTTGGTGCAGATTGAACTGGATCCTGACTGATATGTAAATACATCCTTTCAAGGCTTTCTATAGCCATTAATGAAAAATTACAACATGGGTACGGTATCATAAATATGTATGCAAATGAGGTTGCAGTGATAAAAGTAAATTTAAAAAAATGAGCATTTCAGCCTTTCAATGTATGAGATGTTGCCGTATATTGTTTTAATTGGGAGTCGTCTTGGTTGTGTGAGACATAGAAAAGTGGGATATAAATGATGGTTATAATAATTATGGATACAGGCACTCTGGAAACTGGATGTGTTGGGCCTCCTTGTGCCTGGGATGCAGATGAGCCCTGTGACATATATTTTCTGGAGGATCCTGATCAGTTCAGTTATTCTACAGAATTCTAGTCTTCTCGGCATGGAGGTCTCTCCCAACACAGCATTCTTGTTCAGAGGAAAGGAGGCCTCCACCAGGAATTCCCTTCCACTACTCCCACTGTTGCCCCTCTGCTTGAGAACAGGAAAAGGCATGGTAGGGAAGAGTGTTTAGGGACTCACAGGGTGTGGGTGTGGGTGCACATAGGGAATTCCAGGCAGATTGGGTTGGGGGGCAGTCAGATGACATTAAACTTGCAATCACCTTCTTGGGAGTACAACAGGTCTGGATTCAGAATTGGGTCTAGATTGAAAGGATAATAATAATAATAATAATAATAATAATAATAATAATAATAAATAATTTTATTTATATCCCGCCCTCCCCAGCCGAAGCCGGGCTCAGGGCAGATAACAACAATAAAATAGTACAACCTTCTAAAATCATTTCATTATAAAATTAATTCAAATCAAATTGATGGCAACATTTAGGCTAAAGTTCTGTGAAGATTGCCAAAGGAGGGAGTCAGGCTGTGCCCTGACCAAAAGCCTGGTGGAACAGCTCTGTCTTGCAGGCCCTGCGGAAAGATGTCAAGTCCCGCAGGGCCCTAGTCTCTTGTGAGAGAGCGTTCCACCAGATTGGAGCCACAGCCGAAAAAGCCCTGGCTCTAGTTGAGGCCAGCCTAACCTCTCTGTGGCCTGGGACCTTCAGGATGTTTTTGTTTGAAGACCATAAGTTCCTCTGTGGGACATACCAGGAGAGGCGGTCCCGTAGGTATGGGGGTCCTAGGCCGTATAGGGCTTTAAAGGATCTATTTTATTGGGGGAAAGCTTGGTATCCCAAGGCCAATTCCAAATGCCAAGTCTGAACTTGCAAACTCATTTTTAAAATCCAAGGCAGATTCAGCAACCACTTCTGGGTTTGTGCAATCACCTCTTTTGAACAATGAACCACTTTAGTCCCTTTATGAAGCGATGGAAAGGGCACAGCAGCAGTTAGTATTTGGACAGCGTAAAAGTATTGGAAAAATTTAGTTCCCAAGAGGTTGAGCAGCTGTCGCAACAAGGACTTTCAGTGAATGCTGGATGTCTTGAAGTGTGCATTTGTGAAATGGAGCTCAGCATTTCTTCCCACTGTCTGAAGACTGGTAAACTCAGGTGTCTAACGTTGGTCTGGAGATTTGCCAATCAAGGTTCAAGAGTTTTTATGAACTGCTGAGCACTTAACTTTCCACTAATGTACATTCTTTCCAAGTGAGGTGCACTAAAATCTCATATAAAGCATGCTGTGCTATATTTCCCCCTCATGACCTTTTTATAGAAGTTGGACAATGTAGCCCATGTCCATGGACCTGCCATAGCTAGACTTTGTGATCCACAGTGTATATAGAAGCAAGTGGCATAGCACACTCTTCCTCAATGCACTTTAAAGAAAATTATTATTCTAATAATTGAAAAAGAGGTGGGGGGGCCCTCTCTTTTTCACAGGGAAATTTGAGGTACCTAACTGTTGTCAGGTCAGATCCCTGCATCGCATGTTCCACAGTGACCAGGGCTGTCTTTACCCATGGGTGCAAGGGGTGCGGGGCACCCGGGCACCGAATTCTGGGAGGCGCCAGGCACCCACTGCTGAAGCCGCCTAAGCTCTTAACTATCTACCTGTTATGAAATAATAAATAATTTTGATCAAGCTAGAAGAACAAAATACATATATACCTAGGTATTACCGAACTGTATACCTACTGTTTCACTAAAGGACTTTTGACTTTCTGCGCTCATTTATCAAAGACATGCTGCGCTAGCGGCGGCGCTTGTTATTCACAACAGCGGCGCTCGTCAGACGAGTCAACGACGGCTCTTGTCATTCCCAACAGCGCCGTGCACGCGAAATTAACTCTTACAAAATATTGTGTTACATATTGTATTGAGCTGCTATGCGGCAGCAGAATCAGCGGCACCTTTGACACGACTGATCTTGCGCCGCCTGCTTGCCGGCTGCATGCAAGCCGTGCAATATCAGTTGTGTCAAAGGTGCCACTGACCCCGAGTGAAACATTGCAAATTGCGTTTTGATTTCATCACCTACAGTTCGTTTAGAGAAATCGTTAAAAGTGTGGTGTCTGACGTAAGCATAATAAAAGTTAATTTGGGGGCTAAACTAAATTTGGGGGCACTGGGCAGATCTTTGCACCCCGGCGGCGCATATGCTAAAGACAGCCCTGACAGTGATGATTGCAACACCAGTTGGTGACTTGTATGTATGAATCACCCACCAGAGATGATCTACCACAGATGTTCACCTCGCTTCATATCACTCAAAATATTTCTTCCAAAGAAACCTATTACAGTGGTACCTCGGGTTACAGACGCTTCAAGTTACAGACGCTTCAGGTTACAGACTCCGCTAACCCAGAAATAGTACCTCGGGTTAAGAACTTTGCTTCAGGATGAGAACAGAAATCGTGTGGCGGCAGCGGGAGGCCCCATTAGCTAAAGTGGTGCTTCAGGTTAAGGACAGTTTTAGGTTAAGAAAGGACCTCCAGAACGAATTAAGTTCTTAACCCAAGATAGGTAAAGGGACCCCTGACCATTAGGTCCAGTCGTGGCCGACTCTGGGGTTGCGGCGCTCATCTCACTTTATTGGCCAAGGGAGCCGGCGTACAGCTTCTGGGTCATGTGGCCAGCATGACTAAGCCACTTCTGGCGAACCAGAGCAGCGCACGGAAATGCGGTTTACCTTCCCACCAGAGCGGTACCTATTTATCTACTTGTACTTTGAGGTGCTTTTGAACTGCTAGGTTGGCAGGAGCTGGGACCGAGCAATGGGAGTTCACCCCATTGCGGGGATTCGAACCACCGAGCTTCCGATCGGCAAGTCCAAGCAGCACAGTGGTTTAACCCACAGTGCCACCCGCGTCCCTTTTAATCCAAGGTACCACTGTATTAAAATGAGTTTTCAAATTTAACAACTTTGGTGTCAGATCAATAAAAATTTAAAAGTCAAAAATATGGGAGAATACAATACGATTACAAAATTGAGGCTGAATCCTTGTACACATTTATGTAGGAGCAAGGCCCACTGAAAATGCTGGATAAAAATGTGTGGCAAGAAGCGGTTAAGCATGCTTATACTATTCATATAATGAACCCAGCGGGACCCCTCCATGGGCAGGCATTGAGCCCCAAAGGAAATCCACTGAGAAGGTTAAATGTTGTAACCAGTACACTTGGAGTTTGGCGACTCTTTGCCGCAGCTTCAGAGAGACATTCAGACTAACGCTTCCCATGTGAACATTCAGGGACTGATTTGCTGCCAATCCTATCCAAATGGGATTTGCAAAGCAAAATTTCACCTCGGCAAATTGAAGTCAGATGAGAAGGGCCCGGCAATGTGTCCCTTTT
The DNA here is from genome assembly GCF_951804945.1 of Podarcis cretensis. Taxonomy (NCBI): domain Eukaryota; kingdom Metazoa; phylum Chordata; class Lepidosauria; order Squamata; family Lacertidae; genus Podarcis; species Podarcis cretensis. The sequence goes on along the minus strand of NC_137176.1, from coordinate 11,772,153 downwards.
GGTGTGATGGAAGAACATCCTTCTGGGTTTCATACTGTCACACAATTGAGCTCTCATCCTTTGTATCATGTACTTAGTGCACCCAGAATAGTGAACAGATGGCCCTTTTCAATGAATATGTAGCTGGGCAAGTATTTTTAACCTTTGCTATCATGCCAAAACATCCTATATCTGGAAATCATACAAGCTATTTTAAACAAGCTTGTTGCCATATGTCTTGCTGACGAGAATGTTTCACATGATAATGATGTTTCTACAATAAGAATATGTGGCTTGGGCAACTGGCGGGGGGAGTCTAATTCTTCCCAAAATGAATTCTTCCCATTTCTTTCTCTGAAAAATAAAGGAGGGGGAGGAAGGATGGAAAGGTCTAAAACAAAGCTTAGAAACAAGTATTTAAATTATTCCACTCAACCATGCTACTTCTAAAAGAGGTTTTGAATAATGAAGCTTCCCCTTCTCCCAGGAGCTGCTTTTAACTTTTAAATGAAGCATGACTAAATTTGAGCAAAGAAGATTTGATGTTTCCAATTAGCTCGGAGAGTTGAAAATGGGTTCTGATGTTATCACAGCTAATGCTGTGAATGGGAACCACATCCTGATACAGTTTTCATAGTGGTAAAAAATTCAGAGAGGAAAACTCCCATAAGTGACTTGATGTAATTGTGAATGCAGACCTTCTCTTTCTTTCCTGAGGAAGATCTGCTCCTAATGGCACAAAAACACTAGACGGCTTGGCTGCTTAATTGCTGGACAATTTGTTGGCTATAAAGCAGAGGTGGTGGGCAGGGGGGCAGAAATGCAGCCCCACAGGCTAGATTCAGCCAGCATGACCTTCTGGACTGGCTCACCAAACCCTGCTTGTTCCCACCCATTCTCTCTTCTCTTGGCTTCTGTGCTGTGCGATGAGAAGTAGGTTTCCCCTCTCTCTCTCTCTCTCTCTCTCTCTCTCTGCAACACAGAAATGATGTGATCTGCCCAAGGGGGAATAAACACTTTCTCCTAGGGCTAAAGGCAGTATGCCTGTATGCCAGTATGCCTGCGGGTGCAGAATGACGTGGCGAAAATCCTTACAGGGTCCTCGCCGCGGGATCACATTCACCCAGTGCTATACCAGCTGCACTGGCTCCTGGTGGAGTACAGGATCAGGTTTAAGGTGCTAGTTTTAACCTTTAAAGCCCTATACGGCCTAGGACGCCTCTCCTGGTATGTCCCACGGAGGACCTTACGGTCTTCAAATAAAAACATCTTGGAGGTCCTGGGCCACAGGGAGGTTAGGCTGGCCTCAACCAGAGCCAGTGCTTTTTGGGCTGTGGCCCCAATCTGGTAGAACGCTCTGTCACAAGAGACTAGGGCCCTGCGGGACTTGGCATCTTTCCGCAGGGCCTGCAAGACAAAGAAGACCTTGGTAATCCTCATAGAACTCTAGCCCAATGGTTGCCATTAATTTGATTCTGAATTGATTTTAGAATGAATTGATTTTAGAATGCTGTGCTACTTTTATTGTTGTTAGCCGCTCTGAGCCCGGCTTCGGCTGGGGAGGGCGGTATATAAATAAAATTATTATTATTATTATTATTATTATTATTATTATTATTATTATTATTTGTGTGTATATGTTTATATTGGGTATACAGTAAGAGATTTAAGTGCATCTGTTGGATAGATGTTTTTGTATATTAAAGCTTTATTGTGTAAATCGCTCTGGATACTTCTGTCACCTCTGGCTCCTAGAAGCTGTCTGCATGCGAGAGCAACCACACCCTGGGAACGGCTCTGACTGGCCAGCTCAACAAGGTGAGGGGAGCCAATAGGTCTCAAACCCTTGATGAGTTAGGGACTTCTCCTGCACACAAAGATAGGCTCTGGCAGATTGAATGGGCAAGAACAATAGCGGGTCAAACAGTCAAGAAGGGGGTTTCTGCTTGTGCTGTAGGGGGAAGTGAGGGGCAGATGGGGCTCATCAACCACCCTTCATCTGAATATCACAGGGTGGTTCACAACAGAAAAATACAAAATGAGAACACAAAATACATAATAAAATGAAAACAAACCAATAATCCCCCTCCCACATTAATCCCCCATAGTGTGTTAATCAGCCCAAGGCCTGGCTGAAGAGGATGATGTTTGCCTGGTACCTAAAAATATGTAATGAAGTCGCCAGGTGAGCCTCCCTGGGGAGAGCACTCTACACATGGGGAGCTATTGCAGAAAAAGTCCGTTCTCATGTTGCCACTCTCTGGACCTCTCAGGGAGGAGGCATACAAAGAAGAGCTTCAGATGATGATTGAAGGGCCCAGTCAATTCACATGGGGGGAAGCATATAGGTACTGCAGTCCTGAGCCACTTAAGGCCTTTTAGGTCAAAACCAGCTCTTTGAATTGGGCTCAGAAACTAATTGGCCGGGATTGGTGTAATATGCTCAAACTGTTTTGCCGCAGTGAGCAACCTGGTCACCGAATTCTGTACCTGCTGAAGTTTCCAAACTTTTTCCAGAGGCAGCCTAGAGGTTACCAAAGCACAGACAGCAGAAATTAAGTCTATCTGATGCTGATAGAGGGCACTCTGCACCACTGAGGCCACCTGAGCCTCAAGTGACAGCAAAGGAACTAGAAGTATCCCCAAGCTATGTACCTGCTCCCCCAGAGGGAGTGTAATCTCATCAAGAGCAGCAACCTCCCGGCCATCCAGTCTGTGGAACCACCTTGGTCTTATCTGGCTCTCATCCAGTCCATTACCGAGGCAAGGCAACGATCCAGCACATCCACTGCCTCACCTGCAGATGTAAAGGATAAATCGAGATTCAAAACGCCCTTAACAGATTGGAGAACTGGGCCCAAACAAAGTGAATTTCAATAAGGACAAATGTCAGGTTCGGCACTTAGGCAGAAGGACAAATATAAGATAAGGAACACCTAGCTTAGTAGCAATACATGTGAAAAGGATCTAGGGGTATTGGTGGACCACAAGCTTAACATGAGTCAACAGTGTGATGCAGCAATAAAAAAAAAGCTAATGCTGTTCTAGGCTGCATCAACAGAAATATAGTGTCCAGGTCAAGGGAATTAAGAGTCCCGCTGTGTTCTGCCTTGGTTAGGCTACACCTGGAATACTGTGTCCAATTCTGAGCACCACAATTTAAGAAGGATGTTGAGAGGCTGGAATGTGTGCAGAGGAGGGCAACCAAGATGATCAAGGGCCTGGAAGCCAAGACTTATGAAGAACGGTTGAAGGATCTGGATATGTTTAGCCTAGAGAAGTGAAGAAATGAAAGCCATCTTCAAATATCTAAAGGGCTGTTATATGGAAGATGGTGAAAGCTTGTTTTCTCCTGCTCCAGAGGGTAGGTCTCAAGCCAATGGCTTCGAGTTACAAGAAAGGAGATTCCAGCTAAACATTAGGAATAACTTTCTGACACTAAGAGCTGTTCGACAGTGGAACTCTCTCAGGAGGTGGTGGGCTCTCGTTTCTTGGGGGTTCTTAAGCAGATGTTGGACGGCCATCTGTCATGGATGCCTTAGCTGAGATTCCTGCATTGCAGCGGGATTGGACTAGATGGCCCTTGAGATCCCTTCCAATTCTGCAATTCTATGATTCTATGAAAGAGGGACGCGGGTGGTGCTGTGGTCTAAACCACAGAGCCTAGGGCTTGCCAATCAGAAGGTCAGCAGTTCGAATCCCCGTGATGGGGTGAGCTCCCGTCGCTCGGTCCCTGCTCCTGCCAACCTAGCAGTTCGAAAGCACATCAAAGTGTAAGCAGATAAATAGGTACCACTCTGGCAGGAAGGTAAACAGCTTTTCCGTGCGCTGCTCTGGTTCACCAGAAGCAGCTTAGTCATGCTGACCACATGACCCGGAAGCTGTACGCCGGCTCCCTCGGCCAATAAAGCGAGATGAGCGCCGCAACCCCAGAGTCAGTCACGACTGGACCTAATGGTCAGGGGTCCCTTTACCTATGATTCTATGAAATAAAAAATATACTCCTTGCACATTGAAATCCAGCATTTTTGGCATTCTCCCTAAAATATAGTTTTCTATATAGAATGATTTGTAAGAAAAGCATTTAGTCATAAGAGCCAGCTTCACTTGTAGGGTGAAGTGATACAGCCCAGGTACAGATTTACCAGGTCAGATATGCCTGACATTCACATAGTGCATGCAAATGTATACCAATTTCCTTCTTTCTGGAACTCTCACTATGCATGAACTTGGCAAGTTTTAAGAAATAGTCATTGTCTCAGTCCCCTGATACCAGAAGTCGTCCTTCAGAATTACTCTTCCAACATAGTTCCCCACCCCCCTATATAATAGCAGTGATGGTGGAGGACTATTGAATTATTGAACCCATTGCCTTACAAGAATAGGAAATATAGTCTCCAGAGAGATGATACATCAGGTAGTAAACTGATAACACGGCTGATCCTGGCCAAGGGGTCAGTTCTAATATTTATTGTACACAGCATTTTCTATAAAATTTGGTGGCTTTATCGTCAATAAACAAAACTTCCATGCTGTGAACATGTTTACCTTCTTTTCCCCAACCTTACCCCGTGGTGTCTCAAATGACCTCAAATTGCAGCTGCTTTGACTTTCAAGTGAATGTAAAAGCTCAGGAACCAAAAGGAGGCTTTTCTTAAGGTGAAATTTTCACAGCGCTTCCATATACATCAATAAAGAGATTCATGGGCTAAATCAATATGTGCCCTATGAAATCTGTCGTCCCCCCTCCCCATTAGATTGGACAAGGAAGGAATCTTTGCCTTTAAGAGTCTGCACAGAATAGAAGGCACTGATATAATGTATTAAATATAAACTTCTGTTTAGAACGAAATTGAAAACAAAACACAGTCAAATGAAAGCTGCAGCGGGGGGAAAGAAAAATATAATTTAAGACGTGGAATAACGAGAACGATTTCCACCCATGAAATATCTTCTGATAACTCACAAACGGTAAAGCCATGAATTTATGCATAAGATACAATTCACAACAAAGAGATAATTCATATTCAAATCTCATGGTCCTCCATCACACAGCCCTCTGTTTATATGTAGATAGTCTTATGAGAAAATGACACCAGGCACTACCGAAATTATGAGACAGCAAGTCAAGCCTGAAGATAATAATTACTTAGTTCACACAAGCACAGTGAGACTCTTCAGCTCACGATCTTCATGGCCTGCACCAGCAAATGTAGCATGTGAAAGCAGTAAATTAAAGGGACACCCTGCCTCCCCCCCTTCTTTCTGAAACACTTAATGAACTAATAACAGCATGGCGAAGGCTGAGGGAGCAAAGGGGAGGTGGAGACCGACTGGAAAGAAGAAGACAAGGGCAAAAGATCCCTTCTTAATTTTGCACTGCAGTAAGTAGGAAAGGACACTTGCCTCATTTTTAAAAAGAGAAGAAAGAACAATTCAGAACCAGACTTACACACACACACACATGGAAGTAAGTTGTGTTGAGTTTTTCACTTTGGTCCATAGTTCAGTGGAGTACTAACAGAGCAGGGATGTTAGAAGATATTTATGGCAGGTCTGTTTTATCCAATATTCATATTATGATTTGGATAGAGTTATGTTGGAATGGAGTTATGGGAGGCGGGTGGTGCTGTGGTCTAAACTACTGAGCCTTGGGCTTGCCAATCTAAAGGTCGTGGTTTGAATACCCTGACGGGGTGAGCTCCCATTGCTCGGTCCCTATCCTGCCAACCTAGCAGTTTGAAAGCACATCAAAGTGCAAGTAGATTAATAGGTACCGCTCCGGCAGGAAGGTAAACGGTGTTTCCATGCGCTGCTCTGGTTTCGGTGTTCCGTTGTGCCAAAAGCTGCTTAGTCATACTGGCCACATGATCCAGAAAAACTGTCTGTGGAGTGGACAAACGCCGGCTCCCTCGGCCTGTAAAGCGAGATGAGCGCCACAATCCCAGAGTTGCCTGTGACTGGACTTAACTGTCAGGGTTCCCTTTACCTTTACCTTTATATTGGAATGAAGAGCACTGAAGGGTGGCATGTATGAATGCATTCATGCACACATGCATGCACACACACACCTCTTCCTGGCTGTTTCTTTCTTTCTATGTCCCCCACTGAATGCCTGCTCACAGTAATGTGCCTCTCTTTGGCACCAATGGGAACTTTCCATCAAACTTAGGTAGCACCTTTGGTGAAGGGTTTTTTTCATTGTGACTGTGGAAAAGTAGAAGGAAGGAAATCTCGTGGTTCCTACCTGGTTTCACCCAGCTGCTGATAATCCCACCAACACCACTATTATCTCTCTCTTTTTGGTTTGAATCATGCGTTCAGCATAGCATAAAGTTCAGCTCTTAGAAGAGGCATTGCCTCCTACCCGTGTTCCCCTTAAGGAAGTGCATATCTTCCGCAGCTTTTATATATACTTATATTTATTTTTTTTAAAAAAAACACTGCTGTACAATTATCCAGGGTCATCTTTTCAGTTGCTTAAAAGTTTCCTTTAATCTAATAATTTAAGTGATCAACTATTTGAACACTAGTTCAAATCTAATTCGAAAGTTTTACTGTTCTGTGTGGATCAACACTTGTATTTTTAATATTTTGTTGAAAGCCGCCCAGAGTGGCTGGGGAAGCCCAGCCAGATGGGCGGGGTATGTATAAATAAATAAGCTGCTGCTGTTGTTGTTGTTGTGATTGTTGTTGTGATTGTGTTGTTGTTGCAGATTGGATTGTCAACTGATTCAAAAATTTTGTTGATGAGTCATCTACCTTTTTGCTGGTGAACTAATTACATTGAAATAAATGTATGCATTACCAAAACTGAAGTAGAGATCCTTTTTTTTTAATCCAACATGGGAGATAACTTACAATTCAACAAATTAAAGATTGGATGCTATTACCCTCTTCTACCATTTCCTCAGTGGGAGCAGATTTTAATTACAGTGGTACCCCGCAAGACGAATGCCTCGCAAGACGAAAAACTCGCTAGACGAAAGGGTTTTCCGTTTTCCGAGGTGCTTTGCAAGACAAATTTCCCTATGGGCTTGCTTCGCAAGACGAAAACGTCTTGCGGATTTGCTTCCTTTTTCGTAAAACCGTTAATACCTGGGCAATCCGCGCTCCGCAAGACGAAAAAATCGCAAGACGAAGCGACTCACGGAAAGAATTAATTTCGTCTTGCGAGGCACCACTGTACACACGTCTTCATTTTAAAAGTTATTTTGGTTCCGGTGTGTGACTCCATTGGGAAATTTGAAAGAAAATATGAAAGATGGGCTTTCCCTCTAACAATGGCATGTCCAACAGAAGGAGACCAGAACTTCCATAGGCAAGCTGCTTTGCTTTGGGGCTTAGGCCCCTCCCTCACCAGTGACATCACTAGAGATGTTCCAGTGCAAGGTCTGGGGTATCCCAGTCACCAGGCTGAAGAACATGGCAGACACGTTTAAATCATGAAACACAAAGATGCCTTAGAGCCTTTTGTATTCCAGAAGCTTCTCTATGGTCCTCTCATCAAGCAGTAGGTAGACACGAGAGGGATGCCCCTGCTATTTTTGCTCTGGCCAATTCTACTCCCCAAACAGTGATCTTTTCTACTCCCCAAGCAGCTAGTGTAGCTCCTGGTATTGCAGAGAAGGCATATGGAAAAAGGAATGTGAAATGGGATAATAATAATAATATTAATAATAATATTGATACTGATACTAATAAAGGTAAAGGTAAAGGTACCCCTGCCCGTACGGGCCAGTCTTGACAGACTCTGGGGTTGTGCGCCCATCTCACTTAGGAGGCCAGGGGCCAGCGCTGTCCGGAGACACTTCCGGGTCACATCGCTGCTCTGGCGAGCCAGAGCCGCACACAGAAACGCCGTTTACCTTCCCGCTGGTAAGCGGTCCCTATTTATCTACTTGCACCCGGAGGTGCTTTCGAACTGCTAGGTTGGCAGGCGCTGGGACCGAGCAGCGGGAGCGCACCCCGCCACAGGGATTCGAACCGCCGACCTTTCGATCGGCAAGCCCTAGGCGCTGAGGCTTTAACCCACAGCGCCACCTGCGTCCCGATACTAATACTAAAACTAATACTAATACTAATATTAATTTTTTTATTATTTCTACCCCATCCATCTGACTGGGTTTCATTCATTCATTTGTTCATCATTTTATTTGAATGCTGCCTTTCCGTAGTTAAATCAATGTTCAAGGTCGCTTACAACATGACAAGAGATACTCTGGGTGGCTCACAAGAGAATATTAAAAATACGATAAAACATCAAACATGAAAAACTTCCCTAAACAGGTCTGCCTTCAGATGTCTTCCAAAAGTCAGATAGTTGTTTATTTCCTTGACATCTGATGGGAGGATGTCCCACAGGGTGGGCGCCACTACCAAGAAGGCCCTCTGCCTGGTTCCCTGTAACCTCACTTCTCGCAGCGAGGGAAGATGAGGTCCACAAGCTGCCAATTGATGTCAGTGGCAGTGACCAGTTCCTGCTCTTTCGTTTGCTGCTTTTAGAAGGAAGTTCATACCTTTGACTTCATATGGAGAGACTTCACTATGAAAAAAGTATAGGACGACTGCATCCTATTTACTGGGACTCAGTGGCTGCACACCAGCAATGGCTTATTTATTGGTTTGGGAGGGCAATGGCAGTAAAATCAACAGTGGACCTTCAGTACTAAAATATGCAATAAAGAGAGAGGCTTGAGGCAATCTGAGTTTTGGAAATGTTTACAAATACAGCTTCAAATAAAATACTTTCATAGAAAAGAGCATGAAGATTAGATAGACGGGAAACAATAAATTTAATCGTATTCATTCGGCTCTTGCTTTTTGCTCACCCCCCCTTTTTTTATCTATGCCATCACTTCTACCACAGCCTGGAATTTTCTCTATCTTTCAATATCTAAAATGACTCTGATTACATTTCTTTAAAATGCAGCACGGCAGAATTGTTTTCATTCATCATTTAAAATGGCATTACAGCATTTCTTGAATTGTGGGCGGGAGTCAGTTGGGCTCTTTTCTCTGTTTCTGTCAGTAAAAATTAAAGGAGGAGTGAAGAAAAAACAAATGAACTTTAGACAGTGGTCTGGGCCAAGATATTCAGTGAGTCAGAAAATGCATTTTTTGAAAAATTTCTTATCTGTCATTAGCACTGCAGTCCTATTCATTACAACTCAGAAGTCCCACTGAGTTCAGTGCGACTTAAGTAAAGGTAAAGGGACCCCGACCTTTAGGTCCAGTCGTGACCGACTCTGGGGTTGAGGCACTCATCTCGCTTTATTGGCCAAGGGAGCCGGCATACAGCTTCCGGGTCATGTGGCCAGCATGACTAAGCTGCTTCTGGCAAACCAGAGCAGAGCACGGAAATGTCGTTTACCTTCCTGCTGGAGTGGTACCTATTTATCTACTTGCACTTTGATGTGCTTTCGAAATGCTAGGTTGGCAGGAGCAGGGACCAAGCAACAGGAGCTCACCCCATCGTGGGGATTCGAATCACCGACCTTCTGATCAGAAAGTCGTAGGCTCTGTGGTTTAACCCAGAGCGCCACCCGCGTCCCTTCAGTGCGACTTATTCCTAGGTAAATATGTATTGTATAGCATTGAAGCTGTTGCAAAGCACAGTTTTCACAGGAGCCTAGCCAAACCCTTCTTCCCGCCATTTGGGGAGGGCACTGAAGTCAAGAGTCATTTCAGATATTTCCTTTGGCACTTTTGGGTACTTCTTCTCAGGCCACTTCAGAGGACATCCGCTTCAGCTTGTATCTGAGTAAGAAAATTTAATGCTCCAAAGGTCTCCCCATTGACTTCAATGGAGAGACAAGAAAATGGCTATAGTTATATGCCTACCAATGGCTGCTAACACAGTCTTCAGGTGAGCAGCTGTTGTGGCCCCATGGTGGCAGGCTCCTTCTGTCTGAGGAGCAAGACTTGGCAAAGGCAGCTGGTGTTTGGGGAAATCTCTTGGCCAGCCACTTGGATAGGTGTGCTTTCCAGCCTCCTGATATTTGAATTCTGGCCTATCCAACCTTGGTGGGTGGGCAGGGCTTGGGGGCGGACCAGAGTGGAGCAGGCTTCACTCCGGTCTACCCCAGTTCTATAAAAGGTGGCTGCTCCCAACCCTGGGGGCCGCAGTCAGCCAAGAAACTGACTTTTTGGCTGAAGTGGATGAAATTTGCAGGCACAGTGGGCCCTTCTGAGGGACTGAAGCCTGCCAATTATATATAGATAGGTGTAGGGGTTTTATGGAAAGGGGGTCTTTAAAGTTGTGGGGAGAGGTTTCACTTACCCCATACTGTGTATGTTGTGGGGGATTTGTATGGAAATACCATACTTCACAGAGGTGCACCTATACAACTGAAAATCTGCACATTTTCAGTTGTATAGGTGTTAGTGGTTATGATGAATGAAAAACAGTGGTACCTCGGGTTACATATGCTTCAGGTTACATGCACTTCAGGTTACAGACTCCGCTAACCCAGAAATAGTGCTTCAGGTTAAGAACTTTGCTTCAGGATGAGAACAGAAATCGTGCTCTGGCAGCACAGTGGCAGCAGGAGGCCCCATTAGACAAAGTGGTGCTTCAGGTTAAGAACAGTTTCAGGTTAAGAACAGACCTCCGGAACAAATTAAGTACTTAACCCAAGGTACCACTGTACATCCATTTCAAAAGCACTGTGATTAGAAGTAAAAATAAGAAGAGCCCTGATAAAACCAGAGATGTCTGTTACAAAATTATATGTAGCTCCTCTCCTTCCCCCTTTGCAGAGACACTGGGCTGCAACCAAGCCCAGTCTGACTCAGAGTAGACCTGTAACCTAAATTAATTTCAAGGGGGCTACTCTGAGTAGGACTGGCATTGGAGACAACCCACTGTCTGTGTCTTTGCAACCCTCTGAGTCAGCCTTGAAGCTTTGACAAGAGCCTGATTTGTATCAGCTCATACGCGGAGGAAACCAACTTCACTTCAGATACGCCCCAAACCTCTCTGAAGTGGCCTGCTGTGGCTCAAGCTTGTCCGAACTGAATGCGCACCTCCACCTTCCACAGCTGTGGAAACATGTAGTTCGATCAAAGCCCAGCATTTTGCATTGTAGGATCCCTTGTAATTTCCCACGGTTTGGCGACCTGGATGAGGAGGGGCAGGCGGGCACTTACGCTGGCGTCCCATGAATGTAAAAATATACCGTATTTTTTGCTCTATAAGACACACTTTTTCCCTTCTAAAAAGTAAGGGGAAATGTGTGTGCGTCTTATGGAGCGAATGCAGGCTGCGCAGCTATCCCAGAAGACAGAACAGCAAGAGGGATTGCTGCTTTCACTGCGCAGCGATCCCTCTTGCTGTTCTGGCTTCTGAGATTCAGAATATTTTTTTTCTTGTTTTCCTCCTCCAAAAACTAGATGCGTCTTTTGGTCTGGTGCGTCTTATAGAGCGAAAAATACGGTAGCTGCAGCTCATAAAGCTCAAAACTGTAAATCCAACCCGTTAACAAACAATTATGAAACCAAATACACAAAAGAAACATTTCACAGTAACCCAGTCCAAACCACTGCAGGTTATTTGGCAGCAGTTAAATACGTAAGTTGTGCCAGCTGGGTGGCAGTTTCTGTCGCAGGTCTTTCAGCCTATCAGAGTTCACTGTTTTCCTGTTCCGTTCTCTGCCTGCCCTTCTTTTCTTTTCTTTTCATTTCTCCTCAGGTCTCTCACATTGCCATCTCTGCTACAGCCGCTTTCCCTTGCCTCTTTTCTCAGGCCCGCTAAAGGCCTCCTTTAATTGAAACCTTGTTTTCTATCCTCACCCTCCCTTGCCCTCAGTTGCCACAGCGGGGCAGAACCACATTCCCAATACCAACGTCACTTTTCTGGAGATAGGTCACGGGTAGGCAAACTAAGTCCTGGGGGCCAGATCCGGCCCAATCGCCTTCTAAATCTGGCCCGCGGGCAGTCTGGGAATCAGTGTGTTTTTACATGAGTAGAATGTGCTTTTATTTAAAATGCATCTCTGGGTTATTTGCGGGGCATAGGAATTCATTCATCATTATTTTTTCAAAATATAGTCCAGCCCCCCACAAGGTCTGAGGGACAGTGGACAGGCCCCCTGCTGAAAAAGTTTGCTGACCTGTGAACTAGATGGATGTTAGCTTTGGAAGCAAAGCTTTGGAGAGTTTGGGATAGCAGTGACAGGAGCACCTGATTGGCAGTGCTGGCGCTGCTGGTGCAACTGTTGTGGCCCCAACCTCACACACACACCCTTCCCCAGCCAGGTAAGCAGTTGCGATGCCAGCATTGGGTGGGCGTACTTTGCACTGTGCCTGCCAGCCCCTCTCATTTGCATACTGTAGCTCACAGACTAAGGGTGGCATTGGGAAACAAAAAGAAATACAGCGGTACCTCAGGTTAAGAACTTAATTCGTTCCAGAGGTCCGTTCTTAACCTGAAACTGTTCTTAACCTGAAGCACCACTTTAGCTAATGGGGCCTCCCGCTGCTGCTGCGCCGCCGGAGCACGATTTCTGTTCTCATCCTGAAGCAAAGGTCTTAACCCAAGTACTATTTTTGGGTTAGCAGAGTCGTCTGTAACCTGAAGCGTATGTAACCGAAGGTACCACTGTAACTCCTAGTAGTGCTTGATTAATAACAAAGAACACAACTACTTTATAATATGATCACGGGCCCGGCATGCAGAAAGTACAAAAGAATTATATATTTCTCCCAAAAAGGTTTTTTAAGATTTTCTACATAATAATCATTTTTTATTATTTATACCCCACCCATCTGGCTGAGTTTCCCCAGCCACTCTGGACAGCTCCCAACATATTAAAAACACAATAAAACATCAAACATGAAAAACTTCCCTAAACATGTCTTCTAAAAGTCATATAGTTGTTTATTTCCTTGACATTGATGAGAGGGCGTGCCACAGGGCGGGCGCCACTCCCGAGAAGGCCCTCTGCCTGGTTCCCTGTAACCTCACTTCTGGGAGTGAGGGAACTGCCAGAAGGCCCTTGGAGCTGGACCTCAGTGTCTGGGCTGAACGATGGGGGTGGAGATGCTTCTTCAGGTACACTGGGCGAAGGCCATTTAGGGCTCTAAGGTCAGCACCAACACTTTGAATTGTGCTTGGAAACGTACTAAGAGCCAATGTAAGTCTTTCAGGACCAGTGTTATATTGTCTTGGCGGCCACTCCCAATCACCAGTCTAGTTGCCACATTATGGATTAGTTGTTCAAAGGTAGCCCCATGTAGAACGTCCAAGCGGGAGATACACCACTCTGGCGAGACAGTTTGCAGGTAGGTAGCGTCTTAGCCTGCGTACCAGATGGAGCTGGTAGACAGATGCCCTGGACACAGAATTGGCCTGCACCTCCAGTTTGGACAACTGTGAGTCCAAAATGACTCCCAGGTTGCGTACCTGGTCTTTCAGGGGCACAGTTACCCCATTCAGAACCAGGGAGTCCTCCACACCTACCTACCAATAACTCCGTGAGGTAGGTTAAGCCGAGAGGCAGTAATTAGTCCCCTGAGCATCACAGCAGAGCCCAGATCTAGCAAGTCCATTTTCAAAGCTCTACTTACAACCCTGCATTGGCTCTTTGGGTTGAAAGGTGAATCTTTCACACAATAGATCCCACCACTGTTGCAAGTCATAGGCCTGGTTGATTTCTTCCATGCTTCTCTGCTGCTCAGGATGCAATTTCTTTCTCCACCATGGCTGGAAGTTGGAACATAGTTAGTAACCACATAAGGAAGCCCCCTCTCCACACTACTGGGGAGGGGCAGAGTGCATTTCTTTCACTTTCCAGCTCTCCAGACCGAGGATGTATAAGGGAAAGGCTTCCCAATCCAATCGTGGCTTTTCAAGAGAGACCTCCAGCATCTCTTTCTAAGAAACTAAGCACTCGGCAAGACCCCCGTTTTGCTTGTTAATTATACATGAACTTTGGAAAAGAAGGATTACTTCCCATGTAAATTACACTTTCTACATCTCATTATAATACTTTAGCGTATAATACAGAAATAATAAGACAATAATTACCCTCTGTGCACATGGTAGTTTGATAATTATTACAGGATTAATTGATCTCATTTGAATGCAGGCATATTTGGTTATGTTACGTGTGCTGAGGGTGATAAAGTGATGCCCTGTGTGTTGATGTGTCTCTTCTGATCCACATCACCTGAACACTAACTACTGTCTTGATTTTGTTTGTCTAGCCCGAACTAGATTTATAATGCATGGAATAGAAAGAATAACTGTTTAGATAATTGGGCATCGGGGATCCTTGAAATCCTTTATTATGCGCAGGAGCCCAAATAACATCTGTTCCTACATTCCTGTTATTCGAGGTTGCTTTGTAGTTATCACGTCTTAAGGGACCTCCAAACTGTGAAACAAAGAAATTCTGATGAAAATTCACATTGTGGAAAAAGGCTTTTATACCCATTTAATGTGGAGTGGGTCAGAATTAAATTGAATGGCTGTAATTAGGACTGCGCTGAATATACTTCAGTTCTGATTTTCAGGTTGAAAATGCCTATTTCAGTGGGGTAGAATGCTCCCCTCAAAAATATGTATGTGTGCAAATAATAATTCTTTGATCTTATTCACCATTATTTCCCCAGTTGCTTCTGTTCTGTACAATTTTTCCCTCTGACTGATCCTTCTTTTTTCATTCTGGATTGGTCACATGGGTAATCCTAGCCAATCGGGGACCAAGACACTACATCATACATAGCCAGTCAGATTTGACTACATGATTATTTCCCTATATATATATATATATATATATATATATATATATTAAAAATGAAGCAACCTGATCATAAGTGTAAGCAGTGCAAATAAACATTAAAAACTTTTCCAGGGGTTCCAAAAAAAATAACAAATATAACTTTTTAAATAAAACTGCCAAAAATGTTTACCTCATCCCTACTCATGAGGGACAATAAGGAACATGTTTGGGCTTTTCTACAAAAAGGTTCAGTTTAAACATAAATATATTGTACACTGTTGGTTGTCTAACTCTGGTAATTTACTATTAACAAGAGTACTCATTTACTCATCATTATGATTTTTTTGATTTTTTTTATGCCCAGACCATAGGTGGGGTCCCAGACTGATGGAATGCTCCCCCCCCCCCATATAACAGGCGTATAGGCAAATTGCAAGAAGGCTTTTCCATTTGAGCACGCATGCTTCTGTATGTACAATCTCCCTAGGAACTTGCCAGGAATATTGTATGGGGCTACCCCATTGGGTCCATTGGGTCAGGCATGTTTTTCCCTGTACTCTTCACATCATCATGTACCATCAGTCTCAGGTGGAACCGTGGACACATTTTCAACCCATGTGGTGGGCACTGCATTCACTAACCACCACATGTGGAGAGTTAGCACTTGGACCACCTCATTGTGTATTCCAGGAGAAATACAGATTGCAAAGCAAGGTAGCATCCCAACTGCCCATTGTCCAAGTCACATTTGTCTGCTCCAGAATTCAAACTCTCTGAATTCCTACCCACTACTCAAGCCAACCCTCAGGCTGTTGCTTATCAAACCTTCCCAAAATGGGAGGAATGCTGGTCTGGGGAGAAGGTACCACATAGGCTCATCCCACATGGCCTGGAGCTTCTGCTGTTGACCCTCACTGTGTGGAAATGAACAACATAGTGGCAAAGGTTATGTGGGCCCTAGCCTCCACAGCTGATGGTGTGAAATGAAGATGTATGACTTGTGAAATGGTTCTCCCAAAATTTGCTGCCCATGTATGGCAAGAATGAGGTTGTGTGATGATAGAGGAGATGCTTCCCTCAGTGGCACAAAGGGTCAGTGTGTCTGGCTGTTAACTAGGAAGTTGGTGGTTTGAACCCAACCAGGGACAGCTGTGGGCAGGATTCCTGCACCGCATGAGGTTGGACCAGATGACCCTCAGGGTCCCTTCAAATCTGCAATTGTATGATTCCATGCTAAGGCAGGCTCTCCACCCTCATCAACTATCTGGACGTAAACCCAGGTATACTGAAATTGAGGGTGATGTGTGAGAACCAGGCTGAGGAGTGCTGCTCTAATGAGGAATGGTGGGAGCCTCCCCTTCCCCCTGCTTCTGACCAGGATCCTGAAGCTGCCCAGGAGCAGTGGAGCAGTATAGATTTGGAACAGTGGTTTGCAGAGGGGCATAGTTCTGAAGACAAAAGTTGGGAAGAACTGGAGGGTGAACAGCAAACTGAAGAAGAACTGGGAGAGAGCTAACAGACTCTCTCTCACTGGAAAGTGTCCGGCCTATCAGTCCAAGGTCATGTAGAGCAGATAAGTTAGCTACACAAAAAGCACAGTGGTTGCGAGATCAGGTTGCAAGGCTCAGAAGTGACTGGGGGGGGGAGTGGGTGGAAACCTTAATTGGGAACACCTTCATTCTGAGAATGCCTGCTTTGTTATTTTGCTGTGGTCATTAAAGACTCTTTAAATGGTAAGTGACTCTTTTCACTTTGTCTTGCTTATCTACGGCCAAAGGGAAGGAGGAAGGCAAGTCCCCGAAGCCTGACAGAAGAACTGTTTCTGCTTTGGAAGCAAGAGAGGGCATTGAGGGATGAATTTGGACAGAGGAAGAACTAAGGACAGGAGTAAAAAAAACTGAGGGGAAATAGCAAGACAAAATTGTAACGTGTTTGTTGGTTTGAAGGAAAGGGAGTGGGAAGGGGTGGGCTGCCCTATGAGGAACAAAGAACAACTCTGAACCCTGCCTCTGACTTAATTATCATCTCCAAGGAGCTCACGGTGGCCTACAAGTTTCTCCCTCCTGCCACCTCTCCATCCTGCCCTCACATCAAATTAGCTTCTTCTTTGGTGATCACTTGTCGCTGAGTAAGATTGTCTTCCATAAACACTGTTTTAACAGTGAGTCTGTAAGTGACTGTAGAGGCCAATTCTGGATCCACACTTCCTTCCACAGTGGTATGTAGGTTTCTGGATGGGAGTTGACCATGGTGAGGGTTTGCCAAGCGTCCCTTCCTCTTAGCGCATGTCTCCCTTTTCTCCTGAGTTTGAGCGCCTTCAAAGCCCATGACACTTTTGGTAAAGGCTGTTCTCCAACTGGAGCGCTCACAGGCCAGTGTTTCCCAGTTGTCGGTGTTTATACTACATTTTTAAAGATTTGCCTTGAGAGAGTCTTTAAACCTGTTTTGTTGACCACCAGTATTACGCTTTCCATTTTTAAGTTCGGAATAGAGTAGTTGCTTTGGAAGACGATAATCAGGCATCTGCACAACAGGACCAGTCCAGCGAAGGTGATATTGAAGAATCATTGCTGCAACATGGTGCTCTTTGCTTCTTCCACTACACTGATATTAGTTCGCAAGATAGCTGGTAAGTTAGCTAGAGAGACAGTGGCTGACCCCAATATCATGCAGGCTCTGGAGAGGGGGCTGAGTACCCTCTGTGGGGTTGTGGTCTGGTGGATAACTCCACAAGGGCATTTCATCAATATGGGGGTGAGTGTGCCAAGAGTTCCAAGAGCTTATTTTTGGCAGTTGGGAAGATTTGGTGGTTTTTCTCCCCATACTCCACTTAATAATAATCTGCCGCCCCTGTGGATTCTACCTCCCGAGGTGATTGCCTCACTGATGACCAGCCCTGTTCATGTGACACAGTTCAAACACTTGCTCAGGCAGCATCAGTTTTTGTATGTAGAGGAGATGGTGTATCCCCCTTCCTTCCACTCTGTACACAACAAAATACTTGTTGGTGCCAAACTGAATAGGGTGCCAAACTGAATAAAATATTGGGGAGGGGGGCAGGTCATCCCTGCCCCACATAATCAATCACAACATGTTACACATGCACACCATTTGAATGGCAATGCCCATCAACTTTGGGGACCCACCCCCCTCAAATATTTTATTGTGGGGGTGAACAGACCTCAGCCCCTAGGAGTTGTCACCTATGCTTGATGCTGGCACTATGTGCTGAAGCACAAACATACAGCTGTTTCGCTTGAGTAATTTTACACCTGCAGAAAATGAGGGGAAACCCTCAAAACAGCTCAAGTTTTCAGATGTAAGGCACATGACTTTATGAGAGCAGAGGATGAGAGGGACAGACACCCTCACCTTCTCCATGTAAAGACTGTCACCACCCAGGTAAGAATGGGAACTAGGCCTTTGACTGAACTCTCCGTGAATCAGCATAAGAAATCAAGGGGGGAAATGTTTACAAACTTTGAGGTGAAAGATAGGTGATTTGCTCCCAAAAGAAGAGCATAATGTTAAATACGACTCTACAAATCATCTCTGCATCTTTGCTACTTTAAAAGCAACCGAACATTGCAACACTACATCTGCAATGGATGTTGGGTGTGTGTTTTTCTTTTCTTTTTGGTGTTATGTTTGCTGTTTTGTAAAGTAAAAACAGATACCTGCAGACCATAGGATAGAGGAAAAATAAAGAAGACAAAAATATATACAGCTTTAATCCTGCTTGGGTTGGCAATCTGAAAAGCTCTAAATAATTTAACAAAAGATTTAACTTCTAACAGCCTGGGAATGACACATACAGAAGGAACCTTCAAACAGGTGAGAAAGCTTGCGATGAAAAGTAAAAAAATTGCATTCAGTCTCATCCCTTTTGTCCCAAACAGGGCTTTATTGGCCCATCCTCAAAACCAATCTCTGTCAAAACCAAGAATTTCTTTTTTAAAAAAAAACCCACAAAAACCCACAAACCTTATAAACATTGTTTTATGTCAAACGTGGGCACATCTATTGTTGCCACAACTGAAAATCCAAGCAGCCGGCAACAGCCGACAGAGAGATGACAGGGTTTCAGCAAAGAGATGCTCGCCTTTGTCATCCCAATCTCACCCTTTACACATTTGAAATGAATAAAGATGGGCAAAGTGCCAGAGAACAGTTCTTCTGACTCCCTGTGCTTCCTCTAAGCAGTTTTGAGAGTGTAATAAATTGCCTTGCTGGATCAGAAAAGGTCCTTCTAATTTCCAACAGCAAGAAAGCTCATAAGCAGGTTGGAGTGAGGTTGACCAACCCCTGGTGCTTTAGCTGTGCATCTGGTGATCAGAGGGATACAGCCTATGAACCTAGAGGTTTCATTTCGCCAACGAAGCTAAGAGACACTGAAAGGCCCATTCTTGTACAGAAGCCACTACAGCGCATGCAGGGAATGATATAAATGCACACCTTGGTGCGTATCCTCTTCTTCTTCTTCTTTGTCGATCTTTGTAGCTGAGTAAGATTGTCTTCCATGAACACAGTCTTTGCAGTGAGTCTGTAAGTGACTGTGGAGGCCAATTCTGGATCCACACATCTTTCCACTGTGGGGACATAGGTTTCCAGGTGCATGCTTTCCTCTTAGCACATTTCTCCCTTTTGTCCTGAGTTTGAGCACCTTCAAAGCCCATGACACCTTTGGTAAAGGCTCTTCTCCAACTGGAGCACTCACAGGCCAGTGTTTCCCAGTTGTCAGTGTTTATACTACCTTTTTTTAGATTTGCCTTGAGAGAGTCTTTAAACCTCTTTTGTTGACCACCGGCATTACACTTTCCATTTTTAAGTTCGGAGTAGAGTAGTTGCTGTGGAAGACGATCATCAGGCATTCGCACAACATGACCAGTCCAACAAAGTTGATGTTGAAGAATCATTGCTTTGACACTGGTGATCTTTGCTTCTTCCAGTACACTTATATTAGTTTGCCTGTCTTCCCGAATGATGTGTAAAATTTTCAAGAAACATTGTTGATGGAATCTATCAAGGAGTTGGAGATGGCGTTTATAAGTGGTCCATATTTCACAAACATACAGTAAGGTTGGTACAATAGCTTTGTAAACAAGCATTTTGGTTTTCCTGCGAATGTAAAAGAGGACAGCCTGTGCTGCTGCCAGCCTGAGCCAGGGAAAGAGGCACACAATGTATAAATTTTCTGAAATAAATAAATGATTCAAGCACTGTTATGCCAGGCCTCCCCTGTGGTATTCAGAGGTAAAGTGCTTCTGAACAGGAAGGCTCCATTTTATGCTGTGGAACAGAACATTTCCATGTACGCAGAGAGGTGGGAATCAATGAACAGAAAGCTGAACAATCCTAAATTCATTCTATTTTTGAGCAAATGACTGCTTGTAACAGTTATTTACTGCATTTTACAGTTGACTGTTAACCCATGTCATAAAACATAATGACTTGGACAGCACAGAAGTAGCAGCACTTTTAAATTTTCATTCCATTGCCTTTTTAACACTTGTGTTTTCATTTCCAGGAATGCGCCATAAATCACCAGAAAAATTAGAATTAATTTGTGCAACAAAATACAAACAGATTTATTTTATTTTTATTTTTGGCTTGCCAATTCTCCCATGCAAGGACAGGTTTGCTTGTTTTGAACTTCTGCCCTTAAAAAACTACGTATTGTGGTTTGTGATCCTAGGAACATGTGCTTTTACTGATATTCATACTGAGATTAGAGGTCCCATTCCCATGAACACACACAACCCCAGAAGTATATAGACTCTGTGTATGGTCAGATATGTGAGAAACTGCACAACATCACTAGCACAATACTACCAACAATGTGTAGAATGTCATGTGCGTCACTGCATGTCTGGCCCAATGGCTTTGTTGAATTCAAATTCCTACCAACACACACAGTAGTGTTTTTTTGTTTGTTTGCTTGTTTTTATTCACTTTTTTCAATCAGTACAAACACCAAACTAATAAGACATGTATAACAGAAAAAAAACCAATAATCACACAAATTGACAACACAAATTTAGATACGGTAATATCCCTATGGGACGCAGGTGGTGCTGTGGTCTAAACCACAGAGCCTAGGGCTTGCCGACCAGAAGGTTGGCGGTTCGAATCCCTGTGACGAGGTGAGTTCCCCTTGCTCGGTCCCTGCTCCTGCTAACCTAGCAGTTCGAAAGCATGTCAAAGTGAGAGTAGATAAATAGGTACCGCTCTGGCGGGAAGGTAAACGGCGTTTCCGTGTGCTGCTCTGGTTCACCAGAAGCGGCTTAGTCCTGCTGGCCACATGACCCGGAAGCTGTATGCCGGCTCCCTCAGCCAATAAAGCGAGATGAGCACCGCAACCCTAGAGTCGGTCACGACTGGACCTAATGGTCAGGGGTCCCTTTACCTATGTCCTTAGATAGGATCCCCAAGGACATGCTCTATGGGGTTGTGGCTTCAGGCACCAGGCCCATTGGCAGATGAACTCTGTGTTACAAAGATGTCTGCAACATTACATGAAGGCTGGCAATTTCAAACCTGACCTGTGGAAATCCCTTCCAGATGACCTTGCAGTGCTGGGAGACAAGCAGAGAGGCTGTGTATCCACATCAGTGACCAGAGGAGAAATGACCCCTGGGAGGATCGCAGAGAGAAGAAATGCCATGCTGCATCTGCATACACTCCAACATTTCTCTGATGAAAATAGGGAGGCCACATTCCATCATGATCATTTTATTATTTATGCCCCACTCATCTTACTGGGCTGCCCCAGCCACTCTGGGCAACTTCCAACATATATAAAAACATAATAAAACATTAAACATTTTTTTTTAAAAAAACTTCCCTATACAGGATTGCCTTTAGACGACTCGGGGGTTGGAGAACTCCATACCCTCCAGCATTTCTCCAATGAAAATAGGGACATCCTTGTGGCGTTTGCCCTCCTAGGTGTGTGACATCATACTGGGTTCGTAAGGAAAGGGTTAACTAATTGTAAAATGACTAACCAATGGGAACCCAAGAGAAGTGAGTTAGAGTTAGAGTTAGGGTGGTTGAGAAGACAGTCTGGAGTTAGAAGAGACAGAGAAGATAAGTCTGTGGGTTGGGCTAGTCTGGGGTGAGAGAGTGAGAGAATTTCTTCGGAGGAGTCAGTCAAACAGTTGAGATAATCAGTCAGAAGGTATTAGGAAGGTATAGGCCGGTAAAGGAACTAAAGTTAAGATACTGGCAGGAATATTATCTGAGAAACCATAAACTTGTTCATGTTTGTAAAATAAACTTGTTTGTTTTGTTTTTTTGGTTCACTTTTAACAACTGTTTGGACTCAGTATTTTACCCGAAAGTAACGGGTTGGTGGCAGCGGGGAAGCGAGCACAGTGGTGGCACAAGGATCAATAGACTGTTAAACGTCCGGGGACCCTGTGTGATCGCCACACTCCTAAGGAAAGGTGAGACATTCTGGGATCAAATCAGAAACTGGGACAGCTTAGCTAAATCAGGGACGTCCCTGGAAAATAGGGACACTTGGAGGGTCTGGACTGTTGCCGCAGCTGCAACAAAACATGTCTCTCCCATATGGGTCTCTACGGCCACAGCAGGTGCTCTAACTCTCCAAGGATTTGACTTTACCCCTGATGGAGCACTCTTCCATTGTCTCCCGAAAGAGATGGATGCCAACACACCTGATTAGGCTGCAGATGAGGATTGTCTGTTTGAATGCTTCTTGTGCCCCCCTGCCCACCCCGCAAGCCTCTTTTCTGTGTTATGTCCGGGAGAAAGCTAGGTTGATAGTTTCAAGTAGGCAATCCCCAAATTAAAGCATCAAGTCCAAGGAAAACTCCACCACTTCATTTTATTCACTGTGTAAATGGGCCTTGACATGCCAAAGATGGAATTAGTCTTTTGCGTCCAAGAACGTATTAGCAGAGAGGGAAATGCTTGGATTAATAAAATAAAAAAATCTTCAAAGGTACATCATTAGGCAAAGGCAGCAAGTTAGACTTCATTTTCTTTGCACTAAAATTTCATAAGCTTTAATAATGTTTAAAAGTACGATATGTTAACCTGTTGAAGAAATAATCTCAAATAGTAACTATTTTCTATGCTCTGTGCCAAGATATATATTTAAAAACACCAAAGAGCCTTTTAAAATAACCATGCAGTATGTAGGCATATGAATGTTCTTAAAATTATTAACTTCACACATTTGTTTAATGGAATACTCTATGATTTGCACCCTAAACAACCAACCTCTGTCTTTTGAGGGCTGCTTTTGCCAAAGGACACATCAAGCCATCTAAAATGCTTGTTTCATTAAATCAGTACTAGCTAATCTGTGGGCTCACCTGGTGTTGTCAAGACACTAAAATCCCACCATCCCCAACCATTGGCCATGGACTGATGGGAGGTGGATACCAACAAAATTAGGAGGCTCTCAGGTCAGCCACTGCTGAATCATAGCAATAGCATCAGGAGAATAACTTCCTGCCCTGAGAAGCAGCCTGGATACAGTCATCTTTCACCAGCTTCTTTCCACTTCTACATATGGCCTCTCAAGATGCCAATCATCCAGGGCCAGCCCAACTGTTAGGCAAGGTGAGGTGACCACCTCAGGTGGCAGGATCCCCAGGGCCACAGATCCAACCTCCAAGGAATGCATCACCTGTTGCTGCTGCTGCTGCTACTACTGTGGTGGCAGCAATAGTTGCAGGCCGCTCCTGTCGGCATCTGGGGGTCGATAGGCCAGCTGGCTTGGCCCCAGCTGGATCATCTCCCTCTCAGCCTTCGTGCTGTGGAGATACACACTTCACTTAGCAGAGTAAACTGCACAACAGAAGAGGCTTGAGGCTGCAGATACATACTAAAACTACGGATTTATTTTACATAAATCAGGACCAAGAAACGTGTCGTCTCTCCTTGCCGTCTTCTCAGAGAGAAACTGCTGTTTTCTGCTGCTCCAGCGGACACGGAGCAATGGTTCCAAACTACAAGAAAGAAGATTCCAGCTAAACATTAGGAAGAACTTCCTGACAGTAAGAGCTGTTCGACAGTGGAATTTGCTGCCAATGAGTGTGGTGGAGTCTCCTTCTTTGGAGGTCTTTAAGCAGAGGCTTGACAACTATATGTCAGGAGTGCTCTGATGGTGTTTCCTGCTTGGCAGAGGGTTGGACTCAATGGCCCTTGTGGTCTCTTCCAACTCTATGATTCTATGATTCTATGAGAAACTCAAAAACAAAAGCAAGACACAGAGCGGAGGTTCCACTCACGGGACCCAGCAATCTGTGCTGGAAAGTAAACAGACATGTGACATGCAAGAATCCCATGGAATGGAATGGAATCTCCCAACAGCTCCTTGGATGATTGAGCAGTATATGAATCATGCTAATTAAATAAATATTCAAAGTGTTGGTGCTGACCTTTAAAGCCCTAAACGGCCTCGGTCCAGTATACCTGAAGGAGTGTCTCCACCCCCATCATTCTGCCCGGATGCTAAGGTCCAGCGCCGAGGGCCTTCTGGGGTTCCCTCATTGCGAGAAGCAAAGCTACAGGGAAGCAGGCAGAGGGCCTTCTCGGTAGTGGCGCCCGCCCTGTGGAACGCCCTTCCAGCAGATGTCAAAGCGATAAACAACTACCTGACATTCAGAAGACATCTTAAGGTAGCCCTGTTTAGGGAAATTTTTAACGTGTGATATTTTACTGTATTTTTGGTTTTTATGGAAGCCGCCCAGAGTGGCTGGGGAGGCCCAGCCAGATGGGCGGGGTATAAATAATAAATTATTATTATTATTATTATTATTATTATTATTATTATAAATAACTGTGCTTAGGGAAATGTGTGATATCTCTCTCTCTCTCTCTCTCTCTCTCTCTCTCTCTCTGTGTGTGTGTGTGTGTGTGTGTATGTGTGTGTGTATGTGTGTGCAGCAGTGTACCATGAGCTGCTGGCACCTGGGGTGGGCAAAGCGCTGACACCACCAGAGCACCTCCTCCCCTGCTGGACTGGGATGCACTGGGGTTGCCTCTGTCCATGTCAGGGCGGTGGATCCTTGTAGAAGCCAACACCTGTGTGGGGACGCCTGCTTGCACCCCCTCAGAATGTTGTGCCTGCGGCCATGCCCCCCCCAACTCTCCCATGCTACACTACTATGTGTGTGTATTAGAAGAAAATAACAAGGGCAGATAGTTGCTGGAGATGTGGGAGTAAAAATACGAACTTAATACATATGTTGATAAACTGCCCAACGATCAGACCATTCTGGAGTGAGGTGAGGATATTTATAGCAAAAGTAGTAAAAAGAAATTGTTATTTAGGGGAACTGAATTTTATTCTAAATTATACAGTGGTGCCTCGCAAGACGAAAAGAATCCGTTCCGCGAGTCTCTTCGTCTAGCAGTTTTTTCGTCTTGCGAAGCAACCCTATTAGCGGATTAGCGGATTAGCGCTATTAGCAGCTTAGCGGCTATTAGCGGCTTAGCAGCTTAGAAAAAGGGAGAAAAAGCGAAAAAAATCGCAAGACTCGCAAGACGTTTTCGTCTTGCGAAGCAAGCCCATAGGGAAATTCGTCTTGCGAAGTGCCTCAAAAACGGAAAACCCTTTCGTCTAGCGGGTTTTTTGTCTTGCGAGGCATTCGTCTTGTGGGGCGCCACTGTATTCCAGAAACTTGGAAGATTTCGAGGGGCCAAAAAAAAGTGGCTGTATTAGGAGCAATATTAGAAGCAAAAAGACTTGTTTTGATGAATTGGAAGAGTCGCAAAAAGATTCCAAAGAGCATATGGATTGATAATATGGACATACGAAAGAACTGCTTGTTGACACAAAATAAGAATGGATAAATACGAAGAAATTTGGAACGAATATCTCAGTGACAAGGTGGATAACAGTGGGAAATAGAGGAGGGAGAGAGTGGGGATAAACAAGGAGTAGGCATAGGGATATTAAGGTAAAGGTAAAGGGACCCCTGGCTATTAGGTCCAGTCATGGATGACTCTGGGGTTTCAGCACTCATCTCGCTTTACTGGCCAAGGGAGCCGGCATACAGCTTCTGGGCCATGTGGCCAGCATGACTAAGCTGCTTCTGGTGAAATATAAAAGTTGAAGAGATCTTTAAGATGTACTGAAAATTCAGCTTAAAATACAGGTATGATTTTCATTCAGGAAATATTTGAAAAATCCATCTTTGGAAGAAAAAAATGTTACAAACCTTCCAGGTTCTCAGATTTTGCTATTCACATTTTGAACAAAGTTTTCAGCTTTTATAATGTTACTTTCTACCAAAAAACATAAGTGCTGTAGATTTTTGGCCTCTCTTCATTGTTTTAATTTGCTATGGGGTCAGTTTAAAAAATCTCAAAAGTTGTCAAATACTGTGAAATATGTATTGAGAATCAATACATACCATCTATCAGTACCACCAATTACTAAAGATGAGTGCATTTCAGATAATAAATAGAAGTGCCATTAAAATACTAAATAGCAGCAAATTCTATATACTATTAAACACTATGTATATTTGGAAATTCAGATAATTCTTGCAAAAAAATGGAGGAATTGGGGGTAGATTCTTCTTCACACTTTCCATGCCTACAAAGGAAATTGGCTCACATTGCACATTGGTTTGGATATCTGCATTTCAACATTCTTAACCACATGGGGATTAAATAGTATGGATAATATTACAGAAATGACAACCATCTCATCTCATACAACACAGCTCTTCATCACTTTAAGATCTGCCGGTGGGGTTCTTCTAAAGGTAGCATCTTTTCTTTCATGCAGAATTATCATCTGCTAGGCTAGGAGGAGGGCCTTTTCAGTAGTTGCCTCAAAGTTAATGGAATGCCCTCCCTTTGCAGGCCCATATGGCTTCACGGCTTGCCTTGCTTCTGAAGCAGATGAAACCATTTTTGTTCTTCCGGGCTTCTGAGCGCAAGGCATTCCCTAACTAAGAGTGAGCTCCGAAGGTCTGTTGTCTGCTGTGGTTTTGATCTATTTGATTAAGTTGGCGGGTTTTATTGCTTATTATTCTTATTGCTTATTTTTTCTAAAAAGTGATATATAAATGTTGTGATCCATTGTTATTTCCTTGCCGCTGCATCCTCATCAAAGAGTGATTTTCATTCAGGAAATATTTGTGGTCTCTTCCAACTCTATGATTCTATGATTCTATTGTTCGACAGTGGAATTTGCTGCCAAGGAGTGTGGTAGAGTCTCCTTCTTTGGGGGTCCTTAAGCAGAGGCTTGACAACCATATGTCAGGAGTGCTCTGATGGTGTTTCCTGCTTGGCAGGGGGTTGGACTCGATGGCCCTTGTGGTCTCTTCCAACTCTATGATTCTATGAGTGTAACAGAACAATCTTAATTTCACTTCCAGGTAGCATGTTCTCCCTAACAGAGAGCACGTGTTGCAGTGGGGGCCAGCAGGCCACCCCACTGTTGCTGGTCACTTATGTTTGGATGGCCACAGGCAGTGATTGGATAGTTTGAGTCTCTGGGGAGATTTTGATGTTGCCAATTTGGAGGAGGGGTCAAAGGTTTTAAATTCTGGAAATGCAGCTTTGGGTGTCCTATTGGGCTGCGTGCAGAGGATCACCCACCCACCCTGCCTGAATTGGGGGGGGGGGTTCTGTGCTTTGACTTTGCTATGCCAGTCATGGGGTTGCCTGCTTTTGGGGCAAGGGCCTGGTAGGAATTTTGTCCATCTGGCTGATTGGCTGGTGCCATTTGGTTTTTGCCTACTGCGTAGCAAATCGTCTCAACTTGTAAGGTTGGCGGTTAGGCATTGGTTAAAATTGGTTGGTGGAGGGGTAAGTGCCTACCCCTTCAATGGTGGTTCTGCAAGGGAATTCCATTAAAGGAATCCAGGGGCTTGCCATTCTTTCATCCAAGTCCCTGGCATCGGGCTTGGGCCATGCAAGCCCCCGGGAGCATGCGGGTGAGAAGTGAGGGACTGATACCCAGCTTCATTTCTCCCCAATAGTGTTTTCCCTGACTGGCTTCCGCTGGAATCCGGAAGTCAGTTCTGTCCCTGGGGCAAGGACAGATAGTCATAACCAGTGCCTAAGCAACCACTCACATGTGTGTATTTGAATAAAGTTGTGGCCAAAACCATGCCAAAAGCTTTAAACAAAATTGATGTGTGAAGTGTGAGTTTATTTGGGGTGGCTTGGGGACCTCGACATGCAAACAGTCGAACCTCGGTTTTTCAACATCTCAGCTGCCAAACATTTCAAAAGCCAAATGCTGAAAACCCAGAAGTGAATGTTTCTGCTTTCGAACACGCCTCAGAAGTCAAATGGCTTCCGATGCACATTTCTCAATTTTCCCCATTGAACTTGCTGGCAGCCCTTTGACCCTCGTTTTGGAAGTTGGACGGACTTCCTGAATGGATTACATTTGAAAACCAAGTTTCCACTGTATTGTAGAAGTGCAGAGGAGCACTTGCCAGTGGTATTCCAGCCATCAGTGGCCACTCTAAGGCTAAGCAGAGCCAGGAATGAACCTGCTGGATCCCAAGGCAGTCTGTTTCCCACACAGGAGCCCATTTTGGGTCCCTGTACAGCAGCAGCCTAAGAGGTGCTATAGGAAAATAAACCCTGCCCTACTTTCCACACTGACTGATGGGAGCTGACAGGCCTGTGGATGTGGAGGTGTGGAGGATCTACTACTATGTGCCTCTCCTGCCCAAGTTAGAACTGTTTTCTAAGGTGGTGAACCCAGGGCGATCTCATTTGACTCACACAACATCCCTGTGAGGTAAGCCAAGCTGAATGACAACTTTACCTAACAGGAATTTGAATCCCCTGTCTCTCTGGGCCAACTATACTACTCACTATACCAGACTGCTGCTGTATATGTCATAGAATATTTTGTTCTTTGGGGTTTGTTTTTCTCCTGGTTATGGGTTATAACCAGCTAAATCATGCTCAGAACAGAGTCGCTGAATAGTCGTGGGCATTGATTTCAAATGGGCCTATTTAGAGCATGGGAAGTTATAATAATAATAATAATAATAATAATAATAATAATAATAATATTAATAATCCACTTCCAAGCACAAAGGTTTGGGGACAGATTTTGAATGCCTATAAGAGTATGTTTTAAATATACGAGGTGGTGGTTTAAGTCACAAGGTATTTTTTAAAATCTTTTTTTAGCGTGCCTACGAGAGACCTCTGAAGATGTCTTTATAATGAGCTCTGCGTTAATTTTAAGAAATCAGTGTGATGTGCTGCTTGCAGATTATAATGTAATTCTGTAATACAAATTAGATCGGCTTTGAATGCCTTTGAAATGTAGTGTGTTTAAAATGGTATGTACAGGTTAAAAGTTACAGATTCAGAACAACCAGCATTAACATGAAATTATCACACGTGCTTTGATAGAGTCCTAGAATGATTCAAAAGAGCAAGTTTCGTATGAAGCAGCCTCGGTTTCTTTGATAGTCACCTTGATCTTTATGCTGTCATCTATTAATTATATTACAGATAAGGTAAATAAAAAGTGTTGGAATATTGAGATCACAGCCTTCTTTTTTCCTGTGAAGACTAAAGGTGTAGGCTTCTATGAAGTCAGTGAGCAATGAAGGGATGATAAAGGTATTCTTCCTTTCTGTCAAACAGTATTTATTTTGACACGTGACAGAAGGAGATCTTGAGCTCAGCTGCTAAAAGCACAGAGGAGAGAGAGTAAAGTACAGGGCTGGACTGTTGACAGACTCAACTGGTCAAGCTTTGCTGGACTGTACCACTTTGGGCTTCAGGGAACGGCTTGCATATTTGAAGACCCCTAAGTGTATGAGAGAGAGAGAGAGAGAGAGAGAGAGAGAGAGAGAGAGAGTTTAAAAATCTCCCTGCATATAGAAAAATAGTACATTCCAGAGAACAATTAGCCAAATCCTCCTCATTGTCATGCCAAATTTACATTGCAGGAATGCAGGTTTTTCTTTTGTTGTGTATGGAGGAAGGCACTCAAACCCATGATTATCTCCTCTGCAACATGAAATGCTACAGCTCTAGAAAAAAAAATGTATGGAAGTGAGAGCTGGACCATAAAGAAGGCTGGTTGCCGAAGAATTGATGCTTTTGAATTATGGTGCTGGAGGAGACTCTTGAGAGTCCCATGGACTGCAAGAAGATCAAACCTATCCATTCTTAGGGAAATCAGCCCTGAGTGCTCACTGGAAGGACAGATCCTGAAGCTGAGACTCCAATACTTAGGCCACCTCATGAGAAGTGAAGACTCCCTGGAAAAGACCCTGATGTTGGGAAAGATGGAGGGCACAAGGAGAAGAGGACGACAGAGGACGAGATGGTTGGACAGTGTTCTTGAAGCTACCAGCATGAGTTTGACCAAACTGCGGGAGGCAGTGGAAGACAGGAGTGCCTAGCGTGCTCTGGTCCATGGGGTCACAAAGGGTCAGACATGACTAAACAATTAAACAACAACAACAAAATTTGATTCTGCTTATTCACTTTAGATCTGCTGCAGGGTGAGGTTGTTAGCAGACAAAAATGGCAGGGGCTTCCCAAGGTCAGTAAAACATCTGGCAATGCCCCTATTTCTTTCTTTATTTTCCGTTTTCCTTGCATGGGCTCATGCATCTGTGATACTCAGCTCATCTAGAAAAGTAACAGCTGGAATAGGCTGACCATTAGATTTGAGTTTGAGAATCACAGACTCAGATCCCCACTCAGCTAGAAGACCATGCATTTCCAGACCCCGGAAGTGCCCCTATTTTCCAGGGACATGCCTGGTTTAGGGAAGCCATCCCAGTGTCTGATCTGATCCCAAAATCACTTGATCACTTTTTCTTAGGATGTTCCTGTTTTCATTGGAGAAATGTTGGAGGGGATGGAGTTATCCGACCCCTGAGCCTTCTGAAAGCAATTCTGTACAGGAAAGTTTTTTGGAAATGTTTAATGTTTTATTATGTTGTTATATATGTTGAAAGCTGCCCAGAATGGCTGGGGCAACCTGGTAAGATGTGTGGTGTATAAATAGTAAAATTATCATTATGGAATGGGACGTCCCTGTTTTCATCAGAGAAATGTTGGAGGATATGCATTTCAGTCATACGTTTGAAGGTATTTTAAGGAAATTACTCTGCTTTTTTGGACTTTATTTAGGTATATTTATAGATGTTGTTGTTTAGTCGTTTAGTCGTGTCCAGCTCTTCATGACCCCATGGACCAGAGCACGCCAGGCACTCCTGTCTTCCACTGCCTCCCGCAGTTTCGTCAGACTCATGTTTGTAGCTTCGAAAACACTGTCCAACCATCTCGTCCTCTGTCGACCCCTTCTCCTTGTGCCCTCCATCTTTCCCAACATCAGGGTCTTTTCCAGGGAGTCTTCTCTTCTCATGAGGTGGCCAAAGTATTGGAGCCTCAGCTTCAGGATCTGTCCTTCCAGTGAGCACTCAGGGCTAATTTCCTTAAGAATGGATGAGTTTGATCTTCTTGCAGTCCATGGGACTCTCAAGAGTCTCCTCCAGCACCATAATTCAAAAGCATCAATTCTTCGGCGATTAGCCTTCTTTATGGTCCAGCTCTCACTTCCATACATCACTACTGGGAAAACCATGGCTTTAACTAAATGGACCTTTGTTGGCAAGGTGATGTCTCTGCTTTTTAAGATGCTGTCTAGGTTTGCCATCGCCTTTCTCCCAAGGAGCAGGCGTCTTTTAATTTCGTGACTGCTGTCACCATATTTATATTTATAGATATGTCCTGCCAAATTATTGCATTACAGGTTTTATTGGAGAAGGAGGGAGAAGAGGGAAGCAAAAAGGCTGGATGAAACTGACATTAAAGCAACTATCATCCCCCAATGCTTAAAACATTGTTTTTTCTAAAGGGAACACTCTCTGTTAGTAGCTCCCTAAAAGACATCAAACCGTTGACTAGCAGGAATACACAAGTATCCTTGAGATTTCTCCAGAAGGGATCAAGGCTTTGAGTGGATTGTGTGTAAAACCCTTGATGGTTCTTGAAAAGCACCAGCTTGACCACCCTCCCATTCCCCTACCTCAAAGCTACACGTTAATTTACCTTTGGGTAAGATTCAGAAGATCAAGATTCAGAAGATCAAGGCCACCTCCCATCTTTTCATGCCTGGAGCTGGATTAGGATGTCAACTCACAGCATCCCCAACAGGAAATGCTATTCCCACCAAGGAAAAGTCATAAGAAGATGCTATGGCAAGAACTGGAACTTTGAAAGCAACTGCTGCCACCTCTGTTTTTCCCCTGCTCAATGCTAAATTAATGATTAATTGAAGTGGACTGGGATGTTGAGCCATGGGGAGAGGGGAATGACCAGAAGCATGTATACTCCTCCATTTTTGAATGCAAGGAAGAATGTTGTTGTTGTTGTTGTTGTTGTTGTTGTTGTTTACTTATACCCCGCCCATCTGGCCAGGCCTCCCCAGCCACTCTGGGCAGCTCTCAACAGGATATTAAAAACACAACAAAACATCAAACATTAAAAACTTCCCTAAGCAGGGCTGCCTTCAGATGTCTTCCAAAAGTCAGATAGTTGTTTATTTCCTCAACATCTGATGGGAGAGCGTTCCACAGGGTGGGCGTCACTGCCAAGAAGGCCCTCTGCTTGGTTCTCTGCAACCTCACTTCTCACAGTGAGGGAACCGCCAGAAGGCCCTCAGAGCTGGACTTCAGTGTCCGGGCTGAACAATGGGGGTGAAGACACTCCTTCAGGTATATGGAAGAATGACTTCTGAAGCGGGTTATTGTGTGCCTCAGATAGTAAATGAACTTGAAGCAGTGGTCTTAATCCAGGAAAGAACAAAGGGAAAAAAGACATTCCTTTAGTCAATGTGGACTGGACTGGCTTTAGAAGTAAACAATTTTTATTTTTTTAAGCACCTTGAATTGAGTCCAGAAAATACGTGTGTGTGTGTGTGTGTGTGTGTGTGTGAGAGAGAGAGAGAGAGAGAGAGAGAGAGAGAGAGAGAGAGAGAACGATTTATGCATCATCTGTGTGAGGGCCAAAACCTTTAAAACATAATTTGTCTAAAGTAATAAAACTACTCCAAATCTTTCCCAAGTACATTTTTCTCTCTGCTAAGATTGGCTGCAGTCCATAACTCAATTGCTCCAGAGAAGTTCTATTGCAGGCAGTGGAGCTGCTCCAGAATGAGTCAGTATGAGCAGACTGTCGTCATTTTTATTTATTTTGTGAACTCCCTTTATAGTGAAGATATATGATTTTTCCAGTAAGTTTATTTTTTCACAAACTATGGAATGCAATTAGGTAGCTTATTATCTAAAATCTAAATCTGCTGACTGGATATGGTTTCGAAAATAACTTTTTTAAGAGAGCGGGGGTGGATAGAGAGAGTAAGAAAGCTAAGATGGGCGGGGTATAAATAAATTATTATTATTATTATTATTATTATTATTATTATTATTATTTTACCTCAAGCAGCAAAATGTCTTGGGCTACTCTGAGGGCGGCCAGGACCCTGGCAGCTGCCAAAGACTGATCCCAATTTCTGAGAGAATGCTTATCTAGAAGGAAG
Organism: Podarcis cretensis; assembly: GCF_951804945.1. NCBI lineage: Eukaryota > Metazoa > Chordata > Lepidosauria > Squamata > Lacertidae > Podarcis > Podarcis cretensis. The sequence goes on along the minus strand of NC_137176.1, from coordinate 11,738,913 downwards.
GATTTCTATATTTGCTTCCCAGAGATGGCCCACAGCCATTTTGGTCCCTAAGGCAAATAATTCAATCAGTCCAAATGGAGTCCTCTTTTGAGGGTAAAGGTCCACTTAGCCTCAGACCATTAGACTGAGGGAGCAGGACCAGACAGCTTGCAAAGTGTGGTGTTTCCTAGATGGAGCATGAAGCCCAATAGATTGCAGTGTTAATGGGGTGGCACTTAGTGGGTCAGAGGCGTCAAGGCAGCATGAATGAATGGAGAGTAGAAAACGTTTTCATGTTCAGCCTGTTCTTTACTAGTGTCCCCAAAGCCTGTGCTTTTAGGTTATCCCCCTTGAAACATTAAAACTTCAGGCACCTATCAACCTTCTAGTAAAATGCTAACAAATTATTTACAATGTGCTGCTCTTCAGTTATGCCCCAAAGCCTTCTGCTGAAGGTGGTCAATATCACTATCTAGGAACCTAGGAAGATGCCTGACTCTGGTTCAGATTATTGTTCCATCTTTCTTGGCATTGTCCACACTGAGCAGCAGTAGCTCTCCAGAGTTTCAGACGGGGGTTTTTCCTCTCTGCACCTGGATATGACCGAAACTGAACCTAGTGCCCTTCCCTGTCTCTAACAGGATCGATTCTGCTCCTTCCTTCCCCCACCCAAAGCAATGGGAACATTACAGAGATTGAAATGTCCTCTTTGAACAAGGAACTTTCCTTCCTCACAACCAACTGGGAAGTAGGACACACTAAGCAATGACTCCATGTGGGATTTGGTGCAAATGGCACCAGCTGTTCCCCACATATATCCTGGGAAACAAGCTGGTGCAAACACACCGTAAGACGTAACAAAGCCTGCCCGTGCTTTTGGCTTGTTGTCACAACCTGATTTCCATCTGCAGCCAAATGAACTGCTGAGGGCATAACGAGTTGCACCCTTGGCAGCCACAACTGGTGGCACAATTGTGAGTCGAGATTTACATCTACAAGCCTTCATGCTTCTGGCTGAGACTTTCAATCAGCTTCACACAAAATGCTAGCTGTGTTTTGTTGGTTTTTTCAAATGCATGTGACAATGTGTAGCGTAAACCGAGCACCCGGAGTTTCACACTGTCTGATCTCAAGGAGAGCAAACCTTTTAAATTAATGTTTGAGCATTTAATTCATGAATGTCAATTTTGTATTGTTCCACTTCCATTCACTCCTCTTTTTTGAGTTCTCTAAGTCGGATGTAGGAAAGCACAAAAACGTGAAACTCCCACAATCCTTAGAAAATGTTGCCCTAAATGTTACTTCTCATCTCTTGCTTTTAAAAAGAAACAAGGAGGGAGGGGGAAGAGAAATGCCTCTGGAATGACCTTGTGTTGAAAGTCAATATTGGAATTATTGCCTTGGTGTGGAGGGGAGGCAGATGGGGAGGGCAGAGTTGGGACCATATCTACCGGATTAGAAGACCGAAGCCAAGATACAGTGTCTGAGCCCGGGGAGAGATTCAGAGCTTTGCTTGTATTGACAGATGATTAGAGGACTTTGACTTCTCATGCATTTAGAAAGGTCAATCACTCTGTGATAACAGAGACTGGCACCTCAGACCCCAGTTTCCTATTCCAGATTCGTCATATTTGGCAAAAGCCTACAGTGTATAAGGCTACAGAGGCTAGCCAGCTGACACCCTGGGCCTCGGTCTCCAATCACAAAGCTTCATAAAGGCCATTTGCTTATATGCCTCATAATTATGTTTAGCTTACTTCTCTCCCTGAGAATCCGCATTGCAATAATGCCATTTTATGCTCAACCTTTTAAACTCGTTAACAGCTTCTCGGTCTATACAGTTTGTTGTGGCTGTTGCTGTCTGAAGGGAGCTAACAAGTATATCACAAAGTTCAGAAGGGCTTATTATCAGATCAAAAAGAACTGAAAAGTGCTTAGCTTTGGCTAGCTCATGTCCATAGTATTTTAGTTGGGTAGGGCTGCTCCTAAACACACAAAGTGCTTTAACATACATCAGAAATCCTTAGAACAACCCAGTAAGGAAGGTCAAAATCATCATTTATTTAGACGCCAACTTTCTTGAATAGAGCCCTGGGCAACATGCTTCACATTAGGTCCCCTATTCTTGCAGTGACTGATCAAAGATCTGTTTAACTTTAGCAAGTGTCTATGCACAAAGCATTAGGGACGCAGGTGGCACTGTGGGTTAAACCACAGAGCCTAGGACTTGCCAATCAGAAGGTCGGCGGTTCGAATCCCCACGACGGGGTAAGCTCCCGTTGCTCGGTCCCTGCTCCTGCCAACCTAGCAGTTTGAAAGCACGTCAAAGTGCAAGTAGATAAATACTGGCCACATGACCCAGAAGCTGTACGCCGGCTCCCTCGGCCAATAAAGTGGGATGAGCGCCGCAACCCCAGAGTTGACCACGACTGGACCTAATGGTCAGGGATCCCTTTACCTTACTATGCACAAAGCATAGAAAAGCAGGTAGACTTTGGCCGGGAAGTCCCCTCCTGAGCAATGGCTCCAAACTCCTAATAGCAAAGTCTCACCCTCTCAAGGCCTCTCCTTCTCAGGGTCTGCATTGGGAGGCTCTCCACTAAGCAAGGACACTACTGAGTTAGTGTCTTAAGATGAAGTTGCAAAAAAAATCCCTTTTCATGGCTATTGATTGCAAAGCCAACATGTGACTTGGAGGGACTGGTTCATTGCCAAGGGAGAAATAGCTCACCTCTCACATGCAAACCTCATGCTCCTAAGATACTGGGAAGCTGTCTAGCCTGGAAGGCAACTCCTAGTCTAGTGCTATATCTTGAAGGGAAGTTCACCACCTCTATTACTGTGCACTCTCTGGTGGTCTTACCAGAAGCTCAAAGCCCTTTCTCCTGACATAATAAATTCCTATACAAAACAAGCTCCTTAAAGGATGCAGCCTAGCAGGTGTCTCATATTAGCTACAGAGCAGTTTCAGGTCCCTATATAGGCCCTACCTAGGACATCAAAGAGGCAATGTGTTGGACACCATCTACCCCTTTGGGATAACAATATATCACCAAGTATTTCCGATACAGCAAGGTTGCAGCATTATGTGTCCGCAATATCCCTGTTTTGTGCCAGTGTGGGAGGAAAAGCTTGCCCAAGATTATCTTAAGTGTTTGTGGGTGAGGTGAGATTGGAACGACAGATTTAAAGGTTTACACGTCAGGCACTGCAATCTTCCAACTCTCAACGTAGCTGAATAGGGCTGGTCCATGAAGGATGTTGCTGCAGGCCAGGGGAAGATGTTGTCTCTGAAGCTTCTAGATTCCATCACTCGAAGTCTTACAAGACCCAGAATCTGAACTCAAGTGTGCTGGTCCAGGGGGGAGGTTACCGTGGGGCGAGGTCCAGGACCTGAGTTGAGGGTCGGCAGACAGTCCTCCTCAGGCGAAGCGGGGTCCACAGCGGGAAGCCGGGCAAGGACAGGAACTCTGGGGGAACAGGACTGGATGCTGGCCGAAACAGCATTTCAACAACGTTGCTCCCGCAACCTGGGACCGGGCTGACTGCCCTGAGCCTCTGCAGTTCAGGAGAGGCTGAAGAGTTACTGGGCCCAGGGGGAGACTCACCTGTAGGCACTGAGTCCTCAACCACCTCTGGAGCCAGAGTGGATTCACCTGGTTCCTGCTCCTGAGGATCCGGCACAGGTGCAGGAGCTTCAGAATCAAGGCCCTGCCCCAGTTCAGCCGGCCCTGGAGGCGGGGACTCCTGTGCAGGCTGGGATTCCTCCAGTTCAGCCTCTGAATCGGATTCCCAGGCCATCACATCAGGTCTTTTAAGAGTCATAAACTAACCATCAAACGAGGCAGGAAGGTAGCACAATACACCCACTCTGCCAAACGAACGTTCTAGACTCTGTATGAGGACCAGAGTGAATTTTCTCATGTCAGCCCTGCTGAGCTTTTAATGAGGCTTGTGCTAATGTTGGTCTTTTTTCATCAATATTGCAGCAGGAGCAGCATGGACTGATGTGGTGAGACTAGGGAGGCCCATGTAGGATAGCAGGACTCTCACAAAGTCAGAGCAGCTCAAGAGTAAGGATGCTAGTTGGAGTTTTGATGGTAGAACCAACTGAACATTCCAGTTATATGATGAAGTTCCTACTTTCCTCTCCCTCGAGGACAACAGGCTATAATTAGTTCTAGGCCAAAGTATTCAGTCCACACATTCTCAGCTGTTTCATAGAGGTGGTAGACAACCAAAAATGCCCTAAGAAGGTTGAAATGACCTTTGGGGGTTTAGTGACATTATAAAAAAAAATGGAGGGTGGGTACCTTGCAAATGAGGTAGCACAGAGCTCAGAAATCAGTGGGCTCATGCACATTTCTGCTTGCCCTGTGCCTAGAAAGCACCAATCCGAGCAGTTTTGCCTTTGCCCTACCACTTTCCCCTGGAAAACCCACTCTTTAGTGCTAAATCAGAACAAATGGAAATCCACACAAAACCAGATTCCCATTTGTTCTGATTTAGCTCTAAAGATCAGGTTTCCCTGGGGGGAAACGGCGGGGCGAATGGAGGTTTGGATAAGCCTTTTGTGGAGTCAGAGGAACATTCAGACAATCAGGGATCATTGGGATGCTAGCAGTGGGATGCCACCATGTTGCAGCATGCCTGGTGATATTTAATTGCATAACTAATCTTCCATCCATATCTGTCAAGAATTTGAGTCAAGAGGGTGAGATGGAGGAGGAATGGTGGAGATCACACACCCCTTCTCCTGATGCTGCAGGAGAAGAGGGATGCAGCACTGATTTACAGCAGGGGTTTGAGGGGTCAGAGATAGATGGACAGAAGAGTTGGGAACTGTTAGAAGAAGAGGGGGACTACAACAGGGCAGCCAGCTGACACGTTGTCACTGGAGAGTATTTCTGATCCCCCTTCTCCCAGAACTCAGCATTCACTAAGGGTGCAGGAACAACGGAGAGACATTTGGCCACAAGCAGCCGCCGTAAAGGGAGATGCTGTTGCAAGGAGGGAGAGAGGAGGAGTCCAGTTTGCAGCAATGCCATTGTTAAGGCTTCCTGCGTTCTTTTGTCTCTCACTATTATGATTGAATAAACTCTCCTTGTTTTCTCTGATCTTGCTGCAACTGGGGGAGGAATAGTTTTTCCAAAGCCTTGACAATATCTATAGATCCACACAGCTGCTTGCATTTTGAACTTCCCTTGGCCGTGGTGACAAAGGGACCATCCTGATGAGCTCTTACACTTATTTACCACATCACCCCTGACCTCCTTGTTTGATTTCCATTCAATCCATTACTTAAGTGGGCAACATTACCTCTGCTCTTACCTTTTGCCTCAACTGGGACAGTTTTTGAGCAGAGCAATTAATTTGCCCTGTAAAATTCCAGCCCCTCACAAAAAAAAATCAGTACATGAATTGGACTGCTTCTCAAACCTGCCATGTAGAATGTGAGTTGTTATGCCATTTTTACTTTTGCATTCTTTTAAAATTCAAGAGAGATCAGATTACAAACAGAAAATGTCCAACATGCCAGTTAAGCCCTGGCTTGACTCAGCCAACAAGTATGGTGTCTGCCTCCCAAATGGAAAAAAGAAAAAGAAAACACAGATGTGATTGCTTGGAGTTTAGCAGTGCCAAAACTTTATTGATTGGAATACAATTAACCAAATTCATCTGATTAGGCATATGAATTGCTGGCAACCCAGACAAATCAATTGACTTCACTATTTTCAAGGCATACAATTTTGGACTCTCTCCATCAGTGGAGGTTGATCTGCAGCCCTTCTGTCACAAGATGTGCCAATTGACAGTCACCAGAAATTACTGTAGCCCAGTGACTGTGTGGGGCTAGCCCCTAGGATAGTAAGATTCATATTGTCAGGGGCTCAGGAGCAGAAGCACAGGGAAGAGGGGAGATGGAGAGCGAAGGGGAAGAATCTGAGGGCAGCGTAGGAGAAGATGACAGTGGCCCGAGAGATTCCATGAGCCTCTCCAGCGAATCGGAAGATTCACAGAAGGGGGCGCCGGTGGCCAGGGCAAGGGGGGTCCCAAGGGGGACACTCCAGAAGCAAGGGGCCAGCGGGGACTCCCAGAGCAGCAGTTGGAGATCAGGACCAGCTTCCCCACCTGAGCATAGTGGGGGGGAAGAGTCCCAGGTATCGGGGGTAGCGTCTCCCCCAGCAGGGAGAGAAGAGGAGTCAGGGCTGACCACGCCTCCATCGGAGAGTCAGGCAACGGAGGGGAGGTCAGGTCCAGCTAGCATCCCGGAAGAGGGAAGCAGTGACAGAAGCAGTGTAACGGTCAGGAGGAAGGTCACTGGGTTGGCGCGAGAGCCAAGTTCAAAAGTACAGGCGCGCAAGGCAGCAGAGAACGAGGATTGGGAACCGGGTCCTAAAGCCCGCCGGAGGCAGGGGGAGGAGTCAGGGGACTCAGCGTCAGAAGAGTCCAGAAAGGGGAATGCCCCAGCGGACAGGAGGACCCAGAGGAGAAGAGAGCAGAGGAAGAGGTGGAGCAGGGCTAGAATCTTAAACTGGTGTCAGGGGGGAGGAGATTCAGACGGAACTTTGGCGGTCTAGGGTTTAAGATGTAGAGCTGCGTGCTACGGCTTTGGAATGGAAACTGAACTTCAATAAAGACTTTTGTATATAATGACGACCTGGCGTTGGTCCTCTGTGAGCTGGGACCTTGGGCAGCTCTGACACATATACAGAAAGATTTTCATGGATTGCCTGTTTCTTTTTTAGTCCAAATCAGTATGCTACTTTTTAAAAAACCCTAAATGGCTTTGGTCCTGTTTACTTAAGCAGAGCAGGCCAAAGCCTTATCTAAATAAAGTCCCTGACTTCGGGTATATAAAGGAATGTGTCCTCCTGTGTTTTTTCTGCTGTGCCTCAAGTCCCTGCTTGGGGTTCCTGGATTAGTCTCCTGGGATGGTGGGGCTGGTGTTGTGGAAGTTTGCTGGGGATGCTCATTTTGGCTGATTCCCTTTGAAAAACCTGTTAAAACATTGCATTAACATGGTTTAAGAGAGCCTGTGTCTGCTCAACTGGAGTTGGGATTCTTGATCTGCTGGCTGGTTCCATACATGGATTCCTTAATGCTTTGTGATTAATAGTTTAATGTGTTTATTGGTTTTATCTGGCTTCTTTTTTATTTTATTGTTTTTCGTAAGCTTCTGCGGGAGGAAGCCGTTGAAGTAAGGAAGGTGTCGGGAACAAGCTGGCAGTAAATTTCACTGTGCAAGTTGAAGTTAACTCTTTATTAGCAAGAACATGAATTGACAGAGTGTCAGGAATAATGAGCACAGCAGCTCATCCCTGGTAGGTCTTGCCCCATGGATCAGTTGCTGAGACTGGAAGGCCCCACCTCCCTATAGCCGTCTAAGTATCCTCCAGTCTCGTAATCTGGTGAACTGGGTTCACGTCTCCGCTCCTCCACATGCAGCTGCTGGGTGACCTTGGGCTAGTCACACTTCTCTGAAATCTTTGAGCCTGACTCACCTCACAGAGTTTTTGTTGCAGGGGAGGAAGGGAAAGGAGAATGTTAGCCGCTTTGAGACTCCTTCGGTTAGTGATAAAGCGGGATATCAAATCCAAACTCTTCTTCTTCTTCTTCTTCTTCTTCTTCTTCTTCTTCTTCTTCTTCTTCTTCTTCTTCTGCAACGGTGCAGGGAGCTAGTCGAACCAGAGGCTATGCAACCACTCACTTGCTGTAATCAATAAAGTTGTGGCCTAAATGCTGCCAAAACCCAAACCAAAATTTGAGTCTTGTCTGAATTTATTTAAGGGAGAGGTTTAAAGGTCTGAACACGCAACAGTGTCAGCCTCTTACACTGATTAGTGAAAGCTGAACCATATGTAACTTGTGTACAATTTGGATGCTGTATCTCTGATTGTGTAATAACCATTTATAAAATGTTCAGGTATATCATCTCATTTGCTGTATTTGAATGTAATTGATTCTATTTGGTATTATTATCAGCTGAGGAAGAACATTGATTGAAACAGTCAGTTATCCTGGAAGGTCTGTCCTGTTGCTGTGTTTGGAGCATCAACATTCTCCAGCTTACTCTCTGCAAATACTGCACAAGGCTCTTGCCTTGGAAGGCATGTTGCCTCAAGCTAGAGTGATTCTTCGTGACGTTATACTAGCCTAAATAGCCCTCATTTTGGGACATCTTCTTAACTCACATTAGTTGGTGTCACCATGTATATATTGTATGTTATCTGATTGTAAATTAAGACATAATTCAACAGTGATATAAAAGTATTGTAATGATATTATTAGCCTAAGGTAAAGGTAAAGGGACCCCTGACCATTAGGTCCATTTGCGGACAATTCTGGGGTTGCGGCGCTCATCTCGCTTTATTGGCCGAGGGAGCCAGCGTACAGCTTTCAGGTCATGTGGCCAGCATGACTAAGCCACTTCCAGCGAACCAGAGCAGCGCATGGAAATGCCGTTTACCTTCCCGCTGGAGTGGTACCTATTTATCTACTTGCACTTGGACGTGCTTTTGAACTACTAGGTTGGCAGGAGCAGGGACCAAGCAACGGGAGCTCACCCCGTCGTGGGGATTCAAACCACTGACCTTCTGATCGGCAAGCCCAAGAGGCTCAGTGGTTTAACCCACAGCACCACCCACATCCCTTTATTAATAGCCTACTGTGTTGCTTTTGGATTGTCAAACATTTGGGGAGTGGCAGATCATCCACTACTTCACTTATCCTACACAAGCATCATTAGGTTGCTCTGTGAGGCTGTGATTCTTATGTTCCATTGAACTGAGTGGGATATACTTCTGAGCCCTGTATACCTGAATGAGCATACCCCACACCCACCATTCAGCCTGGACACTGAGATCCAGCTCAGAGGACATTCTGGTGGTTCCCTCACTGCAAGAGGTAAAATTACAGGGAACCAGGCAGAAGGCCTTTTCAGTAGTCGCACCCACCATTAGGAATGCCCTCCCGACAAGGAGTTAAACAACTATATAATTTTTCATAGACATCTAAAGGCAGCCCTGCTTCAGGAAGCTTTTAATGTTTGATGTTTTTGTTTTATTCATATTTTTGTGGGGCGAACCCACTCAGAAGGGTGGGGTATAAGAAATTTTAAAATATATATTGTTGTTATTACTAGATATGCATACTTTTATGAGAAGTATGAAATGTCCAGAGATATGAAATGTGCGACACGTTTTTGTACACACCTTCCTCAGGGGCAAAGGAATATAATTTTGTTATAATACTTCAGCGTCAGGGAGGTGGGAGAACCCATAGATTTAAAGGCTTTGAGTGCTTTGAAACAAAGCTCCAGCTTTTTCAGAAAGGAATGATTTAGTTGTTTGCCAGTAGCTACGAAGTTTTAAATGTGTTATAGGCCTAAGATCTATAATAGATTTAAGATGTGTATGATAACCTTTAATATCAGAAAGAAAGAGCTGCTCTCTATAACATAGGGATTGGCAAGCGGAGGCAGCCACGGGGCTGTTTCTGACTGCCCTGAGTTTTATGTGGCTTCCAGCAGCCCTACCAAATGTTAACCAATATAAGACAGAATGTTTGCAGAGCCGGTCCTCTCATTTGGCAGGGTGAAACAACTTGCTCCAAGCAGCACCATAAGGGTGGAAGACAAGAGTTGGTCTCTGAGGCTGTAATCCAGTATATACACTTTCGTAAGACTGCTAGGTCTAACATCAGAGTAGACGTGTCAAGTGTGCGCACAGTGCAGCAAGACTTTTCAAAGCCTTGGCTTTAGCAGGGGGGAATGAATTTGTGCCTTGCTTCAGGCCTCAAAATGTATTGGGCACAGAATAGAAATGTATTCTGTTCGTAAGAAAAAGATATAGTCCACTATATGTCTCTTTTGGATTTGTTGTTTAGTCATTTCATAGAATCATAGAATCATAGAGTTGGAAGAGACCACAAGGGCCATCGAGTCCAACCCCCTGCCAAGCAGGAAACACCATCAGAGCACTCCTGACATATGGTTGTCAAGCCTCTGCTTAAAGACCTCCAAAGAAGGAGACTCCACCACACTCCTTGGCAGCAAATTCCACTGTCAAACAGCTCTTACTGTCAGGAAGTTCTTCCTAATGTTTAGGTGGAATCTTTTTTCTTGTAGTTTGGAACCATTGCCCCGTGTCCGCTTCTCTGGAGCAGCAGAAAACAACCTTTCTCCCTCCCTGCTAATATTTAGTCGTGTCCGACTCTTCGTGACCCCATGGACCAGAGCACGCCAGGCACTCCTGTCTCCCACTGCCTCCCGCAGTTTGGTCAAACTCATGCTGGTAGCTTCGAGATCACTATCCATCCAACACTGAGCCTGGGATTCTCATACCCAAATCTAATGGTCAGCCTATTCCAGCTGTCACTTTTCTAGATGAGCTGAGCATCACAGATGCATGAGCCCATGCAAGGAAAGGAAAATGGAAAATAAAGGAAGAAACAGGGGCATTGCCAGATGTTTTACTGACCTTGGGAAGCCCCTGCCATTTTTGTCTGCTAGCAACCTCACCCTGCAGCACATCTAAAGTGAATCAGCAGAATCAAATTTTGTTGTTGTTTAGTCATTTAGTCGTGTCCAACTCTTCATGACCCCCTGGACCAGAGCACGGCAGGCACTCCTGTCTTCCACTGCCTCCCGCAGTTTGGTCAAACTCATGTTAGTAGATTCGAGAACACTGCCCAACCATCTCACCCTCTGTCGTCCCCTTCTCCTTTTGCCCTCCATCTTTCCCAACCTCAGGGTCTTTTCCAGGGAGTCTTCTCTTCTCATGAGGTGGCCAAAGTATTGGAGCCTCAGCTTCAGGATCTGTCCTTCCAGTGAGCACTCAGGGCTGATTTCTGGATAGGTTATATAAATATACATGTTTGTAGGTAATGCCATAGTCTAATCTCATGGGTTCTATCATTGAGAAGCCCTTTCCACAAAAACCCTCTTCACATGTTCAAAAGGACATGTTCTGGCATACAGTGTGTATGGGCAGTGGTCATGTGTGCCAGACCCACCTCCAATGTCTCCTGTCTCCACACATACTGGGGAGATTGCTCCACCCTCAACCTTCTCATGATGACCGAGAAGGTCAAAGGGGTTAAAAATATGGATCCACTTCAATTCACATAGAAGCTTCTTCGTACTCGGCAGTTAGATGTCCAGTGGCGGAGGAACCCTCTCCGGCACGCAGGGCAGGATGCCGAGGGGTGGGGCAAACCGCCCGGTGGCGCACGTGCGACCCCCATACAGAGTGCACGTGTGCGGCATCCCATATGGAGTGCACATGTGCAGCAGCCCGCACACTCCATATGGGATACAAGAGCAGATGAGACTGAAGGCACTTTCTACCACCTTTGGTGGACCTGCCCAAAGGTTAAAGCTTTCTGGGAAATGATCTATAATGAAATTAAGAAGGTCCTTAAGTGGACTTTTCCTAAGAAACCAGAGGCTTTCCTTTTGGGTATGGTGGGCCAAGTGGTGTTAAGAAAGGATAGGACTTTCTTTATGTATGCCACTACAGCAGCAAGAATTCTACTGGCAAAGTATTGGAAGACGCAAGAATTACCTACTCTGGAAGAATGGCAAACAAAGGTGATTGATTTTATGGGACTGGCCGAGATGACGGGCAGAATCCGGGACCAGGGGAAAGAGACAGTGGAAGAGGACTGGAAGAATTTCAAAATATATCTTAAAAATAATTGTAAAATTGAGGAATGTTAAGATGTCAGGGGGTAAGAAGTAAAGAATTGCAGCAGTAAACAAAAAAAAAAAAAACTTAAGAAATATTTACGAAAAGGAATTAAGACAATGGACTTAAGGGTTGCTAAAGAATTATTAAACAAGGATGCAGGGATGGGGAGGTATGGGGAAGTCAAAGAAAAAAGGTTATGAACCGATGAGTATGAAGTTATATTGTGTTATATTGCTGTTTATTATCTGTGTGGAAAATTAATAAAAATTATTATAAAAAAAAAAAAAAAAAAAACAAGAGCAGCAACCCGTACAGTCACCGTGCGAGTGGCACCCATACTGACTGTGTGCACCCTCGGCCACTCTACAGCTGGGGGGAGGCAGGGGCCATCTTGTCACCCCCCAGAATGGCACCCGGGGTGGCCGCCCCCTCCGCCCCCCACTTTGTACGCCCTTGTAGATGCCCCCTTTCCCACCTAAAGTGCAATGGAGGAGCAGATGGGGGAGGCGATTGGGGACTGGTCCAGCACCCACCTAAATGCTTATTGCCTCTCCGCCTATATGATTCATGCTCGCTCAGGTTCTTCTGAATTCACGAAGAGGGCTTGGATGGTGTCCGATTAATGGTGGGGTCTGACCACTTGTGAAGGGTTCCTTTGAATAGGTACACTTTTGTGAAAGATAGAGCTGACCCCTGAGTGTACAGAAGTTGGCCGTTCCTGCTCTAAAAGGCGTGACAGCTTCAGAGCAGAAGCAATCTATGCAAGCAGTGATAACACGGAGGTTCAGCGCCGGTGGGCTTAAACGTAATTTGTCCCTGTGCTGTTCCTCAGGGAGGGGAGGTTGTAAGGATCCTGCTGTGGCTGTTAAAATGACTAGTTACAGCACTGCTTTTTTTCAAATGGGTTTCTTTCATTCCCTCCTTATTAAACTGCTAATATTTCTTTTTCATTCACCAGCTGGCCTTCATTTCTCTGCTCAGGCTGGGATATTACACTTATGTATCAACACCTGGGGCGGATGTTCTCTGATCCAGAGTCTCTGAAGTCAACTTGGGCCAGCACGTTCAGTGGAGCAAGGCATGCCCTCCAACAGTCCTCTGGTGAAAATCAAGATATGCATCATTTGATGCCACGTTCTTGTGAGGGCAAGCTGACTCATGCATAAGTGCAGCACCACTGCAAGTGCCGGCTCATCTTTCTCCCTGAGCTTGGTGGCAGTGCTGGAGGGGGAAATGGAACATTCCAGGAGCAAATCAGAATCCATCGTGTCTTCTTGAATTCCAGGTTGTCCAGGAAAAGTCGGGACACTTGAAGAGTTTGCAAATAAGAGGTTATATGCTGCTGACTGAGGGACGCGGGTGGTGCTGTGGGTTAAACCACATAGCCTAGGACTTGCCGATCAGAAGGTCGGCGGTTCGAATCCCCATGACGGGGTGAGCTCCCGTTGCTCCCTCCCTGCTCCTGTCAACCTAGCAGTTCAAAAGCACGTCAAAGTGCAAGTAGATAAATAGGCACCGCTCCGGCGGGAAGGTAAATGGCGTTTCCGTGCACTGCTCTGGTTTCGCCAGAAGCAGCTTAGTCATGCTGGCCACATGACCCGGAAGCTGTACGCCGGCTTCCTCGCCCAATAAAGCGAGATGAGTGCCGCAACCCCAGAGTCAGTCACGACTGGACCTAATGGTCAGGGGTCCCATTACCTATGTCCTTAGATAGGATCCCCAAGGACATGTTCTATGCCCTGTGCATATTTATTCAGCTCCCGTTGCTCGGTCCCTGCTCCTGCCAACCTAGCAGTTCGAAAGCACGTCAAAGTGAGAGTAGATAAATAGGTACCACTCCGGCGGGAAGGTAAATGGCGTTTCCGTGCACTGCTCTGGTTTCGCCAGAAGCAGCTTAGTCCTGCTTGCCATGTGACCCAGAAGCTGTACACCGGCTCCCTCGGCCAATAAAGCGAGATGAGCACCGCAACCCCAGAGTCGGTCACGACTGGACCTAATGGTCAGGGGTCCCTTTACCTTTACCTTATGCTGTTGACTAGGCAGTGGTGGAAGGACAGGATCTTAATTTTCAGCCTGGCCTACCAATATGGAGGTCTCATAGTACAGTAGAACCTCGGTTTTCGAGCATCTCAGAAGTCGAACATTTCAGCTTTCAAATGCCAAAAACCAGGAATTAACTGGTTCGTTTTTTGAACGCTTTTCCGACACCGAACATGCCATGCGGGTTCCGTATTGAGTTTTCCGGACATAAATGCTTCTGGAAATGCATGCTTTGGTTTTTGAACGTTTCGTAAGTTGAACACTTTTTTGGACTTTTCCCAGTAGTGATGTATGGAAGTGAGAGCTGGACCATAAAGAAGGCTGATCGCTGAAGAATTGATGCTTTTGAATTATGGTGCTGGAGGAGACTCTTGAGAGTCCCATGGACTGCAAGAAGATCAAACCTACCCATTCTGAAGGATGCCCTGAGTGCTCACTAGAAGGACAGATCCTGAAGCTGAGGATCCAATACTTTGGCCACCTCATGAGAAGAGAAGACTCACTGGAAAAGACCCTGATGCTGGGAAAGACTGGGGGCACAAGGAGAAGGGGACGACAGAGGACGAGATGGTTGGACAGTGTTCTTGTAGCTACCAACATGAGTTTGACCAAACTGTGGGAGGCAGTGGAAGACAGGAGCGCCTGGCATGCTCTGGTCCATGGGGTTACGAAGAGTCAGACACGAGAAAATAACAACGCTTGAAAACCGAGGTTGCACTGTGTCTGCCAATCTCAGGGACTGGTGCTGTGTAGGCGTGTCCCTCCAACCCCTGGGCCTGAGCATGTGTTGCCCTAGTTCTCTAACTAGGCAAAGCATCAGCCACAGAGCCTGACATGCAAGCTCTGAACCCCAGGATTCCACCGGGGGCGGGGGGGAATAAACTTGGTTGGTTCTTTCTGGGCTAACCAACTACCAAGTCTTTATTCTCACCATTTGTGGAAACTGCACTTGAAACCCTGTAAGCTACCACTGTGCTTAACTCAAACAGTTACTAGGAAGGTTGTGCTCTGTTCCCAGGAATGAGTACCAATGCGCCTGGAAATCATTCACTTATATGAAGCTAATGAGCATCCTGCAAAGATAATAGAAAAAACATGGCACAAGAGACACATTTCTGCCTTTAAAACACAACAAACTCTTCCCCCCCTTTTTTTAATTCCGAGGAGTAGTCACATTGGTAGGCTACAGGAAAGAGTGTTGTACCTTCAAGACTAGCAGAATCCTTGAAGCAGAAGTGTTTGTGCGCTGAAGTCCATCTCATCATAGGCATGTCATGTGCTCACTTGGTTCAGAAATATCCACAAAAGCTTGTGCCACAGTGGGGTGTTGTTGTTGCTGCTGCTTTAGTCTTTAAGGTGAAGCAGGACTCTTTGGGGTTTTTTAAAAAAAATCTTTTCTGCAACAGGAAGCCAAAAAAAGACCTCTCCTATGCCCAGTCTCCTTGCATGCCTTCAATATTAAACTGCCAGTGTGTTAAAAACAAAAACCCACATGTACACAACTACACTCCCCCCCCACCTTTGCTGGTAGGTTGTTTCCCTGCTTCTTCATTTTGGATCCGTAGAAACTAGAGGAATCTCTCAACATGGGAGTCATTTTGGACTCACAGCTGTCCATGGAGGCACAGGTCAAATCTGTGTCCAGGGCAGCTGTTTACCAGCTCCATCTGGTACGTAGGCTGAAACCCTATCTGCCTGCGGACTGTCTCGCCAGAGTGGTGCATGCTCTGGTTATCTCCCGCTTGGACTACTGCAATGCACTCTACGTGGGGCTACCTTTGAAGGTGACTCGGAAACTACAACTAATCCAGAATGCGGCAGCTAGACTGGTGACTGGGGGCGGCCGCCGAGACCATATAACACCGGTCTTGAAAGACCTACATTGGCTCCCAGTACGTTTCCAAGCACAATTCAAAGTGTTGGTGCTGACCTTTAAAGCCCTAAACGGCCTCGGTCCAGTATACCTGAAGGAGTGTCTCCACCCCCATCATTCTGCCCGGACGCTGAGGTCTAGCGCTGAGGGCCTTCTGGCGGTTCCCTCATTGCGAGAAGTAAAGCTACAGGGAACCAGGCAGAGGGCCTTCTTGGTAGTGGCGCCCGCCCTGTGGAACGCCCTTCCAGCAGATGTCAAAGTGATAAACAACTACCTGACATTCAGAAGACATCTTAAGGCAGCCCTCTTCAGGGAAGTTTTTAACGTGCGATATTTTATTGTATTTTTGCTTTCTATGGAAGCCACCCAGAGTGGCTGGTTAGGCCCAGCCAGATGGGCGGGGTATAAATAATAAATTATTATTATTATTATTATTAACATTCACAGAGACAAAGGCAAAAGATGTCAACTCCAAAAGTTTATATTGAACACACACAGAGAGAGAGAGATGCCTACAACATATACAATTGATAGATCAGTCCAGTAAAAGCCAGCCTGACTCAGGGTACCAGAGACATCGTGGCAGGGAGGGATAGGGGTGTTAAAATACAGGAGGCAGCAATGATCTGGGTAGCCCATTTTTCCTTTCGTGCTGCTGTGCAACTACTTGCTTCAAGGGAAGGGAAGAGGAACTGCCATCACCATCTTGTGATGGGGGGGGGGGGTGAGTTAGTTGTTGTCATGGGGTGGGAGGACTTTGCTATTGCTGCCTGTAGACTCTTTGACTTTCCCAAAGCTTACATTTGCTTCTGAACTTTTATGTACATTATAGCTCCAGAGTTTCTGATATCTCTATGTTTTTCTCGGTCCATGGGCTTTGCAAAATTGATGCTCTCCTAAATATTTTCTGCAGAGCACTAGAGTTCTGGTTTGTTTTTATCATTATATTGTTGTTGGCAAAGCACAACAGTGGGAGCTGTCTTTGAAAGTGTAAAATTTTATTTAAGTTTTTTTAAAAAATCCTACATTGCTCAAATATATATATATATATATATATATATATATGCATGCAGAAGTCTTCAGGCATAGTTCTAGATAGCCTCACTCTAATGCAGTGGAAAAGTCAGCGTGAAGCTGAAAACTTTTTTAAAAAAACCTGTACAAACAATAACCATATCACTTGGCCATCTCCTTCTGGCTTGCACTCTTTATGAAGACTTGAGGAATGAGGTTATCACCCCTCTTTTATTCTCCATTCTGGGTCACCCAGCCACTGCCACACTGTCCTTTGTCTTGGCAGATCAAGATTAACAGGTGACACCAAAGGTTGCAAGATTTTTAGCTGGGGCAATCAGTATAAGATCCACAACTAATCCAGAATGCGGCAGCTAGACTGGTGACTGGGGGCAGCCGCCGAGACCATATAACACCAGTCTTGAAAGACCTACATTGGCTCCCAGTACGTTTCCAAGCACAATTCAAAGTGTTGGTGCTGACCTTTAAAGCCCTAAACGGCCTCGGTCCAGTATACCTGAAGGAGTGTCTCCACTCCCATCATTCTGCCCGGATGCTGAGGTCCAGCGCCGAGGGTTTTCTGGCGGTTCCCTCATTGCGAGAAGCAAAGCTACAGGAACCAGGCAGAGGGCCTTCTTGGTAGTGGCGCCTGCCCTGTGGAACACCCTCCCATCAGATGTCAAAGCGATAAACAACTACCTGACGTTCAGAAGACATCTTAAGGCAGCCCTGTTCAGGGAAGTTTTTAACGTGTGATATTTTATTGTATTTTTGCTTTCTATGGAAGCTGCCCAGAGTGGCTGGGGAGGCCCAGCCAGATGGGCGGGGTATAAATAATAAATTATTATTATTATTATTATTATTATTATTATTATTATTATATTATTATTATTTGATTATTGATTCAAAACCCTAAAATGTATTTTATATAATTGACTTTTTATTTCTATTCTTTGTATATCGTGTTGTTGTTTTATTGCTATGGCCGATGGCTGATACAATCATTCATTCACTTGGCCATCTCAATTATTTTAAGATAAGAATGGCAAGAAAGAATCCCCTCCCCCTCCTAAAGGATTATGGAAGAACGTGAACTCCTTTTACTTCTCCCCACAAAAAATCATTGGATCCATTTGACTACAATTAATCCACTCTGGAAGCAATCCTGTGCCTGCAAATTTCATCTACTTTGGCCAAACGGGCAGGGGGAGGGGAAGTATGGTGAATGGGAACCAAAGAGCTTTGTTTTATACAGAGCAGCACAGAACCCAGACTACAGGTCAGAGCAGAGACAGCCCAGAGGGACTTGTATTTTTAATAACACAGAGATACATATAGAAATATGAGGTGAATCTTAGGGCCCATGTGCACTGCTATTATATAGCACCGTCACATCAATCATCTCAATAATCTCACAGCAAAACTGCAAAGGCTGGTCACTATTATTATTATCCATGTATTGCGGATGGAGAATAGTAGAGATGGGCAATAAATGCCTCCCAACATACACAGTACCATTCTCTGGTGGTGAAAGTAGAGAGTGGGCAGGATAAATTCTCACAGAATTTGGAGGTGAGGCTGCGCCTTTCAGCTTAGGGACATAGGAAGCTGTCTTACACAGAGTCAGGCAACTGGTCCATTTAGCTCAGGCTTCCTCAACCTCAGCCCTCCAGATGTTTTTGGCCTACAACTCCCATGATCCCTAGCTAGCAGGACCAGTGGTCAGGGATGATGGGAATTGTAGTCTCAAAACATCTGGAGGGCTGAGGTTGAGGAAGCCTGATTTATTTTTTATCTTTTTAAATAATTTTTATTAGGAATTTGAACAAAAGATATTATCTTAAAACATATCATCCTTAATCCCCCCCATAAAACAACCCACCCTCCCCTCCCCTCCCCAACTTCCCTCAGCTCCAATCTCTGGTTTCTCTACAGATGCTATTCTCTGCATGTGTGATGGCCTGGGAATCCGATTCAGAGGCTGAACCGGAGGAATCCCAGCCTGCACAGGAGTCCCCGCCTCCAGGGCCGGCTGAACTGAGGCAGGGCCTTGATTCTGAAGTGCCTGCACCTGTGCCGGATCCTCAGGAGCAGGAACCAGGTGAATCCACTCTGGCTCCGGAGGTGGTTGAGGACTCAGTGCCTACAGGTGAGTCTCCCCCTGGGCCCAGTAACCCTTCAGCCTCTCCTGAACTGCAGAGGCTCAGGGCAGAGAGGCGAGGGGAACTGGTTTCTCCCAGGAGGAGTGCTCGCCTTAAGGCCAGGAGAGGCGGGTCTCCTGGGGGCCGGGACCGCCCCTGGCCTCAGAGAAGATAAAGGCCAGTCAGCCCGGTCCCAGGTTGCGGGAGCAACGTCGTTGATGAGCTGTTTCGGCCAGCATCCAGTCCTGTTTTCCCCAGAGTTCCTGTCCTTGCCCGGCTTCCCTCTGTGGACCCCGCTTCACCCGAGGAGGACTGTCTGCCGACCCTCAACTCAGGTCCTGGACCTCGCCCCACGGTAACCTCCCCCCCCCCCCTGCACAGCACAGCATGTTTCGAAATTGTATAAATCCTTAATTTATCTGACTGGTTATTGTCAATAAAAAGTTTGTGAGTGTTTATTCAAAGCCCACCAAGTAGTCCAGTTCACTTTGTTGCTTCTTTAAGTACTTTGTAAAAGGTTCCCATTCATCTTTAAAGTCAGTTATCCTCGTCCCGTAGTTTATGTGTCAATTTTGCTAATTCTGCATAGTCCATCAGTTTCTCTTGCCATAGTTCTTTAGTCGGGGTTTGCTCATTCTTCCATCCTTGTGCTATTAAGACTCTCACCGCCGTTGTCACATACATGAAGATATTTGTCAGCTTCCTTGGCAGGTCTTTTCCTACAATCCCTAACAGAAATGCTTCGGGTTTCTTAATAAATGTTAGATGGGACATTTTCTTCAATTCATTATATATCATTTCCCAAAACTTTATAATTTCATTACAATCCCACCACATATGGTCAAATGTCCCCTCCTTTTCCTTACACTTCCAACCCATATTTGAGCTGGTTTTATACATTTTTCCTAACAGCACTGGTGTCATATACCATCTGTATGAGGAAGCCTGATTTAGCTCAGTATGGTCCACACTGCCGTGGCCCTCCAAAGTTTCAGACATGAAGCTGTTTCCAGCCCTTCCTGAAGCTTCTGGTTATTAAAGGCCACCTGGCAAGTTCATGACGGAAGCAAAATTTGAACCTGGGTCCTCCTCAGTTTTTTTACATTGATGATGGGGTTTCTGCAGGATCAGAGGCACAAATGGCAAGAAATACAAAGAAATGGCAAGAAATACAATGAAAAGTTGGGAAAATAACAAATCACTATAAGGGGCTATAGAAGAGAAAACTGGGAAGGGGAGAGAGGGAGGTGAATAATAACAACGCTCTTCAGATATCTTACATGTTGCTGTAAAAAAGGACAGAGGACATTTGTTTCCTCTTAGCTCTGCGGATAGGAAATTGGATGTTGAAGTTGGAGTATGGAAAATATTAGGGGGGGAGGGGAGAATTTGGCCAAAGTTAAATAATTTCAAGTCTGATTTCAGTGGCAAAGTTAAGCATGTGTTGTAATCCCTTCCATTGAAATCAAAATGATTAGGAATGGATTGACATTCAATGGGTCTATAAAACCCTGGCCAATTGGCCAATCAAACAGTGGTCAAATATGAAAACCTAACCCATTATTGAAAGCATTTGTTTATCTAAAGCTGGAAAAAATATTGCTAAAGCAGCATTCTAAAAGATTCCAAAGAGTTTGTCCTGACCTCTCTCAACCTAGTGCCCTTCCAGAGCATAGAATTGTAGAAATGAGAGGGACCCTGAGGGTCATCTAGTCCAAACCCAAATGTTATGCAGGACTCCAGCATCCATCAGGCCCACCTTGCCTGGCCAATGGTCAGGGATGGTGGGACATGTAGTCCAGCAACATCTGCAGGGCACTGGGTTGGGAAATGCTGGTCTATTATCTTGTGGGGGGGATACACAGTGCTGTGCCCAGTTGCACAGACCCCTCTTCTCCCTCTAGGAATGTCATGGGCTTGGCAGTAGTCTTCTACTGTGTTCTTTTTATGACAGCTTGTGGGTGTTTGTTTTGCTTGCCTCCTGCGCCACTTGCTAGATGCCTGATATTACAGCACATGTCCAACAGGAGACATTTTCAGGGCTTCTCCATATTAGAACTTAATTCCAGTTAATTGGAATTTCATCCATCTGATAAGGGAAGAAAATCTAGTATAAAACTAAATTAGGAATACAGTGGTACCTCAGGTTAATTTGTTCTGGAGTTCTGTTCTTAACCTGAAACTGTTCTTAACCTGAAACTGTTCTTAACCTGAGGTACCACTTTAGCTAATGGGGCCTCCCGCTGCCGCCACGCGATTTCTGTTCTCATCCTAAAGCAAAGTTCTTAACCTGAGTTACTATTTCTGGGTTAGTGGAGTCTGTAACCTGAAGCATCTGTAACCCGAGGTACCACTGTAGTCCATTTTGCGTAGTAAAGAGTTGTGTCAGTTGGTCCTCAAGTTCCCTTTGGGCTCTTTCGCTTCTCTTGTGATTTCTTTATATGCTACATTTTCACCAAAAGCAATACAAACAACAGCAACAAATTCAACCATCTAAGTACCCCAGACCTACCAGGGCGTTTTTCAAATGCCCATTAGTTTCCCAGCTTCAGTTTCCCAGGATATTGTTCATCTGGAAGCTTCCAGGTAGCCTTTCCACTATCTTCTGAGTCACATTAAAACAGAGACATGGAAATTTTGGTTGAGAGATAAAAAAGCCAGCCCAGAGAAAACCGGACCACATGCCGGATGATATTAGTGGCAGATGGGATCGTCAGAAGTGTGATGGCATTTCCTCTGAATGTGCGAGTGTGTGCCTCAACTTTGATGTGAGCTTGATTAGCAAGGAAAGTATGCTTTGTTCCCTTGCCTTCACATGGTCTCAATATCGGCAGTTATCGCTAACTTGTATTTTTTTAAAATAAAATATTGTTCTCTTTCCAGCTCATGTGTAGATTCAGCGCACAATGGGGCTTGTTCGTGTCGAATCTTTCTGTCCCCCCCCCCTCCTTTTTTCACAACTCAAAATAGTCAACCAATGGGCTGAATGAAGAGCTTGGAGTGCTAAAAATAATTGGCCCTTCCTCCTGCTCTCCTCCTTTCTTCTTCTTAATCCAGACCTTTACATTTTCTCTGGTTTTCTTCTGTAAATCTTAGTACCACTGTTTCTCATAAGTTACTTAACATCAGTCCTGTTACTGCCCCCAGACACCCATGAAATGACTGCAAATGCCACTTTATTGCAAAATGACTGCAGCTTTATTAAGCAGCAGGATTTACAGGCAATAACATAATCAATATAACATTAATATATCACATTATTACATAAAGCTCCTAAAAGGCCTGCCTGTGGCCTGAAATACACACAGAATCATTGTTTCCACTGACAGAATTTACACAGAAATGAATGTAAATGGCTCAAAACATTTTTCTCCTCTCTCCCTGTCAAAATTCTTCCAGGTGTTCCCCCCACTCCATGAATTTTGAAGGCAGGGCTCCCTCCCCATATTGCATGCATTGGCTGTCCTCCCACTCTCAGCAACTGATTTTGTGTTTTGTTTTGTTTTCAGTGATAAATACGAAAGTCCAGAAAAGAGAAAGGCTTCTAGGTGCTGATAAGTAGATGAGAGTTTGTTTGTCTCAAATTAGACCTAATATAAATTATATCCCCTGGCCAAACCAGGCTCACACCTCTCATTGAGTTTGTATACATACCTAAACTACATATGTAAGAGGCTCATTTATAATTACAGTGGTACCTCAGTGTTACATACGCTTCAGGTTACATATGCTCCGCTAACCCAGAAATAGTACCTTGGGTTAAGAACTTTGCTTCAGGATGAGAACAGAAATTGTGCTCCGGCGACACAACAGCAGCGGGAGGCCCCATTAGCTAAAGTGGTCTTCAGGTTAAGAACAGTTTCAGGTTAAGAATGGACCTCCGGAACAAATTAAGTTCCTACGTAAGGATTTGCTTTCTTACGTAGTTGGATGGTTTTATACTTTCTCAGTGTCCCGTGATCGTATTATAGTTGTGTTCTATGTTATTAATAAAGCATGCTAGGAGTTGCTACTTTTTGCTTTCCAATATATGTCTTATCAATAAAAAATATTAGTGCGGAGCAAGCACATTTTCATTCTGAAAGTATGGTCCAGAGAGAAAAGTTTGAGAACCATTGGTTTATAAAAAGGAACTGTCCTGACACCTGGGAAGACAGCAGTTCCAGGAAAGCAGGAAAGCCAAGAAGGGTAAGTGGGAAGAGGAAGAAAACCAGAAGGTAGAAAAAGGAGGACAGAGACAAGGG
Organism: Podarcis cretensis; assembly: GCF_951804945.1. Lineage (NCBI taxonomy): Eukaryota > Metazoa > Chordata > Lepidosauria > Squamata > Lacertidae > Podarcis > Podarcis cretensis. The sequence goes on along the minus strand of NC_137176.1, from coordinate 11,715,929 downwards.
AGAGATGCACAGGTTAGGGAGCTGTGGAGGTAAAGAAGATTGGCGATTGCATGTGAACTTGAGCTAGTCATGCACATTTGTTGGATTCCAGCTCCCATCATTCTTTGCTTATACAAGCTGAAGCCAATGGAATCTGGTGTTTAAATCAATTGAAAGGTCCTATGTTGACCTTCCACCAACATAGGAGAATGGCCTGTATAATGTGACCCTCTGTCTCTAGGACCATTCAACTAGTTATGTAGTTATTGGTCTTAGTCCACTTCTCAGTTTTTTGCATTTTAAGTAAAGCCAGCCAACATAGCTTTTGTGTCAATGACTTTTGTATCATAGCCCTGCCTCCCTTCGTCCAGGCAATCAAGGTTGTATATCTGTCTGTCTGACCCGAGGGGCTTATAGTGCACATTTCAAGACAATTACCAGGGCAGCTTACACAAATTAAAAGCATAATAAAACAAAGGTAAAGTACACAGATTTAGTATGCAAAAGAAAATACAATAAATATGATGTGGGATCTTTCCTATGCACATTCTTGGAAGTGCGGCTGGGCCAAGCAGGCTTCTGAGAGACACACGCTGTTGCAATACTCTCTCTCTTATTTTCCTTAAGTTTAAAGGGGCAAGAAAAAATGCCCCTTGACTATCTTTTTTTTAAAAAAAAAATATTTTATTAAGGGTTTTCTTGTTTTACAGTGTAAGTGTAATGCCTCGGGGTTTTTTTTTTTTGCCATGTAACATTTTTACAAATCCATTTCATTTGTTGAGGCATTAGGGGGAGAAGAAAAAAGAAAAAAAAAGAAAAAAAAGAAAGGGGGTGGAGGGAGGGGAGAGGGATGGGGGTGGGGTCAGGTAGCGGTGTTTCTATTATGCTTAATGTATGTAGAGTTTGGGACGCAGGTGGCGCTGTGGGTTAAAGCCTCAGCGCCTAGGGCTTGCCGATCGAAAGGTCGGCGGTTCGAATCCCTGCGGCGGGGTGCGCTCCCGCTGCTCGGTCCCAGCGCCTGCCAACCTAGCAGTTCGAAAGCACCTCCGGGTGCAAGTAGATAAATAGGGACCGCTTACCAGCGGGAAGGTAAACGGCGTTTCCGTGTGCAGCTCTGGCTCTGGCTCTGGCTCTGGCTCTGGCCAGAGCAGCAATGTCACGCTGGCCACGTGACCCAGAAGTGTCTCCGGACAGCGCTGGCCCCTGGCCTCTTAAGTGAGATGGGCGCACAACCCCAGAGTCTGTCAAGACTGGCCCGTACGGGCAGGGGTACCTTTACCTTTACCTTATGTAGAGTTTTGTGTCAGCGTGCTTGTGTTGTTCATTTGTGTTCCTTTGGTGGTGACAGAGGTTGGGGTTGGCCTAGGGTGTGATTGTTTGTTTGTGATTGGCTGTGGTGATTTTTGTTTTCATGTGTGAGTGGGGTGGGTGGGTGTTTTGGATCAGGTTAGCCATACACAGCCCAACAGGACAATGACAATAATCCACCAACAGCATACAAATCAATATGGCCCCTTGACTATCTTGTAAAGTTATGATTATTGAAGGGGGTAAGGTTCTCCCACCTCTGATCTTTAGGCCATCTTCATTTCACCCCCTCTCCCAAATGAATGGCCCAAACAAGCAGGGGGGGGGAGTTAATCCCAGCCTTTGTTTAAAAGCGTTGGAATAACAGGCTCAACCCACCTGGAAATTCCTATTTATAAGCTTCAGTGAATCCTCCACAGGGCTTTCTCAGGATGAGTTTCCAGTGGATTGTGCCTGGTCTAAGTAAGCCATCACACCCACCCAGCCTCCACCTCGTTCTGCATTTCATTCGCATGGTAATTGTGCAGGGCAATTTTTAACAATCAATTATTAATAGTGATGTCATTAGATTAATGAGTTTGCATTAAGTTGATTTGCCCGGAGTCAAAGCTGGTGTATAGAAAAAGGAAGATGAATGGCAATTTAATAAAGAAGCAGAGGATGGCTTGGGCACTGTGAGGAGAGGTTTTACTAACCTTGGGACTTTCCCAAATGGAATCAACGGAGGTGGGCCAGTGGCATAGGATGGGTTGCCAGTGGGTTGGCAGATGACGTGCAAACCCCAGACCCCTAACCTATCACAACCTAAGTTCCTGAATCCTTCCCTTGCTCTGAGCATGTGAAGAACACCTTCTCCACCAGAGGCTGGAGGTTCTGGGACCAATTCTTTCCCTACCCCCTGACTGTTTACAGTGCAACCCTAACCCAGGCCAGGCCCGTTTCCTCAGAAGCAAGCTCTGCAGCACTGCCTATTGCGTGCCAGGCACACCCTGGGACCAGCAGTTGAGAAGTGGGTGCAGATCTGTCATAGCTCTGTCATGGAACAACCCCACTGAAGAAGATAACAGTGGTTACCAGCAGTGTAGCTAACTGCTCAGGTGCCCGGGGCGGCGCAAAAGCCCTGCACCCGGGGGCAGGGCAAACTGTACATGGGGCAGGGCAAACTGGGGCACAGCATGCTATGCAGAACCTCCATGGAGTCTGCAAGCCTCAGGTTGCCGTTTCAGGCAGTGCGGAGCCTGCAGGTGCCCAAGCCACTGTGTCACTCCCCAGGGGAAACATGTGGCTCGGGCACACTGCAGGCCAGGCCCCGCGGTCACCCCCTTCAGGGATGACACCCAGGGCGACCCATACCCACCTCACCCCCCTTCCTACGCGGCCGGTGGTTACCCAGACCTCATTGCTGATTGAGAAGGGCTCCAGAAGTTTAGATAGGACCCAAACCAACGACTTCTAGTTACAAGAAAGGAGATTCCAACTCAACACCAGGAAGAACTTTCTGACAGTGAGAGATGTTCAACTGTGGAACCTCGGGAGGTTGTGGACTCTCCTTCATTGGAGGTTTTTAAGCAGAAGTTGGATGGCCATCTGTCAGGGATACTTTAATTGAGAGTCCTGCACAGCAGCGGGTTGGATTAGATGATCCTCGGAGTCCTTTCCAAGTCTACAATTCTATGATTCATGTCACCAGTTCAGGCACCATACATTCGTCTGTAATAATTGTGTAAGTACTCAGATAAAAGGAAACTTGGGTGACAGGCACACACATGTGGGTTAGTCACAGCTGATTTTGTGAATTAACTCACTTGAAAAGCATTAGGCTTGAAAATCCTTTCTGTGAAGCAGTGGCGTAGCGTGGGTTGTCAGCACCCGGGGCAAGGCAAGTAATTTGCACCCCCTAACCCGCTGTGAAGTTCTTTCTATCGGTGCCTGTCGTTCTCTTGTTCAGCTTCCATGGGGCCTGCACAGGATCACTTCCAGGTGGGTTGTATCCAGTGCTTTTTTCTCTGGGAGGACACATACCCCTAAGCATTTTGTGAATCTATTTCGGCCTCACTGAGGGGCAGTATTTCAATATGAGTAGGAAAATGAGAGTATCCCTAAATATTATTAATTTTTTGTAGGAAAAAAAAGCACTGTTTGTATCCTTGGAAATCTTGCTCTTCTAAGGGCACGTTGCTCGTGTCTTTAAATGGGGGTCTGCCCCATTTTGTGTAAAGGGTGGCTGCAGTTTAGAGCACATCCACAACTTCTGTTTAGCTGCTTTTCTCCAAGAGGGGCCCACTTCTGGGACTGAAGCCAAGCTCAGGAGGAAATTCCCTTGGGTGGAAGGAAGGGCAGCAGTTGCGAAGACATTTTAGAACTCCTTCCTTTTTTAATGTCATTGTTTGTTTGTTTGCTTATATACTGCTTGATGTGGAAACTGGACTCTGAGGGGTTTACAAAGTAAACACACACACAAGCACCACATGGACAAATATGGTTCCAAGAACACTCTTAAGATGCACCGCTGTTCCTTCAGACAAAGTGCAATCCCTCTAGAAGGGGCAAAGGCCCCAATTCTTGAACCTGAGAATCACTTGCCCACGGTGTCTGTCCCAGCAAGATGTAGGTTCTGTATATTGGCCTTTATCCAGCCCACCATTGCATCCAGTCACTGGTTCAACTTTTGCACAGCCTCTTCTGACTCAGTACGCAAACATATTTATAGCCAGTGCTTTTTTATGGGGTACTCAACGGTAGGCAGTAGCGGCAACTATTTTTGTTGCTGTTAAAAAGTGTGACGCTTGCTGTAACATCTTCATGGTGAGTACTGGCTCCTCTTTTTTGGAGGGGTTAAAAAGTGTGACACTTTCTGTAGCAACTTCCTGATGAATACCGACACCTATTTTTCTAGGGGGGGGAACACTGTTTTATAGCAGGGGTGGCCAACAGGTAGATCGTGGTCTCCCAGTAGATCACAAGGTGTCCGTGGTAGATCTTGGTAGATCGCGGGACCCCACCCCACCCCCTTTGATTTCCCTAACTTAGATTTCCCCTGAAAGCTCAACAGCTTTGACTTCCCCCCAAAAAAGCTCAGTGACTTTGGTCTAGGCAGTGGGTAGATCACAGCCAGTTTTTTTTATAGTGGGAGCAGATCGCAGTCTCTTGGAAGTTCGAAAAGCCTGTTTTATAGCTATACAGATTGTCATTGCTTCTGTTCTTTGCAGCAGCATATAGCTTTGGCTGTTACTTGGACAAGCAGGGTCTTGTTTTCAGTGGCACCCTATAGAATGAAAAGTAATGCTAACATCCTTGTGTTAGCTGTCTCTTCTTCTTTTTTAAGCAAACTGCTGCACTGAAGCAATGTCAGAAAGAACACTACCTCAGAGCAAAACATCTGGAAGAAATCTGCATTAAGGCAGTGCTTTTCCTTGTGGGATGATGATGAGATGGGGTTGTGTCAAGTCCCTAATAGGCAAATACAAAGTCCCAGCCAGGGAAAGGCTGTTTGGCTGATAGAGCCAAGGGCTTTTAAGGAGGATTCTCAATACAAAACGGCAACCTACAGCTTAGAGTCTTTGTAAACCACTTTGAGGTTTTTTTTTTATCAAGCAGTGTATAAATTTTATGAAATAAATAAATGATAAAATCATATTCATTGAGAAGCTGCTGCCCATTGCTTACAAAGCAATCAGGAATAATAAAAATCTGCACATTTCCCCTTATGTAACAAAAGGACAACAGTCTTTCCTCCACCCCTTGCCTTCCATTCCTTTAAATGGAAATGGGACATTCAGGGAAAAGGACATGATGAAGTTACCATACTAACCAGTTATATTAGATCAGAGTATAATACCAAACAGGTCTTAATTTGTGCCAGGACTAGCTTACCAGGGTTCACCCCCTGGCACCCATTTTTTTATGTGAAGACTCAACCCTCAAACTTAGGAAGTAAGACCTGGTTCAAGTGCTCCTGAGCAGATGCAGAGTGCATTTCCTCACCACTGGGTAACATCCATAAACTTCCAGGTAACATTTCCAGGTAGACTTGAATCCTGGTGTCTCTTTTTCTTAGATGCCAGGTGAGAACAGTAAATAGAGAGAGAGAAGCAGTCCTGGTGTGGTGATTGCTGGAATAAAAACTATAGCGCTGTGTTACAACCTTAATTGATATTGTTATTATTTGCTAAAACACATAGTTTTGAAAGGATTTGGGGGGTTTCCATTAAGAAATAATGAAATTGGGGAAGAAGAGTCGAATATAGCTGAGGGGAGCCAGGCCTTGCAAACTTTCCCTCCATCTTTCCACAAGCAACTAGAGCTTTGGTGCTGACTCTGAACCCATCCTTGACTTGGTTGAGCACTTGCTAGAGTTGCAACTGAGCAGCTTGGTGATAATTCACCCATCACAGCCTCCCTGGCTTGCTAACATCTGCCAGGGAGGGGGCCAAGAAACTGTCAGAAAGCAAACATCGCCAATCCAAGGAGTTGATTAAGGTGGCTTCTCCCGATTCTTTGCTTACGGTTGCGAAAGCAGGAATCTTTTCAGCGTTACTGTTTCCAAAAGATTAATAAAGATGTTCAGGAGGCTGAAGTGCTGGGAGATTTGTTTAATTATTCCCCACAGTCCTGCCCCAGCAATCTGCTGACATTTCGCCCCGACCTTGCAAATCCTCAGCAAATATTAATATATCAACTCAAACAGGGGCTCTTGTTTTATTGGTTCACGGAGCTCAGGAAGATTCGCCACAGCAGTGAAAAAATAATGTGCTGAACGGAGGGGGAACGGCTCCTTTGATATCACCTTCTGCTGCACACATGTGCTAGGAGCATCAACAAAATGGAAATGCCGCTCTTTTGCCACAGCTGTGGAGTGACACTTCAGATGCCTCGGCTTTCCTTTGTACAACCCGCTGGAACAGGCCCAAAAACCATGGTGGCAAGAGATTAGAAAACATATACACACAGAGAGACAGGAAGAAATTACATTTGATTATCTGACACGGTAGGGAATTTTTTACAATGGGGAAGTTTCTCTCTGTGCAGCTTAAAGGTCCAGAAAAGTTGGAAGAATGAAAATCAGGAATGTACTGTTACTACTGTTCTTAGTTATTGCATTTATATCCCACCTGTTTCTCCAAGGTTGTGGAGTTCTCCCTCCTCATTTAATCCCCACAACAATCTTGTGAGGTAAGTTAGGCAGTGACTCAGCAATGGTGGTACCCAACAAACTTCATGGCTGAGTGTGGATCAGAACGGGTGTTTCCAAATCTGACCCTCTAAGCACTAAATTCCTCACTTGTGGAGCACACGCTATCAAGGGATGACTTCCAAGTGCGCGTGAGCCACTACAGATTAATTGCCACAGACAGTATTGTTTTCATTTCACCCAGCATCAACGCAGATGAATGACAGATGTCATCTCCTTGTCAGCCCCCATGTTGACTCAAAGACAGAGTGTTTCCTGCGGGGCTTGTCACATGTTCATCTGAAATCCAACCACTTCCCACCTGCATGTTCTTAGCTCATTGGCTGTAGCTACAAGAATAGGCTTTTGTGTGCAAATGAGCCAATGCAGATTAAGAAGCAACAATTGTTTACATGGGTCAGAACCAAGCAAGACTGTTTGTCCCCAGCATCTGGAGCTCATAAAAGCTTAGAGTTGGGAGAATGCTCAAAGTCCATCTAGTCAGCGGTTCTCAACCTGTGGGTCCCCAGATGTTGTTGAACTACAACTCCCATCATCCCTGAGCTCTGGCCTTGATAGCTAGGGGTGATGGGAGTTGTAGTTCATCAACATCTGGGTACCCACAGGTTGAGAAAGGCTGATCTAGTCGATACCTGCATTGCAGGGACCAAATGACCCTCAAGGTTCATTCGACCTCTACAATGCTATGGTTCTGTAGAATGCTAGGATGGCCATCTCAATTCTGCTTAAAAATGAAGCTGTCTGTCCCACTGCCAAACATTTTGTATCATCAAAAAGTTGTTCCTCAGGTTTATGCCAAATCCCCTTTCCTGTAGTTTGAACCCATCAGTTTGGATCCTCAATACAGAAAACAAATTTGCTCTATGATCTGTGTGACTATTCCAAAATACACTGCCTCTGGTAACATGGTTAGATAATGGCTGTTGGTAGGCCTCTTTCTATGAACACTAATAAATCACCGCAATCGTGACAGTCGCCCGTCTTAGCCCAAATACAATGTGTTTCTTTGGAGGAAGCCCACAAATTCAGATGTTGGTTATCGAAGGCTTGTCCACACTTGCATGGGTATAATTTAACAACTTACCGAATGCAGGAAGTAAAAGAATATGAAGAGCTTTACTGGATCAGACCCAAGGCTTTCTGTTCTCACAGTGGTCAACCAGGTGAAATTTTTGTTTAAAAATTATTTAGTTATAACATTAATATACCACCTTTTCTCCCAAGGAGCTCAAGGTTGTGTACATGGCTCTCCTCCCCATTTAATCCTCACAGCAACCTTTTGAAGTAGATTAGGCTAAGAGATGGTGACTGGCCCAAGGTCACTCACTAAGCTTCATAGCTGTGTGACAATTCGAACCTGGCTCTCCCAGAGCATGATAGCACTCTACTGCTCCTGTTCCTCAGCAGTTGGCATTCAGAAGCATGCTACCTGCCTCGGATCATGGAGGTTATGCATGCTTCATGACTAGCAGCCATTGATCTTAGGTAAAAAAGGTAAAGGTACCCCTGCCCGTACGGGCCAGTCTTGACAGACTCTGGGGTTGTGCGCCCATCTCACTTAAGAGGCCAGGGGCCAGCGCTGTCCGGAGACACTTCCGGGTCACGTGGCCAGCGTGACATCGCTGCTCTGGCCAGAGCCAGAGCCGCACACGGAAACGCCATTTACCTTCCCGCTGGTAAGCGGTCCCTATTTATCTACTTGCACCCGGAGGTGCTTTCGAACTGCTAGGTTGGCAGGCGCTGGGACCGAGCAGCGGGAGCGCACCCCGCCGCAGGGATTCGAACCGCCGACCTTTCGATCGGCAAGTCCTAGGCGCTGAGGCTTTAACCCACAGCGCCACCTGCGTCGTGTTTTGCTGACAGGTGCCTGGGATGGGGCCTTTTCCGTGGCCGCCCCACACTTCCAGAACTTTCTTCCTGGAAAACATGAGTGACACCACCCTACACACACAATCATTGGAAACTTCTAAGAAACCCCCCCCCCAAAAAAAAAAAAAACATTTTTATTTCAATCTGCTTTTTATTAATGGTCACTGGTGTTTTGACTGCTGTTGTTCTGTTTCAAAGGATATAACGTGTTTGCTCGTGTATTGTCTTCTTAATATATGGTGCCCTAAATGGCAGTATAAAAATCAGGAAGTGAATAAAGTAAAATAAACAAAGTGAGCGATTTGGTTTGGTGTAAAGCACTGTGGAAATTTTTATATTACAGAGTTTGATTTGTAGTTGTCCCATTCACACATGCAAGTCGCCACTTGGCACACGCCATTGAGGGCTGGTTCCCAGATGTGTGTTCATTGCTCAATGTCTGCAGATGATGAGACAGACAGAATTTTTTAATCGTCCCCTGAAACACCATGTTTTCCTAGAGTTCTCTTCAGCTGCTTTCTCCCCCCTTTTGGCATTGACTCCTCTGGCATATTTTAGGTGTCTATTGAAGTACAAACAGAAAGAGAGAGAGAGAGAGAAACCCTGTTTCTGCATTTTGCCAACTTTCACTCCATCCAGTTTCAATCTAATCACTACCCCAACCCCAAACTGTGCTGCCGAGAAAGAGATTTGGGGCTGGAGGAGAGAAGGCTGCCTTCCTGCCATTTTTGGCGTTTGGTTTCACTGAGCTATGGAGTTAATGTGTGATTAATTTGATTCATAAACATGTTAATCACTTCATTGTGTGAACTGGTTAGCATTCCCCACAGTCAGTACAGTGGTACCTCGGGTTACAGATGCTTCAGGTTACAGACTCTGCTAACCCAGAAATAGTACCTCGGGTTAAGAACTTTGCTTCAGTAGGAGAACAGAAATTGTGTGGTGGCGGCATGGCGGCAGCGGGAGGCACCATTAGACAAAGTGGTACCTCAGGTTAAGAACAGTTTCAGGTTAAGAACGGACCTCCAGAACGAATTAAGTTCTTAACCCAAGGTACCACTGTAAAGGTAAAGTTAAGGGGACCCCTGACCATTAGGTCCAGTCGTGACCGACTCTGGGGTTGCGGTGCTCATCTCGCTTTATTGGCCAAGGGAGCCGGCGTACAGCTTCCGGGTCATGTGGCCAGCATGACTAAGCCACTTCTGGCGAACCAGAGCAGCGCACGGAAACACTGTTTACCTTCCCGCCAGGGCAGTACCTATTTATCTACTTGCACTTTGACGTGCTTTCGAAATGCTAGGTTGGCAGGAGCAGGGACCAAGCAACGGGAGCTCACCCCGTCGCGGTGATTCGAACCGCCCACCTTCTGATCGGCAAGCCCAAGAGGCTCTGTGGTTTAACCCACAGCGCCACCCGCGTGCCACAAGGTACCACTGTACCTTTCTTTAAACATCTCTCTCTCTCTCATATTTAACATTTTCATATCTTTTCCCCTCTAACTTGATCTTAAACCAGGTCTTCAATTGTACTGCTGCTTATGATGGGTCAGTCCTGGAATCAGTCTCCAACGTCACATTTTTCCTGCAAGAGGCCAATGTGGTGTGATGCCTGGAGCGTTGGTCTAAGACTTAGGAGACCAGTGTTTCAATCCCCACTGAGTCAGGATGCACAGTGGGTGACCTTGGGCCAGACACTGTCTCTCAGCCTAACTTATTCTGCAGGGCTTCTGTGCGAATAGGTTGAGCGATATCCAATGTAAGCTTCATTAACTTGAAACCCTGAAATTTTGGATCCCCTCCAAACTGATGTCAACTTTTTGTGCTCATTTTGTGTCACAAAGCCCATGTTTGGCATCTCCCCACAAACTGAGTAATTGATACTCAAACTGGGGGCCATAGGTATCCCCCTCCTAACCCAAATTTGTCTGATTCACTCCAAACCAGTAGCAATTTGAAATAGCTTAAACGTGGGTTTTGCGACACAAAATGAACCCAAATTGTTGGCATGAGTTTGGAGGGGATCAGGCAATGTTGGAGTTGGGAGTGTTGACTTGGAACCCCAGTTTGTGGTATCAATTACTCACTTTAGGGGGTGGCACAAAACATGGAATATACATCTATATCGAGATAGAGATAGAGATAGAGATAGAGATAGAGATAGAGATAGAGATAGAGATAGAGATAGAGATAAACATAGATAGAGATAGAGATAGAGATAGAGATAGAGATAGAGATAGAGATAGAGATAGAGATAGAGATAGAGATAGAGATAGAGATGATGATAGAGATAGATAGAGATAGATAGAGATAGATAGAGATAGAGATAGAGAGATAGAGATAGAGATAGAGATAGAGATAGAGATAGAGATAGAGATAGAGATAGAGATAGAGATAGAGATAGAGATAGAGATAGAGATAGAAATAGAGATGATAGAGATAGAGATGATAGACATAGAGATAGAGATGGAGATGGAGGTATGGATGCAGGTGGTGCTGTGGGTTAGACCACAGAACCTAGGACTTGCCGATCAGAAGGTCGGCGGTTCAAATCCCCACGATGCTTGGTCCCTGCTCCTGCCCACCTAGCAGTTTGAAAGCACGTCAAAGTTTAAGTAGATAAATATGTACTGCTCCGGTGGGAAGGTAAATGGCGTTTCCGTGTGCTGCTCTGGTTCGCCAGAAGTGGCTTAGTCATGCTGGCCACATGACCCGGAAGCTGTACGCTCGGCCAATAAAGTGAAATGAGCGCCTCAACCCCAGAGTCTGCCACGACTGGACCTAATGATCAGGGGTCCCTTTACCATACACACACACACACACACACACACACACACACATATAATGCCTATCCCGAAAGGAGCTTACATGCCAACAATTTAAAGTGGGTGTAGAATTGCATCCTAAGACTTAAGACACTAGTGATACAATTCAGCCACTTAATAATGTATTTGTTTCTATTTTTAGGCTGCCCTTCACCACCAGGTGGTACCCGGGCTGATTTTTTTAAAAAATGAAAAGAGTCCTAGGTATAATTAAGATCATAAAATATAAACCACAACATAGAGCGAGTCCCACTGATTTCAGGCACTTACTTAAGCTACCTATTGAAATCAGTGAGGAATGTGCATGGGGTTTATTTTGTCTCAATGGTGCCCTAAATTTGGACAGTTGGCACAGGAAAAGGGGGAGGAAGCACAGCAAACAGGACGAGGGGGTGGGCTGGAAGGGTAAGTGGTGAATGTTCCCAAATATATGCCCAATTGGTATTTGTCTTAAGAATGCGCATCTTATCATCAATAGCAATGAGTAAGAGCCATTAAACTCTTGATACTTCTTAAATCCACAAAGCCTTTATTTAATTTACAGGGATGGAGGGTTGAGCCTAGTTTTACATTGCAGGAGTATTTACTTCAGAATGGTGATTCCTGGTGTTTTCTGTCTCTGGTGGTGATTTTGGCCTTCAGGGCTGATTTTTTTGGAGTACCTGGAAGGAATCCAAAGTGAGCTGGGGCAGGCTCTGAAATACTGGACACCTACTTCATGTCAGCATCGCCCTTGAGCCAGTGTCACCAACTGGACTCATGCACTTCAACCCCGACTGGGCTAGGCGAGCTGGGTAGCACTTCCAGAGACCACCTTTTACACAGGAACAGGTCAAAGTGCTGTGGACTCACAGCTTAGAGTTGTGAGCACTGGATTCACTTCCACAATACAGTCGTCGCACAGCAGAGTATAGCAGAGTCTGGCAGTGTATAAACGACTCGGAGAGCAGCTCTGTAGAATATCTTCTTTTATTCTATAACTACAACTATAATACAAAACTATATACAGAGCTAAATAGGTCTAAGCATAAATGAATGCTGCACTGAGTGTCTGCAGCTGCTCTTAGCAGCAACCTTATCTCTACACACGATCTCTAACACTCAGTCTCTCTCTCTCCAACACACTGACTGACTGACTGACTGACTGACTGACTGACTGACTTGGTGCTGGAGCTGAATAAGTAGAAAGCAGAACACTGCTCCTCCTCTCTGGAGAATCAGCAGACTCGTCAGGAAATTCTTGGATATGGGAGGGGTGAAATCTCCTCACTTCGGATGGGATGGGATGCACACAGTGGCGTTGCTTTTGTTCAGTCCAAATTATAATGAATCCAACAAAATAACATCACCTCTTGATGAAATCTCCCTTAGAGGATTCAAAACACCAGTTTAGCCACAGTTCTGCTATTGAAAACTGAGGAGGAAAGTCTGCCCTCTCTTCAATGAGGGCTCTTGAAATCTGTTGAGAAGAAATTAACCTGTGTGTAAACCAGTGTCGAGTCTGCTGCCCTGAGAGGTGAAATCACACACCCCTTTTACATTGCTTTTAATTAATCTGGAATAACCACTAACCCTTCTCTCTATAAATCCAGGTCGCTGACATCCATTAGAATCACCACTTCACACATAGACATGCAGTGAAATATTGTGCTGGCTGGGGAATTACTTTTATTCTCTTATTCTCTCTCTCTCACTCATACACCCTTCCCTACCTGTGTGTTTTCAAAAAGTTGGTTAGTATGTGAGCCAATGGGATGTAACTAGTCTGTGGGAGCAAGTCTGTGTGGGAGCCAGTCTCGTTGAATCCAGTCAGACTTAATTACTTCTGAATAAACATGCATTGGGTCCAGCTGCACATAAATTTATATGGGCAGGGAGAGAGCAAGAAATCTTTGTGTATTATACACAATATATAGATATATTGTATATCTGTTCTATGGAATATGGACTATGCAACATGATGAAGAAGATAGATTGTGGGTCTTGAATGGCTACAGACAGATGCCAGTTGAGTTGACTGGATCACTCTTTGCTGTATAGCTCAGTCCTACTGTATAAGTTTACTTGGAAGTAAGTGCAAAGTGGCTTACTGCCACCATGTTGGCAGGATTATATACATTAACTTGGAAGTGAAAGCCACTGAAGAAAACAGAACTTACTTTCTAAATAGGCATGCAATAGGCTTGGACAGTTAAAAATTGCCTACCCACAAAATCCAGATTGCATGAGAAGACCCATATATACATTAACGGAAATATAAGCAATTCTCAGAATGATTAGGGAAGGGAACAAAGGCTCCAACACCCTTCACCCCAATCCTAGCAGTAGGGCATATATATTGTGCTTAAAGTAAACAAAGCACTTCAGAGAAATTGAGAGATGTTCAATCATAAATTAACCCCACTGATTTCTATGGGATTGACTTCAAAGTAGAAGTAAATAATAATAATAATAATAATAATAATAATAATAATAATAATAATTTATTTATACCCTGCCCATCTGGCTGGGTTTTCCCAGCCACTCTGAACGGCTCCCAATAGAATATTAAAAACAAATAAAACATTAAACATTAAAAACTTCCCTAAACAGAGCTGCCTTAAGGTGTTTTCTAAAAGTCAGATAGTTGTACATTTCCTTGACATCTGATGGGAGGGTGTTCCACAGGGCGGGCGCCACCACCGAGAAGGCCCTCTACGTGGTTCCCTGTAACCTCACTTCTCACAGTGAGGGAACCGCCAAAATGTCCTCGGCGCTGGATCTCAGTTTCCGGGCTGAACGATGGGGGTGGAGACACTCCTTCAGGTGGGCTAAGCCCCCAGACCAAAGATGGGTCAAACAAACTACAGCCTCAAAACAAACTTAAGGCCTACTGAAGCCGATTTTGTGGTGTATGTATGTGTGACACAAACACACATCAGGGGCAGACTTTGGTAATATGGAGCCCTTTATGAGTCCCAAATTTGATTTCTGCTCCCTGCCCCCCACAGCCCTTATGCAGCCTTCCCAAAGTCAGCTAAGCTAGGCACTGGACTTTGGGGAAAAGGTGTGAGGTTTTGGCAAAGTCCTAGAGCTCTCCCACTTTCTCCCCCAAGCTGGGCAAGTATTAACTAGGCTTTGGGAGTTGTGCTGCCCAAATCTGCCTCTGCAGAGAAAGTTGGCTTTCTCAATATTTCTGTCATTTCCCGTTCACCTAACACAATTAAACGGTTAAAAATCGAGACCCCAGTGTAGTAACTGGTTAAAATGGATAAGATAAGCCAGAATAGCCTCCTGGCTCAGCTGTGGAGATGCTCAGTGTGGCTCCTCAGGATCCTACCCTTGTTTATCCCTGTGGATCAGATTGCTCCCAAAGGGTCCTTTCCTTTCACCCTCACCCTTAAAAACATCCCCTGCAGACCGAACTTCCATGCCACCTCCAAGTCAAGTGAGGTAAATAGTTCAGTGATGTTTCAGCTGAGATGATGCTGTAGGGAGGAAAAAGAAAGTGGAAAATGGGAGGAGAACCAAAGATCTTCGCCATGTTGGGCATACAAAAGCTGGAGAGGAGGTCACCAGACTGCAACACTCTTCATCCCTAACCACTGGTCATGCTGGCCAGGGCTGATGGGAAACACGATGACATCTGGAGATCTACAATTTCTCTAGGGTTGAATCTAACATTTAAAATATCCATTACCAGATTTCTTTAACCAGCCAACCCCATTCAAATGCACCCAGAAGCAAGTAAAACTTGCATGCCTGTCTGATTTTCAGAATTGGGAACTAGGGCTTAAAGAAGAGCAAGGAATCATAGAACTGTAGAGCTGGAAGGGACCGTGAGGGTCATATAGCCCAACCCCCTGCAGTGCAGGAATTGTTTGCCCTACCACCAGACATTAAGAGTCTTCTGCTCCATGACTGAGCTATCCCAGCATGAGTTCATTTGCACTCCATCGTTCTCAACTGGGTACATACTCTGAGGTGCATTCGGATACACACCTGCATTCACATTTGATAGTGTTTCATAAAAAGTTTAATGGTGTGTGGTGAACTGGGGTGGGGGCTGGGGCATGAAGTAGAGGTAAAGGTAAAGGGACCCATTAGGTCCAGTCGCGGATGACTCTGGGGTTGTGGTGCTCATCTCGCTTTATTGGCCAAGGGAGCTGGCGTACAGCTCATGTGGCCAGCATGACTAAGTCACTTCTGGTGAACCAGAGCAGCACACGGAAACGCCGTTTACCTTCCCGCCAGAGCGGTACCTATTTATCTACTTGCACTTTGACGTGCTTTCAAACTGCTAGGTTGGCAGGAGCAGGGACCGAGCAACGGGAGCTCACCCCGTCGCGGGGATTTAACCTTCTGATTGGCAAGTCCTAAGCTCTGTGGTTTAACCCACAGCACCACCCGCGTCTGTTTGCCCAAATCAAATTGGGGGGGGGGTGAGGAACACAACACATCCTTTGATGACAGCCACCGGCTTTTAAAGCTTTCAAAGATGGTTAAGATGAACTCACAGAGTGAAGGAGCTCTGCTCTTGTCTGTGAGCCACAATAGCTAGATAGAACTATAATCTTCAGAAGCAGTCTGCCAACAAAGATCAATTGCTGGTGGAGGTGGGCAAACACTGGGGGGGGTGGCTGTATTTGGTTGGACGATGAGGAGGATAGGAGTCTAGACCAGATCGATCTAGATCTTTTCTTGTGCAAAATGTTGCTCAATGAGTTGCCTCTTCCCCTCCTTTGGGCTCCTCTCATTTTAAGAGTAGAGGCACTACAGTAAAGGGCCTGGTTCTCTCTCTCTCTCTCTCTCTCTCTCTCTCTCTCTCTCTCTCTCTCTCTCTCTCCTACACTCTCTTTGTAAGAGTCTCTCATCCAACAAGGACGATTGAAACTTTATAGCGCATGATTCATAGGCCGGATCTGTTCTCGGAGCCAGGGGGGCGCATATTACATTAATCAGTGTCAGGCTACTCAAAGAGGGACGTGCATATGAATTCTCCATCTTCCATGGCACAAGGGGGAGATAAATGGGTTAGGGAGCCAATGGATTGGGGGGGGCGGAGGTTGCGGGGGGAGAGAGAATGTGGTCTAAACGCGCACACAAAATCGACCAGGGGTCCTTCCAGCGGGTTTGCGAGGCTGCAATCCCCTAGACATTTACCTGGGAGTAATCCCGTTTAACTCGGAGGATTTACTGCCTAGGAGGAAAGCAACTTTCCTCCCCTAGCAGAAGAAAGCGGGGTGAGGCGAGGGGACGCGTCGATGCCTCGCGCAATTCTTCTCGCTCCAGCGAAAGCTGCACAGACCGGGCCAAAAGTGAAGAACGGAGCTGTAGGGCCGACTGACAAGGGGTTAATTCGGATCGGCGGCCGCGGCACGCCTGGCCCCCTTTTCCGAAGTCGCCTGAGTGCTCCCAGCAGAGAGCAATAAATAAGGGAAAGGGAACAGCTGCTCGGTCTGCCAATGTAAACGCTAAGCAGACATTTCGCTTTTTAATCTGGAAAACTCCTCGATCTTCTCCTGCCGCCGCCGCCCCCTCCCCCCTCCAGCCCCAAATCTCCTTTCCTGGGGAGCAGCAAGGATCGGACGCGCGACTTTCTCTCTTCTAGTGGTTTGTCATAGAACTGGGCTCTCATTTAAAGCAATTTTAACAGGCGGTCGACATAACACTGTTCTCTCCCCCCCCCCCGTTTCCCAGTTCTTCTGGATTCATTTGGGCTTCAGATTTTTGGCACCCGTTGCTAAGCACATCTGCTTGAAAGGAAACCGGAGGATCTGGCGCTTCGGTGCCTCTTCCCCCGCCCCCCATCGCAGCGTTTGTTTTATAGGACGTCTCCCCACAGCCTAGGTTTGTATGTTCCTGGGGAGCAGGGACCTTTTCCTTTGGTGCGTTTGGTATTCTGCAAAGCACCACGAACTGACGGTGCAGGACGAGATCTGCCGCTGCTACTAATGAGAATGAGAATATACAAAGCCCGTTACGTTATCATATAAATGGCGTGCAGTTTTACGCAGGCTTATCTGTTCCGCACCGAGACTTATTTCGGAGTAACGTCATGTTAGCGGATCGGACTCGGTATTGTCAGTGACAGGCCCCCTGGGTCTCCAGGGGCCCAGCCAGAACAGAGTCCTTCCCAGCCCTAGCTGGACATGCCAGGGTTTGACCCAGGAAACTTTTGCCGGCAAGGCGCACGCTCTACCACGGAGCTAGAGTCTTCCCGCACACATGAGTCCAAGAAAATTAGGACTCATCCATGCTGTTGTTTAGTATGCAAGCTTCCTCTGTTATCCGGTAATTCTCCCGGGTCCAGAGGACACTCTCCTCCAAATCGCTGCCTCCCCAAACTTCCCTCGATCCGGATTTTCTCAGGCCGTCTCCTTTTAGCTGGCATGAGAAACTCCGGATCAAGGGAGGGGAAAGGTTGGGAAGGCAGCGATTTGGAGGAAAGCGCGCTATGCAGGAACCTTGCCAACCCTATTAAACAGCAGATCAGTACATGGAATGGCACTCAGTCGAATTTGCTTTTGATTAAACCTATTTAGAATCGGACTCTAAAGTCCCGGCCAGTTTGCTGTAGGATTCTAAGGTCCGGCCTGGCTAGGGGGTCAAGGATGTGGCGAGTTCGAATCCTCACAACATCCGGAGCGCCACTCTCGATCTAGGTACATGGGGGAGAATTCTCTCCCTTTGCCACGCAAGCCAGTCGAGATTTAAAAAAAATTAAAGGAAATGCCTTATAAAAAGACTAGAGGCGTTTACGGGAGAGGGTTCCTGCAAAGAAGGCGAGGTGGAGACTGAATTTATTAAAACGTGGAGAAAAAAATGTTTATTGTGCTGCTGCCTCTGGGTTTACAAGAGGAAGTGTTTGGGGCGCTTGTGAATGGCTTTTTTTTTTTTTTAAGGGACTGAAGTAGGCAGCCCGTCCTCGGAGGAGATGAATGGAAGTTTTGTTTTTTCGCTAGAGTAAGAATTCAAACGGTTGCCAAAAAACAAGCAGGTTAATCTAGTCCGATGTTCCCATTTCCTCAATGACAGAAAACTTCCAGCATTTAGCAGCACAGATCCATGCATGTTTGCTGCCTGCTGCCATATGTATATATGGAAGGGGGAATCACTGCATCAGGTATTTCCAGGCCGAAATTGTGACAAGAATGTGGTCTGGATAAACCCAATCGCTGGGAGCCCAGGCCAATGCAAGTTTATTCGGAAAAATCTCTCGCTCATTTTAATGGGATTTACTCGCCTAGCGCTCTAGCCTGCAGACTTCAATGGAGGGTATTTTGGGGGGGGGGGTTGTTTTGTTTTTAATAGAAGATTTTACACCTACTTCGACGGAGCTATTCCTTAAGGTTTGATGGATAACGACAAATATTCTTCCTTTAAATCCAGCACGTGCGGAACAGCGAAATATTCAGATTAATATATGTTTACTGTTCTGCAGATGCTGGATTAAGACAAAATTACATTAAAACAACAACAACAACAACAACAACAACAACAACAACAACAACAACAACAACAACACAGAATCATCTCCCTAGATTCCCAAGTCAATGGAAAAGTCGCCCAACGTCCTTTAGACAAGCTGATCTCTCACGCTCAGTATTAGGGCTGCCTATATTGGCCTACCTTGCAAGTCTGTTGGAACGACTGCTGCGTTATGCATTACCACTGACAGCATTTACAAAAAAGAACTTTCTAAATACCCCAGGATTTTTGTTGCACTCATTGGTTCAGGTGCTGGAGAGGTGGTCGTTCTAATAAAATAATAATAATAAAGAATAATAATAAATAATAATAATAATAATAATAATAATAATAATAATAAATCAATCCTGCATAGGATTCATACGGCGGATTTCCCCCATTCAAATCAATGGGGCGATTTCAGAAGCGCCTCGCTCTGTTTGGATCACCACGTTCCCTGCTCCTCTGCCCGCAAACCCCCGAAGTTCAGGCTGAACGAAGCCCCCTGAACAGACCTGTTGCATGGAATCCACACCGATTTGCGCAAAGCGCCGCAGTTAAATGCACCCAGGCTGAGAGTTAATTCTAAACAGGACTGCAAATACCAGCGCCTTCTCTGCATCTCATTATTGCACTAAGGTTGTCGGGCCCCCACAATGGGCACCGCGGAAGAGGTTAGAGAAAGATAAATAACTGGAGAGGTTGCTTTCGTGTTTTTGTGTGTGTGTTTTTTCGGGACTGAGGAGGGAACCATTCCGCCTCGAGCCTACAGAGGGCGCTGAGAGCCTTGCCAAAGGAGAGGAAGAACCGCGAGTTCGGCGCGACCGCTTCTTCCAATGCACAGCCCCCCACCCCCGTTAAAAAACAACAACAACCCAGACATAGACGCGCAACTCCAAGGACGCCGAAAGCCCCCCGCCCCGCTTTTGCTTTCAGTTGGGAAGCGAAGCTCATGTGGGACCGTGTTCTCTGCCTGCACAAGATCCCCATCCCGGACCCTGGAAACATAAGCCGGTCACTTTTCGGAGCTAGTGGGTTGGCCAGATTTTGGAGAGCTTGCCAAGAGAAAGCTCTACCGGTGCCCTGCCTTGAAAATCAGCCCCGAGCCCCAGGTGGGACAAAGCTCATTCGCTAGGCTTCGTCGCCGCTGTGCGCGTAATTCCGGGAGACGTTGGGTCTTCCGATCTCCCCTGCGCTTTTATTTGTTTCCCTTTCACAGAATCATAAAACCGTAATGTTGGAAAAGGACCGCGAGGTCGAGGGTCATTTAGTCCAACCCCGCTGTAACGCAGCAGTCTCAAACACTCGAGTCTCCCACCTGATTTGAAACCGGACCGCTTCGCAAATGTGCGAGAGGTTGAATGCTGCGCAAATGCGAAAACTTTCCTCCTCCCCAACATCCATTTGCAGGAGGTTTTTGAGAAGAGAGATTTTTAAAGTTTGCAAAAATAAAAACGAAATCACTTTCAGGAAGAAGCAATGCAACAACAAAGCATATTGTTCAGTGGTAAATCCCGCTGCGCTCAATGAGACTCATTGTCAGGTTTGGGTGTGCGCACTTAGGGCGCGATCCTCATCGGGCGCCTAGAAATGGAGATCATTGCGACTTACTCCGAGGTTGACAGGCCTAATAAGGAAGCCTGGTGTCACCGTTTCCCGGGGACAGTCCCCGGATTTACAAATCAGTCCCCTGACAAATTTCATCTATTTAGCAGGAAGTTGAAAAGTGTCCCCGGATTCATTGGGGGGGGGGATCTGGTAACGTTTAATGCCCTCTGTTTCCATGACCTTAGAGCTGGATCCTAAAGCATGATTACTGAAAAAGCAAATCCATTCTGTTCCCGCGGTGTTTTCGCCCAAGTAAGGACGCCTCACAGTTCAACTTAAAGCACACCTCAAGCTGCAGTCGGAAGCTACCCGCTTCCTAGGGAGCAAGTCTCCCCTAGAACCGAGCTGGGCTTCCTTCTGAGTAAATATGTTTAGGCTCGCGCTACGCCTCTGCATTGGGTTGCGCCCCCACTTCATAATTTAAAAGGTGCCTGAGCCTCTTCCGCACTTCAGCTGCGATTCTAGGCCGGCTTAACCTGAGAATAATTCATGCAGGACGCCATCGGTCTTACTCTGAGTAAACGGTTACTCGGCAAGAAGCCCGACTGAACTCAGCGGGACTTTCTCCCTTCTAAAGGCGCAGGGGATGGATTTGCGTGGCGCTTAACAGGGTCTAAAAGTGTTGAAGAGCTGGGAACACGAACACACACCCCCCCCAAATCCTGACCTATTTACAAAGGACTGGAACCAGCTTGGTTCTTTTGGCCCTGCCTGGGTTTCTCCCGCAGGGGCGGAAAGTTCCTCACAGGAACAGCCGGCCGCTCGCTGTTCCATAAAAAAAGAAATCCACAACCGCGGCAAATTGACTGGGGGGGGGGAGGGAGGGAGGGAGGGAGGGAGAGCGAGAGAGCGAGAGAGAGAGAGAGAGAGAGAGAGAGAGAAGGAGGAGGAGGAGGAGGGAGAGAAAGAAAGAAAGAAAGAAAGAAAGAAAGAAAGAAAGAAAGAAAGAAAGAAAGAAAGAGGAGGGCGAGAGAGAAAGAGAGAAAGAGAGAGAGAGAGAAAGAGAGACACCCTCTTCAGCGTTCAGTGCTATTGCAGTTAAAGAAAAGGGAGTGGAGGAGAAAGAGAGAAAGAAAAAGATGGGGGGGGGACCAGATCAATATTGTCACCCTTGATGGGGAATTTATTAATATTTGATTTCAAATCTCGTCCTGGTTTCCGACAAGTCCTGCTCCGAGGATGGCGCAGTTCGGATAGGCTGTCTCCAGCATGATTTTTTAATGACTTCCCCAGCTGCTTCTTTCCATTTTCCACCGTCAACAACCATCTGGTATCTGATTAGCACCTCAATGCTCATTTAGCATTCTCATTTAGGAAGGGGAGGAAAGTCCGGGGGGGGGGGCCTGAAAGAGAGAGGTGCGTGTAGAAGCCACTCGAAAAATATTGCAACTTTTTTCAAGGGCTGCTCTTGGAGAGATTAGCCGAGCTTTGAGAAGCTCTCGTCTCCTTTTTTTCCTCCTGAAGCAGAGGGATGGATACCATAGCGCTCCTCCTCTCTTCTTGCCGGACAGGCTGGCGACTTTAAAAAAAATCTTTTTCTCCACTTGCTACAAGGATCTCGACCGAAACTCCACATAAAGAGGGGAGGGGGGATGCCAACGGTCCGCTCGAGATAGAAACTCAATCCCTGCAGCCCCAGTTTATTTGCTGGGTCTCAGTTTTTCCGCCTCACAACCAAAGAGAAAACACCCTCCTTCCTTCCGTACCTATCCCTATACTTCCGAGTGGAGATTTACTTACTAGTTGGGAATACACAGACCAGTTGAACACCAGGCCTGTTTTGGAAAAGTATTACGCTGCAATCTGTCCTATCCTCCCCTTAACAGAGGGAAAACAACAATCTTTCTCATCAGAGGAAGAGTTCGTTCCCAGCTAGCAAAATAGCAAGAAATTTGCAGGCAGCCAAACTAGTGTGGGCATTGTGCATAATGTTAATAATAAATATAATATAAAAATACAGATTGGCGTGAGCTGGATATGAGACAGGATATTTCCCTCCCAGGATCAAGGCAAAAAATTAATAAATGTGCAAATAAATAAGGTGCAATTCACTGGAAATTTTCATAAGCATTTAAAGAATTTTTAGCCCCTTTATCATCTGCCTTTTTAAACAATTGATTCAATGATTCAGAGATATCTGCATGTTCCTGAATTTTCAGAACAAATATATTTTTGAAATAACTTAGCATTTTTATGCATTAAAAGCTATCATTCTGTGTTGGAAGGAAATCTCTCTAGATTATTCTTTCTCGTTCCTTTCTATCACAGCAACACACTAGAATCAAAGTGCTCTCAAAAAGAAGCAAGAATTCACTCATAGGCCCAATGATTTCAAATCAGGCCCAGCCACTTCTCCCAGGATTAATCAGCCAAAGGTTTAGTTGATTAACCTACCAACCTAAATCAATTAATACTTGCAGTCCTACGAATATTGAAAGCCTTGTCAAGAAGCATTTTGAGCAACACCAAGACTCATTTGTCCAGGGAGAGGTCATAATTTCATTTTGTTTATTAGACAAAAATATACGATTTAGACAAGTTTTTGCTGTGGCATTATTTACAATTCGAAATCACTTTATATACAGAAAAAAAATAACACAAACACATGAGAAATCTTTACCAAAACCAATAATCCAATCGTGGTTAGAATTACACGCTCTGAAAATGGAATAAAGGAAAAGGGGAAAGTCCAGGTTGAGGAGTTGGGATATATATATTTTTGAAATGGGATTGATACCACCTTATTGCAAAAATGAGATTGGTGGGAGTCATTTAGATAATTTCCACTTTTTTTTGTTTTGTCCTTTAGACCAGTCTGTGAAATTTTCTTTTCCACCAAAAAAAAAGGGGGGGGGGAGAGAACACGCCATTTAATCAAGCAGAAGGGAGAGCTGTTAAAATTCACGATGTTCCCTCTTGCTGAGTCAAAGAGCTGTTGGAAAGAAAAGACAGAACCATCTATCAGTGAAAGCTCAGCTACGCTCGCCCATCTGCATTAGGGAACAGACTAGGAATATATATTTTTACACAATAGAAATGCAATGGTGACATTGGGGGCGGCGGCTGGGGGGGATTCAGTTTCTTTTTAAAAAGCACACCCCAAACTTTCAAGCTAAAGTATATGGTCTGTAAGTTTATGCCACTTTGAAAAGCTTTACAAAATTGCTTGATTGTTGCTTTGATTTATGATAATGAGGGTGTGCTTGGATTAGTCTGTGTTATCCAAGCACTTTCTTTCCTTTAAGTAAATTTCAGTGAACAAGAACTCACTTGTCCCGGACAGGCTGAAAGGGAGATTTTAACTGCTGAGGTGGAGAGTCGGTTCTTGGTACGTTTTCTCTTTCTGATGAGGAAAGAAAAGAAGAAAGGGAGAGGGGAGGAAATGTCTTAGCAAAGTTTGCTTATACAGAGAGACAAACATGCAATAAAATGACTCCGCCATATCTGTAAGTTTCATGTAAAGTTCCTTCCTTCTCTCCCCTCACCTCATGGTGTAATGTCGTGGCTGAGTGACTGAGCTGTGAACCAGAAAGCCCTCTGTTCCAATCTGGCCTCTGCCATGAACTCAAGGTGGCCTTAAGCAAAACCGTCAGCTTCCTCTGCTCTCCATCAGCACTATAGCCCACACCTACCTTACAGGGTTGTTGTACGGATTGTTAAGAACATGAGCTTTGAACCATCCAAAAGTGTAACATAAATGTTAAGTCATTACTTCTTCTTTGTTTTACTGTGTATCACCCACTATTGATAAAAGTTGAATAAAATGAGGGGGGAAGACAGGTTGGGATCCTAAGGAATGTCATGATTGTTTTGTTTCTCCCCAAGGGGAAAGTAGAGGAAGTCCCACTGAACTCACAGAATCTTACTCCTGGGTCAACATGCATTGTCTGGACTGATGTGTCTGTCCTGCCATCCTCTTTACAGAAGTCAAAATAAATAAGGAAACCGGAAAACTGCTGCAAAACTATGAGTAGTTCAAGGTATCAAGAGTCTTCTTGGAAGAGTCTTATATTTTATACACTAGGGACTGTGTCTCCATCACCACCCTTAGAAAGAGCAGGAGGGTTTCAAAAGCTACCTGACCATCAATAAGCTATAGCTCCAGTCAATGCCCACAAAAGGCTTTTTGGGACCCCCTCCCAATCTGGATCAGGCTAACGGAGTTAAGTCCCAACTCCGTGGGACTTACCTTCAAGTACACAACAAACAGCCCACCCGCCAAGTATCCTTCTCCCTCCATTGTTCACATTACCTATGTGTTTAGGGCTCGTCCTCTCTGAAGACTTTTCAGTGCTAAGAGCTGTTAACACCGAGGGGGGCTGCTGCTGGACCTGAAGGTGGTGGTTGTGGTGAGCAGCATGGTGGTGATTAACTCCCAAAAAGGACCTCACGTTTAACAAGGAACTCTGGGTGAGAAACGCCCCGTTTGTCCAGTTGTGAAATTTGCCAATCTGGCAGGTGTACAGTCCATGGCTGGGGAGGAAAGCCGGGTGCTGGAGCTGGGAAGAGGTGTGATTAACCTGGGCGGGGGGTGAAGGAGGAGTTGGCTTGCTGAGGGCCCCATCTGGGCTGGTGGCCGTCTCTGCCAAAGACCAGATCTTGGGCTTGTTGTGAAGTGGGCCTTGTAGAGTATTTTGCCTACTGGGGCTGAGGATTCGGGTGGGATTGTCCGAGGCCTCCTTCACCAGGGACAGGGCCTCTTTGGGTTTAAGTCCTTCAGGGCCTGACAGCGTCAAGGCCTTCTCCTTCTCCAAATGCTCTTCCTCGCTGCTTTGTCGTAGAAGCTCTACCTTCTCTTCCTCCTCCTCATTGCTCTGTTCCCCGTCGTTCTCGTCGATCTTGTCTATGTCAATACTCTCCAGGTCAATCTCTTCATCATCTTCATTCTTCTCAGGGTCCCCCTCATTGTCACTCCCAAAGAGGTTCCCGTCATCTTGGTCCTTGCTCCGCGATCCCCAAGTGACCTTGTTCTCCTTCTTGAGCCTCCTCCTGGCATTGGCAAACCAGGTGGAGACCTGTGTGAGGGTCATCTTGGTGATGATGGCCAGCATGATCTTCTCGCCTTTGGTGGGATAGGGGTTCTTGCGGTGCTCATTCAGCCAGGCCTTTAAGGTGCTGGTGCTCTCCCGGGTTGCATTCTTGGGCCTCCCTGGGTCCCCATACTGGAACTGTCCATATGGATAATAACCAGGGGTGGTATGAGCAGCAAAAGTCGCAGGATGGACCCCAGGATTGTCCTTCAGTTCATACTGGGAGCCCTGCAACACATTCAGAGAAGCCAAAAAAGAAACAGAGAGTGAGGTCAGGTCCTCCCATTGCACAAGCCCTGCCTTTCTGTTTTAAATCGGGAGCTTTCCCAAATGGTTTTCCAGAGGGTGGGTAGGGAGGGAGAGAGGTCTCTTTGCACCAAGCTAAAAGAATAATCAAAAAGTGCCCTCACTCCCTGATCCAGCCTCATTTTCCAAGCCTGCATCCAAGAGCCAATATTTATTGTGCTGTTAAAAATAAGCAGGCACCCTTAAAGGAGCACTGACCCACATCGAGAAAGATAATATCAGTGCATCACAGGCTTCTGGGGCATGTCTGGTGCAACAGACAGCAGAGCAGATTCCTGCCCAGCTCCAGCAGCACTTTAAAGAGGGGCTTCACAAAAGAGAAGTGATGGGAACGAGAGAGGGATTGCGCTCTGAATCCCCTCTTAACACTGTACAGGCAGCGACAAGGCGCAAGCCAAGCCAAGCCAGAGTTAAGCACATTAAAGCTCACTTATTTCAGGAGAGAAGAGGCACCCACACAGTGGGACTTTCAAATGCTAAACTTTAGTTGGCTTTTGTCCATATAGTTGAGAGTCTCATGGTGCTTTTGGTAGCATGAGAGAGAGAGAGAGAGAGAGAGAGAGAGAGAGAGACCTTTCTATTTGGGATATGTGTATCCCTGCCTTCCTCAATAATCCTTTCCTCCTCGGAGGACAAAACACCTTTTTACCCTCCTTTTTGCAAGCCTTTAGCAGAGGTGATTTATTTTCAATCAATATACTTTTTATCATCAGCAGTAAAACACAGTGAAGTCAAATTAGCCCATCAGGTGTTTTGGTAAATAACATTTTATCTTTCTAACAACCTCATTAGGCCTCATTATTACTGCAAATTGCGCGCGCACACACACACACTTTTATGACTCCATTCCTCAAACTTCCTCAAAGTCTAGGCACCTGTTTAGAACTGAGCCCTGCTTTCTAGGAACTGCTGATGGGAGCAAAGGTTGCAAAGCGACCTATGAGTAGCATTTTTTCCCCTCCTCTCAGTCAAAAGAATTTTCTGCTTTTCATCTTATTGGTGGCCAGTCATTTAATCTGTCCTACTTTAAAGATAGATTTAATTATTATTTTTTCTGGTGACCTGCAAGGTTTTGTTTGCTTGCTTTAAATGTGTGCGTACAAAAAGCCATTTGAGTGAAAAAGCCTGATACACTTTTGCAAAGAATTGGATTTATTTGGAGCAAGCTCACAAGAGAAAATGTAAGAGAAAAAACAATGTATATACACCATCTGGAAAGGGCAAAATGTAATATTTAATAATAACTCTATCCGGGCATGCTTGTTACACTCCCTTTATCTCGTTGAGCGATTTTTGTTCTTGTGGCTGAAATGATAAATTTTGTATTCCCCTGTTGGGAATTCTTTTGAAGTAGCTACTTGAAAATCATTACTGCTTCTACTCTTCATTTACTGGCATAGAATAAGTGAGAATGGAGAGAGCTCATTTTCAGCCTCTCATTTTCCTATATTATTCCAATCATTCCATATACCTTAGCATATGATTTATTTTTATAATTTCAACTGGCAAAAAATAATTCCTATTTTTTAAAAAACAACGGATAAATAAACAAAAAACTACAACTAACCCCAACATATTTATTTTGTAGGGAAGTAGGGCATACCCTTACCAAATAAATTTACTTATTCTGAATAAAGTTACCACAATCTGCACAAACCACAAAGAAACACATCCCTATGTAAAACACAAGCATGGTTTAAAAAACATAACCATAATAGGACGAGTTTCTTGCCTTGCCTTAATTTTGATAAGGTATTTGTTTGTTATTGTTGCTGCTATGATAGCAAAATCCCCCCTGGGAAACCTGCTGAAATTACTTCTTGGAAAATCGTTACTGATTCTCTGTTAGCATTTACATTCCGAACAGAAATATGTAAAATATGTAAAACGAAACAAATAAGTTAACCAAGTCTGCGTAAAATGCCCTTAAAATATTTCCACCACAAAAACCGAAACGACAGCAATACTAATATCCTGCTTGTTGAATTTAAAACAATATCCCAAGAATCATTTCCATAGTTTATCAATGTGCCGTTCTGAAAGCGGGGAGAATCCGGAGGGATTTGCAATCGTGGATAAATATTGCGGGGGAGGTGAAGGGGGGGCAGGGAGCCCAAAGGAACAACTCCGTTTTTCCGCTCAAGTTCGTGGGATCGAAAGAAAAATCATACGGCGAACCCGCTAAGAAAAGAAATCTGGGACCAAGGGAGGGCAAACGCGCGCCTGGTTTGTTTGGAGATTTTTTTTTTTTGGGGGGGGAGCCTCGGCGCTGTTCCGCGCCTCCTCTCTTAACCGCGCTTTAATTGCTGCAAATTAATTAAAACCTTGGAAACTTCCCGCGGCAAGCGGCTCCGGCGGCGGGTCGGCGAGGCGAGGGCGCCTCCAGCCCGAGGCTGCAACTGGAGAAGGAGCGCGCGAGAGAAATAACCGGCGATCCGAGTCACCGGTGGAGTTTGTTTCCTCTCTTGATGGGGTTGGAAGCAAATAATAATGGACGGGTGGGGGGGGTGAGCTCGCTGCGGCCCCTAAGGAGACGAGAAAAGCCTGCGCAGCCCTTCGCCCTGGGAGCCCTCGGAAGAAAAGCTCCCGGCGCGTCGCGCTCCAGCGGGCCACGAGGCAGCTCCTCCGGCCCTCCCAATCCTGCGCCCAGCAGCCGAGGGCCTTGGGGGAAGCGTTTTCCCCGGGGCACCCTTTCCCTCCCGCGGCCCGCCCCGTCGGATGCGAACTCACCATCTGCGAGAAGAGGCTGAGGTCTGCGGTGTAGGGCAAGAAGGCGCTGTAGTTGGGCGCGCTGTAAGGCCCGGCCGCGGCGGCCGCGGCGTACATGCCCAGCACCGAGGTGACGGCGGCGGTGGAGCCGCTGCTGAGCTCCGCGCCCCCTGGACGGCCCGAAGCGGCGGCGGCGGCAGCGGCGGCAGCGGCGGCGGCCGCCAGCACCCCGGGCCGGTCGCTGCCGCCGTACACGGCCTGGCTGGCGCTGAGGTACTGCGGGTAACCCAGCTGCGGGAAGGACATCCCGGGCGTGCAGGCGAGGAGGAGCGAGACGCACCGCCGACGGGGCGACACGGAGCCAGAAGTCGACGCGGACGGGGCAGCGGCGCTCGGCGGGCGGGCAAGCCGGGTCTGGGACGGCGCGGGAGAGCCCGGGATGGCTGGCTGGCTGGCTCGCTAGCTAGCTGTCGACTGCGCTCCCCTGCCTGCCTGCCTTCTCTCCTTCTCCAGCTGCCGGGCGGAGAGAAGAGCCCCCGTCTGGGTATTTTTTCTTTCCGGGCTGTGCTTTCTTTTCTCGCCTTCTCGCTCGCTCTCTCAGACGGATCTTGTCATCTGCATGTGGAAGAGGAGGAGGAGGAGGAAGGAGGAGGAGGAGGAGACAGCGGCAGCGCGTGTGGATGGACTCGGTGGGGCGTCTTCCCTCAACTCTCGGCTCGCCTGTGCTCCTAAATCCCTTAGATGTGATCTGATCAACAATTGAGCTCCGACTGATGCGCCTGCCCTAAGGTCCTCGGCTGATCTTTCAGATACAATTTGAAGTTGATGCTTTGATTGGCACCCACTTGAGCGCCAAGCCCCGCCCACCCCCGTCCCGTCCTAACCCCCCTTCGGAGGAGCACGTGGTTAAGCAATCCTGCCCGGGCCACTTTGCCTTGATGTGTGTGTGTGTGTGTGTGTGTGTGTGTGTGTGTGTGTGTACGTCTACTGTGTTTTTTTTTTGTGTGTGTGTGTGTATTTAATGTTTAGCAATGGGCTACTTTCAGGGAAAAAAACCCCGCTGCTGTATGACAACCTGTCTACACGATTTTACAGCTGTCCAACATTGGGGTTTTGCTGTTTTGCAGCCTCGGTGTGCCCCCTTCATAAAAAAAGAAAGGAAAATCAAGGGGATTGGTCTTTTCCCACCATTAGCACGGGATCCTCCTCAGCTCGGCTCATCCTTTGGAGAGCGAGTGGCCCAGACAGCGAATGGGACTTTCCCCCTTTTCTTTCCTTTATCCTCTATTTTGTAGAGGATGGACCTAGTCTGCTTACAACGTCTCAGTAATTTCCCCCATGTGCATGTGTGAGCGTGTGTGTGTGGGTGTATATATATATTTGTGTGTTCTTTAATTACAGCAACCTGCACAAACACCACACACGCTCGGAACGAAACCACTCCAGATCCACCATCCCTTTGTGTCAGCTTAGGCTTCACAAATAGACTCATATTAAGAAATATTCACAATATATGACACCCCCCTAAGACAATTAAGGTCTCCCTTCCGAGTTCTCATCAAATAAAACTTTTTATAGTCCTTTTCATCTTCCCAAGTTGGAGGGGGGGGGGAGTGGAAGATTCTGTTAGTAGCCCCCACTCTTCCTTTTTTGTTTTAGTTTTGGTTTTTAGTGTGGGGGGGGGATATAAGGCAATTCTTGCCCTGGCTTTTGCTGTGGCTCTTTGTAAAGGAGCGCAGGGAAGTGCGCCCATATTTAGACGATCCTCTGGGGGTTATAAAGCAATATCTCTGAAAATACAACTGAGTTTTGAAACACACCCTGAGATGTTGATTTCGGATGAGCAGGTCAGGCCATTTGCTTCGTCTCAGGGCGCGCTGCCGCCGCTTGTCCGGCCACGGCGTGAACTTGCTACGGCTGAGCTCCGGTTTGAAGGCTCCCCTGATCCCCCTTTCTCTGGCGGTCGCCAGGCGTGCCTTCCAGGACAGTTCCTCCTGGTCTCCTTGCCGCTCTTTCTCCGACGGTTGGAGCCTAACCGGCATGGCTGGCCGCGCACGCTGCGTTTGGAGAGGCTTCCTTGCGCCTCCCGGGTTATGGTGAAAGGAGACCCCGCGAAGATCCGCCCACCCTTCGCCGGCAGGTCGTCTAACCGATGTCTAGTTGTTCAAAAGGCACAATAACCACCCCAGTCCATCAAGTACCAGAGGAAAAGCTGCGGCCCACGTTTGCTCGGACGTAATTCCCGTTCAGTTCGCCAGACTTGCAATTCTTTTGTGCGTCGGTTTTCCAGCCATCGAGAAGTAGCAAGAAAGCAACGCTCACTCACTTCTCTTAGATTTTAAATGCCGTGAAACTCAACGAACGCTGCACCCATGATATATTTGTGACTCTATGCTCCGCCTTTCAGACCTCTGAGGGGCTCCCGGCTCCCAAGGCGGCTTACATCCATAAAAGCACGCCGATATAAATTCAAAATATAAAATGACAACACAGAGCAGCCTTCTCTGCACTGTCAGATTTACTTCTGGTGATGAAACTGGTTTCATTACCCTCCCCAAACAAACAAACAAACAAAAAGTGTTAACAATATACTGGGATATTGGCAATTGTTTTGTCTTCTTGGGTAATTTAATTAATATTTCAGATGCTGTGTTTTCTTCCTCACCACCCTCTTTTGCCATCCTATATGTATTCCAAACACCAGCCATTCTTTTGTGAGCAATCCTTGGCCTCTCAGGTCCTGTTCAGACGTTACCTAACCCCGCCCCCCAGCCAGTTTACATTGTACACCTAACAATGCAAATTGTGAATGCAACAAACGGGTGTAGCGAAACACGTGGATCATACGGGTATATTTGTCAGGAAGGAGGATAGACTGTTTGCCATGACACGGGGGCTTCTAAGAACAAAACCAAACGCAGCGCATTTTCTTAGTCCTGCTGTCCTCCATTCTCACGACCTTTCCCCCCCTTACGAATTTGCTGGAACCTCCCCCCGTCCCACCTCCTTCATCCAGGGACCCTGATCTCTCAACTGTCAAAATCCATTGGGAGAAAGAAAGAAAAGTCTGGAGGCAGCCATCGCGAAACTCTTCCCGGTCTCGTTCATTTCAATGGATTGCTCCACTTCCTCTCAAGGAAATAAATGCGAATTAAACGTGGCTGGATCGTTGTTGTTGTTATTATTATTATTATTATTATTATTATTATTATTATTATTATTATTAACAAGAGAATCAGCAAATTTCCAACGCAGACGAAGCACTCCGATGGGGAGATGGACGCATATGCTGAACTCCCATTAAATTCAATGGAGCTTTTAAAAAGTTCCATGAAGCATCCGGAACCGTTGTAATCGTGACATTAAGGTGCCCTGGATTTGCCAACTGAAGATTTTTAGCTCTTGATGCGGAGTGAATCCAGTTTGGACATACAAATCGATTCCCAACCCCCCCCCCCTCCAAACTCCGCGCGCACAGACACACTCCCCTACTGCAAAGATGGCTCGATCCCCCGGGGACAATTTGGCCACGTTCCCGTGACGTGCTAGTATAAATCGGGACTGTAGCGGGGGAGGCACACCTGGACTTGGGGGGGGGGGGGACACGAGAAAATAAAATGAAGTTTCAAGGTTCGAGAGAGGGAGGGAGGGGACTATATTTCTCTCACCCGGAAAATTCTCTCCGGGTAACGGATGAGAGAGGTGAGGAGGCGGCGGCAAGCGAGTAGGGGGCTCGAGCCAGGCCAGGGGCGCGCGGAGCAGCCGGATCCTGGGCGCGCGGATTCGGAAAGGAGGATCGGTGCTAAGTCCAGCGGGGTTCGCTCTCTTGGCGAGCGCCCGCTTCAGTCTGTGTCCCCCATCGAAATGAATGGGGATTTTTTTTTCAGCTTTTCACCGGAGCTCCTCTCAAAACCACTATCCGGGCATTTCCCTCAAATTAAGAAATCTCGAATTCTGAGAATGGAGAGGTAGCCATGACGCACAGAAAGAAACGATGGTTCTGCTGTGGACTTAAGGGACCTGTCCAATTATTTGGTTCAAGCGCCCCCCCCCCCGGGTTCAGACAGCATGCCACCAACAAATAACTAAAACAAAACGAATTAAGAAATGTATTTCCGGCAAGGGTTCGATAAACCATGTAAATCCAGGCCTAGGGGTCGCTGCTTGGTCGAATTTTACCCAAGCAGGGGGAGTCCTAGGAATGACTAGAAGGTGTCTGGCGGGACTGATGTGCGCAGAGGATTGTTTTATAACACCCATTTTGCTAAATTAAAAAATAAAATAAAATCCACGCGGTGATTCTGATCTTCTCCAGATGTTTTCCAGAGCGGCTGCTCCACCGCAGGGAGCCCTGCTTTGCCGATGACGGCGGAAGACGCCAGCCAAGATTGAGCTGGCAGTTGTGATAACCTGCTGCCGGCGTGCAGGGCTGGAGGTGGCAGTGATAAACCGCTGGGAAAGGGAGGGGTTTGTGAAGGCTTGCAAAGGCGGGTGGCGATGAGGTGGTGTCTAGCAGCGATGGCGAAAGGGACACCATCCCCAGCAGGGACTGGGATGGGAGAGGAAACGGAAGCGCGCCTGCCTTGCCATTCCCAATCCGCCACCCCCCCCCGCCCTATTTTCACGCCAAGCAACACGCGGGTGATTTGTGGGCTGAGCACTTCCAGGCGGGAACTAAGTCTGGCTCGCGAAAACCTAAAGCACCATCCAGCCTAATGGAAGTCAGTATTGGTTTCAGGAGCAGAGTTAAGCCCATGCGCCTTCTCCGCACTGCTAAAACCAATGGGAGCCAGAAACGCCTCTGGTATTGACTTTTCGCTTTTGGGCCTGGGGACCACGCGCGCGGTATTTTTTTCTAGATATATTTTCCTCCTGATTTTATATTATATTACTATTATTATTATTATTATCATCATCATCATCATCCCATGGAGGTGACGATTTTGCGAAATTCGCCCCACCCCTCCAAAAAAATCTCTGAGTCTAGTTAAGTCTAATTTATTTGTTAAAGAAAGGAACACACTCATTTGCAAAGTGTCCTTAGAATTCCAGTAATTTTTATATGGTGTGGGAGGCTAGGTGTACTTTTTACGTTTTTACATTCACCTTAGTACACCCACAACTTTTTTTTATTATAAACAAACGCAGAAACTAATTCTCTCTTTCCCCACCCCCACCCCGAAAATAAGGGTTTAAGTTTTATCAGCGGAAGCCTGATCCAATGAACGTTCAGGATCATCTCCTTCAACAAAAATCCTTCCAAAATTCAGTTTTTTAAAAATAAATTGAGTCTATTCAATAGGGGTGTGTGGTGCTTCTAAGGAAACGTCATTAGGAGTGGCATCTCTTTGGATCAGAATTCTTGTGTGGGATTTGTGGTTAGATTTAAATATCCCTTAAGGATGCTGTTGTTATCATCATCATCATCATCATCATCATCACAACAGGAAGGGATGCATAATGACTGATCCGCCAAAAGCATTCTTAGGTCTCCATCCCGCGCGTGTGTCTACGCAGAACAACAGGCAATTTACTAGCACTTGCCCGCACGTAAGTGTGGAGAAAAGGCTGTGGCCTTACTCTGCAAAAAAAGCGCTTCACCTTCCGCTCTTGCCAGCTGAGTGCCCAAGGAAGAAATAAGATACCTCGCCTCTCTGTCCCACCGGTCTCAGCGAGGCTTTCCAAGTGTGGGTCTATTGGGCAGGATCGTGCCCGAATCTGCTCGAAGAACCCGAGCGCTCCAACTTCACTGGGGCGGTGGATCGGGCCGGGTTTATCTTCCATTTTTTTAAAATGGCTCCCCGCCCTCCGTCCCCCCCCCCCGCCATTGCTGGAGATGGAGGAGGCAGATGGAGGGGGACGGTGGCTTCCTTTTGCGTCCGCGCCCGAGCTGAGCGGAGGGCGCTCCTCATCACGCTCGGATTTATGAGGCTTGTTAAAGGCGCATTATTACTTAACACTTTCTCTCTCTTTCCTACCCTCACCCAACCCCAAAAAAGGGGCTGGCCGCCCCACCCCCCGCACACTCACCCTTGCAGACAACACAAGGCGTGTGTCAAACAATCCCAGGCAGACATCTCCGCCGCTATCACCCACACCCGTTTTTAATTCCCCGCGCGGATGTCTTTCAAGGCAAACAAGGCCTTTTCTGCAAAACTTCAAGGGGTCCGATTTTTGCGCTCCAGACAACGCCCGCCTCGAGGAGCTCCAACCAAGCTTGGGGGGGGCGGTGTTGGGAGAAGTTTTTTCCAACAGAGGGACACAGCGCGGGGAGGTGGGCGCCTGCGGAGTTTCTACATTGGGAAATATTTTTATAACAGTAACAGGATTTTAATTCCCCCCCCCCTCCTCTGCCCACCCTGATCCTTTCTTGCCAAGCCTGAATAGCCTATAGTTCACAACCAGGAAATCCGAGAAAGGCAGAGAGAAATAAATGTGTGTATACACACACACACACACAAAACACTCTGTCTCCTCGACCCACCTTAATATTTCACAGAGAGTTTTTTTATATAGTTTTATCTATCTATCCATCTATCTCCTTGGCTAAAATGTATTCAAATTTGAGGTCACGATCCAGCTCGTTAGGGACTTTCCCACCATCCCTTGATTTTAGCAGGAGAGTTCAAAAAAACACATTTTCTCTTCATCTCACATTTAAATAAACATACTTTAGAAAAGGGTATCTAACTTTGCATGGGTGGCGAAGAAATAAATATTAAACCACAGACTGGGAATTCGAAAGGACTAGAGTTGAAACATAAGTTTACTATTATTATAAATTGCCTTTTTGTCCCAACGTGAATCGGTATTCTATTTCTAAGCGGTGATATTTCGCCCCATGCTCCAAAGTAAATAATAATTATTTTCACAGCGTAAAAGACGCACCAGAACTCCAGATATATCTATCTATTTTCATCTATCTAGATCCATCTATCCGTCCTCTCCAGCCAGCGATGTTTATAGATCCAGCCTTAATTAACCAAATGATTTCCATTTTGTCTCCCAGCAGACGATCCCGGCTCTTTTTCCGAGGCGACTTTGGAGATGCTCTCGCCGCTCCCGTCTCTCTCCCACCCCAACCAACCTGGGTTGTGTGTCTTTGGAGAGGTGGGGGAGAGGGAGGAGGGGAAGGAGACCCCCCCCCCCATTTGCTGTGCCAGCTGCAGTTGTCTTTATTTGTTCTGCCGCCTTGTTCCTGCGGGGCTGTATTATGCCTGTGTGTGTGTGTAATTATTAGTATTATTTTAATTAGGCTGCGTT
The DNA here is from genome assembly GCF_951804945.1 of Podarcis cretensis. NCBI lineage: Eukaryota > Metazoa > Chordata > Lepidosauria > Squamata > Lacertidae > Podarcis > Podarcis cretensis. The sequence continues at coordinate 11,680,396 of NC_137176.1, read as the reverse complement.
TGCTTGCGCGGGCGCGGGCGTCCCGGAGCAAGGCGGCGTAGATTCCTGCGGCACAGGTGTCGCTGCTGCAGCCGCAGCTCCGCCTAGCCCTAAGCCAAGGAAAGCTGTGTGCGCCGTCGCGCAACCTGCGCGCGGGCCGCTGCCGAGACTTTGCGCAACCGTCGCCTTGGGAAGAGCCGGCAGGAGGCGAGGAGGCGGCGGAGAGAAACCGAGAACAGCGGCGGAGACGGAGCAGGAAAAGGAACCACGTGGAGAAGCAGACGGGGGAGACTAGCTTCCGTGAGCACGCCAAGGAGGGAAAGCTCTCTTTTTCTTTCCCTTCCTTCCTTCCTTCCTTCCTTCCTTCCTTCCTTTCGCCTCGCCAGCTTTTTCTCCTTGTTTCCTCTATCGCCCCTGTTATGGAATGAGATTGTAAGCTCCTCGGGGCGGGCGTTTGCGAATTTTGTGTGCGTCTGCCTTCTTTATTTATTTGACCCCTACTCTTTAGCCGAAAGGGGTGGCTTACAATCGATTAAAGCAAGACCGTCTTACAAACTTAAAAACAACAACAAGCCACTCAATGGAGGAAGGGACAGGGAGGAAAGCGGAGGAGAACCAAACTCCGGTACCAGTTCTTTAAACAGTTTTTCTTACAGTGACCAACGGGGCAACTGCTCCCTAGGTGTACACCGATGGTTCTCTCCCTTTCTCTGTGGGTGTATATAGTTCTTTCTCTGGGTATAAAAATAAATGTTTTGGTGCCTTTGCTGAAAGTTCACTTGCTGTTCCACAAAGAGCTCATGGTTTATATTTTAGTATTTATTCATTTCATACAATTGAAACACCACTCGATTGTAAAAAAGAAAACTCCAAGCGGTTTACAATCTCGTGCAGACAACGAAATTGTCAGTGAAAACCATAACAGCAGCTCTTTAAGCATCTGAAAGATAAAATCAGCAGTAAACCAGAAACAGACTAAAGCACAAATCTGCATTCTACAGGTGGGAGGGGGAGAGAGGGCCTTTCTAAACAAAAATGTTTCTAGCTGGCACCAAAAAGAGTACAGTGAAACAATTAAATAATAGATTAGTATCCCACTCTTCCCTCCACCCAGGGGTGGCAGTTTAGGAGGGATGGTGAAGGGATATAGAAGGCCAATATTTCAAGTATACATTGTATATATTTATTTTTAAAACTTTATGGATCACTATTTGCCTTTCCAACCTGGTTTGCAAAAGTATGTGTGTGCCTGTGTGCCAAATATTTTATTTCACATTAAACACAGTAGAAGATGCTACTAAAAGCGTGACAAAGTAATATACAAATATCAAATGTTGACATTTACTCTTTATATTTATTGAATGCCATGGCGTGCAACTATAAGTAAAGAACATGTATCATATCTTGGGGCAGAGATGCTTCAGTAGCTCTTCAGCATGGCAGCTAAAAGGAACAAACAGCTTCAGAGGCAAAGCACTTTTGAATACGAGCTGCTGAGAAGCAGCTGATGGACCCATTGATGGGTCCTGAAAACATTCTGCTGACCACTAGTGGAAACAGGAGAAAACCCTCGAGCCCATCCAGTCTGACTTTATATTTTATGGCATTTGCAATAATGCCGCTACCATTTTCATGGAACCTCAAACTCTGCCACTTGATGCAAGCCAATGAAACCCTCTTTCAATAGTATTTTGCAGTCTTATTAATTTAGAACATATTTATCTACTCCCTGCAATGTAAAATATCCAGGCAGCATGCATGATAAAAAAGGCCATATACAGCACATTAAGAATGAATATGACATAAGCAGAAGCCAAAAACTTAAAACGACTGGCCATTAAACACTGAGTGGGCCTGCAAAGCAGCAACAAGGGAGGGACTTGAACAAGTTTGGATATTGAAATTCCATCATTTCTAAATTCTGATGGCTACTCTAGCATTGGACATACTTTTAAGGAAATTGTTAATTAGTCGTGCATATATAGGTAGGTTTTGTGCATGCTCACAACATCTGAACCCTCACAGTATTTCAAATTCTTTGTATCACGCTATCTGCATTCTCATATTTCATTGTCCTATTCCCCCACCACAATTTTGCAAATAAAGCACACATACATGAGAATGCCAGGTTTCTGTGTCTGTGAAACTATGCAACCCATGATGCAGTGTGTCTGCAAGTCCAACTTGCTTAATGCAAAACAACAACAACAACAACAAACTATTCTCTAAGGCCATTACTTAAAAGCGAGGAACTGAAAAAAGTTGAACTAGCATGCAACCAGAATATTCCGCATTTCAAGCTGACTGCCAGAATCTCTCACCTAAAACTCCCTGATCTTCAACATCATGGTCTGAGGCTGGAACTTAACCTACCTGAGGCTGACAGATCTTCAGCTGCAGAAGGGTATAGGGATGTGAAATTTCAGCCCTTCTGACCGACAGGAGCTACGAATCCTCTTGACCGAAATCCACCTTCCAGGTGTGGATGTAAGTATGGTTGCCTTCAGTCTCATCACATCTGACACATTTGTTTCTTCTTCTCCAACCAGGATATTTAGTCCAGATACTAGAACTTCAGCTTGAGCTCAATTATATTTCCTACTGTCTGCCGTGAAAAAAAAAAAAAAAAAAAAAGCAGAGCCATCACCTTGCCAACAAAGGTCCGTATAGTTAAAGCTATGGTTTCCCCAGTAGTGTTGTATGGAAGTGAGAGCTGGACCATAAAGAAGGCTGATCGCCGAAGAATTGATGCTTTTGAATTATAGTGCTGGAGGAGACTCTTGAGAGTCCCATGGACTGCAAGAAGAACAAACCTATCCATCATTCTGAAGGAAATCAGCCCTGAGTGCTCAGTGGAAGGACAGATCCTGAAGCTGAGGCTCCAATACTTTGGCTGCCTCATGAGAAGAGAAGACTCCCTGGAAAAGACCCTGATGTTGGGAAAGATGGAGGGCACAAGGAGAAGGGGACGACAGAGGACGAGATGGTTGGACAGTGTTCTCAAAGATACAAACATGAGTTTGACCAAACTACAGGAGGCAGTGGAAGACAGGATTGCCTGGCATGCTCTGGTCCATGGGGTCACGAAGAGTCGAACATGACTAAACGACTAAACAACAACTGTCTGCCAAAGAGCTGCTTGGAGTACTGGGGGTGGCGAGTAGGAAGTACGACGGTGGTGGGGATCCTGGGGAATCCGAGATGGAAGGTCCCACTCAGGAATGGCTCCATCCATGTCCACCAGAATGCAGTCTCCGTTCACCTATTTACTGCCTTATGTGCTCCACCAGCACAAAAATGTATCTCATCCTTGCTCCAGAACCCCTCAGCCACAGGATATGTTCCCACAGACAGTCACACCCAGTGATAACTTATCAGAGTCTGTGGCCAAAGTTGTTGAGTGGCTGGATAGCTCATTTGGCCTAACACATTGGAATGCCTTTTATTTATTTATTTCAGGCATCTCAGAGGCCCAAGTGCTCTGTTCTGTGGTTCATGACATGAAGGTCTTCAACTGGTCCATTCAATAGTGATCATTTTCAACAGGGATGCTGATTCCTTTGCTGCTGTAGAACGTTGCCAGTTTCCTCTTCTGCAGTGACACAGGGGCCCACGGGGCTTAGGGAGCATCACGGCACAAAGCTGGGGCCTGCTTCTAATTGTATATTCCGTCCTAGGTGCCCTTCTTTGTGGAAGACAAGTTACCAGTCTACTCAGATATCTGATAAGGAGATCCTGGTGTGGTAGGTAAAGGTAAAGGTAAAGGTACCCCTGCCCGTACGGGCCAGTCTTGACAGACTCTGGGGTTGTGCGCCCATCTCACTTAAGAGGCCAGGGGCCAGCGCTGTCCGGAGACACTTCCGGGTCACATGGCCAGCGTGACATCGCTGCTCTGGCGAGCCAGAGCCGCACACGGAAACGCCGTTTACCTTCCCGCTGGTAAGCGGTCCCTATTTATCTACTTGCACCCGGAGGTGCTTTCGAACTGCTAGGTTGGCAGGCGCTGGGACCGAGCAGCGGGAGCGCACCCCGCCGCAGGGATTCGAACCGCCGACCTTTCAATCGGCAAGTCCTAGGTGCTGAGGCTTTAACCCACAGCGCCACCTGCGTCCCCTGGTGTGGTAGGTAGAGAGATCTAAATGATGACACATTCTTCTTTTGTCACCCAACAGAGAGAGCTACGAATTGATGGGCAATTGTGATTCTCGTTGCATGGGTATCTTTTCAAAAGACTATGTTTTCCTGCCAGTTTCTGGGCTGTTTTACCGCATATAGCCACTCCTGGTCATGCTTGTCCAATGCCATACCACCACTGACCAGGTTTTCTGGCACTGTGCTCCATCTTAAGAAAAGATCCTTTAGTGCTATATGGCAACCAGGTTGCTATCATGCTTATTCCGGTTCTGTTCTGTGTTCTACTGGGTCTCAGTATTGCATTTAATTGCATGATACAGATTTTATGTTTCAAAATTGGTTTAAATTGCTTAATTGTTCACTGCCCAGGGAATCCAGATTATGAGGTGACTAACAGACATTACAGTACAGGCAAATGTGCCTAGAGGGTTTTATTGAAGCTGAACCTGGAAATGTTGCTGTTTGCATGCCCTTTCCAAACACAGACAATTGGATCTTTTTAAAAAAAAAATCAGAGATGACGGTCTTACAGTGTATGTGTTCTCAGAAGCCCCGCTGAGTCCAGTGCAGTTTCCTTCCAGGTATGTGTACCTTAACTGATTGAAATCAGTATATTAAGAATTTTAAACATGTAATAATGCAGCTGTGTGCTCGTGGTTTAATTAGCAAGTGCCAACAATTTGTTTGGGGGAACTATGGTTTAGAACCACACTTGTTTTTGTATGGGGACTAGTTTGGCATTCACAATAATAGGAAATGGGGGGAAAATTCATGATGGTCTTTTTGTCTCTAAAAATGTCCTTATATCAAACTTTTGGCTATGTTTCCATTCATAGGGTGAACTGTACTTGGAAGTATGTTCAATGAATTTACTTCCAAGTAAATGTGGATTAGATTATGACTATTAATTAGTTAAATTTTCTTTTCTTTTCAAACCTGTTAACAGTTAGAATTTTGTTTTTTTCATTATTAATGTTAATTCATTAGTAGCCATTTCTGGAAGAAACAATAATAAAATATCCCACTGACCTGTGGTTTTGTACATCAGATGGTACTGCAACTTTCCTTTTTCTCGAAACATCATCATCATTCAAATGATACTAGCCAGATATTTTTTATATGCACAAACGTACACACATTTATTAACGGAAAGACTTTTTCATCCATAGAACCAGTCCCTGCACCCTCTGTGATGTCATCACAAAGTCACATCTGATTGGTCACATAGGATAGTGGCACAATGCTATCTGCTATTTACATGATTCCCTGTTTGGTGAGATTACTGATATGCTTAATCCAAAAGCTGGAAAAAAGAAACAGCCAGAGAAAACACGGTGCTGAAGAAGCAACATCTGGGTGAAATACCTGTTCTAGGCAGGATTGGGGGAGGAAAAGGTGAATACCGTATTTTTTGCTCTATAAGACTCACTTTTTCCCTCCTAAAAAGTAAGGGGAAATGTGTGTGTGTCTTATGGAGCGAATGCAGGCTGCGCAGCTATCCCAGAAGCCAGAACAGCAAGAGGGATTGCTGCTTTCACTGTGTAGCGATCCCTCTTGCTGTTCTGGCTTCTGAGATTCAGAATATTTTTTCTTCTTGTTTTCCTCCTCCAAAAACTAGGTGCATCTTGTGGTCTGGTGCGTCTTATAGAGCGAAAAATACGGTATTCAATCTTAAGTATTTTTCATCACAGAAAACTTCCATCACAGCAAACCATACATTTCAATCTGAAAATAAGAGTAGATAAATTTGAGCAGCTAGTCTCACCTTGGGCCATACACTGCCTCTCAACCTAACCTACCTCTTAGGGTTATTGTGGGGATTAAATGGAGAGGGGGGGCTCCTTGTATAAAAGGTGGGATTTAAATGCAATAAAGAAATAAACCAATCCTCCACATGGCATAAATTAAGCTGGTAAAATGGCTGCTGCAACTCCAACACTATTTTAAAGGCTTGTTTCCCCTCTGCCAGGCTTAGGGTGGTTCAGCCAGCAGCACTGAATGGAGTTTGGGTCTCATGAAACATTATACCAGCTTAATTTACACTGGCTGGCTTTACACCAGCTACTTGTGTATAGGATAGCTCCCATAGTCTACTTCTGCAGAATCCATAGGGGACCCCTGACCATTAGGTCCAGTCATGACCGACTCTGGTTGCAGTTCTCATCTCGCTTTATTGGCCGAGGGAGCCGGCGTACAACTTCCGGGTCATGTGGCCAGCATGACTAGGCCGCTTCTGGCGAATCAGAGCAGCGTACAGAAACGTCGTTTACCTTCCCACTGGAGCGGTACCTATTTATGTACTTGCACTTTGACGTGCTTTCAAACTGCTAGGTTGGCAGGAGCAGGGACGGAGCAATGGGAGCTCACCCTGTCACGGGGATTTGAACCGCCAACCTTCTGATCGGCAAGTCCTAGGCTCTGTGGTCTAACCCACAGCACTACCCGTGTCCCGAATCCATATGTTCCATCAAATGCATTTTGAAACAGCCAAGCAAGGGAGTGTATAACTAACCCCTTTAAAATGACCCTATTCTCTCTTTTTTATCACAACATAAGTTGCTAGTCCTGTATCCATCTATTCCAGTATTCTCCAGAGAAATCTGAAACAACAGGTCCACTGATAGACTGTCATCTGTTTTTTAGGCTACAGTACTATTATTGTCTTATCTTCATGGTTTCAGAAGGGTGGTAAATTGGGAGGTTGAGAGAATAGTGGGCTTGCTGTTGAAGAACACATAGTCCAAGAATTAGTTCATGGTCCAAACTGCCGCACTAAAGCACCAATTCCCCAATGAGATTAGGATATGTTTGACTTGCTCTGACTTGTGCTATCAATTTCAGTACATAATTTTATCTGTGGTTTTTTTTAATGAATAAATTTTTAGTCAAGTTTCTACAGAACATTCAAGGCAGTAAGCAATAGAAAATAAACACCTGATCTTAATAGACATAAAAGAGAGAGGAGGCTTTTCTCTACACGACCTAAAACTTTACTACGAGGCAGCCTGTTTCACCTGGCTAAAAGATTGGTGCACATTGTAGGATCCGGACCTCCTGGACCTGGAAGGTTTTGACAACCGTTGGGGATGGCATGCCTATCTGATATATGGAAAAGCGAAAATTCACAAAACTTTTACCAACCATATAATAAGAAAGTCACTCTTTGCTGTATGGGAAAAATATAAAGACTTGTTGGGGCCTAAAGTCCCGTAGTGGACCTCTCCAATAGAAGCCATAGCAGTAAAATGGAAAAATACCCAGGAAAGCTGGCTAACATACAAAATACTTCTAAAAAATGAAGACAACCAACTAAAATTAAAAAAAAAACTTTGTGGAAATAAGAGAACACACTTCAGACTGGTTCCACTACCATCAGTTATTTGAAAAATTTAAATCTGACAAAAAAAAGGGGTTCTCAACAGAAATTTCCCAATTCAAATCTGATCTTGTAAATTCTGAAAGAAAAAATCTTTCCAAAACTTATCGACTCCTCCTTGACTGGACAGTCAAGGAGAAGGAGGTAACAGTGGCAATGGTGAAGTGGTCCCAGGATTTTGGCCATTGAATAACCATGGGAAAACTTGTGGAAGATCAATTGGAAATTTACAAATTGTTACACGATTAGAGAGAACTTTCAAAAAATGCAACACTGATGGTACCTAACACTATGGAAACTTTCGAATATGTATAAAAATGTGTCAAGTAATTGTTGGAGATGCGGAGACTCAGGAACTTTCTATCATATGTGGTGGATATGTAGGAAAGTACAGGTATTCTGGGAGAGCATCCATGCAGAACTGCAAAAAATGCTAAAGAGCTCTTTCACTAAAAAACCAGAGGCCTACCTCCTGGGAATAACAGATTTGGATATTCTGCAAAAGAGGAAGGGTATCTTTTTATATGTGACGGCGGCAGCATGAGTTCTGATTGCGGCAAAATGGAAGATAATGAAATCCCCTCTATACAAGTTTGGATCCAAAAGCTGACAGAATATGCCAAATTAGATGGTCTATCAGAAAAAATAAAGAATAAATCAAAACAGGAATTTGTTTCAAAATGGGAGGTTTTCAAAGAATATTTGAAAAATATAGTTGTTTAAATTCTGTTGTAGCATTCTAGGAACTTCAGTAATAGTTGCAAGGTAGATATAAGAAATTAGATATATTAAGAAAAAGTTTAATTATGATAAAAGTGTGTTTTGGCAATAAGTAATATGAAATTGAAATATGGAATAGACAGGAGGTTGGGTCTTTAGTGTTAAGACCAATATATGTTTTAAAAATCACAGTAGGCTTAGTATAACTCTTGCGATGTGTGGAGGCTATAAAATGAAAAACCGCAGAATGGTCTTAATATTCACAGAACCCAAAACCGAGATGGAGGGAAGTCAATCGTTTTCCGTTGTCATTTAATGTCTGTTTTTTGGTTGGTGTAGGTGTATTGCTTTGGGTGATGTTTGTCTTTTTTATGGTATGTGTGGGTTATCTTTTATGTTTATTCTTCTTTTTTGTTGTTGTTTGATTATAGAAAATGAATAAAAATTAATTTTTTAAAAAAATATATAAAAAATATATGTTTTATTGTTTGTTAAGAAAATTATGTGTCTATGGTTATTACTGTGTGTAATTTGGTATTTGTGTTTTTTCTTTTTTATTGCTGTATCAATAAAAAAATTATGAAAAAATAATAATAAAATCATCCTTAAAAAAGAAAAAAGAAAGAAAATAAACACCAGTGGTGCAGCCCAAATGGCTGTTCTCCTGAGTGAGTCTCATTGATGTCATGGGAGCTTATCAGCACAAACCACTGGGGTTTATGGTGGAGAATCGCCTGGTGGATCGCTCCATAAGATTTTAATGTCTAGTGATTCTGTTCCTCAAAATGGTAGCCTTAACTGCATGCCACAGAAAGCCTCTCTTTCTCCCTAGCTGGGCTCCAACTTTTAATTGCCATAATCAGTAGATTAATAAACTAAAGCTTTAGCTGATCAATCACTGGGGGAGGGGGAGATTTTAATTGGTGAAGCTGAATGAAGGGTTAACTTGTTTATTGGTTTTTTGAAACTATTTTAAGGAATCTTGACGTGACTGAAGAAGAAGTAGTGTAGTGATTTTCCCCCCAATTCCTTTAAAAAAAAAATATTTATTAAAGTTTTAAAGGTTACAAAAAGAAAAAGAAAAAGAAGAAACACCAAGTTAAACACAAACTTAACAACACATCACAATAAGAAAAAGGAAAAGAAAAAAAGAAAAAAAGAATAATTATAAAACACAGAAAAATAGAAACAACGAACCTTCCCATAACTTATCTTTCATTTGCTTGTTTCCTTGACCTCCTCACACCTCCCTTTTTTGTATTCTAGTTCGGTTAGCTATTTCAGCAAATCCTTTCCATCCTTCTCAATTTTTATCCAATAATTTATCTTAATATAAAGTAACTTTACCTTTCATCCATTAACAATCTATTTTTACTTAGTCCTTTATAATATTTCTGCTAAAGCCACATAACTTCATTCCAGCCTCCTTCTAACATTCCTTAATTTTACAATGTTTCTGTAAATAAACTTTAAATTTCTTCCAATCTTCTTCCACCGACTCTTCTCCCTGGTCTCAGATTCTGCCAGTCATTTCCACCAGTTCCATGTAGTCCATCACCTTCATCTGCCATTCTTCCCGGGTGGGTAGATCTTGTGTCTTCCAGTACTTTGCAATAAGTATTATTGCTGCTGTTGTAGCATACATAAAGAAAGTTCTATCCTTCTTTGGCACCAATTGGCCGACCATGCCCAGGAGAAAGGCCTCTGGTTTCTTCAGAAAAGTATACTTAAATACCTTTTTCATTTCATTATAAATCATTTCCCAGAAAGTCTTAATCCTTGGGCATGTCCACCAAAGGTGAAAGAATGTACCTTCAGTCTCTTTACATTTCCAACATTTATTATCGGGCAAATGAAAAATTTTTGCAAGCTTGACTGGTGTCATGTACCACCTGTATATCATTTTCATTATATTCTCTCTTAAGGCATTGCATGCCGTGAACTTCATACCTGTGGTCCATAACTGTTCCCAGTCAGCCATCATAATATTATGTCCAATTCCCCCCCAATTCCTTCTTCCTCTTGGAGTCCTCCATGTGCCCATGAAAAACGGCTCCAGAGGGTTGAGAGACCATCCAAAAACAGTTCATTCTTTGAATGGAAATAACCCTTTGTACATATGCAACCTTGATTGGATACAATCTATAACCACAAAAGGATTATTTTAGGAGACTGCTTTATCAATACATTTGCTTAACTAATGGGATTGCGTGACACACACACACAAATGGATGGAACTGAAACCACTATTGAGCTCAATGTAGATATCTAGGCATCTTTTTTCTTTTTTTTTTTAAATGAAACAATTGAGGTTTCCTTCCCAATCCATTGGTTCCAGTTCAGAAACAAGATCAGGTACGGTAAATTGAGGCTTCCAAATTCGGATCAGGAGAATTTCAGTAGCATATCTAATTTTGGTCGCAGTGTGTTGTTGTAATAACAAGCACAAAGGAACTATGAAAAATGGCCACTCTTCTTAACAACCAGGGGGTGGGGGTGGGCAGGTATAGTTGGGAACTTTGTTCAGTATCTCAAAAAAAGGACACCTACCGAGGTTTTCTTAAGATGCACATTTCTAAAAATGTAATCAATCAATTAATCAGTTAAAGCTAGATGACTACTCATCTAAAAAAAAAAAGCCCTGTGGCTATTTTGTAGACCTCATTTTAAGTAACAACATAATTTTCATTCTGTGTCTAAAATTATTTCTGCTATGTTTGGAACATTTTAAAAATATTTTTGCTTGGCTTTAAAAATAAAATAAAAATGTATCTGCTTGCTTTCTCTCTGGGCCAGAGGCAGACAATTGCTATACCAGCTGAGCTAGGGTTGTTGTTTTTTTGTAATATTTCTTTTGCTCCACCATTCTGATTGGGCTTCCTAATGCACTTTTTAAAATTAGTTTGCATTGCCATGGCGGCCATCACAGATCAATGCTATCCTGGAGCAATGTGACATAAATTCCTGCAGTACAGGTGTAGCTCCTAGCAAGCTGCCAAACACTAGGGGACTCGTGTCTTACACATGGAAGGGGCGAATGCCATTCAGCCAAACTGTCACTTTGAAACAGCCGAGAGGAAGGAGATCAAAGCCCAGAGCTGGAACTTCTCCTCTCCAGATTAAAGTCTTTATGGTTTGAACTCCTAATGCTATTAAAGGGAACCAGGACATAGAGCACAGCACAGGCTACAAAGTTCTTCTAATTTCACTCAAGTCCTGCTGCATTTTGGCCAGTGTAAGCCTTCCAAGCATTTTAAGATGTGCCATTTCCTCTGAGGCCTAGCTGGCTACTCCCTGGAAATTACGCAGAACTAATACCTTCAGAGATACATTTCTGTTTGCGCGCATATTTATATAACTTATCGCCTCTGGAGAGATAATTTTGATTCCCTCCTAGGTTCCACAAAGTCTTTTAATAGAACTCCAAGCAATAAAACCTGAAATTCTAGTATCTCCAGACATGAAAAGTCTCTTTATGTTGCGTTTGGTGTCTCTCCTTTCTTGCAGTGACCTCTGCACGATGGTGTATAAATCTATTATTCCAGTCACTGGGGAATTCTTTTAAAGCTTTCTTTCTCTCTCTTTCTCTCTCTCTCTCTTTTTTGTCAGGAATAAGAGATCGTTCATCTTTAACTAGGCCACATAGAAATTATGATTCCACTGCAGTGTATATTTAATTAGAGTAATCTCACTTGAATTTAATTACCTAATGAATTATTTGTTTAAAAGGTAAAAAGGCTTGTTTGCCAAGTACAGTGCAACACGCTGATAAGAACTTCTATCGTAGGAATGTTATTGTTCAAAAAAATATCATTTTATGGTTTTATATATTTTTTAACTCTTTGGTTATCTTAGGCTGCAATCCTATACCCACCTCTCTGGGCCTAAGCACCCATTAAATTTAATGGGCCTTCCTTCTGAGTAGACATAGGTGGAACTGCACTAACTATATACAAACATATAAGATCCACAGTCATTTAGAGCTAAATTCCTTCCCCCTTTCCTTTTTCTGTACTTGAGCCGTAGCCAATAGAAACACATGCATGCTATCTCCCTACCTCTGTTTTTTTTAAAAAAGAAAGCAACATGGTGGAAATTGGGTTCTCTTGGAATTAAGACTCTTTGTAAAGGTAAAATGGTAAAAGTAAAGACCCCTGGACACTTAAGTCCAGTCAAAGGTGACTATGGGGTTGTGGCGCTCATCTGGCTTTCAGACTGAGGGAGCCAGCATTTGTCCACAGACAGCTTTCTGGGTCATCTGGTCAGCATGACTAAACCACTTCTGGCGCAACGGAACACCGTGATGGAAACCAGATCACATGGAAATGCCGTTTACCTTTCCACCGCAGCAGTACCTATTTATCTACTTGCACTGGTGTGCTTTCGAACTGCTAGGTTGGCAGGAGCTGGGACAGAGCAATGGGAGCTCACACCGTCGCAGGGATTTGAACCGCCAACGTTCTGATCGGCAAGCCCAAGAGGCTCAGTGGTTTAGACCACAGCGCCACCCGTGTCCCCCCTTTTTTTTACTCTGTAAAACTTGTATGTTACAGAATGGCCACACCATGCCTTTAAAGCACTCTGATTTCACTTCAACAGTCATCGCTTCATCCCTTGGAACTGTACAGTGGTACCTCAGGTTAAGTACTTAATTCGTTCCGGAGGTCTGTACTTAACCTGAAACTGTTCTTAACCTGAAGCACCACTTTAGCTAATGGGGCCTCCTGCTGCCACCGTGCCGCCGGAGCACAATTTCTGTTCTCATCCTGAAGCAAAGTTCTTAACCTGAGGCACTATTTTTGGGTTAGCGGACTCTGTTATCTGAAGCGTATGTAACCTGAAGCGTATGTAACCCGAGGTACCACTGTAGTTTGTTAAGAGTGTTGAGAGCTGTTAGGAGACCCCCATTCTTCTCACAGAACTACAATTCCCACAAAGAGGGATTGATAGTTGAACTATACTGAAACTTGTAGCTCCACAAGGAGGTTGGCTACAGGTTTTCTAACAACTCTCGGTACCTTTAACAAACTGCTATTCCCAGGATTCTCTGGGGGAAGCAAAGACTGGTAATGTGGTAACATAGTGCTTTAAATGGAAAGTGTGGACGTGGCCTATGCCAACTTTGAAGGTGTTGAACTGCAACCCCAACCATTGGCTAAGCTGGTTTGGGCTGTTGGAACTTGGGAATGTGAAACCTTTATTGAAGAGGATGTGCCTGGATGTGGGAAATCAGAAGAGGGCTGGCTTCAAATTTGGGATCATGGCCAATGCACTGTGGTGTACACATGCTCATTTGTGCATAACAAGGGAAGAGCAGAAAAGCACCAGGCCTTTTGAGTGTGTGGCTGGAACACACAAAGAGAGATTCCTCTCTGAATGTTGTCATTAAACCCTGTTGCAGATTGAATGGACAGGCCTTCTAGAACCTGCTTCACAATCTAGTTAAGGCGGGTTTAAGCCAAATACGCAACTGAGCGTCCTTTCGGCTTTAGCTCAGCCGCTTCATCAGTTCTGAATCTACTTGTACTTGTCCTCCGCTCTTCCTCAGTAGCACGTTGGACACTTTCCGACCTGAGGGGCTCAGTAGTGATGTAGGGAAGTGAAAGCTGGACCATAAAGAAGGCTGATCGCCGAAGAATTGATGCTTTTGAATTATGGTCTGGAGGAGACTCTTGAGAGTCCCATGGACTGCAAGAAGATCAAACCTATCTATTCTTAAGGAAATCAGCCCTTTGTCCTCACTGGAAGGACAGATCCTGAAGCTGAGGCTCCAATACTTTGGCCACCTCATGAGAAGAGAAGACTCCCTGGAAAAGACCCTGATGTTAGGAAAGATGGAGGGCACAAGGAGAAGGGGACGACAGAGGACGAGATGGTTGGACAGTGTTCGTGAAGCTACCAGCATGAGTTTGGTCAAACTGCGAGAGGCAGTGGAAGACAGGTGTGTCTGGCGTGCTCTGATCCATGGGGTCACGAAGAGTCGGACACGACTAAACGACTAAACAACAAAGCCAAATACACATAAAACTGATTGGACATACAGTGGACGCTCAGGTTGCGAATGTGATCCATGCGGGAAGCACGTTCACAACCCGCAGCGTCCACAAACTGCAGCGGCACGTCTGCACACACGAGGGTTGCGATTTGGCGCTTCTGCGCATGCGCGACTGCCGAAACCCGGAAGTAACCTGTTCTGGTACTTCTGGGTTTCGGCGGTCCGTAACCCAAAAAAACACAACCTGAAGCGTCTGTAACCCGAGGTATGACTGTATTTTCCAAATGAACATGTTAGGGTGTCAGTCGGTCTCTTTGTAAGCTTCTTTCTCGGGAAACTGGTCTCAAGCCAAGGTCTTGTGTTTCGTTGGGTTGTCCCACATTACACTGTTAACCATGCTTTATAGAGTGGCAGTGCTAGCCATGAGTCAGTCTTTCTCGCTTACTTTGAAGGCCATAGCAGTAAAAAACAAAAGATGACCAGCACCTGACCTTGACCCTTTGTAACACTCTGCCCAGTACTGCTCCTTTTATCTCCAAGACACAAAGCGAATGGTTCTCTGGGCTGCCGTGTTTCCAAGGGACACTTGCAATGGGGCTATTGTGGGTGCAATCCACATCTACTGAAATCAATGGGGACTTTTGCTATTAACTTGGGAGACATGTGCATTTCATTCTCACTGGCCCTTGACAACTGGGTAGTTCTGCTTGACATAAGCAACACCTGCTGCTTTGTAGTGGATGTATGTATTTTATGTATTTATTTATTGCTTTCTTCCTTAGATCACTTGATAGGGTTCATCTGTCTTCTGAGACTGGGCATAAACCAAGCAAGGAGGACACTTGGCTGGGGTGGGGTGGGGGAGGCTCTTCGAGGGAGATGCAGTAGAAGGGAAAGAGTAAAACACCCCTTCCAGCCATTTAAACCTACTGTACTAATACTCTCCCCAAATACTTTAGCCCAGTGGTCAGCAAACCTTTTCAGCAGGGGGCCGGTCCACTGTCCCTCAAACCTTGTGGTGGACCGGACTATATACCGTATTTTTTGCTCTATGACTCACTTTTTCCCTCCTAAAAAGTAAGGGGAAATGTGTGTGCGTCTTATGGAGTGAATGCAGGCTGTGCAGCTATCCCAGAAGCCAGAACAGCAAGAGGGATTGCTGCTTTCACTGCGCAGCGATCCCTCTTGCTGTTCTGGCTTCTGGGATTCAGAATATATTTTTTTCTTGTTTTCCTCCTCTAAAATCTAGGTGAGTCTTGTGGTCTGGTGCATCTTATAGAGCGAAAAATACGGTATATATTTTTTTGGAGGGGGAATTAATGAATTCCTATGCCCCACAAATAACCCAGAGATGCATTTTAAATAAAAGCACACATTCCACTCATGTGAAAACACCAGGCAGGCCCCTCAAATAACCCAGAGATGCATTTTAAATAAAAGGACACATTCTACTCATGTAAAAACACGCTGATTTCTGGACCGTCTGCGGGCTGGATTGAGAAGGCGATTGGGCCGGATCCGGCCCCCAGGCCTTAGTTTGCCTACCCATGTTTTAGCCAATACAGGTTTGGGAAGCTGTGTTGACCAGGACAATTTGTTCTTAGGTGCAACATACTTTAGGGTAAAGTATGACTGGGATTGCTCAGTTGGTACAGTGTGAGACTCTTTATCTCTGATCCCTATATGGGGCAAAAGAGCCCCACATCACATTGCAGGGGGTTGGACTAGATAACCCTTGGGGTCCCTTCAAAACTCTGATTCTAGGAGTACCACTTAATAATACCATCCCTTCCTATCATGAACAGCAAGGGTGTGAAGAGAAGGTTTCTCAGTGGCTACCACCCATGGATGGATTCCTTCCCACTGCAGACTCAGCCGACCAAGGTGCTACAAGACCGACCTTTGCAAAGCATGCAGTTCAGAAATTTAATCCAGTTCACATTTGGAGGCAAACGTGCCAAATTAGCACTTTCCAAAATAGCCCAAGAACCAAACCAGCTTCGAAATTCACATGCCTCTGAATTTTGCAATTCTAGTTCTACTGCAAGTAAGAGGGGAAAAAATGCAAATACTAGGCTAAACTGTGCATATAAATGCATATAGTAGTGAATGAAACATACCAAAATCAGGGAACTTTCTTTTTGAAAAATATGCAAGTCAGGCAAAGCTGCCTACAAAAAGACACGTGAAACGTTCACACTAAAATGTTCATACATTTTCATGAGACTATTTTTTTTTTAAAAAAAACCCACAAACTGATATGGAAATGTGGGAACTGAGCATAAGGTTGGAAGAAACTAGAGGGAAACCAGAGCTGATGTATTTCCTCATCCCAAACCACAACTTTGTTTAAACTAATACGAATGCCTTCCCTTCAGGGGACTGTGGGAGCAGTTGTCTTGTGAAGCAGGATTCTTAACTAAGAAACCCTCCGTGCATCTATCATTCCCAGGATTTTTTGAAGAGAAGTTTTGGCAGTTCAACTGGGTGGTTTTTTTTTGGAGGAGGGCATTTGTAGTGTAGGTATGTCATCCTTTTTATTTGTCTTTCTCTTATTCTTTCGCTGCTTCACTCCCTCTCTTCTCCCCAATTTTCTCTCTTTCTCTTATAAGAAGTAGAATAAACAAAAAGGATAGTTGCACTGCTATGTTGATTGCAAACCACCGGTAGAACATCTATGGTCCATTGTGACTCACATGGTGTTTTTGCCCCATCAAGTCTGCTGTCCTTCACAATTAACTTGGCCCATATTTTTGTAGGATTCCCCAGTTTCCCTTAGTTAGTTTTGTAAAATGTATACATTACTTGAGCACCAACACTTTGAATTGTGCTCGGAAACGTACCGGGAGCCAATGTAGGTCTTTCAGGACTGGTGTTATATGGTCTCGGCAGCTGCTCCCAGGCTCCAGTCTAGCTGCCGCATTCTGGATTAGTTGTAGTTTCCAAGTCACTGTCAGGAGTGCATGCAGGAGCCGGGCCCTGTGACCAGTACGGCTTCGCAGGACTGGGGCCTTCCTAAGGACTGCGGGTGCACCGGGCGCAACATCGGGGGGTTAGGGTTAGGGGGCGCAAATCCATGGGTTAGGGCGTGCAAATTACTTGCCTTGCCCCGGGTGCTGACAACCCACGCTACGCCACTGGTGACAGTCACCTTCAAGCCCCACATAAAGTGTATTACAGTAGTCCAATCAGGAGATAACTAGAGTATGCACCACTCTGGTGAGACAGTCTGTCAGCAATCGTGCTGCAGCATTCTGCACTAACTACAGCCTCAAGTGCGAGGGGAGCCCCACATAAGAGTGCGTTGCAGCAACCCAGCCTTAAAGTAACAAACACTGTGGCAAGTTTGCTTCCTAATCCTCTTCAGTCAAATATGAAGCAGCTTGCCTGGGACTTAATTACATCACAGTGCAGCTGTGCTCCCCTCACATCACCACCACTACTAAAGCTGTTGTAGTTTAAACCAAATGAGCCCTTTCAAATCATAAAGTTAATGTTTCACCATGTGGGGTGTTTTAGTAATTTGCTAGGCAGAGGAGAGGAAATGAGTGATACGAGATGTGTGCTGTTTAAGACATGGGCCTGTTCCAATGTGGCCCGTTTCCTCCACAGACCATGGAGAAATAGAGATGGAAAAAATTACGTCAGAATGGAAAAGCCAAGTGGAGTTTGCTGGAAAGACCTAGCAGTGAAAGAAGGGAGAATCGAGTTTCCTGTTATAAAGACATCGTTTCTGTTATTAAGTCACAAAAAATGGGAATCATATTTAAACATGCCATTTTCATGTTCCAGTGCAGGCCTGAACAACTTTTGATCCACCAAGCCAAGCAAAGTCTGTCAGCCATGTTTTTTCCTTGTTGTATGAGGGTCTGTTCTGTGCCTGAAAAGCCATTTAGTTTTGCAGTCCCAAAAGGAAGCTTACTTTCCCCTATGTAATGTCTTTGAGAATCCTGTCATGACGGTGAAGATGTTGATGTTTGTTGTTAAGTTCACTGAATTCCTCAGGACTACTACTCATAGTTAATGGGATGCAGGTGGTGCTGTGGGTTAAACCACAGAGCCTAGGACTTGCCAATCAGAAGGTCTGTGGTTCGAATCCCCGCGACAGGGTGAGCTCCCGTTGTTAAGTCCCTGCTCCTGCCAACCTAGCAGTTGGAAAGCACGTCAAAGTGAAAGTAGATAAATAGGTACCACTCCGGTTGGAAGGTAAAACGGTGTTTCCATGCGCTGATCTGGTTTGCCAGAAGCGGCTTAGTCATGCTGGCCACATGACCCGGAAGCTGTACGCCAGCTGCCTCGGCCTATAGAGCGAGATGAGCGCCGCAACCCCAGAGTCGGCCACGACTGGACCTAATGGTCAGGGGTCCCTTTACCTTTACCTTTACTACGCATAGTTGCTGGTAAGGTCCCTTCAGCTTGCAGAAAGCCAGAAGTTATCCAGGCCAAACCCTTGGATATTGTCTCACAGAAGGGGGAAAAACAAAAAAACAAAACTGGAATATTTTTCTTTAGGTCTTCTGATTTCCTCAGAGCATATTGCTACCTCAAGATTGTATTTTTAACATGAACCACTGATGATAATGCAATTTCCCCGACATGATATAGTGTTATTTATTAAGGACAATCTAGGAGTTCACCTTGTTTTGAATTGGTTGCTCGGGCTTTACTCCTAACCCCACTTGCTTGGGAATAATACGCCTTAAATTCAATAGGAACTGATGTAGTTGATTTGGTGTGAGAATTTCTCCTGTGAGGTAGAAAGTCTCATTTCTAACCAGTGGCGTAGCGTGGGGGTGCAGGGGGGGGCGGCCGCACCGGGCGCAACATCGGGAGGGGCGCGCTCGCCGCCTCCGGAGTCCCTGAAGAGCCTCGGGCACAGGCTGTAGCAGAGCCCCATGTCTCGCGGAACCGACGAGCTGTGCGCGCGTCCGGGCTGAAGGCGTCTGGCAGGCAGCGGCTCTCAGCGCTCGCCGCGGTCCCTGCGCATCAGGGCCGCGGAGGGCACGCCAGGCAGCCCCTCCTCACAGCCCCGCCGCTGCTGCTGCAGTTGCTGGGCCATGTTGAATTTTCCTCGCCTCTCTGCCCTCCCCCTCCTCCAGGCAAGCGGCGTCGTTTGGGCGGCAGCACCAGCGGCAACTCGCCTCAGATCACCTGACACGGACCCGCCGCCGTCGCTACCTTACCATAAATACCCCAGCCCAGGCAGCAGCAAGAAGAAGCTGGCAGCGGCGGCAGGTTAGGGGTTAGGGGCGCAAATTACTTGCCTTGCCCCGGGTTAGGGGGCGCAAATTACTTGCCTTGCCCCGGGTGCTGACAACCCACGCTACGCCGCTGATTCTAACTCCAAGGTTTCCAGAAGGACAAAATATTTTTTAAGTAAAAATTGGCTAAAGGAAGGGTGAAGGAGATCCAAAAACAGCCCAGTGGGTGGGTAGATGGAATGGAAGAGGTTGCTTTACATTGGGTCAGACCCAGGGCCAAACAGGGGTGGAGCAGGAGGGCGTTTGGCCCAGTGACTCAAGCAAAAGGGGCCCCTTTTGGTTTAAAAATATATAAGTTCTGCAACTTTTTAAATAGCGCATCAGATCAGTTGTAAGACACTCTTTCAACTTGGAGCTGCGAATGTAAGCAAATAAGAGATGTGATTTGGTAAAAGACAAAGCCTTTTTTGTTAACTGCTACAGATTTTATCGCCTGCTTAACATCAGCTGTGATATTGCATGAAAGCAAGATTTAACCCTCAAGATTTGCACGGAAAAAGCATTTGTTAAATAAAAAATATTCAAATTATGCTCCACTCATCTTTTGTGTGTGTGCGCGCGCGCCTGATTTTATTATCATGTTACATCGTTTTTCCATGGCTGCATTTATTATGGTTTGGGGTTTCAAAAGTCCAAGGTTTGGGGTTTCAAAAGTGGCTTAGCCATGCCCAGGCACCTGAGAGGCCCTGGTCACACCCACTGGTTCATCTGCTTCAATATTATCGCCACTGACTGGCTGTGGATAGCCAGGGTTTCCAACAGAGAATCTTTCCCAGCCCTAATTGGAAATACTGGGGACCGAACCTGCGACCTTCAGCATGCAAAGCAGATGTTCTACCACTGAGCTACAGAGAGAGGGGGGCTGGCCTGGAGTTTCCTGAACTCCACACTACATTCTTTTCAGGTCCTGTATTACGAGTAATACAACTGAGGGGTCATCCACTCTTTTGTTTGTGCCATGATTTCTAGGCACAGGTCTGTATTTTGTAATAATAATAATAATAATAATAATAATAATAATAATAATAATTTTTATTTATACCCCGCCCTCCCCAGCCAAGGCTGGGCTCAGGGTGGCTAACAAGCAATAATAAAAACAAGTTGAATGAATACAACTTAAAAACAAGATTAAAATACAACATTAAAATATTGAAACATTAGAATATTAAAATGCAGCCTCATCACAGGAGAAGAAAGGAAAAAGAAAGGGGAGGGGGAATCAAATTGGCTCCGAGCCAAAGGCCTGGCGGAACAATTCTGTCTTACAGGCCCTGCGGAAAGAAATCAGATCCTGCAGGGCCCTGGTCTCATGAGGCAGAGCGTTCCACCAGGCTGGGGCCAGAGTTGAAAAGGCTCTGGCTCTGGTTGAAGCTAATCTAACTTCCTTAGGCCCCAGGACCTCTAGGGTGTTGCTATTTATGGACCTTGAGGCTCTCCTTGGGGCATACCGGGAGAGGCGGTCCCGTAGGTATGAGGGTCCTAGACTGTGAAGAGCTTTAAAGGTGAAAACCAGCACCTTAAACCTGACCCTGTACTCCACCGGGAGCCAGTGCAGCTGGAAAAGCACTGGGTGAATATGCTCCCATGGCAGAGACCCCGTGAGGAGCCTCGCTGCAGCATTCTGCACCCGCTGGAGTTTCTGGGACAGCTTCAAGGGCAGCCCCGCATAGAGCGAATTACAGTAGTCAAGCCTGGAGGTGACCGTCGCATGGATCACTGTGGCCAGGTCGGGGTATGGGTAGGGTGGGTCCAAACGGAATTTCACTTCCCCTTTTTGGTCCCACTGTTTCCCCCAGGAAAACCCACTGTTTACCACTGAATCAGAACAAACAGCTATTGGACTTTCATCAGATTCATATATGTTCCAATTCAGTGGGTTCCCCCGGGGAAAGTGGTGGGGGAAAAAGGAAAGGCACTCAGACCCGTGCCTACAAATCATGGATCTGCTCCTAGAAATCTAGGCACAAATGGAAGTGCGCAGGAGCTGGACATTGAGAAGACAGTGGTGTACTCCATACAGAACTCAGAAAATATCTTGTCTTGATGAAAACTGGTGGCAGCCATTCTGGATAAATTTTTGCGACTCACAGATATACCATATGTACTGATGTCTCTAGAGCGAATGGGTGCAGATATTGCAGCTAAGATCTTGGCTCAGGAATTGACCTGTTGGATGCAGAAGTTTGAGCTCTATATAGGTCTGACCATGCCTAAGGAAAAAGAAATTGGGAAAAAGAAACTTTTATTTTACCTTATTGGGGAGCAAAGTAGAAAGCTGTGAACTAGCCTGAAGCTCAGCACCGGTTCTCAGCACTCTCTGCTCTTCTGGCAGTTTTATAGGCCTACTGTTATCCAAAATGCAACGAGAGATAAATTCTTTGAAAGAAATCAGCAGGAAAGAGAAGGATTAGATAGCTATGTGACACTGCTGTGAACTTTAGTGAGCACGTGTACATTTGGAGAGCTAGAAGATTCTGTGATCAGGGACAAAATTGTGAATGGCAAACTAGATCCCCAGCTGCATGGACACCTGCTTTGAGAGAGTGATCTTACCTTGGGCAAAATGCCTGGATATAGCTTGGGCTGCAGAGGCCTTCAAAACCAGGCAAAAATGTCTAGAAGTTCAGGGAACACTCCTTGCTGCACATGTAGTCAGAAAAAAGCAAGCCCAATCAGGCCAATGGACTAGATGGTCCAGTTGTATAAGGGGATCGGGACATGGAGTCAACCAAGGCATTGCATGATGTCCCATTCAAAACCGAGCAGGATGCACAGCTTCAATGGGTCAAGCAAATTATTCTGGATGGATGGCCTGCAAACAAAAACCAAGTTCCCGTAGGAGTAGAAGCAGGTTTTTAGTTTAAAGAAGAACTCGTTGCCCGAGGTGGTCTCATATATTGTGACCAGACCCATGCCAATGCAGCCTCTTTGTGCAAGAGAACCATTGAAAAGATTCATGCCTCACCTATGGGGGTTGACAGTGGCCTGTGACAGGCTAGCAAGTGTGTATACTGCCCTGCAATGAGGCCACAGCTGAGGGCATATATGGAACAGTGTGAGACCTACTTCTCTTATGACAACCATCAACAGGAAAAGACCTTACTGCTGCAAGAATTCCCCACTTGACCATGAGGGACCATTGGTGTAGAGATCTTTAAAGGAAAGTTATACCTCACTACAGTAGATGACTACAGTGATACTCTGTGTGGAGAGGGTAACAGCATTCAGATTTTTGGGTATTGAATTACAAGAGGATCTGTCCTGGAGTGTCAACACAAGGGGGCTTGTGAAGAAGGTGCAGCAGAGACTGTACTTTTTGAGAATCCTAAGGAAAAAACATCTTCCGCAGAAACTGCTGCTTGCCTTCTATCACTGTGCCATTGAGAGCATGCTCACTTATGGCTTATGTGTGTGGTATGGAATCTGTACTACCCAGGACAGGATGGGGTTGTGCAGAGTTGTTAAGGCAGCAGAGAGCATTGTTGGCTGCCCACTCTCCACCTTAGAGCAGATTTATGCCACAAGGTGCCATAGGAAGGCACTGGACATAGTAAAAGATCCATCGCATCCTGGTCACTGTCTCGAGCTCCTGCCGTCGGGACGGAGATACAGGACGATGAAGACAAGAACGAGCGATCTTGGACCTGAATGGGAAACCTGGACTTTGAAAGTCATCTAATCTTCCTTGCTGTATTATACTGTATTGTTTTAATTAGTGTTTTTATAGTTGTTCTGATTTTGTGTGGAGTGCCCTACCTGGGTGGATGGTAATTTTCATTGTCCCTGAGAGGGGGCAATGACAATAAAGATATTATTATTATTATTATTATTATTATTATTATTATTATTATTATTATTAATTCGTTCTGGAGGCCCGTTCTTAACCTGAAACTGTTCTTAAACTGGAGCACCACTTTAACTAATGGGGCCTCCTGCTGCCGCCACGCCACCAGAGCACAATTTCTGTTCTCATCCTGAAGCAAAGTTCTTAACATGAGGTACTATTTCTGGGTTAGCGGAGTCTGTAACCTGAAGCGTATGTAACCTGAAGCGTATGTAACCTGAAGTGTATGTAACCCGAGGTACCACTGTACTCCAACTTCTGGGTGGTTGAAAGTCTACCAGATGCAGGAGACAGAGAGCATACCCAGAAGCTAGAAGTGCAGTTGTCAGTAACAATGGACCCAGGTTCACATGTGAAGAGTTCAGGGTAGTTGCACAGTGTTAGGGAATTTGATCAGTTTACCTACTCCAGAGCATATCTACAGAGCAGTGGAACCTGTTGTTAAAACAACAAAGCTGTAACCTCAGAATTTGACCCCTGGCCCATAAAAAATACCCCATCAAAGGGTCAAGTCCAGCACAGGCACTAATGGAGCACAGAACCAAAACTCAAAGGTGAGATCTTCTAGTCCTTGCACTAGTAGGAAATCACAGAGATAAGATGGTATGGGGCCTTCCTTCATATGAGCTTACCCATGTGTCGTAGCCTTTAGAGGAGGCCAGGATTCACGCCCCACCTCCAACAGAAGTGTATTGGGTGCAAGACTGGCCCACCCATGAGGCAAGGTGAGATGTTTAACCCCGACCCCCACTTGTTTTGCTTGAAGTACTCTGCTCTAAAGACCACCACCAGACTGAAGTTATGCAAGTCTGTGATCCTCCTTGGGCTCCATGGAGAAAGAAAGGTGGGATATAAAGGTAAGGAGATAATTGCATCTTGTTATTGTGATAGGTTCAATTATGCTCACACGCATAAGCATCAGAGGGAGAGTGTGCATGCACACATGTATTGGTTTATAGAGAAACAATCTAAATCCAAGTATTTTTCCTTAACTGGATTAAGGATCCCATGCTCACATTTCCAAAGCCCTCTGGGCATCGGCAAGAGTAGCACCCTTTATAAAAATCTACATCAGCCTAAACAGGAGCTATATTGTTACTTGCGTCAACTAAACCCTAATTATAGGGTGGGAAAGAATGATTCGTAATTGAAATAATTAGCCGGAAATGTTACTATTTAAATAACAAAATTTGCTGCATTTTCTTTTATTCTGTTTTGACATCTCAGTCATCATCTTTGCACATTTGCAAGAGGTGGAAGAGAGTCGTGAGAGGAGCAACCCCCCCTCTGCCTCTACACACACACACACACACACACACACACACACTTGTGTTTCAAAAATGCTTTTGTTTGTCTCCGGTTTTCAATAGGAACCCAAAACATAGTTAATCTGATCAAGGGGGGGATCAATAGAAAAAGTGAGTGAAGATTCACATTTCTTTGAAGCCAGTAAAAGCAAAGGACTAATCCTCCTAAACAATGAAGCCCTTTAAAGCAAAGTCTTCAACACTGAAAGGCATTGTGAAGTAGGATTTGCAATGTTTTGGTTTTAATTTCAACTGTACAAGCAGGTGTAGTAATGGGAGGTGAATCACTCATTACACTTTTGTTACTTAACATAACAACAAAATAAACAGATTTCTTTTTTCTTTTTCTTTTTTAAAACCAGCTTTTTTTTTTTTAACAGAGAAGCAGAGTCATGGCTGTCTCTATTTATTCATATTTCACATCTCTTATATATGCTTGGCTCCATCCACTTTCTGTTGAGATACTGGGCTGAATTTCTGAGTTTTAAAGGTGCTGTTCAGCTCTGAACAAAGCAGACACTTGAACTGGGTGTGGAGAGAGTTTGAGTTGTTGCAAGGTGTGTCTATTACTTAGGAGCTTATCTGCTGCCCTTTTAAAACAAATGTTTTCTCAAGAGAAGCTTACAATTAAAACCAATCACTAAAAGCAATTAAACTTAGTACGGCTGTGTTAATCAACTTACAATCAGACCAATAAAAAAAATTACAATTTATATTTGCATCGAGTGCATTTTTTTGTTCTATGCTAATATTTGCAATATATAGAAAATCCAATCCAATATCTTTTTTTAAAAATACAATTTTTTTAAAAAAGAGAGCGATGGCAGAATTTTGAAGTGCCACCTCTCTCCATTTTGAATTGTGATATTTAGCTTATCATTTCAAAATTTAGTTGTCAAAGGTCTTCAAAGTCTGCTTCAAAGCAAACAGGGATGGAGCAAGACATTATTTCTTTAGGAGTTGTTGTTGTTGTTTAGTCATTTAGTCGTGTCCGGCTCTTCGTGACCCCATGGACCAGAGCACGCCAGGCACTCCTGTCTTCCACTGCCTCCCGCAGTTTAGTCAAACTCATGCTGGTAGCTTCGAGAACACTGTCCAACCATCTCGTCCTCTGTCGTCCCCTTCTCCTTGTGCCCTCCATCTTTCCCAACATCAGGGTCTTTTCCAGGGAGTCTTCTCTTCTCATGAGGTGGCCAAAGTATTGGAGTCTCAGCTTCACGATCTGTCCTTCCAGTGAGAACTCAGGGCTGATTTCCTTAAGAATGGATAGGTTGGATCTTCTTGCAGTCCATGGGACTCTCAAGAGTCTCCTCCAGCACCAGAATTCAAAAGCATCAATTCTTCGGTGATCAGCCTGACTTTAAAGACCATTGACATCTACACACACACACACACACACACACGTATATAGTCACCACTGATCTTAAGGATGAGCAGGGCCTCTTTGGCCCATCTTAAGGCTTGAGCAGACTCATGAGGGTGAAGGCACTCCATCAAGTAACCTCATCCCAGATTGTTCAAATGTCTCAAAAACTTTATGCCGGCATTTTAAATTGAGCCTCAAAGTGAATCAGTTCCCAGTAGTTGGCATCCATCTGTCTCAGGAGACAATGGAAGAATGTGCCTTCAGGGGAAAAGTCAAACTGCTGAAGAGTTACAGTGCCTGCTATGGCTGTAGAGACTGATACAGGAGAGACATGTTTCATTGCAGGTGGAACAGATGAAGGCATCTGGTTTTGCTGCTACAGGTGCACTATGGTGTTTCTTCTCTCTGTGCTTCTCCCAGGGGTCATTCTTCCTCTGGTCACTGCTATGGGTACATGACCTGACTATCTCCAAATACTGTGATCATCTGCAAGGGATTTCCATACAACAGAGTTGAAGTTGCCATCCTTCATGTCATGTTTGCAACCTAAAGCTGGTCTGCCAACAGGCCAAGTGTGTGAAGCCAGCTCCCTATAGAAGATCCTGTCATCTTCTGTTCTGTGTACATGCAGTAGAAGAATGCAATCAGGGATTTGAACAAATCTCAAATTTCTTGGTGTGCTCAAGTCATTAGGGAAGGCTGTGCTCTGGGTTCCACTGCCTTCAAATGGTAGATGGTTGACCATGAAGGGCAGAGCCTTCTTAACTTTGGCACCTTCCTACTGGCCCTTTCTAAATAAAACCGCTTGGCTTGCTCAGTACTTCTCTGGGTTTAGGAGTTAGCCTTTCATTATTCAAAAAGCTTTCTAGAAGTACTTTATTTTTCGCTCTATAAGACGCACCAGACCACAAGATGCACCTAGTTTTTGGAGGAGGAAAACAAGGAAAAAAATATTCTGAATCTCAGAAGCCAGAACAGCAAGAGGGATCGCTGTGCAGTGAAAGCAGCAATCCCTCTTGCTGTTCTGGTTTCTGGGATAGCTGCGTAGCCTGCATTCGCTCCATAAGATGCACACACATTTCCCCTTACTTTTTAGGAGGGAAAAAGTGAGTCTTATAGAGCAAAAAAATACAGTATATTCTGGTTTTTAAAACTGGTTGTATTAGCGTGATCATTCACACACATTTTGTGTGTGTGTGTGTGTGTGTGCGTGTGTGTGTGACACAACCATGTATATCCGATCAGGACTATAAAGTAGGCTCAAAATTTAAAATAAACATTTGTTTATCTCTGTTTTGATCATGGTAAGCTGTTAATTGGTGATGAGGGTTGTGAGCCAGACCTGTGCAACTTGTGACCCACAAAGAAAACTCAGCTCAACAGATGTGGGCAAATTCTGGCTGATGCTAGACAACTTGTTTTTGCAGCCCATCAAAACGTGGTTTCTTCAACTTCTGATGGTTTGTCTTTAGCTTGGTAGTAGGATGCAGATTGTACTGGCTTGCTTTGAGCAGCACACAGAAACACACAATATCCTGGCAAAGTTAAGCACTTTAAGCTCTGTTTATTCTAATGGAGAAATTAAGCAAGCGCTTAGTTATCTCCCCCTGAAATCAATAAGGCTTAAAGTGCTTACTACTGCTATATATTTTCAGGATGACCAAGAATTTTTAATAACAGAGCAATACCATACTGTCAAGTCTGTACATTGATATCTCTTCACTATCTGCTGATGTTAATAATTAATAATAATAATAATAATGGATGAGAAAACAAGACTAACATTAGTAAGGTAAAATCTATAGCAGCCCAAAGCCCTTGAACACCATGTTTTTGAGATACGAGCAGGTTATAGATCTTGGGGATCTTGCAAAGAATTAAATAAACATATTGACCACTCAACGCAAGGAATGTATAGACAAGCACTCAATACCCACAAATTACTAAATAGTTGTTGGACACAGGGAATTCTATTGATTTCTGAAGTGTGCACTAATGGCTAGTTTACTTGTTTGACTGAAGCAATAGCTGAGAATTAGGAAAGAATGCCTCACAACATCTGGCAATGTAATGTGAATCAAATGTCTTTCAGCATGAGCGCTGATTTAAACCAGTTATTACTTCACCAGACAAATAGCTGTGAGCTCATTGTGCCAAAGGAAAAAGGAAATCTCCCAAAATAGGATTCCTTACATTTCAGCATAAAACAATGAGGGTGGAACTAGATGTCACAAAGCAAAAAACAAAACGGGCCGCGACTGAAAACAGCACCCTAAAATCTACTTCCCCTTTCTCTCAACAATACTGTGTCATAGTGAAACTTTGACATGTCACTAGGTGGCAGCCAATGGAGCGGAGGTGCCGGAGGTGCAATGTGATGATGTCACAACATGAGTTTCTTACTACTTCTTAGGGAGGGTGGGGTGCTAGACATGGGAACATTGTTCTTGATGACAGACCCATAATGCTTACTTGGGCCCCAAGAGGCAGGGCTTCCAATCAGGCATCAGAGAATGTATTGGAGATCCCAGCTTCCTAAATTTAGGGAGGAAAGGGCTTAGACAATGCAAATGCCATACAAATGAAGAACAGCTCCGGCTGTTGCTTTGGTAGCAAATGTAACATAAAGAAAATCAAAATCCCGATGAAAATTCCAAGGATTTTAAATCACAAGTGTCTCAAAGGAGCACAAGGGAAACGGATAGTTTATTCTGCATCTGCTTTCAATTCAGTTAAAAAACAACCACAGACAATAATACTCATAAAAATCATTTGATATTGTAGAATAATATTTATTTGTGGGCCCTAGAACACAAATCATTCTGGATCTTTAAACTTCTAATTGCCTCCACACTTGCTTGCAAGTGCTTTGATCTCAATTAATCCAGTTCCATTTCTAATGAAACTGATGTAAATCTAGACTGATGGCTTGGTAGGTGATGAAGGGATTGCACCAGTGTAAACCTAGCATGAGAAGCTAATGAGACTCTGAAACTGTAAACAGATACGATTCTTTGCAAGGTTCTGAAGGGCTGTGAAAACAATTAACTGTAAGAAGAAAACAGTAGTTTCCAGCTATTCTCACCCCACCCAACACACACACACTTCAGATTAACTCCAGGAGTGCTATATCTTTGCTTTTCATCTCACCAAGCTTTATAAGGCTGGGAGAAGTCATATCAGGGAGACAGTTTAACCAAAGCGGTCATTGCGATGTAGCCTAGGGCTCATTTGCAGGGATGCCCATATGTCCTAATTAGAAGAGATCAAATTGCCTCAGAGAAAATTGAAAAATAAATATGACCTCCCTTGTCTTCCCTTAATTTATCTTGATATGAAGCCACTCAGTATCGCAGGAAACCAAAGCAGAGTTCCGCCGTGCAGCTTGTAAAACTAAACGGCAGTACAGAAATGTGATTCCTGTTCTACAAACAACAGCATCAATCGCAAGCCTGTGAAGCAGATACTAAGGTAGGTGTAGAGAACCTTTGGCTCTCCTGATGTTGCTGAACCACCATTCTCCTCACCCCAGCCATTGGCCATTCCTGCAGGGCCTCATTGGAGCTGTAGTTCTGGAGGACCAAAGATTCCTCTCTCCTGACCTGAGGGCTTGATCACACATGTATGTCCTTTACTTGATTTTTCTAGACCTGGCTGCTGTACATCTTATGAGCTATGAGCTATGAGCTATGCCATGCAGGGCCACCCAAGATGGACAGCTCATAGTGGAGAGTTTTGACCAAACGTGATCCACCTGGAGCAGGAACCGGCAAGCCACTCCAGTATCCCTGCCAAGAAAACTCCATGGACAAAAACAACATACTTTGGCCACCTCATGAGAAGAGAAGACTCCCTGGAAAAGACCCTGATGTTGGGAAAGATTGGGGGCACAAGGAGACGGGGACGACAGAGGACGAGATGCTTGGACAGTGTTCTCGAAGCTACAAACATGAGTCTGACCAAACTGTGGGAGGCAGTGGAAGACAGGAGTGCCCGGCGT
This sequence comes from Podarcis cretensis, assembly GCF_951804945.1. Classification (NCBI taxonomy): domain Eukaryota; kingdom Metazoa; phylum Chordata; class Lepidosauria; order Squamata; family Lacertidae; genus Podarcis; species Podarcis cretensis. The sequence continues at coordinate 11,650,414 of NC_137176.1, read as the reverse complement.
GCTCTGGTCCAGGGGGTTACGAAGAGTGGGACACGAATAAACGACTAAACAACAACACTGAAACATCATTGTGCTTTAGGAGGTATGAAATGAAAGCTCTACCTGCAGTATAAAATCCTGAAAATCCATTCGAATCGTGTGCTAGTAATCACACTCCTGTCTTAGCAGCATCTACACTGGCTTGGTCATGTACACTTGAAGGCAGTGGAAGCCATAGCAGAACCTTCTCCAATGAGTTGAGCATACCAAGAGATTTGTAATTTGCTCAAATCCCTACTTACCTTCTTTGACTGCATGGCCACACAATGGAAGATGGCAGGATCCCCAAGGATGTGCTCTGTTGGGAGTTGGCTTCAGGAGCCAGGAACATTGGTAAACCAACCCCTTGTCTGCAAACATGACATGAAGGTTGGCAACATCAACCCCACTGTGTGGGTATCCCTTGCAGATGACCACAGTGGCTGGAGACAGTCAGGTCATGTATCCATAACAGTGACCAGAGGAGAAATGGAGCACAGAGAGAAGAAACACCATGGAACACCTGTAGCAGCAAAACTGGATGCCTTCATCTGCCCCAGCTGCTACAAAACAAGCGTCTCCTGTATCAGTCTCTACAGCCACAGCAGGCGCTGTAACTCTCCAATGGTTTGACTTTCCCCCGAAGGCCTACTTTTCCATTGCCTCCTGAGACAGATGGATGCCAACACAAACATTATTATTGTTGTTTCTTTCTTTATATGGCCTGGTCTTCTAAGCCCTCCTTATATCACTGCTGCTGAGATAGAGGTGGGGGACCAAGGCTCATCCATCCCACTGGTGGCACAAAGAACATTATTTTTCCAATGGCAGAGCAGCCCTCCATTATTTACCGGAGGCTTCTGTTGTCAGCAGGCAATCATTATATCTACGGTAATTATTTTGTAGTGATTTAGTTCCGCTGCTTCATGTGATGTTGATTTTATTAGCCCCCTCATCTTTTCAGCATGCTATACCAATGGTTAAATATTGGGATATATATAGAAGCCAGTGCCTAGCAATCCATCACATTGGAGCAGCACATTCTAGTATGACTGTGGCATGATCTATACATGCAGCAGAAAGAGAAGGCAGAACAAAACTGCAGGTGGGTTTTTGTTATTGCTGCTGTTGCATTTTTTAAAAAAATATTTTTATTGGTTTTTACACATATTTTCCAGCATATCATCCTTTTAAACATCATTTCAAAATCTTTGGCTATCACAGCCTAAGACTTCCTTCAACCCCAACTGATGGTTTTCTAAAATCCTTTCTAATTATGCATTTTGTTACTACAGTTATTGCTGTAAATTCAAATCTTAATACCTATTCTTAACTCTTTTCACAATAATTTATATATTACTCCTTACAAAACTTCTTTTAACCCTACAAGCGATGTCAATTGGTTACAGCTGCTTTCCAAATACGTCGAAAGCTTCTTCCATTCCTTTAGGAAAGTCTGGTCCTGCTGGTTCCGAATTTTCCCGGTTAATCTCGCCATCTCAGCATAGTTCATCAATTTCTCTTGCCACTCACTGCTGTTGCAATTTTTGCATGTGTCTATATGCCACAGTCATGATCTCTACAATAGGGCTAAATGCCTGCCTTTGGCCCAGTCGCTGGTAGTAGCTATACGCACGTTGAGGGAGTGATGTCCCTCTTCCCCTTTCTGAAGGCAGCTCCAAGTTTTCAGGAATCATATACAGTAATAATAATAATAATAATAATAATAATATATTATTTCTACCCCACCCATCTGGCTGGGTTTCCCCAGCCACTCTGGGCGGCTTCCAACAAAATATTAAAATACAATAGTCTGTCAAACATTAAACGCTTCTCTAAACAGGGCTGCCTTCAGATGTCTTCTAAAAGTCTGGTAGTTGTTTTTCTCTTTGACATGTGGTGGGAGGGTGTTCCACAGGGCGGGTGCCACTACCAAGAAGGCCCTCTGCCTGGTTCCTTGTAAACTCACTTCTCGCAGTGAGGGAACTGCCAGAAGGCCTTCAGCGCTGGACCTAAGTGTCCGGGCAGAGCGATGAGGGTGGAGACACTCCTTCAGGTATACAAGACCAAGGCCGTTTAGGTCTTTAAAGGTCAGCACCAACACTTTGAACGTACTTGGAGCCAATGTAGGTCTTTCAAGACCGGTGTTATGTGGTCTCGGTGGCCCGAGGGTCATCTAGTCTAACCACCTGCAGTGCAGGAATCTCAACAGGCAGTCCCCCATCCAATTTGAAACCATACCAGACCCCCTTAGCTTTGCAAATGTGCTTGCTGGTTCATTTCTGCACACTCCTCTTCCTCTCAGACCAGGAGCCTGATTCAAGAGGAAGGAGGCAGAAAGGACACAGTGTGGAATGCACAGTTGCATGCATTGTGCCCTTTAGGGATCCCTGGAACAGATTGACACTATGTGCCCTTGTGTGTGCATGCACACGCAGAGAGATAATGATGTGCATTTTGGCTCTAAGTTGAAATAAACGAAGCAAGTAAATATTGTGGCGATATTACCCATCCAGCCTAATAAGCTTTTGCATTGTATTCACACACACCCCTCTCCCCTTTCCTTTATGCTCCCTACTGAAATATTTCCTCTGGAAATGCAAAAGAACAATGGATTCTTGACTTGCTATGCTCTCTGTTGTGGAGGCAGAAATAAACCAGGAGAGCTCACCATGGGGGCATCAAACGCAGGCGCTGCACAGCCCCTGTCCCCATCATGTTTCAAATTCATAATGTATTTGCCGGCAGGGAAAGATCTCATTTGCCCAGGTATGTCTAACTCTTAAGGCAAAAAGTCTAGTCCCCCTCTAAATTGTGCCTTCCTAACGCTTGATCTCCTCCTCAGCCTTCTTCCCTCTTCACTTATCCAAGTTAAAATGTATTTTGTGACAGAAAGGCAATAACAGACAACTGTCTTTCTGTAAAATGTAGCGAGGTTATTCAGTACAAATGGAGCGAACCTCATTTTTTTCATTTCAGATCAAAGTAGGAATCTTTTGAAGTTTAGCTATTTGATAAAAAAAAGGCTTTATAACAAGCAGATATAGAAGTTAATAGGACATAGAGATATTTTATTAAACTGCAAACCATTATTAATATTGCAGTTCTAACTTGAAAGAAATATGTGAAATGACACCGGAAATTAATTAGATTATTTCATCATTCTTTTACATTATAAACTTTGATACAGTTGCATAGATATATAGGTACATTGATAAAGAGGCACAAAGACAAACAGAATTTTAATGAGTGGGGAGCTTTTATCTACTATCACTTTGTGACTTAATTTTTTCTGTTTATACTGCCTATTGATTCCAGTTGAAACCTGCTGTTTTAATGTTGTTATTGATATTCTCTCTGGGTTTTCTTCTAATTCTGGCATTGATATTACCTTGATCGGATTTAGTTTATTTGAATTGCCTGTAGGTTTCAGTCTCCGGAGTTTTCCCCTGCTTATAGACATGCAAAGATAAAACCTCTCTTTTTATCTGAAAATCCTTGAGAGACTCTGAAAGATACAGCCATTTTCTGAGAACATTAAAAAAGCAAGAGACAACAATCAAAAGGAATATACTTCTCACCCAGTTCTATTCAAGACATCATTTTTATATACCGTGCACATTCTTTGACACACACACACACAGAGAGAGACTTCTAATCCAGTCAGTACACTGAGGAAATGTGTGTGGAGAAATTGTTTTGTCACGAAGTCACAAGCACTGTGAGTGCCATGTCATGGACTTTACCTTCAACAGAAGCCTGAGCTCCTCACTAATTTGGGCAGGGAAGCTGTAGAGCACATAACATCCAATATACACTCTTATTAAATCATGTGAGTGGTTGCTTAGGCATTGGTTCCAGACTACCTGAACCTGTTCAGGGAAGTTTTTAATGTGTGACATCTTAGTGTATTTTTCATCTTTGTGGAAGCCACCCAAAGTGGCTGGGGAAACCCAGCCAGATGGGTGGGGTACAAATAAATTATGATGATGATGATGATGATGATGATGATGATGATGATGATGTCCTCCTCCTTCTTCTTTGCTTGTGCTGCTGAAAAGCAAACAGCGTATTTGCTACAGCAGGGATCACCAGCCTTTCTGGGCATATTTGGAATTTTATGAGAATGGCATAGGTTGTTTCCCTCGCCTGGGTTGTGTGTGAAGACCTCCAAAACCACCCCCAAATGAAACACAATAGACACAGATTTTAGTTTAAGGTTTTTGGCATTAAATTTTGGCCACAGCTTTATTGATTACAGCATGTGAGTGGTTGCTTAGGCATTGATTCCAGACGACCTGAACCTGCACGGTGGCAGGAACAGGACTGACACTGGGCACCACCATTTGTCGGTAAGGGAAAGCATCCTGGGGGAGCGAGAACTCCTTCGATCTCACAGCTCACCCCAGATGCTCCCAGGGGCTCCTTGACAGGGTTCGGACAAAAGCAAGGTGAGCCCCTGGATTCCTTTAATGGAATTCCCTAGCAGCAGCAATGGAGGGGCAGGCACAGCCAACCACGCCCCTCCCCCAAACATTGAACCAAATGCTTAACTGCTAACCTTACAAAATTGTGACGATTTGCTACATGGCAGGCAAAAACCAATTGGCACCAGCCAATCAGCCAAATGGCAAAATTCCTGCCGGGCCCCTGCTCCAAAACAGACGACCCCTTGACAGGCATAGCAAGGCCATAAGAACAACGCTAAATATAGGGAGAGGAGGGCAGGTGATCCGCTGCGCGTGGCAAGAAAGTGAAACTCTCCAGCGATGTGCAGCAGCTATAAGTAGCCCCTCAGCAGCCAATAGCCAACCCAACTGACCAAATTTCTGCCCCAGTAACAGAGGGGCAACCAATGGGGTGTTGTGGCCATCCAAACGGTCCCGCCCCACAACAGGGAGGCAGTTTCTGGTGATCTCACCGCAACAGGTGCCCTCCATGATGGAGGACCCGACTTGCTTCTCATCTTCCTCAAAGAAAACACCCATATATATTTGCTTTTTCTCAGTAAAAGCCAGATCCAGCAGGAATAAAACTAACGCTCCTGATTTTGCAACATGGGCCTCTCAAAATATTGCCACCACATTAAATTTCACAGTGGTAAATAGTAAAAATCACAAAGCTGATGCTTACCAAAGCTGCAAAAATATTGATCCAAGCTATGGAGGCTCAGGAACAATAAGAAGACCATCAAGAAGTCCGAGAGATGGTGATTGTAGGACATGTCTTGTAAAAATGATGAGGATCCATAAAGATCTGTGTCTCAGATTTGTTTTTAAGTTGGGAAATGAGACATAATTAGTTAACCTTTTTTTTTTTTACATTGTTTTGATGTTTCCTTTACATTGAAGTTAATGAAAATTGTGTCAAACAGCAGACTGTGATATGTATTTGGCAGAAACTAAACTGCAGCAGAATGGAAACGGCGCTGGCTGTGTTGAATGCAAGTTGGAATTGAAATGGCTGCCTTTATGCATCTCTGCTCATGACTAGGAATGAAGGAGGAATTGGAGTCAGTTTGCATTGAAAGGTGAGCCTACTGAAGTCACACTCTTGGAAACAATGCGTGAACTGAAAAACAGCCCTCCTTCCAATCTTTTCAAACCTCTCCAATGCAATGAAGTTCTCCAGCCAAGTAATGTGTACAAAAATGTATATATTAGGGGAAAGAGTTCATAAAATGCACAAATTGGGAGTGGGGGAAGGATGAAGAAAAATGCATTATATTGGGGAACCTGGATGTATTCTCTAAATCAGGGACGTCCCTGGAAAATAAGGACACTTGGAGGGTTTGGTGTACGTTCAGGACTTGAAAACTTCTTCAGGCTTAGAAGGGAACAGGAATTTGTAAGAGTGACCCATACAATTGGCAGGGAATATGAAGGGACGCAGGTGGCGCTGTGGGTTAAAGCCTCAGCGCCTAGGGCTTGCCGATCGAAAGGTCGGTGGTTCGAATCCCTGCGGCGGGGTGCGCTCCCGCTGCTCGGTCCCAGCGCCTGCCAACCTAGCAGTTCGAAAGCACCTCCGGGTGCAAGTAGATAAATAGGGACCGCTTACCAGCGGGAAGGTAAACGGCGTTTCCGTGTGCGGCTCTGGCTCTGGCCAGAGCAGCGATGTCACGCTGGCCACGTGACCCGGAAGTGTCTCCGGACAGCGCTGGCCCCTGGCCCCTTGAGTGAGATGGGCGCACAACCCCAGAGTCTGTCAAGACTGGCCCGTATGGGCAGGGGTACCTTTACCTTTTATGAAGCTTCAGTTTGGCTAAGTCTGCTAAGCTCCATTAACGTGTGACCCTAAAATTTTGGATCTCCCCCAAACTGATGCCAAAGTTTAGTGCTAGTTTTGTGCTATTTTGTGCCATTTTTTGGGCCACCCCCCAAATGAGTAATTGACAAAGCAAATCGGGGTCTCTGGGGTGTACATATGGCCCCCAGTTTGAGTGTCAGTTTGGGGGGTGGCACAGAAAGCAGAGTTTGCAGCACAAAATAGCACAAAACTAGATACAACTTTGGCACCAGTTTGGAATCAATGGGACAAGGTTAGGGATTTATTTATTTATGACAAAAAAACACTTCAAACAGAATCATCTTTACATATCGTATTTCAATTTTCCTCTTTCTGATGTTCCTTATATTTACTCTATTTTCCTGCAGATCCCAATCCCAATCTATTTTTTTATTTTATTTCCATCCATTTCACACATGTATTCAATACCACATGTTTTTACATTAATCATGCTAATGTTTTAATTTGTTTACGATGAGTTTGAAAATACTCAATAAATGATTTCCATTCTTCCTTAAAGACTTTGTTATCTTGATTCCTTAGTCTTCCAGTAAGTTTCACCATTTCTGTATTTTCCGTTAGTTTCTGTAGCCATTCTTCTTTTGACAGGAATCTTCTCCCCTTCTATCTTTGGGCAAATACCATTCTTGCAGCGGTGGTTCCATACATAAATACATTTTTATATTGTTTAGGTAACTCCAGTCCCAAAATTCCTAAAAGAAAAGTTTCTGGGTTTGTTTTTACAAAAGTTGACAAGTTTAGAGTTTTCGGCATTTATTGTGAACCCAGTTTGAGCGGCAATTACTCAGTTTGGGGGGCAGCACAAAACGTGGCGTTTGCAGCACAAAATGGCACAAAACTAGCACTAACTTTTGGCACCTGTTTACTGTCAATTGGATTTTAGGCATTAACTTGTCACCCCAATTTGCTGTGCCAATTACTTAGTTTGGGGGGCAGCGGCAGAAAATTTGTTCACGGCACAAATTGGCACAAGACTAGCACTAAACTTCTGTCAAAATAAGATTGGGAGTCACATACAAGCGATTGATTGCCTGAGAAGATGAGGACAGTTAATCAGAATTAGGAAATTGGAAACCAACAAGCAAGAAAGCAGAAAATAAATAAAAGACATTATCTCTGAAACCCAGGACATGAGGAGTCCCCCCTTTGAAATTATTTGAATCTGGAATATATAATTGGTAATATTGTATGTGATTTGATATGATTTGATTTGTTAATAATTGGAAGATTTTATTGGAAAATCAATAAAAACTTCTTTTTTAAAAAAAGACAGCACTAAACTTTGACATCAGTTTGGGGGTATCTGGAATTTTGGGGTCACACATTTTTTAAAAAAATATTTTTTATTAACAGGCCAATCAAATCACATTAATTACAAATCACATTAGTTCCAAATTACACAGCCAAATTTTTAAATTTTTGTTGGGGGTACCCATACTTCGAGCTCCGAAAGGGATCCAAGCATCTCTCTTGCTGCTGCTTTAATTACACAGTTCTGTCCAGATAGTCTCTTTGTTATTTTCCTCATCTTCTTGTTGTTATCATATATTCCTTTCTTTGTGATCTCTGATAGTCTCCACAAGCAGGTTGAAAACAAACATTGTTATATCCTATGTGGATTTTACGGTTATCCAAGAGCCATATCAAAAAAAGACAGACACCATTTCCACTCCTCCGTACAAAACATTCCCACAGTGTGTCTGTTGATTTCCACAGGCCTGCCAGTCTGTCATCAATTTTCTCAGGGGGCCCTGCCAGGTCAAACCCACATTCCGATATAATAACCAACCATGGTACTCCTCCCTCTCGTCCTCCTGTGGGCAGGTCTGCCGTAACAAGTCTCTATTTATAACTGCGTCACAAAGCTTTCATTCCTTTCCCGATGTTCCCACAAGCCATATCTTTGATTAGTAATTTATTTCCACACAGTTCTTAATCTCCTGCTTGTGATCAGTAATTGCAACTATTCTTTCTCTGGGGGGGGGAGGGTTTGGGGTCACACATTAATGGAGCTGGCCAGCTTAAATCTAAAGAGCCGTCCTTCTGCTTTTGCCTGACCAACTATTGTACCTTCTCCCTGCTATTCCTTCAGCTGTCAACTTCTTCACACCATTGAAATCTATTTTTTTAAAAAATAATATTTATTACTTTTAAATCTTACAAAAAAAGAAGAAAAGAAGAAGAAAAGAAAAAAGAAAAAAAGACAAAAGAAATAAAATACAATACAATATACAATGCACAACACAACATCAACACATTAAACTAAGCTTAAAAAAATTAAAAAACATACATCATACCGTTTCAATGCCCTATCTCTCATTCCCTCGTTTCATCGACCTCCTCTCACCTCCCTTTTTGTATTCCACTTCTATTAATTATTTCAGCAATTCCTTTCCCTCTTTCTCTATTTTCTGTCATATAATTAACTTAACTTATTTTAACCTTATCTTCCATTAATACCATAATACTTATTTATACTTAACTCCTTATAACATTTCTACTAAAGCCATATAATTTCATTCCAACATTTTTCTAACACTCATTAATTTTACAATATTTCTATAAATAAACTTTAAACTTTTTCCAATCTTCTTCCACCGTCTCTTCTCCCTGGTCTCGGATTCTGCCAGTCCTTTCCGTCTATTCCATATGGTCCATCAACCTGGTGATCTTCTGTCCGAGGCTCTTAACTCTTTTCCAAGTCCCTTCTGCAGATCTTCTTCATATTTATACATGCACTTTACTTTGTCTTCTGTTGATCTTGTTCTTAATTTCCTTCCTTTGATGCCAAGGAGTAGATCTCGGGGAGGCTCCAACCTAGCAATATTTTTATTCTTTCTCGACAGGTCAGCCAAATCTCCGTAGTTAGCACTAAAGTCCAAAAGATGTTTCAGGACGTGTTTCAAAATCCCTCCAAAACTGAAAGTCCCCACAACTCCAATCTCCTTCTGGCCCAAGTCCAAATCCCAAAGGTCAGTACATCCCTGCACACACCATTGAAATCTAGAGTACAAGAATATATAACACCAGTACAGATAGGAAGAATGTATAAAACTGGTTCAAATATATGTTGGAAATGTAAGGAAAAAGAATTTACTTTTTACCATATGTGGTGGGATTGTATTAAAATTTTAAAAATTCTGGGCAATGATATACAATGAGTTGAAGAAAATGTTCCAATTAACATTTGTAAAAAAGCCTGAAGCATTTTTGTTAGGGATTGTAGGAAAAGACCTGCCAAGGAAATTGAAGAACATTTTCATGTACGTGACAATGGCGGCAAGAGTCTTAATAGCACAAGGATGGAAGAATAAAGAAATCCCGACCAAAGAACTGTGGCAAGAGAAACTGATGGACTATGTAGAATTGGCGAAATTGACACACAAACTGCCTGATAAGGACAACTGTGACTTTAAAGAAGAATGGGAACCTTTTACAAACTACTTAAAGAAACAACAAAATGAACTGGACTCCTCGTCAGGTTTTGAATAAACATACACAAATTTATTCTTGGTAACATATAGATAGATAAATTAAGGATCTTTACAATTTTATAATATGCAGAGAATAATATGTGCTGAAAAACCATAGAGAGGAGCTGAGGGAAATCTGGAGGGTGGGAGGGGAAAATGGGGGAGGGGGAATGAGGATGATATGTTTTTGATAAATTGTTATGTTGAAATTCCTAATAAAAATATTTTTAAAAAGGAAAAAGAAATCTAGAGTACGGGTACATAGGACCCTAAGCTTCACTCCCAATTTCTTCTCTTCCAATATCTGGCTCTTGCCAGAGATATAAGGACTTAAAAGTTTGAAGTGCCAGGCTACTATGCTTATTAAACTGCCACCTGTTGATCAAATAATGTTCTTAGCAAAGTTGCAAAGGAGGAGAACATGAACCTGAAAACAACCCCCCAGTCCTTGATATGGTTGTGTTAGAACCAGCTTGTTCTTCCAGAAAGGGGCTCACCTACAGAGTTGATGAAATAAGTTATTTTAGTGGAGGATCAATAATGATACAGAACATTTATTGTTTCTTTGGAGAGGGTTCACACATATGGGGAACTGATTAGGAACTAATGCAGCTCTAGCTAATATAAGACCCAATATGCACAGGGAATCAGACAACTTTCTATGTTTGCATTTTCCTGTTTTGCTTTTCGCCTGCATTGATTTAATCCAGGAATAACTCCCATGAAAACAGTTGAATTACACTGATTATAAACTGGTACGTGAACAGAGCCATGCACCTTTTGAGAACACCCATATTCTGGGCTCCACCCTAGACACGGTCCATAAATTTGTTTTTAGATTAAATGCACAAATAAAGTCATATGCAGTACATAACTCACCATACTATAGATTGTATAGACTGTGATGAAATATCTTGGTTATTTTTTTTCAGTTGTTAAGCAGAATAAAACAATGAATTTCCCTCCTGTGTGTATTAAGCAATACTTCATTTTGCCTGTTTGCTGAATGTCAAATCTGACGGCCAAGTAAGCCTATTGGCTCCTTAAACTGTTCCCTGGAGAAATTGTTCAAGAACTGCTCATCCATGTGGAAAGATTACTCCAGTATCAGTGAGACTTATCTGCTCTGTAAGTGCCAGTTGAGTTGTAAAGCTTCTTGGGGGCATTTTATCAGGAGCACCGACTCAGCATCAATGAGCTGCAGGGGGAGCAGAAATAAGAACACCATGGCAGCGGGCCAGCCAGTCTGTCTGTCTGTCTGTCTGTCCAGCCAGCCAGGGAAAATAAGAATATTTACTGCAGCACAGTTTCATATGCATTTTTTAAAAAATAGGAAAAAAAATCCTTTCTTAATTTTCAATTACCAACATTACAGCTATTTTTATTTTGTAAGCTCAAGAAAATTCAACAGCCAGTAATCATCAGATAAAAGAGAAAGGCATGTTTCTTTAATATCATAAGGGTAAAACCTTGAGTACTTATATTCCCCATTGATTTCATTGAGCTTAAAAGTGCTTAACTTTGTCTGGCTCATGACCATAATCCCCATTGACTGTATTAACAGTAATTACACCAAGTATAGACCCACAAAACACACACACAGAAAACAGGTTGTGTAGGGGTACACCGTGCCTCCAAATGATCAGTTTGGGAGATGTAGGCTGCAATCCTATACAAACCCCTAGCAATAGGTTTCACTAAACGTGGGCTCACTTTTGAGCAGCAAGTATAGGATCATGCTGTTATTCACTGTTGCGTTGCTTTCAATTGAAAGCTCCTCAAATCCGACAGCTACGGTGTGGTGGTAGAGGGCTGGTTTTGAAGACCATTATATTATTATTTAATATTATTATTTGGGACGTGGGTGGTGCTGTGGGTTAAACCACAGAGCCTAGGACTTGCCGATCAGAAGGTCAGAGGTTTGAATCCCCGTGACGGGGTGAGCTCCTGCTGCTCGGTCCCTGCTCCTGCCAACCTAGCAGTTTGAAAGCACATCAAAGTGCAAGTAGATAAATAGGTACCACTCCAGTGGGAAGGTAAACAGGGTTTCCGTGCGCTGCTCTGGTTTGCCAGAAGCAGCTTAGTCATGCTGGCCACATGACCCAGAAGCTGTACGCCGGCTCCTTCACCCAGTAAAGCGAGATGAGCGCCGCAACCCCAAGTCGGCCATGACTGGACCTAATGGTCAGGGGTCCCTTTACTTTTACCTTACAGTGGTACCTCAGGTTACATATGCTTCAGGTTACATACGCTTCAGGTTACAGACTCTGTTAACCCAGAAATAGTGCTTCAGGATGAGAACAGAAATTGTATAGTGGCGGCGCGGTGACAGTAGGAGGCCTCATCAGCTAAAGTGGTGCTTCTTTTTTTAAAAAAATAATATTTATTGCTTTTAAACCTTACAAACAAGAAGAAAAAGAAAAGGAGAAATAAAAGAAAAAACAAAAGAAAGAAAAAACAATGCAATACAGTATATAAACAATACACAACACAACATTAACGCATTAAACTAAACAAAACAGAACAAAAACAATTTAAAAACATACATCATACCATGTCAATGCCTTTCATTCCCTTGTTTCATCGACTTCTTCTCACCTCCCTTTTTGTATTGCACTTCTATTAATTGTTTCAGCAATTCCTTTCCATCTATAAATAAACTTTAAACTTTTTCCGATCTTCTTCCACCGTCTCTTCTCCCTGGTCTCGGATTCTGCCAGTCCTTTCCGTCTATTCCATATAGTCCATCAACCTGGTGATCTTCTATCCGAGGCTCTTAACTCTTTTCCAGGTCCCTTCTGCAAGTCTTCTTCGTATACTTTGTCTTCTGCTGATCTTGTTGTTAATTTCCTTCCTTTGATGCTGAAGAGTAGGTCTTGGAGGAGCTCCAACCTAGCAATGTTTTTATTCCTTCTCGACATGTCAGCCAAATCTCCGTGGTTAAAACTAAAATCCAAAAGATATTTCAGGACGTGTTTCAAAATCCCTCCAAATCTGAAGGTCTCCACAACTCCAATTTCCTCCTGACCCAAGTCCAGATCCCAAAGGTCAATAAATCCCTGCATGAGATGATCTATCCAACTTTCCTTCTCCAGTCCAAGCAGGGTTCCAATCTGACTTTCTCTGAATTCATAGAGGGCAACAACTTGTAGTCATCAAATTGCCTCTGTAAGGCTGGGGCTCTCTCCCTCTCCATTTGTATTACTTTAGGTTCAACAACCACAACTTTCTCCACCATTTGGCATGTCAAAGTAGATTCCTGTATCAGTTCCTGAATAGTTTCTGTGTAGATGTTCACTTTTTGTCCCAAATTAGTCGCATTTTGTCCCAAAATATCAATTTTAATATTCATCACATCCGTCTTCTTGTGGAGCTGTTCCAATTTCTCACTTATCTTGCCTAGTGCAATCACTAAGGCTTCTTCTGTCGACATTCTCAAGCGATCCAAGGTCAGTCTCACGGTTTTCTCTTGCAGCTGGAGATTCCACCAGCCCAACTTATAACAATTTCAAAGGCTCCCTCTAGAGGAAACAATTTCTGTTTGTATCAATCCTTTTAAGCACAGTTCAAGCAGTAAGATTAGTTTCAATTTTCAACTACTTTTTCTCCTTTTTAAGCGCAGAAGGAGACAATGGAAACAATGTATTTCTCTTATTTAACTAACTGTCACAGTCAATGAACTTTCCCAAAAATGTCAGTCTTACTAGCAGTCCGTTTCCAGGTTCAGAGCGGTGGTGAACCAACTTTCTTCACTCTCTCCTGCAGGCTTACACGATCCAAAAATTCCCCCCTCTTCTCCTGCCTCCAAGGGGGGTTTAATGATTTTAGCCGATGGAAGTTTAATCCTTTACATAGGACTTTCCAGGACTTTAGCTTGCAAATTCTTTGCTTCAATCTATTTACAAAAGGGGAAGGCGGACTTCCTGTTTGAAACCTCCCCGTTTCGGTGCCAAATTAAGACGTTTAAAAATCCAATTTTCCGTTCTACTCACGGGTAGTTGTTTAAATCAAATTGTCCACAGGAAAAAGTCAGCGCTCTCCGGCAACAGCAATGCAGCTTCACTCCGTGAAAGAAGCAGTCAATTCGAAGCACCGCGCCGCTCACCCCACATCACTCCGGATCCCCAAAACCGGGTCTCCCCACGAGTAGGGGAGGCACAAAAGGTGTAAAGTGGTGCTTCAGGTTAAGAACAGTTTCAGGTTCAGTACAGCCCTCCGGAATGAATTAAGTACTTAACCTGAGGTACCACTGTATATTATTATTTGCCTGCTGGCTTGAGCCAACAAGGCCATCAAGGGGGCTCACAAATGTCAGTACTAAGAATTCTCCAACTCTCCATATCCAAATTGACCCTAGAGCAAACACAATGTGCAACCATTTGCACATTGTGGTGTGGATTGACCTTCCACACTGGGCTGATTTCAATCGGTTGTATGGAGGCATGGAGGGAACATTGATTACATTTACATTTAGAAGAAAACCTACCAGATTCACACTTTCTGAAGCAATAAACAAACTGAAACACAGTCATCTTTTGAAATCCGCACACCTCCAAATTTTGCAGTGCAGTTCTCCAGCCAAGTAATGTGTGCAAAATTGCATATTGCAGCCTAAGGTGGACATAAAAACAAACATAAAAGTAAGTATAACATGAAAAAATGTTATAGGAGAAATCACTTTGTAGACCTTTGTATAGTAAGCGTAATTGCATTCAGAAATGCGTTTAATGGGAAAATTTCAAGCTGATGGATTTTCATGAGGATTCTTCAAAATTACAAATTGCTGCAGAAATGGTGTTAAGAATGGAAAAAAGAGAAATCAAGAGAATTGAGACTGACAGATGCACCACTCTCTAGATGGATTCAACTTAGCAGAACCATTAGTGTAAGGACTTACACCCACAAAATGAGAATTCTTCTACCCATGGATTATCCCACCCGTCTACTGCAGTGGGTTGAGAGAAACCCAACTGATTTCTGGGTAGGGAGAGGAGAGGAAGAGGAAATCTTGTTGCACAGGCAGATGTCTTTGTGCCAACAGGACAATTTCATTGGATACGACACAATGGAATGTGCGATCAGATATGCATTTAAATAGTAGTTCTCTCACCACCACACACACACTGAAAGAAAGGCACAGGTCACTTGTTTTCCTTCAGACAAATAGCGCACTGTCTGTGGGTTCATGTCTGCAATGTGGCAGGTGACAGAATGTGCATACAGTGGTGCCCCGCAAGACGAATGCCTCGCTAGACGAAAAACGCGCAAGACGAAAGGGTTTTTCGTTTCTTGAGTTGCTTCGCAAGACGAATTTCCCTATGGGCTTGCTTCGCAAGACGAAAACGTCTTGCGGGTTTGCTTCCTTTTTCTTAAAGCCGTTAATACCCGGGGAATCCGTGCTCCGCAAGACGAAAAAATCGCAAGACGAAGCAACTCGCGGAACGAATTAATTTCGTCTTGCGAGGCACCACTGTACAGTGGTACCTTGGGTTACAGACGCTTCAGGTTACAGACGCTTCAGGTTCCGCTAACCCAGAAATAGTACCTCAGGTGAGGAACTTTGCTTCAGGATGAGAACAGAAATCACACATTGGTGGTGCAGTGGCAGCAGGAGGCCCCATTAGCTTAAAGTGGTACCTCAGGTTAAGAACGGACCTCCGGAACGAATTAAGTACTTAACCAGAGGTACCACTGTAGTGCAAATGCAGCCTTCAGTCCTTATAGGTTATGAGTGTGAAAAGCTATATTGCACACATGCACGCACACACACACTTTTCTGCATAACATTCTTTTCTTTTTGCCATAAATTTGTATTGGTTTTCAGCAATCTAACAAATTCAATTCAATTTCAATACATTATCTCCTTTTGCTTCCATGATGCTTCTATTCAAATCATTCCTCTACTGTCTTAAATGTAGTCTTTCTCTAAAGCATATATCCCACATTACATTCCTTTCTCTCATTTCTTTGCTTTTATTTCAAATCCTGCCTGCGATTTCATTTGACTCTAGCATTTTCTCAGATAATCCGAAAAACGGTCTCAATTCCTCTACAAGCGTTTCTTCTTTTTGGTCTCTTGTTTTTGCAGTCAGTTTCACCACTTCCACATACCTTCTGTAATAAACAAAAATCTGCCCTTATTCCCTTATGGGGGACACAAGAGCCCTTATAGAGAGTCCTTTGTAGGTTCTCCATCAGTCGGAGAAAATAACAGAGGCCAACCAGAGAATACTGAGAAGCAAAGCAGCTTGTAAGTCTGATCTTTATTGAACTGTTTCAACAGGGTCCTCACTCACCACACGCAGGAGGGAGGAGGAACCCAGAACAAAAATGTGCCCACCCTTATATAGACATTTTTAATTGCCTACCCTGGAGTCCAAGACCACGCCCCAGAAACATCATACATACATCACTGAAAGGGGTGTAGCTCAAGATCACCCCCCCCCCCAGATACATCATACCTACATCACAGAAAGGACGGTCTACAAGAGAAATCTGAGTGCATTGTTTATCTCCTGTCTGGCAGACCTGTTAATGGTCACTTGATTGGATACCTTGGGGAGCCTGGCCAGTCTTTTGTAATGACAAATACTTAGTTCCTGAGCCAGGTCACAGGCTCACACAGACAAACCCTTAAGACAGGATTTGTGAAGGAAAAGACAATGGGGAGGCTTTTCCATTTTCCTTCAACCTTGCAGACAGAAAATATTTGGTCAGTTTGGGAGTCAGAATGGTTTTCCTGTGCTGCTTCAGACATGTGGTTTATATATTTATGTACGTGTTTGCTTGGTACTATATATATATATATATATATATATATATATATATATCCCCTTCATGGATCACTGCCTTGCCGTGGCGAAGGGGCTTGAAGAACTCAGAGAAGCTATGAACTATGCCGAGCAGGGCGACCAAGATGAACAGGTCATAGTGGAGAGTTTTGACCAAACGTGATCCACCTGGAGGAGGACCCGGCAAGCCACTCCAGTATCCCTGCCAAGAAAACTCCATGGACAAAGACAACAGGCATATAAAAGTTATGACGCTGGAAGATGAGCCCCTCAGGTCGGAAGGCGTCCAACATGCTACTGGGGAAGAGCGGAGGGCAAGTACAAGTAGATCCAGAGCTGATGAAGCGGCTGGGCCAAAGCCGAAAGGACGCTCAGTTGCGGATATGCCTGGAAGCGAAAGGAAAGTCCAATGCTGTAAAGAAAAATATTGCATAGGAACCTGGAATGTAAGAACCATGAACATGGGTAAGTTGGAGGTGGTCAAAAATGAGATGGCAAGAATAAATATTGACATCCTGGGCATCAGTGAACTAAAATGGACGGGAATGGGTGAATTCAGTTCGGATGACCATCATATCTACTACTGTGGGCAAGAAACCCGTAAAAGAAATGGAGTGGCCCTCATAGTCAACAAAAGAGTGGCAAAAGCTGTACTGGGATGCAATCTCAAAAATGATAGAATGATCTCGATACGAATCCAAGGCAGACCTTTTAACATCACAGTAATCCAAGTTTATGCACCAACTACTGGTGCTGAAGAAACTGAAATTGACCAATTCTATGAAGACTTACAACACCTTATAGAAGTGACACCAAAGAAGGATGTTCTTCTCATTATAGGGGATTGCAATGCTAAAGTAGGGAGTCAAGAGATAAAAGGAACAACTGGCAAGTTTGGCCTTGGAAATCAAAACGAAGCAGGACAAAGGCTAATAGAGTTCTGTCAAGAGAACAAGCTGGTCATCACAAACACGCTTTTCCAACAACACAAGAGACGACTCTACACATGGACATCACCAGATGGGCAGCATCGAAATCAGATTGATTATATTCTCTGCAGCCAAAGATGGAGAAGCTCTATACAGTCAGCAAAAACAAGACCTGGAGCTGACTGTGGCTCAGATCATCAGCTTCTTATAGCAAAATTCAAGCTTAAACTGAAGAAAGTAGGAAAAACCACTGGGCCGGTAAGATACAATCTAAGTCAAATCCCTTATGAATACACAGTGGAAGTGAGGAACAGGTTTAAGGATTTAGATTTGGTGGACAGAGTGCCTGAAGAACTATGGATGGAGGCTCGTAACATTATACAGGAGGCAGCAACGTAAACCATCCCAATGAAAAGGAAATGCAAGAAAGCAAAGTGGCTGTCCAATGAGGCCTTACAAATAGCGGGGGAGAGAAGGCAAGCAAAATGCAAGGGAGATCGTGAAACATACAGGAAATTGAATGCAGATTTCCAAAGAATAGCAAGGAGAGACAAGAAGACCTTCTTAAACAAGCAATGAAAAGAAATAGAGGAAAGCAATAGAATGGGAAGAACCAGAGATCTGTTCAAGAAAATTGGAGATATGAAAGGAACATTTCGTACAAAGATTTCCATAATAAAGGACAAAAGTGGAAAGGACCTAACAGAAGCAGAAGACATCAAGAAGAGGTGGCAAGAATACACAGAGGAATTATACCAGAAAGAAACGGATGTCTCATATACCCCAGGTAGTGTGGTTGCTGACCTTGAGCCAGACATCCTGGAGAGTGAAGTCAAATGGGCCTTAGAAAGCACTGCAAATAACAAGGCCAGTGGAAGTGATGGTATTCCAGCTGAACTATTTAAAATTTTAAAAGATGATGCTGTTAAGGTGCTACACTCAATATGCCAGCAAGTTTGGAAAACTCAGCAGTGGCCAGAAGATTGGAGAAGATCAGTCTACATCCCAATCCCAAAGAAGGGCAGTGCCAAAGAATGCTCCAACTATCGCACAATTGCACTAATTTCTCACGCTAGCAAGGTTATGCTTAAAATTCTACAAGGAAGGCTCAAGCAGTATGTGGACCGAGAACTCCCAGAAGTGCAAGCTGGATTTAGAAGAGGCAGAGGAACCAGAGACCAAATTGCAAACATGCGCTGGATTATGGAGAAAGCTAGAGAGTTCCAGAAAGACATTTACTTCTGCTTCATTGACTATGCAAAAGCCTTTGACTGTGTCGACCATGGCAAACTATGGCAAGTTCTTAAAGAAATGGGAGTGCCTGATCACCTCATCTGTCTCCTGAGAAATCTCTATGTGGGACAAGAAGCTACAGTTAGAACTGGATATGGAACAACTGACTGGTTCAAAATTGGGAAAGGAGTACGACAAGGCTGCATTTTGTCTCCCTGCTTATTTAACTTATATGCAGAATTCATCATGCGAAAGGCTGGGCTGGATGAATCCCTAGCCGGAATTAAGATTGCCGGAAGAAATATCAACAACCTCAGATATGCAGATGACACAACCTTGATGGCAGAAAGTGAGGAGGAATTAAAGAACCTTTTATTGAGGGTGAAAGAGGAGAGTGCAAAATATGGTCTGAAGCTCAACATCAAAAAAACGAAGATCATGGCTACTGGTCCCATCACCTCCTGGCAAATAGAAGGGGAAGAAATGGAGGCAGTGAGAGATTTTACTTTCTTGGGCTCCATGATCACTGCAGATGGTGACAGCTGTTGAATGGTTACTTTAAATGTAAAGGTTCATCATTGTTCCACCTAATGTGTATGTCTTTAAGGGGCCAGAGCAAGGGCCAGAGCAAGATAACGAGACCCAGCTTTACAGCTGTGAAACATAGCAGGTGCTGCCGAGTTGCATTGATTAAGGTGTGTCAGCATTTGCATGTAGTATATAAGGAGCAGCACCTAGCTCTACCATTACCCTGGGGGTTGGGTTGGTGGTTGGGTCTGGTTTGTTGTTAATGTATTTAGTGTATAAGGAGTTTTTGTTTTTTGTAATTAAAACCTTGCTTAAGTTATTTTTGAGTCCCTTTCTTTCTAATGCATGGTCTCCCCAGCAAGCTCTCTGCAGCGCTACCATACTGCAAATACCCAACAACAGCAGCCACGAAATTAAAAGACGCCTGCTTCTTGGGAGAAGGGCAATGACAGGCCTAGACAGCATCTTGAAAAGTAGAGACATCACCTTGCCAACAAAGGTCCGTATAGTTAAAGCTATGGTTTTCCCAGTAGTGATGTATGGAAGTGAGAGCTGGACCATAAAGAAGGCTGATCGCCGAAGAATTGATGCTTTTGAATTATGGTGCTGGAGGAGACTCTTGAGAGTCCCATGGACTGCAAGAAGATCAAACCTCTCCATTCTGAAGGAAATCAGCCCTGAGTGCTCACTGGAAGGACAGATGGTGAAGCTGAGGCTCCAGTACTTTGGCCACCTCATGAGAAGAGAAGACTCCCTGGAGAAGACCCTGATGTTGGGAAAGATGGAGGGCACAAGGAGAAGGGGGCGACAGAGGACGAGATGGTTGGATAGTGTTTTCGAGGTTACCAGCATGAGTCTGACCAAGCTGCGGGGGGCAGTGGAGGACAGGAGTGCCTGGCGTTCTCTGGTCCATGGGGTCACGAAGAGTCGGACACGACTAAACGACTAAACAACAACAATATATATATATATATATATATATATATATATATATATATATATATATGAATGACCTTAATGACCTTATTTTTTTTTATTTCATTTCCTTTTCTCCTCCTCACCTGAAATTCCACTTTCCTTGTCCTTTCGAAAAGTACTGGGATAGAGGCACAAATAAATTAGATAAAATGAAGCACTTTTCAGTTCCATACAGCTGCCGCTAAGAAGGGTATATGGATGATGGGGGCGGAGCCCATTCCTGTGGGATAGTGAGCCCATATCCCCCAGTATGCACTAAATGTTTCACATGGAAGCAACACCGCCAAGCTGTTCTGGCTCCATAATCTTCCTGGATGGGAGACCTCGTGGGAACATACAAATGTTGCTCTGAGCTTCTTGCAGAAAGAGTGAGATGTAAGCTTAACAAGTTGTTAAGCACCAAAAAAAGTTTGCATGCCCCATATTGGTGACGGTTGGTGTGTAGGTCCATTAAAGCCGGATGTTTGCCTATCCAGTATGATGAATATTTAAACATTCTTAATAAAATCTAGATGAGAGTGAGAAAGGGGGTTGGGGGGGCTGGAACATGGTAGAAGCTGTCTAACAAGATCATTATTGCCTCTGAAACATGAAAGCACACATCGTTTCCATTCTTGTTACTATTTGTCAGGTACTTAATACTTCTGCTGCCTCTGAGGCATGAATTTAAAGAGGCTGGTAGATGGGGAAGTTACACTTTTCCTTTTTCACTGTATTGTGTGTGTGTGTTTATGAGTAGGAGTATTTATTGCATGCAGCAATTTAAGGCAAACTTGCTCATTCATTTTGTGTGTGTGTGTCTTCAACAATTGCCTTTCCCCCCAAAGGCACATGTAGAAATATTTATTTGAATCACAGCTAGGGATGCTTGCAAATTAAGCATCTTTCGAACTAAGATTTGTAGACTCCAGCTCCTATCAGCTCCTATCAGCCACAGCCAGCATGGCCAACAGTCAGGGATGATGGGAGTTGTAGTCCAACAAAATATGGAGGGGACCAGCATGGCTAACCTGATGGTTACCCACCCAATGGGAATATCCACCCCCTGATTAATGTAACCTTCCAAGAGTGACTTGCATAGACTAATGGGCTACCACAGCTACCGCTTCCATATTGTGGTATTACTATGAGGTCACTTTTTCCACCCAGGCAATAGCCACATAAGCCCTTTCCAGATAGACTAGGGAGAGTGAATGGGTGTGTAATATGGGAGGGAAGAGGGTTTGAAGTCTCCTCTTCAACTATCAAAGTTGAATCTTTAGCTCTCCCTCCCCTCCTGTTCCTGATGTAGATCGTCACTCACCCATTCTTCCCTGATGGGGTTAAGGTAAAGGTAAAGGGACCCCTGACCGTTAGGTCCAGTTGTGAACGACTCTGGGGTTGCGGTGCTCATCTCGCTTTATTGGCCGAGGGAGCCGGCGTACAGCTTCTGGGTCATGTGGCCAGCATGACTAAGCCGCTTCTGACGAACCAGAGCAGTGCACGGAAATGCCATTTACCTTCCCTCCAGAGCGGTACCTATTTATCTACTTGCACTTTGATGTGCTTTCGAACTGCTAGCTGGCCAGGAGCAGGGACCAAGCAACAGGAGCTCACCCCGTTGCGGAGATTCAAACTGCTGACCTTCTGATCGGCAAGCCCTAGGCTCTGCGGTTTAACTCACAGCGCCACCTGCGTCCCTCCCTGGTGGGGAGGGAGATGCTATTTTGTGGTTCACTTCAGGTGCCAAAATCTCTTGGGCCAACTCTGCCCCTTTGTGTGCCTTTCCTTCTGTTGGACCATCACTCATGAGTTGCCTTTTGGGCCACAGGAGCACATTGCAGCTGAAATTAACAGCACTAATTACAGCCATTCTTAATGGTTAAATGAAAATGGAAACTTTTCAGATTCAGCATTTATAACCATTTACCTGCTAGAGGATGTGAATGATCCAGAAAGAACCAAATTGAACTGAAGGCATCTCCTATCAATATTTATTTCTATAGAGAGCAAGGCATTATGCATTCATGTAGATTCACTGACTGCAGTAATTAGGCCATCGTGGCCATTTTTTTGGGAGGAGGACAAGATTTATTAAAGGATGAAGGTTTAAAGGAAAGGTTCTTTCCGGTAGATGTTTCAGAAGTTTACTTGCAGATGGTTCAGTACACAACTTAATTAGGAAAATACCACTTCCAGAGTTATAGAGCAAATCTAAAGTAAGGTGGTCATGTGTCCTACTTTAAAAAGGACAGTCCTCTGTTTAAAGTCTGATTGGTCCAAGTTCTGTTTAATGGCCCAGAACCCCAAGAGGGGAGTAGTCTGTTTTAAAATTACCTAGCAATGTTTGGCATCTGAATAGCAAGGCTGAGCAGACATGCAGCTCATCAGTTTTGCTCCATGTGCAGAGATGCACTGTACTTTTATTCAAATGATAATTTCTAAATTTGCATTTGTACATATAAATTAGAATATGCAAATATGTCTTATTTGGGGGCAATGCATCTCCTATTTTTGATGATGTGCAACCGGATACCCTAATTTCAAGGTAGATCAGTATTATGCAGTATTAACAAGAGTGTTTGTATGTAGGCTCAATCCTCGTTGGAGATTCCTCATGCTCCAAGTTCAAGGTCTCCTTTATGCAAGAGTCCCAACAGAATCCTATTGTTTTAATACTTTAATTATCATATGTTTGTAGTGGCTGCTGTTTACAGGGCCCCCATATTTGCACAGCTAGACTTTTTCAAAGCTGGGTTGATGTTTCCAGAGGCCAGTGTAAATGGCAACTTGGCAATTTAAATTTCTTTGCACTTCCATCAAAACTTCTACCTCTGTCTAATTACAACAGCAAAGAAGTTCCCTCATTGATCTCTTGATTAGGTCTATCAGATCAGCATGTTACCAAAGAGAGAACATTATTTAGTGTAAGCCTTTCCGCTTACAAACCCTCAAACTGGTACAATCAGTTGCAAGATAAGGAGGATCAAGAAAATCTGTGTGTGAGGTTTAGAACTGTGGGCCCAGGGAGAACAATAGGAGTCAAGATGAAAACAATCAAACAAAGTTACAGTAGAATAGAAAGGTTGTGAAGAGTACAGTTTAACTCTGCTGATAGGGAAGGGGCCTTCCAGACACTTAGAGAATCAGAAATTTGAATAAGGAGGGTGAAATATAAAAAAGGCTTCACATCAGGTACATATTTATGGAGCTATTATATAGGTTCTATCAGAGGTGCCATTTAGCTCCACACACCCCAAGATTCCAGAGCATCTCTGATTAATCTTCAGGGACGCCAATATTTCACTAATTCTACACGTTGAATAACTATTGGGTCCCAACAGCAAACTCATCGAACCAAAGCAGGTCTGGCCAATGGACACTGATCCATGATGAAAGGAGAAGGAGTTGTAAAGAAAATTAATGTTGCTGATGTTGATAACTGTCAATTACAATTTATTTTCTCATTAATTGATGGAGAACAGCTTTTTCTTGAATGCTTGTCTTGGCACTAAGGCTGAAATCCTAAGTTTGTTTATTTTGAAGGAAATCTCTTTGACACCAATGGGACTTGCTTCTAGGTAAACTTAGTTCTTATCAGGCTGTTAGTGGTGCTAAAACTTTGATCAGAAACTGATTTAGGCCCCTCTGCACCGGTAATGTTCCCTCCCAACTTTTGCGGCATCAAAAACATAGATGGCTGTTGAAAGAAATAAAACAGAACAAACAGCTGGCAAAGGAAGAATATCATTAACAGGTCTCATTTCCTAGATGGCGCAAATCTGGATAGTTCTGAAACTAAAGAATTCTAGCAGAAATAGGGAAGTTGGGTTGGAGTTTGACAATTAAAACTTCTTGGAAAATCTAAAACTTCTCTTCATCTCAGTTTGAAGGAGAAGCAAAAGAATATCATCTCCTTTGACCCTTTATCTGTGCTCCATAAACACCCAGTGACACCCGGAATGCATTCTGAAAGATGCTATGGACCAATTAATACTGTTTTTGGCACTAAAGCTATGGTTTTCCCAGTAGTGATGTATGGAAGTGAGAGCTGGACCACAAAGAAGGCTGATCGCCGAAGAATTGATGCTTTTTAATTATGGTGCTGGAGAAGACTCTTGAGAGTCCCATGGACTGCAAGAAGATCCAACCTATCCATTCTTAAGGAAATCAGCCCTGAGTGCTCACTGGAAGGACAGATTGTGAAGCTGAGGCTCCAATACTTTGGCCACCTCATGAGAAGAGAAGACTCCCTGGAAAAGACCCTGATGTTGGGAAAGATGGAGGGCACAAGGAGAAGGGGACGGCAGAAGACGAGATGGTTGGATAGTGTTCTCGAAGCTACCAGCATGAGTTTGACCAAACTGCGGGAGGCAGTGGAAGACAGCAGTGCCTGGCGTGCTCTGGTCCATGGGGTCACAAAGAGTTGGGCACGACTAAACGATTAAACAACAACAACAACATCAACAACAACAACAACAACAACAACAACAATTTTTTTATACCCCACCCATCTGGCTGAGTTTCCCAAGCCACTCTGGGTGGCTCCCAATTGAGTGTTAAAAACCATACAGCATTAAATATTAAACAACAACAACAACAACAATTTTTTTATACCCCACCCATCTGGCTGAGTTTCCCAAGCCACTCTGGGTGGCTCCCAATTGAGTGTTAAAAACCATACAGCATTAAATATTAAAAACTTCCCTAAACAGGGCTGCCTTCAGATGTCTTCTAAAAGTCTGGTAGTTGTTTTTCTCTTTGACATCTGGTGGGAGGGCATTCCACAGGGCGGGTGCCACTACCGAGAAGGCCTTGTATCTGGTTCCCTGTAACCTTACTTCTCGCAATGAGGGAACCACCGGAAGGCCCTCGGTGCGGGATCTCAGTGTCCAGGCTGAATGATGAGGGTGGAGACACTCCTTCAGGTATACAAGACCAAGGCCGTTTAGGGCTTTAAAGGTCAGCACCAACACTTTGAATTGTGCTCGGAAACATACTGGGAGCCAATGCAGATCTCTCAGAACCAGTGTTATATGGTCCTGGTGGCCACTCCCAGTCACCAGTCTAGCCACATTCTGGATTAATTGCACTTTCCGGGTCACCTTCAAAGGTAGCCCCTGAAACAGCCTTTTGGCACCCGAAACAGCAAAGAGTCTTGTGATACATTGAAGTCCAACATCTGCATTGTGTCATATACTTTGATGGGCTAGTGAGACAATGTTGTCAAAAGAAATGTTACCTTCAGCTGGCTAATACAGAGACACACAAGTACGGGTTGGAGTGTGGGCCAGGATTGTAAACATTGAGGACAAAAAGTCATGAATAGTCAGAGATCTGTTTGATGTTTCTGTGCAAAACTCTGTGCATACAAAATAGGAACATTGACCACTCATAGTAGTCACTGGTGATAAGGACACTTCTTGACTTGCTAGTGCTGTGAGATTAGGGGGTCGGGTAGACTGTATGTCTAAGTCCCCTTCTAATTCCTGGATCCGGCACAGATTCAGTTCCTGGAATAGCCAAGCCTAAGTATGGGTCACTAAGGTAACAAAGGAAGTGGCTCTGCACCAGATGGAAAATGGGTGCCCTCCCCACTCCCTCACCTGTCAGGCAATCAGAAAGACAAAAGGCCAGAGTGGAGTTCTGTGTGTGAGGTAGAGAGGCTGCAGGCTGGGCAACCAGGAGACAAAGACATGCCTGATTTCTGTTGGAATCCAAGGCTTTGGCCATAGGAGAAGCAAAACACTCTTGGGGCGTTAATGCTGTGAGCCCCTCAGTCATAGGCTCAGGTTGTAAAGGTAAAGGTAAAGGGACCCCTGACCATTACGTCCAGTTGTGACCGACTCTGGGGTTGCAGCGCTCATCTCGCTTTACTGGCCGAGGGAGCCACCATACAGCTTCCAGGTCATGTGGCCAAGCCGCTTCTGGCGAACCAGAGCAGTGCATGGAAATGCCGTTTACCTTCCCGCCAGAATGGTACCTATTTATCTACTTGCACTTTGACGTGCTTTCAAACTGCTAGGTTGGCAGGAGCAGGGACCGAGCAATGGGAGCTCACCCCATCGCGGGGACTCAAACAGCCCACCTTCTGATCAGCAAGTCCTAGGCTCTGTGGTTTAACCCACAGCGCCACCTGCGTCTCTAGGCTCAGGTTGTACATACGTGTAAATAAACCATATATCCTGAAGACACCACAGTCTCTATTGTCTCTAATTCCAAGGAAACTGAACCCTGGGTAAGTTCCTAGAACCCCTGGAGTCTTGCACCACTCAGAGATCTGCGTGGCATGCCACACTATTTTGCAGTTGTGATTCAATCATATACTGATAAATTCAGGTTGTACAATCAAAGTGGATTTGGTGCTCTGGAGCCAAGTACATCAAACTCACTCTCCCTGCCCCCCACATGGACTTTTTGTGATAAGGAAAGTGATAGGAAAATACACAGGGAAGCATGAGATAATAATTGGGTTTTTTCCATCAAACCCAGTTTTTTTTTAGGGTTGTCATGGACCTAAGAGGCCACAACACCATTTTTGTGGTCTGCATTTGGCTTGGTGGATCAGAAGTTGTCCATACCTGCCTTGGTGCATACCTATGGGAAGGGGCATGACCCAGGACCAATTCAAGCACAGTGGCTGACAGGATGAGACCACATGAGTAGGACATGCATTGACAATGAGTGATAGACGAGGAAGTTAAGTAGTCCATAGGTTGTCTTTACGTGGTAGGAAAAAATGTGTATCCATGAAGAGCACTGCTATTCTAGAATACACACCATTAACATAAAACAACAAGAGATGAAATTTCTAGCTAACTGTCTAGCATGTTTATGTAAAATATTTACACCCCACCTTTTTGCCTGACAACAGGCTTCCAAAACAGTTAGTAATAAATGGAATTAACACACAACAAATGTAATTAAAAAAACCAAAAACCAAGACAGCAGTAATAGTAAAAGATCCATCGCATCCTGGTCACTGTCTCTTCGAGCTCCTGCCGTCGGGACGGAGATACAGGACGATGAAGACAAGAACGAGCCGTCTCAAGAACAGCTTCTTCTCCAGAGCGATCTCGGCCCTGAATGGGAAACCTGGACTTTGAAAGTCATCTAATCTTCCTTGCTGTATTGTATTATATTGTATTGTTTTAATTAGTGTTTTTATAGTTGTTCTGATTTTGTGTGGAGTGCCCTACCTGGGTGGATGGAGCAGCCAAGTAAATTTCGTTGTCCCTGAGAGGGGGCAATGACAATAAAGATATTATTATTATTATTATTATTATTATTATTATTATTATTATTAAGATTAAGGTGCCTTACTCCAACTGCTGCTCTTTGAAGGTTCTGCAGTGGCCACATGGGAAAATACCCCCTATTTCTACTCCAGGGGTGTGTCACTAACTCATGGAATTCTGGGTAGTCTGAAGATCCTAGCCCTTCAATGGTAGCAATAGGAAACAGCAGTGGTGTTAATTG